>NC_044564.1:12169381-12834068 GCF_007565055.1 Rhinopithecus roxellana
AGGCTCACTTTGCATTTCCATCGTCCCAGCTTAGGAACCAGCTGTTTGTTCAAGGAGCTCTGGCTCCTTGGTAGTGGAGAGGGTTATTTAGAAGGCAAGATAGGCCAGGCGCGGTGGCTCACGCTTGTAATCCCAGCACTTTGGGAGGCCGAGGCGGGCGGATCATGAGGTCAGGAGATCTAGACCACAGTGAAACCCCGTCTCTACTAAAAATACAAAATAAAAATATTAGCCGGGCGTGGTGGTGGGCGCCTGTAGTCCCAGCTACTCGGGAGGCTGAGGCAGGAGAATGGCGGGAACCCGGGAGGCGGAGCTTGCAGTGAGCTGAGATCGCACCACTGCACTCCAGCCTGGGCAACAGAGCGAGACTCCGTCTCAAAAAAAAAAAAAGAAGGCAAGATCAGGGCTGGGCATGGTGGCTCATTCCTGCAGTCCCAGCACTTTGGGAGGCTGAGACAGGCAGATCATTTGAGATCAGGAGTTTGAGACCAGCCTGGCCAACGTGCTGAAACCCCTGTCTCTACTAAAAATGCAAAAATTAGCCGGGCATGGTGGCAGTCACCTGTAGTTCCAGCTACTTGGGAGGCTGAGGCAGGAGAATCGCTTGAACCGGGAGGTGGAGGTTGCAGTGAGCCGAGATCACGCCATTGCACTCCAGCCTGGGTGACAGAGCGAGACTCCGTCTCAAAAGAAAAAAACAAAACAAAAAACCCACAGAAATAGTGCATCTGCAGCATTAAAATTTCATGCAGGGAGGGAGATTAGAAAAAATATCTGAAAAGGCTCCTTGGAGGGACAGTAATGAAAATGAGGGTGAGAAACTTTCATCTTGCGAGCACTGGCATTCCCGCTGGGCAGGAGCCCGGGAGCATGGGGTGGGGTGGGGTGGGAGCCCTGACTGTTAGTGACAGGGATTCACCGGGAGTGGGACTTGAAGGCTATGTTGAGCAGGATCCAGGCTCAGGCCTGGGGTCAGCAGGAAGGACCCCAGGCCGCAAGGAGGGTATAACCTGGCATTGGCGAAAATAAGAGATTTCTGCCGAGTGTTGCGATTGCAAAAACCCTGGCTTTGGTGTGGGGCAGGATGAGACCGGGAGGAATGCTGGATGTGAGGTGTGGAGGCCGCTGTGAGAGTGACCTGCATCTGCCTGCGGTTTGGGCCTTGGAGATTAGTTGGGGCCCTGGCGTCAGGGCGGTGGACTTCTGGAGGCAGGACCTTGTTGGGGGTCTGGCGTGGGTGAGCATCCGCCCCACCCACGTGCCTCTGTTGAGCCTTTTCTTGCTCTGAGGCCCAGGTCATAGGATGTCTCCTCCCTGGAGGAAATCTTTCTGGTCTTCCTGGAAGGACACTGGGTTCTGGCCTGGGTGGTGGGCAGTGTGGTGGCCTCTTTCGAGGTGACTTGTGAGGACACATGTTCATCCCTGTGTCCAGGCCATGTCTGTGGGCTGTGGCTTCCCAGTTTGAGAGGTGGGATTCCCAGGACAAGGACAGCGTTGGCAATCTGGTGGGGCCAGTGTGGAAGACCCTGGCTTTACGCAGATGCCCAGACCCGAGCCCCCAGCTGAGGCTCCAGCAGGCCTCCCTCCTGACTGCCCCTGAAGTCACCTTCTTCTCTCCCGGTGTCCCAGCCTGGCCGCTGCCGTCTCTCTCCTAAAGCAGGCAGAGGTCTCTCCCAGTGTCCCATCCCAGCCATTGCTGTCTCTCTCCTAGAGCAGGTGGTGGCAGATGTTTCAGTGCAGGGCTGGTTGGTAAATATTTTAGGTTTTGTGAGCCAGACGGTCTCTGTCACGACTATGCAGGTCTGCCCTTGTAGCACGACAGCAGCCCTGGGTGGTCTGCAAATGGAGGAGTGTGACGATGCTCCCGTGAAATTTGTTTTTGTAGAATGAAATTTGAAATGTATATCATTTTCACATATCATGAAATATTATTCTTATGCTTCCCCCACCAACCTGCTCAACCATTTAAAAACATAAAAATCTTGGCCCGGCGCGGTGGCTCAAGCCTGTAATCCCAGCACTTTGGGAGGCCGAGGCGGGCGAATCACGAGGTCAGGAGATCGAGACCATCCTGGCTAATACGGTGAAACCCCATCTCTACTAAAAAAAATACAAAAAATTAGCCGGGTGTGGTGGCGGGTGCCTGTAGTCCCAGCTACTCAGGAGGCTGAGGCAGGAGAATGGCATGAACCCAGGAGGCGGAGCTTGCAGTGAGCGGAGATAGCGCCACTGCATTCCAGCCTGGGGGACAGAGCAAGACTCCATCTCAAAAACAAAAACAACAACAAACAAAAACATAAAAACCTTTCTTGGCTTGCAGGATGTACAAAATCAGGCAGTGGGCCCTATGGAATCAGGCAGTGGGCCCTCCAAAACCAGGAGGCGGGCCCTCTAAAACCAGGCAGCAGCCAGAATCTGCCACGCCCTGTCCTAGGTCCCCTCTTGCCGTCTCCTGCCCTGCCAGCCTGGTCTGCCGCACCCTATCCCAGGTGTCCCCCTTGCAGCCTCCTGCCCCGCTAGCTAGAGTCTGCTGCGCCCAGTCCCATGTGCCCCTCTTTAGGCCTCCTGCCCCACCAGCCTGGTCTGCGGCCACGTGTGCTGCAGCCACGCATGGTTTGGCGCTGCTACCCTGGAGGCACCCCCCTGCCTAGTGTCACCCCCACCGAGTCTCCCTGGCCTTCCGTACCCCAGTTTCAGGCACAGTGACTGCCTTCCTGTGCCTCCCAGTTCAGGGCCTTTCCCCTGCAGTTCCCTGAAGGGGAACCCTCTTGCCTGGCTCACTGCTGCCGTCTGCTTAGAGGCCTGTCCTGGAAAACCTTTCCTGCCCCCAGGCCCGCTCGGGCCCCCTGGCAAGGGCTCTTGGTCTCCCGGACTTTCCCCTTCCAGGTCGCACCGTTTGTCATGTTTACTGTTCCATTTGTATCTAAAGCTTTTGGCAGGGGCTGGTCAAACAGGAAGTGATCAGTAAGAGCAGAGCTTTCTCCCAGGCCCTTGTTGTGCCAGGAAGCGGACTGAGCGCCTCCATGACCGCAACCCCCACCCTTGGGCGGTCTAGAGGGGACTTAGCTCTCAGCCCCATTTTCCTGATGGAGGCCGGGCTCCTCATATCTGGAATGACACTGCCAGAAAGAGATCACTGGAAATGCTTGGAGACATGAAGAGTGGCCCGCAGGGGCGGCAGTGGGGACCGCACTGGCCTGCTCGGCCACACTTAGCATCTTAACGGGGGCCGTGTCCCTCGAGCTCGGCCTCGTTGTCTGAAATGGGATGACTTTGGCCACCTTGCAGACTCTTGGAAAGATTTGATGCAAAAAGTGTGTGCCTGGCACCCAGCATAGTTTCTACCCCACGGCAGGCCCCACTGAGCCTCAGGACATGGCACCCTCACCCCGAACCTGGTGGCTCACTCCCAGTGAAGGGCACTGGCCCTCGCCCGCTGCCTGCCCTCCCTCAGCATCAGAGCTGGGGGCAGCGGACGGCCTGAGGGAGCGGCTCTCCTCCTGGGGCTGCTGCCTTACCACCCACCTCTCCTCCCCTCCCCTCTGGCTGCCAAGTGGAAGCTAAAGCCCTGGGTGTGCTGCTGGGTGCACCTGGACACCGCACTGGTGTAGTGGGGTGTGGTTGTGGTCACTAGTGCCTGTCTGCAGAAGGAGGCATTCTGGGGCAGGCAGAATCAGGTGAGCCAGATGGTCCTGCAACACCTAAGTCTGAGATGGGGAAGGGAGCTGTTAATTGTCACATGAGGACCATGGGTGAGGAAGAAGCTGCCGGCGACGTGGGACGCTGAAGAAGGGGCCTCACCCCATCTCTTGCTTCTCCCCAGGGCCTCCTGGGTTGGACTGGGTAGAAGGTGGGGCACGTGCAGGCTTTGCTGTTGGCAGGGTCAATAGCAGGCTGTGCCACTCCTGAGCAAATGCGGTATGTAGATTCCTGGGGGCAGGGTGATGGTGGAAAGCTTCCTGGAGGAGGTGGTACTTGAGATGCTCTGAAAAGTAGATTTTGGTAGCTAAGGGTTGGAGACAGGTGGTTGGAGACAGGCTCTGGGTGGCCACAGGCTGGAGGTGCCACCACACTGCTTCATCCTGGATCATTGCTGGAAGGGGTGTTGCCGTTTCTGAAATCCATGTTCCAGCAGCAGTTGGGACAGAGGACGCTGCATGCCAGCAGCTCTGACGATTGGAGACATAAGGCAACGGCCGCCGCTCACTGCAGAGCTCGACCTGGCTGGCACCGGGCCACCTGCTTGGTGTCCTTCCCTCCGCCTTGCAGGGGATGGTGTTTCCCTGCAGCAGTGATGAGTCTGAGACCCAGAGAGATGCGTGATAGAAGGTTCCAGAGAGGTGGCCGTGCCCCATGGCTGGCGGGGCAGCTGGGTGGTGATCAGCCTCTGTGGTGTCAGGGTTGGGGGCAGCACCCCAGTGTCCTGGGGAAAGATCTTGTTGCCAGGGCCCCTCTGCCCTGACACACTCCCTTTCTCTATTCTGGATGGGTTTGTTTCAGGACCGCCCAGCACCGGCACCTCCCCTGGTCCTCGGAAGACCCTGCGCAGCACCAGGTGGGGGCAGCTCTGCCCCGGTTAATGGATGAAGGAGGGGACAGGTAATGGGCCAGTCTGAGATCACGCCGCTGTGTGGGGGCTGAGGCCTCGTGCCAGCCCATGCAGGTCTCTTGCCTCTGGAGCACCCCCCTCCACCAGCAAAACGGCCCATTGGGTTGCTGGGAGGTTGGGAGACAGAGAACGAGGTGCCTGAGTCCAGAGATGGCCCCAGGGCTGACTGGCTCTGTCCTCTGGCCACACGGCTCCCGGCCTCCTGATCCTCCTGCTCCCGGGTGGCTGGCGGCCCAGCTGTCCTCCACTCCACTCTGCTTGCCGCGCACCAGCTTGTGGCATTGGGCAGCAGACGCAGAAACCCTGTGCTTGTGTTCCTGACTTTCTGGAAGGGGCAGAATAAGGATGAATGGAGAGAGGAAGATGGTACTTTCAGATGAGAGACAAGGCAGGCAGGAGGCAGGGCCGCCTTCAGGTGACTCTGGCAGGCTCCCTGATGAGGTGGCAAGGCGGTGGGGTGTGCAGCTGGCGCTGCCTTCCCCTCACCACTAGCACCTGTGCTCCCCGAATGCTTTTTCAGCTGAGTGAGTTCAGCTGGGGCCTGCTGGGGAGCGTGAGGCCCTGGCAAAGTCAGCAGGCTGACAGCAGGAGGTCCTCGTGGGCCACAGGTCAGTGGTGGGGTTCTGGGACATGGCCGGAGGCGTGCCTGGGCTCAGGTCATTGCCTGGCTGCCTGTCCTGCCGGTGGCTATGGCTCCGGGCTCTGTGTCTCTGCTGCAGGAAGTCTCCATTGGCTCATCCTCCTGCCCTGTCAACATCCTTTGTCCGAGTTCCGGATGGCTGCGGCGTCCGCTCCTTCCTGCTGCCCTGGGAGCCCAGCTGTCCTCATGCAGCCCCTGCCTGGGGACCCATCTCCTCCGGGCCTGGCCTCGTGTGTGGTTGGGCACTGGGCGGCCGACACATTCCTAGGATGGAGACGGCACAGTGTTGAGCCTCTGACACCCGCTTTCAGATCCTGCCTCGGCACCTCGTGGCTGTCCCATGGCGCCTCTCTGGGCCCTGTATCCTGCTCTGTCAAAGGGGCTATTTTAGGAGCCCCTCCCAGGGGTTGGCTGAGGACCCGGCCCTCAGCCTGGTGCCTGGCAAGTGGGAAGTGCTTGGCTGACATGTCCCCCTACCCCTGCAGGGTGGAGCCATGAGCTCACCTCTCCGACGCCCCCACCCCTGGCATGGAAGCTCTTCTGAAGCCTTAGTGCCCCTCCCCACGTGCTCACTTGACACCTCTGGGGTGGGTGCTCCGGGACCTGCAGACCTGCTCTCACAATGGGGTCAGGAGCTGGCTGGAGGAGACCCTAAACCCAGCAAACTCCCCCGCCCTGCCCCCATCAGCTCTGATGCGCCCCCTTCACTGGGGCAAGCCCCATGCTCAGGTGCCTGGTTTTTGGTCCCCTGAAGCTTTGTGCTCTGAAGGACTCTTTGCCTGGCGCTGCGGACACTGTTTGGCTTCTGAATCCAAAAGATAAACAAGAATAACAAACCCAGGGCCGCGGAGGGGATGGTCTGGGCAGTGGGAGCTTGAATTTCGGGCCAGACTGAGCGGCCGTACCCCTGAGTTAGGTCTCCTCCCGGTGCATGGCAGCTGCAGGTTTTGCAATCCTGATGCTGCTAGAAACACGTGTTTCTGTTTTGTGGGGTTCATTTGTCAGTCTTTTTTTCTTTTTTGAGACGGAGTCTTGCTCTGTCGCCCGGGCTGGAGTGCAGTGGCTGGATCTCAGCTCATTGCAAGCTCCGCCTCCTGGGTTCACGCCATTCTCCTGCCTCAGCCTCCCGAGTAGCTGGGACTACAGGCGCCCGCTACCTCGCCCGGCTAATTTTTTGTATTTTTAGTAGAGACGGGGTTTCACCGTGTTAGCCAGGATGGTCTTGATCTCCTGACCTTGTGATCCGCCCGCCCTGGCCTCCCACAGTGCTGGGATTACAGGCGTGAGTCACCGCACCTGGCTCATTTGTCAGTCTTTAAAAAGTTTGTATAAGGGTGAAGAAAAATCATTTTAACAGACCCACTCCTTGTCCCCCTGGGCCAGCTTGGCCTTGAAGTCATCAATATTTCTGTTGGTTTGTTTTGTACTTTTGGTTTCAAAGGCAGCGCGAAAACACGGTATCTTTCCGTTCCCCACCAGGTGCTTGTCGGCCGTGGCCTTCCCAGGATCGAGGAGCCTGTCTCTAAGTTTGCTCAAGGCCTCCGAGCCCTGTGTTCTTTGAAATCTGCATGGGGTGGGAAGGGGGTGCCTGTCTGTCATCTGTTGTCAGGGACTTTAAAAAATGCTGTGTTGGGCCGGGCGCGGTGGCTCAAGCCTGTAATCCCAGCACTTTGGGAGGCTGAGACGGGCAGATCACGAGATCAGGAGATCGAGACCATCCCGGCTAACACGGTGAAACCCCGTCTCTACTAAAAAATGCAAAAAAAAAAAAAAAAAAAAACTAGCTGGGTGAGGTAGCGGGCGCCTGTAGTCCCAGCTACTCAGGAGGCTGAGGCAGGAGAATGGTGTAAACCCAGGAGGCGGAGCTTGCAGTGAGCTGAGATCCGGCCACTGCACTCCAGCCTGGGCGACAGAGTGAGACTCCGTCTCAAAAAAAAAAAAAAAAAAAAAATGCTGTGTTGGCTGCCTCCAGGGTCATCCTTCCACAGGGAGATCCTTTCTGCAGTGGCTGGAGTCGGAGGGGGTCCCCCAACCCCCCAGTGGAGGAGGTGGCGGTGAGATCCTCCTAGGGGACCCTGGGACCAGCATCCTCTGGCAGGCAGGCCAGGGAGGACAGTTTCCCCAGCCCTGCCCAGCCCTGCCTCTCCTGGCCTTACCCTCAAATGCCGTGTGCCTCCCCGCCCCTGATTTTGGACATACGTCCAGTTTTCAGCTACGTTTCTTGGAGAGACACGTAGGACATCTCCAGAGGCAGGGGGCGTGGGAGCTGTGTTTCCCAGGGCAGGTGGACAATCCATCCCCTTTGCCAGCTGAGGGGCAGAAGGCGTGGCCTTCCTGACTCAGGCGCTGCCCCCTTGACCTTGGCTACTCCCCCGAGTTTGAGGGCTATGTTTTAGTTTTTCTGGCTTATTCTGTCCTCCGGTGTGTCTGTGGTTGGCGTCTGGCAGGGGCTGCAGGCTGCGTGTTGAGGGGTGAGCTCTGGACACTTGCCTGCAGCTCCAGTGTCCCACCTCCGACCGTTGTCAGGAACCAGAGGTGCTGGGTGAGTGACAGCTGTCATGGATGGAGATGGACCGCCTGTCATGTCATTTGCCTGGGTGAGTGACAGCTGTCATGCATGGAGGGTGACTGGCCCCAGGGCCGTTGCCACGTGTCCCCGGTGCACAAGGTGCCTAGGCAGTCCTTGTCTAGCAACATTCTGTGTCCCAGGCCCCCTGGAGTGGCGGAAGGTTCTGGTCCCTCATGCTCATGAGCGCCACATCCTGAGACCCTCCTGCCCCCTGTGACTGGGCCATCTGTGCGTCCCTCCCCCAGGCCCCAGCTCATCTTTCTGCTGGGACAGGAGAGAGAAACGATCCCACAGTCATTTTGGTGAAAGCCAAGACCCCCTTCAGATCTGAGCTGTTCCATGTACAACGGCTGGGCTGCTCCTCAGACGGACACCAGGCACCCATTGGATGCTGGAGGTCCTCGTGGGATGCTGTGGGGGCCTCACTCTGCCTCAAGTCCCTCTTGGTTTTATCTGTTTTCATTCCAGAGCTGGAAGGAGGCAGGCTTGGGGCAGGGCAGCTGGGCGTGGCCCGGGCCTGGAGTTGGGCCGGCTGGGCTCGTCGACTCCCAGCACCTGAGCCTCGCTGCATTGTCACTCCCCTCTGGCCGGAGTCCCTGGCTGTAGGAGAGGCACACCCTTCATCCCTGGGGTGTCCAGGCACAGCGCAGTGTGGTTGGGACCTAGGGCTGGAGTCCTGGAGCTGCTGACACTGCGGGTTTTTGAACTTGACCTTCCTGGAGCCTCAGCTTCCTTCTCTGTAGGATGGGGATAAAAAGAATGGTTTCCTCAGTGGATGAGTGGGGCATACACCCGGAGTCCGTCCATGCAGTGGAATATGTGTAGATGAACCTGGAAAACGTGATGCTAAGGGGAGGAAGCCAGGCCTGAAAGACAAGTCCTGCATGATTCCCTTAAAATGTCCAGAATAGCAACTCCTGTCGCAGAACAGAAAGCAGATGCGCGGCTGCCGGGAGAAGGCGCTGGGGAGAGTGCCCATGGGCTTGGGGGTCTGTTTGGGGGCGTGAAAAAGTTCCGCAACTCCACAGTGTGGAGGGTTCGTGGTATTGTGAATGGATGACACTAAATGTCACTAACAGTGAGGTTTGTGTTATGTATACTTTACCACAATTAAAATAGCCTCTCCCTTGTGGGGAATGAAGGTCTCATTTCATCAACTCCCACCCAGAGGCAGAGCCCATCTCCTTACTGGGGCTCCAATCTAGGGTCTCACTGTCTCCTCCTCCTTCGAGGGTGAGGCCAGGAGAGGCGGAGCTTGTAGTGAGCCGAGATCCCGCCACGGCACTCCAGCCTGGGCGACAGAGTTGAGGGGTTCATGTGAGTGGCAGTCTCTGCCCAGAGTTGGCAGGTTTTATTTAATCCTGTTTTGTAGGGCTCTGAGGCTGCGCCCCCCAGAAACAGACCCTGAGATGGGAGGTGAGCCAAGTGTGGGAGGCCAGGTAGGGAAGGAGAGAGGCAGATAACATTGACCCAGCAGGTTGCTGCGGTGGGCGACAGGCTTGGCCCACTGAGCGCTGAGCGAGGATGTGGGGTTTGTGTCCAGCCCTCCTGGCTCCTGGTGAGGGAAGCCATGGACATGGAGGGGTGCTGGGGCAGGTTGGGGTGCCTGCCGCTCCTAGTAAGGGGATGGGTTCTGCCTTAGGGTAGGAGTTGATGAAATGAGACCTTCATTCCCTTCATTCTATGGAACGGCCTGTTGGTGCTGTCACCTGCCTTGGTTGGCGTCAGCAGGAAAAGGCTGGAGAAAGGGCCTTGAGGTGGATCACACCCGCTCTGGGCCGTGACACACGTTGGGTTCTGAGGGGCATGAATCACATCGAAGGCCTTGCAGGAGGGTGGGTGAGGCCTGCTCCCCACGGTAACACAGGGTGCAGACCTTGAGGGAAACTGTTGGCCTGAGAGACTGGAGGTTCTTGGAAGACTTCGGGGGCTAGTCAGAAAAGTGAGTGTCCTGTCTGGAAGTCCTGGAAGCAGAAGCCTTGTGTGCTGACCTGTCTGTCCATGGTGCAGTGCTGGGCGCAGTGCTGGGTGCAGGGCGTGACCTGTGTGTCCGCAGCACAGTGCTGGGTGCAAGGTGTGACCTGTCTGTCCACAGCACAGTGCTGGGCGCAGGGCATGACCTGTCTGCAGCATAGTGCTGGGCGCAGGGTGTGACCTGTCTGTGGCACAGCGCCGGGCGCAGGGCGTGACCTGTCTGTCTGTGGTGCAGTGCTGGGCGCAGGGTGTGACTCGTCTGTCAGTGATGCAGTGCTGGGCGCAGGGTATGACCTGTCTGTGGCACAGTGCTGGGCGCAGGGTGTGACCTGTCTGTGGCACAGTGCCGGGCGCAGGGTGTGACCTGTCTGTCTGTGGTGCAGTGCTGGGTGCAGGGTGTGACCTGTCTGTCTGTGGCACAGTGCTGGGCGCAGGGTGTGACCTGTCTGTCTGTGGCACAGTGCTGGGTGCAGGGTGTGACCTGTCCACAACGCAGTGCTGGGCGCAGGGCACAAGATGCAGGGCGTGTGTGGATTTTCTGAGTGGGTGAATGGTACAGTGAGGAAGAGGACCGTGTTAAGGAAGCTGTTTGCAAGTCCAGCCCGGAAACTGTAGCTTGCTCATGTTTGCCCTTGGGCAACTTGCTCAACCTTTCTGAGCCTCAGTTTACCCATTTACACAGTAGGAAGGGGTGGTGCACTCCCTGTCCTCCAGGTGGATGTGGAGTGGTCATACCCGACACAGGGTACAGGTGTGTGCTTAACCTAGCGCAAAAGCAGGCAGCACACGGAGGCCGCTGCCAATGTGACCACTCCTGCCCTGTGCCCTGGTCACCTCCCCTGACGTTCACTCCCATCTGGCGAGTGGCTGCCTTAAGGGGGGGCTGGAGGTTGGAGGGGCACTGTGGGCCATTCTGGGACCACCTCCCTGTCTAGGCCCTTGTGCAAGGGAGCCGGAGTTGCAGTGGGCCTGGGTATTCACCCACCCAGCAAGCGTTTACTGACCGCTACCCTGTGCCTGGCTCTGGGCAGACGGGCAGCCCTGCTCACGGCCCAGGAGGACACAGGCAGATACTGCAGAGGCAGTGCGGAGGGAGTGTGAGGAGGTGCTGGGCCCAGGTCATCCAGGGTCATCCTTCCACAGGTTTACCCAGTGCCCGCCTCCTCCGCCTCCCACCCTTCCCTTGGCATCTTCAAGGTGGTGATGGGGAGCTTCTCCGTGGACTTGTGAGAGACCCCTCATCGTGCAAGTAGCCAGTGCCTAACTCAGGTTAAGTGAAGAAGGAAGATGGGTCCAGTGGGCACATGAGATCTTGGGCCACTTGCATGATGCCTGGGCCTTGGCTGCCTCATCTGTAGAATGGGGCCATCATTTCTGCCTGGGTGGGGCAGGGTCTGGGGCTTCCTGGAGGAAGTGGCCTTTTAGCTGAGCCCTGCACGACGATCGGAGTGCACCAGGTGAGCGTGAAGAGAACGTTCTGGAACAGGTTCACAACACCCCAACCTCCACCTTCCTGGCCTGGTGATCTGAGGTCAGGACTCTGACCTGCTGGATCCTGCTTCCGCATCCTCATTTCCCTCCTGAATTGCCATGTTGTTTTTCTGCCCCGTGGTTCTTTCCCAGCAGTCAGCTGAGTGGGAATTCGATGCTTATACTAAGGCCTGGGGGGGGCGGGGCCCGCCTTTCGTCTTCCTCTTTAGGGACACGCAGGTGTCCTTTCTCTTGATGGGGGTGTTGATGGGTGGGTAGGCGTCTCACCAGCCGCACATTGGCAATGTCCCAGGGACAAAGGGCGAGGGCGTCACCCTTGTGCGGGTGTCTGGGGTTCCTCACCTACCACTTTGATCACTGGAATTGGCAGGGAGAACGTTGTGCTATTGTGAGCTCATCATCCTTCTCTGTAGGGCATGCGTGGGTTGGGCGCTGTCAGCTCGTCCGCCCTGGCTTCTTTGGGTCTTCTTCCTCTCCGGGGATGGTCTTCTGCACCGCTGCCCTTTGCAGATGGCCTTCCGGGGAGGGCCCACCTCCAGGGTCAGGACCAGAGGCCAGTGGCATAGGGATGCCGGGGTGACAGGATAACTCTCCAGTCCCGCCTGGGGGGCATGGGAGGGCGGCTGGTGTTACTATACACCAGAAGCCTGTTCTTTTGTGGTCGTGGGACTTTGACAAATTTCTGAACTCTTGAGTTTCATGGTACAGCACCAGTTTTTCCTGCACGGAGTGGGTGTGAGGATGCAGGGAGGTGACGCCTTGGGCGTGCTAAGCGCTCAACCAGGCGGGGCGGATGCTGGACAGATGGTCGCATTGAGGTCTCTGCGTCTGTGTGCAGACGGGGGAGCTTGTCCAGATCCCCTGTGCCCATGGGCCTTCCTTGGGCCCTCCGTGGCACTGGGTCTTCACTGCCCGCTGACTCAGGGTACCAAGGCAGGGCTCCCTGGGGATTCCTTACTGTTGCCTTCTCTCTCCAGGAGGGAGGCTGGTTGGTGAGCCAGGCAATGGCTTCCCCAGTGCCCGCCTCCTCCGCCTCCCACCCTTCCCTTGGCATCTTCTAGGTGGTGATGGGGAGCTTCTCCATGGACTTGTGAGAGACCCCTCATCGTGCAAGTAGCCAGTGCCTAACGCAGGTTAAGTGAAGAAGGAAGATGGGTCCAGTGGGCACATGAGATCTTGGGCCACTTGCATGATGCGTGGGCCTTGGCTGCCTCATCTGTAGAATGGGGCCATCATTTCTGCCTGATGCCTCCAGGAGTGGGTGGGAGGAGGGTTTGGGCAGGTGTCTGCAGTCAGGTCCCCCTCGCTGGAGTGACTAGCAAAAGCCGCCGCTGCCTTCGGATCTGCATGTGTGATGACTCTTGAGGGAGGCCCTGCGGACGACTCCGACTGTCTGTGCTCCGTGCTCTGGGTGACAAGTTCCGTCTTCTGGTGTTTCTTAAGGAGATGTTTCTCAGGGTGGCTCAGGCTTGCAGGAGGCGGGCCGCCCCTTGGCTACTCGTGTCTGCAGGAGCCAGCGGCAGGGACGATGTCTGCTTTTAATAATGACTTGGGTTTTCCACTGTTTTCTTTGGGTGAATCTCCATTTTTCTACATTAGCTAATGATGCAGTGTGTTCCTGGAGCCTCCCCGACCCCCGCCCTGCCCCAGCATCGGGGCGCCTGGGCTGCCAGCCTGGAGATGTTCTTAGAGAAGGCTCAGACGGACGGGTACCCAGCAATTCCTGACTGTTTAGTTAGCGGGAGCCGAGGGGGTTGCCCGTGAGGACAGATGCCTTACCTGGGAGTGAATAACCGAGTCAATAAATCCAGGCCATAAACCTCACCTTTTGAAGCAGTCGTGTGTGTTTTATGGGGTGGCTGATCTGTGCGGTGACTTCTTGGCAGCATGAATTCTCGGGACTTCGATGTGTGTGTGGGTGTGTGTGGCTATGGGTGATTCCGAATGGCCTTTGGGGACAGGAACTGGGGCTTGGTCTGCATCTGCGCTGTGTGACCTGGGGCGGAAGACTCCTCTTCTGTGCCTGTCTGCGTCTCTGGTGAATCCGGGCCGTGCTGTCCACTTCCTCAAGGTTGTTTTCTGCCCTTTGAAGTGACCAAGGGGATCCACAGTCCCAGGAGGCTTTTTTTGCCTGCAGAGGTCTGTGCACTCTGTCGGGATGCCGTTGGACCAGGAGTTGCCGTTTCTGTTGGGGGAAGCCCTGGCTGCCTCCCCATCGTGAGTCAGGACCTGGGTGCTGCAGGTGGCCCCAGGCTGTGGGTTTTGTTGACAGCTGGGGACCCATGACTGGCTCAGCCCACACCCTGGACTGGCTCCTGGGGCCCCTGTCCTGCCCTGCTCCTTCCCGCACTGGCCTTGGCCCAGCATGTCAGCAGCCTCCACACGCTGGCCATGGTTGTCCTTTGCAGCATGAAATGGGTGGCCTGGGCAGGAGGCCAGTGTCACAGTCACGACTCGCCTCCCCAGTGGAGTGGTGGGGGCCCCCCAGCCTTTCTCTGGCATTGCCGTCTGGTGGCCTGGGAGGGGTGGGCTGGCTCCTGGGCTGCCCCTCTGTGTGTGGGTGGGCCGTGGGTCTGGCCAGGACGGTTTGTAGGCTAGAGAGTCATTGGCCTAGAACATGTGGCTGCCTCTCGGGTTCCTGGGGCACAGTGGAGTCACCGGTCCCACAGTGCCTGCTTGCAGCTGCTCCTGGGCTGTTGCGGCGACCCAGATGGTGATCAGTTAAACGCTGAGGGGCCAAGTGGGCCCGGCCCCCAGAGGGCTTTCCCTGCCCCGTGACAGCCCCTCACAGCAGCAGTTACGATTGTTCCATCTGCAAGCTTTGGAGACTGAGGCTCAGAGGGCACACAGACTCTGCCTGAATTCGCCGGGGGGAGCGATGGTGGTAGTGGAACCCAGGGCTTCCCGGTCCAGACCTTGGTGACCCTGCTTCTCGCAGGAGGCATCGTAGGCTCCTGAGATACTGCGACTTGCACCTGTAATGTATATTTTTTTTTTCAAAAAGGAAAAGATAGAATTTTCACACACCATTCCCTTCTCATGCAAATGAACCTTGGGAGAAATTGGCCTGTCATCTCTTTGGGTGTATTTTGTGGTCATTTAGCTGCTTAAATGAAACATCTGTGAAGCAGGGAGAGCCAGGCTGTAGATTGAAGCAGGAGTACAGAAGCCGTTTGCATTTACCATGATCGAGCAGTGGCCTGCTAGGTCAGGGGCTGCCCTGCGGACGGACGAGACCATTTGACACCAGAGGCTGTGGGGCAGGTGACAGGCCCGAGGCTTTCTGCTGCCTGCCCTTGGGGCCTGAGGAGAGGCAGTTTTCTTGTTGGTGGCTGGGCCGGAGGCTGGGGCTGGGCTCTGACGTTGGAGGTGCTGGGCCAGCAAGGCTGGGCTCAGGGAAGGAGCCATCCCCATTTCTGCAGCCCCACATGTCTGTCAAAGGGCCCAGGCGCCCCAATCACAGGCTGTGTGTGCCGTGGACAGCCTCGTGATCGCCACCGCCATGCCTCTTTGGGCTCCTCTGTAGAATGGGCTGCGGGGGTGGTCAGGTGAGGTTTGGCGAGGTCCCGTGAGCCTCGGTGGCCTTGTGTGGGCCAAGGTCCCTGGCTCCCAGCGAGCACCGAATGTGGGGCCGTCCCCCAGCCTCCACTTGGGAAACTACCTTTTTACGAGTCTGTGTTTTCGAGACATGGCAGGTGGGGGTTTTCATTGTGTCGCTGGCTGTGTGGGGTCGTCGGGTGGGGCCCTTCCCCAGGCTTTCCTGTGCCCAGGGAGCTGAGGACCTGGCATTTGTGAGTGATTAGCCCTTGGGGCAAGAGGGAGATGGTTGAGACCTGGTCTGTCCTTCAAGGAGTCCTGCAGAGTCTGTGGGGAGCAGGAGGAGTGTGGCCATTGTGGGAGCTGTTGAGTGGGCAGGGAGGGTGGAGGGGCAGGACAGCAGAGCAGCGGGTGCTGAGGCCGGGGGTGCAGACCACCCTGCATGTCTACGGGGGTGGCAGGAGCTCTGAGCCACTGCCTTGAAGGCTGCAGGGAGGCAGGGCCGGCTTCATCCTGGGGGTGCCAGGGAGCCCTGGGCAGGGTTGGTGCGGGCGTGGTGTGCTCAGATTTAGCTTTGGAAAGCTCCACAGTGTCCGTACTACAGGGACTGCTGGAGGAGGAGGCCTGGAGTCCCAGAGGCTGTGGCAGAGGCAGATGGGGGTGTCCAGGCTCGGGGGTGGGGAGAGAAGTAGGAATGGAGAGAGACAGACGGCCCCGCTGGAGCGCAGGAGGAGTGGGTGGGCTTGGGATGGACTGGACTTGGGTGATGAAGAAGGTGCTCTGGGGTCAGGCTTGAGCAGGGCAGTGGGCAGTGGGGCCCATCTGGAGTTGGCCCTAGGGGTTCAAGTCCCCCATTGGCCAAGGTTGCAGGGATGTCTGGGCTCTCCCAGCGGCCTACCTGATATCTGCCCTGAGCAGAGTTAGGGGTGTTTCAGCTCCGCCCCTGAGGTTCCCTGGTTGGTCCCGGGCTTCTCCTTTCAGTGGCGCTGATGCTGGTTGGTGCCCAGGTTTGCTGGACTTGAAGGTGGGAGGTCAGTGGTGCTGGTGGATCTAGCCCCAGCCAGGGAGTGACCAAACTTAGCAGCCTCTGGTATAGCCAGATCCATGGAGAGAGATGTCTTTGGCACAGACTGAATTCCAGGTTCTCCCTCCTTCCTGGTTCCTTGTATTCTCTACCAGGCAAACAGCGCAGCGGTGAGAAGCCGCAGTTCATCCGGCAGGAGGGAAGCAGGTGCAGATGCTTGTACTCGCAGGCCTGGCGGGCACGGTGGAATCCAGCTCTCTAGGGAAGTGTGAATCCCGGCATGTGGGATTCATCTCAGGCAACGAGACGGCTTTCACCGACACCCGGCCAAACTGCCTCAAAACCCAAAACAGTTGTCTCTTATTTTAAAGTGGTTTTTGCCTGTGGAAAGAGTGGTTTTTCTTACAAAAGGGCACTGCCTTAGATTGATTTTTGGGGGACTCACTTATTGCTATTGATCCGTTAAAGCTTTAATCAGGAAATAGCCTTGCAGTGGTTCTCAGTGAGGCGCGTTTGCTGCAACTAAGGGTGGCTGTGCTGTCGCGAGCCGGTGAGCCAGTCAGCCGGGGGTCTCGCCCTCCAGATCTGAGCTGGGGACAGGGCCCTGCCAGGAGTGAGCCCACGGCTGACAAAGGACAGTGCCATGGTCTGAAGCTGCATGAGAGGCAGAGGCCGAGGGTGGCTCTCTCTCCCGACTGCCAGGCTCTGTGATGGGACACTGTGTGGCCGGAGGGTGTCCCTGGGCGGCCCCAGAGCGCGGGTAGCGTAGGCTTTGTTCTCTAGACAACCAGTAGCTTCATCCAGGCCCCCCGGGATGACCCCAGGGGTAGGGACCCTGAGGACCGTGGGACTGGCCCTGAGCACGTTTCTCTTCCTCTTCATGTTGCCCGGCACATGGGTGACACCAGAGCTTTGCCAGCGCATCTCTGAGCTTCTCTTGCCTTTTGGTGGTTCCCCCCGCAATGACCTTTTAAAATGTATTATTTATTTATTTAATTGGTACATAATAATTGTATGTTGTTTATGGGGTACGTGTGACACTTGGTTACACATACACCATTGTTTATGGGGTATGTGTGACACTTTAATCCATGTACACCATGTGTAATGATGAAATGAGGGTCATTAGGATGACCATGATCTCAAACATGGGGCATTTCTTTGTGTTGGGAACATTTCACGGCCTCTCTTCTAGTTATTTTGAAATATACAGTAAGTTATTGTTAACTATAATCCTTCTCCTGTGCTTCTCAGCACTAGGACTCACTCCTGTCTGATTGCATGTTTGCCCCCATTAACCAACCTCTCTTCACCTTCCTGTCGCTCCACCCGGCCTCTGATGTCCATCATTCCACTCCCTCCCTCCATGAGATCAATTTTTTTAGCTTCCACATATGAGAGAGAGATCATACGATATTTAGCTTGTGTGTGTGTGTGTGTGTGTGTGTGTGTGTGTGTGTGTGAGACAGAGTCTCACTCTGTTGCCCAGGCTGGAGTGCAGTGGTGTGATCTTGGCTCACTGCAACCTCTGCCTCATAGGTTCAGGCCATTCTCCTGCCTCAGCCTCCTGAGTAGCTGGGACTACAGGCGCCCGCCACCACGCCCGGCTCATTTTTGTATTTTTAGTAGAGATAGGGTTTCACCACGTTGGGCAGGCTGGTCTCAAACTCCTGGCCTCAAGTGATCCACCAGCCTAGGCCTCCCAAAGTGCTGGGATTATAGGTGTGAACCACTGCACCCGGCCCATATGACATTTAGCTTTCTGTGTCTGGCTTTTTTCACTTAACATGACTTCTAGTTCCATCCACGTTGCTGCAATGACAGGATTTTATTCTTTTTCCTTTTTCATGGCTGAATAGTATTCCATTGTGTATATATGTCACATTTTCTTTACCCATTCATTCACTGATAGATACTTAGGTTGATTGTGAATAGTGCTACGGTAAAAATGGGAGTGCAGATGTATCTCAAATACTGATTTCCTTTCTTTTGGTTATATGCCTGGCAGTGGGATTGCTGGATCAGGCAGATCTATTTTTAGTTTTTTCAGGACCCTCTGTACTGTTTCCTGTAGTGGCTGTACTAATCTACATTCTGACCAGCAATGCACTAGTGTTTCCGTTTCTCCACATCCTTGCCAGCGCCTGTTGGTTTCTTGTTGATAAAGCTATTGTAACTGGGGTGAGATGGTATCTCATTGTGGTTTTGACTTGCATTCCTGTGATGATTAGTGATGTTGAGCATTTTTTCACATGCCCATTGGCCATTTGTATGTCTTTTGAGAAATGTCTTATTGTTAATAACAGATTATTTGCCCGTTTAAAAATCAGATGATTATTATTATTATTACTTTTTTTTTTTTTTGGAGACAGAGCCTTGCTCGGTTGCCCAGGCTGGAGTGCAGTGGTGCGATCTTGGCTCACTGCAACCTCCGCCTCCTGGGTTCAAGCGATTCTCCTGCCTCAGCCTCCCAAGTAGCTAGGATTACAGGTGCGCACCACCACACCCAGCTAATTGTTTATATTTTTAGTAGAGACGGGGTTTTGCCATGTTGACCAGGCTGGTCTCAAACTCCTGACCTCAAGTGATCTACCTGCCTCGGCCCCCCAAAGTGCTTGGATTACAGGCATGAGCCACCATGCTCAGCCCTGTTATTAAGTTGACTTCTTTTTTTTTTTATGTTTTAAATTTTTTATGTTTTTTGAGGCAGGGTCTTGCTCTGTCACCTGGCTGGAGTGCAATGGTATGATCACAGCTCACTGCAGCCTCTACCTCTTAGGCTCAAGTGATCCTCCCACCTCAGCCCCCAAGTAGCCGGCACAATAGGTGCGTGCCACCATGCCTGGCTAATTTTTGTGTGTTTTGTAGCGACGGGGTCTTGCCATATTGCACAGGCCAGTCTCGAACTCCTGGCCTCAATCTTCCCGCCTCGCCCTCTCAAGAGTGTTGGGATTATAGGCGTGAACCACTTTGCTGGGCTGAGTTCTTTATGTATTCTGGTTATTAATCCCTTGTTGGATGAACAGTTTGCAGATATGTTCCCCTATCCTGTAGGTTTTCTCTTCACTTTGTTGATTGTTTGCTTTGCTGTGTGGAAGTTTTTAGCTTGATGTAATCCCATTTGTCTATTTTTGGTTTTGTTCTGTCTGCTTTTGAGGTCTCACCCAAAAATTGTTTGCCCAGACCCATGTCTGGAAGCGTTTCCCCAATGTTTTCTTTCAGTTGTTTTATGGTTTTGGGTCTTATGTGTAAGTCCTTAATCACTTTTGATTTGTTTCTTGCATATGGGGAGACATGGGGGTCTAGTTTCATTTTTCTGCATATGGATATCCAGTTTACCTATCACCATTTATTAGAGATTATTCTTTCCCCACTGAATGTTCTTGGTGCCTTTGTTGAAAATGAGTTGACTGTAAATGTGTGGATTCATATCTGGGTTCTTTATTTGTTCCACTGGTCTAGGTATGCATTTGTTTTCATGCTAGTGTCATGCTGTTTTTGTTGCTATAGCTTTGTAGTATGTTTTAAAGTCAGGTCGTGTGATGCCTACAGCTTTGTTGTTTTTGCTCAGGATTGCTTTGGCTTTTCAGGGTCTTCTGTGTTTTCGATATGTATTTTAGGATTGTTTTTTCTATTTCTGTGAAGGATCTCATTGGTTATTTTGATAGGAATTACATTTAATCTGTAGGTATTTCGGTAGTATGGTCATTTTCAAATTATTAATTCTTCCAATGCATGAACATGGGATGTCTTTCATTTTTTGGTGACTGCTTGAATTTTTTTTTAATCAGTGTTTTACAGTTTCCCTTGTAGGGATCTTTCACCTCCTTGGTTAAATTTATTCCTAGAAATGTCAGTTATTTTGTAGCTGTTATAAATGGTATTGCTTTCTTGACTTTTCTTTTTTTTTCTTATTGAGACAGTCTTGCTCTGTCACCCAGGCTGGAGTGCAGTGGCCGGATCTCAGCTCACTGCAAGCTCTGCCTCCCGGGTTCATACCATTCTCCTGCCTCAGCCTCCCGAGTAGCTGGGACTACAGGCGTTCGCCACCATGCCCGGCTAATTTTTCGTATTTTTAGTAGAGATGGAGTTTCACCGTGTTGGCCAGGATGGTCTTGATCTCCTGACCTTGTGATCCGCCCGTCTCGGCCTCCCAAAGTGCTGGGATTACAGGCATGAGCCACCGCGCCCGGACTGATTTTTAAAATTCTGCTAGTCCATTGTCGGCGTATGGAAATGCTACTGCTTTCTATATGTTAATTTTGTATCCTGCAACGTTACTGAATTAGTTATCAGTTCTGGGTATTTTTGGTGGAGCTTTTAGGGTTTTCTATATCTCAGATCATGTCTGCATACAGGTACAGTTTGACTTCCTCCTTTCCAATTTGGAGGCTCTCTATTTCTTTCCTGTGCTTAGTTGCTCTGGCTAGGACTTTCAGTACTATGTTTAATAAGAGTGGTGAGAGTGGGCATCCTTATTTTATTCCAGTTCTTAGAGAAAAAGCTTTCAGGTTCTCCCCATTCAGTATAATGTTAGCTACAGGTTTCTCATATATGACCTTTATTGTATGGAGGAGTGCTCCTTCTGTACCTAGATTTTTGAGGGTTTTTATCGCAAAGGGATATTGAATTTTATCAAATGCTTTTTCTGCATCTGTGGAGATGATCATGTGGTTTTTGTCCTTCATTCTGTTGCTGTAATATGTCATGTTGATTGATTTCTGTATGTTGAGCCATCCTTGCATTCCTGGGATAAATCCCATTTGATCATGGTAAGAGATCTTTATACTGTGTTGTTGGATTTGGTTTGCTAGGATTTTGTGGATGATTTTTGCATCTATGTTCATTAGGGTATTGGCCTATAATTTTCTTTTTATGTTGTGCTAAAATGTATTTTTCATTATACATATATGACATTCATTATAAAAAGCATACACATGCAAAATTATGTATTATATAATATATACATAAATATGTGTAGGTATATATATTTATGCAAACGTAAATACATGTATGTGTGTATATGTATTCGTATAAATATAAATACATGTATTTGTGTGTATGTGTGTATATACATATATACACACACACACACACACACATATACATATATATATATATATATATTAGGGCTCACTGCAGCCTTGACCTCCCAGGCTCAAGCCATTTTCCTGCCTCAGCCTCCTGAGTAGCTGGGACTACAGGCGTGTGCTGCCATACCTGGCCAATTTTTGTATGTTTTGTACAGACAGGGTTTTGCCATGTTGCCCATGCTGGTCTTGAACTCCTGGGTTCACGCAATCTGCACTTTGGACTCCCAAAGTGCTGGGACTACAGGCGTGAGCCAATGGGCCTGGCCTATTCAAATATATATAAATTTTTTTTTTAAAGTTTGTTAGTCTTCTTACTACCTAGAGGAGAGCTATTTACATTTAATTGTGGGCACCCCTGTTTGATTTACAGAACTGGGCTGTGCTATACTTTCCATTAGGACTCAGCTTTTCTCATATCCTTGCCTATCCTAAATGGTTTTCTGTGTACTTTATTTCATTGATTCCAAGATGACATCGTTTTCCATGCACGTGCTGACATCTCTGAAGCCAGAGTGGGTCATGGAAGCCTTGTAATCAGAGGCATAATCAGAGTTTCACCAGCGTTTTATCCCCTGGCGATACATACAATCATGCCGTGTTTCACATGTGACAGTCCTTGGATCTGCTACAAGGTGGCATTTTATATTCTTGTTTTAATGTCTTTCTGGTGCTTGGAAGTTCTGGAGTTGACCAGATCAAGCCCTTGTGATTGGACGCCCACAGCCCTGCTGTGTAGAAAGCCTACCTTGGTTACTCCCAACACAGGGACAGCCACCCTGAGAGCTGCCTGTGGGTATGACTGGACCCTGCTGGCCAACTTGGAGTGTGGAGCTCATGTGTGGGCTCTCTGTTGACACGCACCCTTGGCGAGCTGGCTCATGAGGATGGGCTGTGCCATCTCTGCCCACCCTGGGTGCCCCCAGCCCTCCCCACTTGGTGGCCTCTGTGCCCTCTCTCCCTTGGTTCTGGTCAGTGGTGTTTCCTGGGTCTTCCTGGCTGTGCTAGTAACCCTGGGCTGCTGACTCTGCTGAGGGCTTGGATCCCTGATTGATTGATCATTAATTGATACTTATTAGAGGAATGCTGTTTTCACAGAACCTCCTGGTGCTGGGTCCTGGGGAAGCTCTTGTAGCTTCGATCCCGAGTTCTGCCAGGCACCATCCTGGTTTCTGTGCAAACGGCCTTTGCTCCAAGACATAATTACTGCCTTTATTAAGTTCTAAGATGCTTATTGGTAGAAATAGTCCAAAATAAAAGTGACTGTTAATAAAGCTGTAGCCAATCACGTTATTGACTAAAGTGGATGAAAAGTCAAACCTCTTGGCGAAATTGAGATTTGCAAAATTTGCTCTGGAAAAAGAAGACTTTTAGCAGCCATGAAGGAACTTCAGGAGGGAGGAGGTAAGAGGTCTGGGGAAAACCCAGGGATGGAGCCAAGACCTCAATGTGGTTTTGAAGCAGAAACGATACTCTTAATAACATAAAAGGGAAAGTTGAAACCTACAAAATTCAACAATGATGTCTAGAAAAACGTTCAATGAATTAATGGACTCAGTGGAGCCCAAATCAAATGGTGCTTTCAATTCCCTTAATGTTGATGAAATTATCACTAAAATGTTGGTGTTCACAGCCTTGAGTCTGGAGTTTTGCGGGGGGCGGGGCAGGGGCGGGGCTTCTGCTAACTGTGCTTGGAGAGCTGGAGCCGGGCCTGGGCGGGCGTCCCAGGGTACCCTGATCTGCAGGACCCCCGCAGCAGCCCAGGTGCCCCGGGTTGGGGGATGAGCAACCCCTCAAGACCCAGGGGAGCAGGGAGGACCCAGCTGCTCCTACCAGCTCCTCTCTGCAGGGACAGCAGCGCCCCTCTGCCTCTGGGTAGAAAGCCTCCCTTGGTTATCCCAGCTGACAGGGACTGCCACTTTGAGAGCTGCCTGTGGGCATGGCTGGACTCTGCTGGCTGACTTGAGTGTGGAACTCAAGTCCAGGCCCTCCTAGAAGCTGGGGCTTTCCCTACATCTCCCTCCTGCCTTCAAAAGACACTAGTCATTGAATCTGGGGTCCACCCTGATCCTGGGTGGCCTCATCTTGAGATCCTTACCTGTTACCCCTTCTTCATCCCCCTCTGTGCCCAGGAGGGTCCCATAGAGGAGCTGGTGGGTAGGGTGGGGTTGGAACTCCTGTGGGTTCTGTCTGCTCATTCCCTCCACCTCCAGTGCTGAGCCAGCTGGCTTTGCTGTGTCAGTGCCAAGCCTTTGGCTTCCATGAGGCCATCCAGGTGGGGATGCTGGTGGCTGAGGACCATTCAGGAAGAGGGTCCCCGGCACCCTGCATGCGGGATGATGCTGGGTTCCGGCAGGGGCCGCTGTGGGGTGAGGAGTCAGGGTGGGGGCACCCTCTGGGTGGATGAGGCACATGGTGAGGGTCTCCCAGTTCCCAGCCTAGGCCTGGGTGGCCACCAGAACAAGGGGCCGCTCTGCTCCTGCGGGCTCCCTGGTATATGCCATGCAAGCCCGGGTCTTCTCCCTGAGACACTGGCCTGTGGTTTTGTCCTGTGTCTTCTGCAGCTGGCTCAGGAGTTCGCAGGCAAACCAGCGAGGGGTTTGCAATAGGAAGTAAAACCGGCTGAGGCTTGTGCGTGCTCTGGGGGCTGTGGGCAGCTGGCATTCAGAGGCACCTGGGCTGGGCCTCCCAAGCCAGCCCCATGGGTGTATGTGAGGTCAGACCCCGGAGAGGTGAAGCAGCTGTGCTCCTGTTGAGTGGGGGGTGGGAAAGGGCTCCCTCCAAGCCTCTGACCTTAGGTCACTGAAACCCGACTGGGTTGGAGAAGGGGATTCCAGGGCCCTCTGTGGTCTGTAGTCCCAGATGCTGGTGTTCCCCGACCCTGGTTCCCATCAGAAGAAGCCCGACCGGTTTCTGGGTGCAAAACCGCACATTGCTCATTCCACTGTCCATGGCGTCTTGGTCACAAGCCCTCATTGGCTGGCTCGAGTCCTGGCCTGGGTCCCTGGGAGGCCTGCTGTGAGAGTGAGGGACTCTACTCTTACTGGACACTCCTCCAAGATCAAAAGGTTGACTATTCTGTTGGACCGCGGTGATCGTTTTTTGGGGACCACTTGGTGAATGAAGCCAAGGTGGCCTTGGTCCATGTTGGGCCAGCTAAAAGTACTCAGCAGCTCCTGCCTGGAGAGCTCAGGGCCACCCGTGATGTGTGCCAGGTATGGGCCAGTGGAGGCCCCTGCTCTTTCACCTGCCCTTCCAGGGAGGCGTCGCATTGCAAGGCGGGCCTGTGATCACCGTTCCTCTCCAAGCACGCCCTGTCCTGTCTCTGTGCTTACCGTCCTCCTGGGCTTCTCCAAGGCCAGCTCGAGCACCCTTCCCATGACGGCCTCCTGCCCTGTTGGCTCTGTCCCCGGGGAGCCTGGCACCAGCCACCGTGGAGTAGGTGGCCCCTGAGCTTTACTGATGAGAGTCCTTCTTCCCTCAGGGACGCTGCAGCTTCTCTCTGGGTTCGGGACCCCAGCGTTCCGCAAGAGGTGTTACAGAGTCAGGCAGACAAAGCGCCACATGTCAGGGCTGGGGGAGGAAAGAGCCTGGCCCGGATGCTGGGTACCTCCCTTTTCTGTGCCAGTCAGCAGGGCGTTCACTGACTCCTGGTGAACAGGAAAAGAATGCACTTAACTTCCCGTTTTCTCCGCAGATAAGTCCTTGATCCCCTGGCTTGGGAAATAATTGGCGGTTGCTATTAAGCGGAGACACGATTTGGGAGAGAGGCTTCAAGGAGCCACTTTCATGACACCTCTCATGCATGTGGGAGTCAGAGGCTCCCGTGGCGGGCACTCAGGGTCAGCCTGCAGGGTGTGAGGCTCCAGTGGGGTCCGCCAGCTCCCCTGGGCCTCTGTCCAGTGTGGAGACCTTGCCAGAGACCAAGGAGCAGGAGGCCGGGGCAGGCAGGAAGACTGAGAATTTAAACTGAGAGATGATGAAAACCCCCATGGATAAGAACTTTCTGGCCCCGCTTGGTCCTGGAGGGTGCCCTGACCTCACAGTGCACCTGCAGCGATGCCTGTTGGAATGCGTCGTCTTGCTGGGATCCGCTGGACTGTCGGCCCTAGCTTGGTTGTTTGCTGCTTTTTCGCAGTTCTTTCTCTCAATAGAGAGTGGAACAATGAGCAGTAGCCCCGGGGCAGGGGTGATGGCAAAGAGGATGCCTCAGAGACGAGGGCCTGGCGGTTGTAAGGTTTCGGGGCACCGGTGTTCCCGGCTCTCAGTGTGTGCTTTGTGGCTGCCACAGCAAATGACCACAAACTTAGGAGGTTCAGACAACAAACGCGCATTCTCCTCCAGTTCCGGAGGCCAGAGGTCCGAATTCTCAGGGACATCAGGGCCGCAGCCCCTCCCTCCGGAGGCACTAGGGGAGGGTCCTCCTGCCTCCTCCACCTCTCTCGGCTCAGGGCCTTCCTTGGCTGGCCAGCCTCTGCCTTCGTCTTCTCAGAGCTTCGTCTCTCTGTCTGTCTCCTCTTCTGTCTCTTAAGAGGATGCTGGTCATTGGATTCGGGGCCCACCTTAACCTGGGATGGCTTCTTCTTGAGGTCCTTGCCTCAGTTACATCTGCAAAGACCCTTTTCCTAAATCGGTCATGTTTGGAGGTTCTGGGAGTCAGGACAAGGTGGGGGGCGTGGTGCACAGTCCAGCCCCTACACTGCTTACTCTTTCTTCCGTCCAGACGCTTACAGGGCGTGTGGTGCCTCTGTGCCCTGGGCTCCCTGGTAGGGAGGGGCAGGGGTCAGAGCCTGCCCTGAAAGCTCAGGCCTGCAGCAGAATGGGGTGTGAAGGGGGTGGTGAGAGGAACAGTTTGAGGGGTGGGCACCCTGGGAGCGAGGAGTCTGACGCAGAGAGCGGGCAGGAGCTTGGGGAGGTCACCGTCCAGTAAGCCTGAGTGGGGCGGGTCAGGGTGCAGGGCCTGGGTCTGTGCCTCCCAGCTGTGCCTCTCTTGTGGCTTCCATGCAGCAGCTGTCCCAGGTGACAGCCAGGGGCTTGGCCAGGCAAGTTCTGAGCATCTCTCCTGCAGCCTGGGGGTGAGGACTGTTGGTGGCAGTGGGACCATCTTTAGTGCCTATGGATTTGCCATTTTCAGTAGCTGTCAGCACGGAGAAGAGCTTGGTCAGGAACCCCATCGTCTGGGGCTGTCTCTGCTGCAATCCCTGCCCTGGTCCTGGGCCCCTGGGGCGGTGGCCTGTGCAGTGGCGGGTGCGGTGGCCTGTGCAGTGGCCTGTGCTCAGTTTCTCAGCACCTCTCACTTCCCTGGGAGGCCCCCACCCCCTCCTCCAAAAATAACACCTGGGGCAGGGCGGGGAGCACCTCGCAGGCCTGGCCTGGGAAACTTGGGTTGTGACTGTCTCTTCCTGTGGGCAGGGCCCAGGGCTCTCTTCCTGGTACCTGGAGCCTGGCACAAAATAGGACCAGTCACAAGATTGAGGAATGGATGAATGAAGGATGAATGTAGGTAGTGATAGAACCGTGCTCTGCGGCATCCTTGTTGGCTCCACCGTTTTTACTTGGTGGAGCTCATCTTGGCCATAGGCTCTGGGGTGGTGACAGTCACTTGGAGTGGCCTGGGCAGGGTGTCCCAGCTGAGGTGGGGCCAGCTGTGACAGTGACAGCAGGTGCAGGGAACTCAACACTCCTTCGTTTCCTGCTCTGCCCACGGAGATGACGTCCCTCTTGTCCTGGAAGGTACCAGGCCTCTCAGGGACTGCCTGTCCCTGACCTCCCCTCCTCGCCCTGCCCTGCAGCTTGGGGAGGCAGGGAGCTAGGACACCTGTGCTGTCAGCGAGGGGGTGCCAAGACTCAACATGCCGTATTGTTCCCAGTAGTCAAATATGTAGAAAACACCACACACACGACAAAAAACCCCTAAAAACCCAGAGTCAAGAGACGACAGAGAAACGCCCCCAGTGGTTAGTGGTGTTTTAGGATGGGAGTTCTTGTCGGTTTCATGTTATTCTACTTCCCTGCCCTTATGCAGGCGGGGTTATTTCTATACTGGGAGAAAAAACAAACCCGTTTCATCCCAGGGAGAGGTGTCCTGGGCACACCTCCTTCCCTGGTGAAGTGAGACCGGACCTGCAGCAGCTGGGACAGGGGAGGCCCCTAACTGCCAGGCCGAGCCTCAGTTTCCCCACCTGGTAAAGCAGGGACGGTTATCCCAACCCAGAGAGCACCAGAGGGTAGGCCTGCACAGAGTGAGGAACCAGAGAGACACCAGTGGTGTTGGAGAGAGTCCTGGGTACCGCAGGCAGGTGGGTGGGCGGGGGGAAAGGCAGGGAGCTGGGCGGGGAGCTGGGCAGACTGCAGTCTGCCCTTTTTGTGACTGCGAGCAGGTGTGCCCAGGACTGGAGTTCAGCTCCCTGCTGAAGTACCAGCTCTGGCTCAGCTTTCCTTCTTGAGGATGGCTGGGTTTCCTGCCTGGCCTGTCCCCCACAGAGGTCTCTGTCCCAGGCCCTGGCAGGGGCAGCCTCCCTCCCACTGGGCTCCCGCCTGGGTGGGGATGGAAGGCGAGGCTGCAGCTGCAGCATTCCTGACCTCGGCAGGCCCAGCTGTTGGCCTGGCAGCAGGGAATCCCCCTGCCGCTCCCTCAACCCCCGGTGCTCTGCCCGCCAGCCGAGGGGCCTGATGCTGGTTTGCCTGGATCTGGAGTTTCCAGAAAGCACAGCTTCTCAGTTGATCTTCGCATTTTCTGACTTCTCAGAAACTAGCTGGCTGTGTTCTTTTTATACATTCACAGGACTCCCTCCTCCAACCCAAACCAAAGCTGAGATAACTTTTTAAGAAATTCTAAAAGTAATGTCTACTCGTTGGTAAAAAACAAAACAAAACAAAGCAAAAGAAGAAACAACTCAAAACAGTAGAAAGGCACAGTACCCCAGACTCCCATCCTCCCCCAGGCCTCCAGACCCGCTGGGCCCAACCCCACGCCTGAGAACCAGAGACCCTCCCCAGGGGCTTGGGCTGAGGGTCACAGGGTGGGGAGGGGCTGCGGGGCCCAGGTGGACGAGGGGATCACGGCACCTCCGGAGATCGTTGAGTTCCTGCCTGTGACCTAGTGAGGAGGCTCCCTCCTCTTCAGGAATCCAGGGAATTCTTTCAGAGCCACTGGGTTGGGGAAACTGAGGCTCCAGGAGGGTCAGTGACTTGTCCAAGGTCACCCAGGAAGCTGTGCTTTGTGCCTCTCGGCCCCGTGGGCTCCAGGTCTTGACTCTGAGTAAGCAGGAAAGGAGCAGATGGGCAGTGAGGTGCTTGCTGCCCGTCCGAGAGTTCCCCGGAGCAAGGGCCTCCAGCTGGGGCCGTGCCCTTGTGCTGAACAGAAAAGGCGGGAACTGAGCTTCACTGAGCAGCCTGAGCTGGAGGGTTTAGAGGCCTCCCTCAGGCTGGCAGAGGCCAGAGCTGTGGGGAGCAGTGGGGAGGAGTAGGGGCGGGAGTGGAGTGGAGTGGAAGTGGAGGGGAGTGGGGAGGAGCGTGGGGGGTGTTGGGGTGGTAAGCAGTGTGGGGGGAGTGGGAGGTAGTGGGGAGGAGCGTGGTGGGGGGAGTGGGGAGGAGTGGGGGTGTGGGGAGGAGCATGGGGGGAGTGGGGAGAAGCAAGGGGGTGGGGTGTACCATGGGGAGTGAGGAGGAGTGGAGAGGAGTGGGGGGAGTGGGAAGGAGCGTGGGGGTGAGGAGGACTGTGGGGAGTGTGGAGGAGCATGGGGGGAATGGGGAGGAGTGTGGGGGGTGTGGGGGGACTGAGGAGCGTTGGGGGAGTGGAGGGAGTGTGGCACGGGGAGTGGGGAGGAGTATGGGGGTAGTGGGGAGAAAGGGGGTGGGGAGGAGGGGGGGAGTGGGGACGAGCATGGGGGGGAGCGAGGAGGAGTGTGGGGGCCATGCTTCTGACTCAGCTTCAGCAGCCAGGAGCCTCGCCTTGGCGTCGGGCATGGAGCCACACTCCCTGGCTGGGCTTGTGGAGGGTGGCATGGCTGTGTTGCTCCCCGTGGGGTCCCCAGAACCTGAGTGATTGAAGGGTTAGGACCTGAAGGGGCAGGAGCACCCCACAGGAAGCAAAGTCTGGCTGGAAATGGCCTGGTCAGGTTCTGCCCTGCCTACACCCCCGGCCGAGCCTGGAGGTGACTTCACCGCTGCCTCCCACCTGCAGGGGCGCCCTAGTTTCTCATAGTGTGGGTGTCTGTGGGGTAGCCGGAGGAAGGAGTGTCTGCCTTCCTTTTTCCTCACCTCACTACACTTGCGTTCATTGCACGCAAACAGCAGTATAATGAAAACGAAGTACGTTTAAACAACAGGAAAAATCTGTTTACATCTTACTCTCCACCTGTTTGGAGTTCAGAATGATTTATCTCGGTCCTTGCCCTCCTGCAGATGTATTTTTGCTTAGCTTTATTTATCATAATGCAGACACACACACCACACATACATACACTGGTACATACACACATCACGAGCATGCACACATACTCACATGTGCACACACATGAATGCACGCACGCCTGTACACCCCTAAGCACCTGCATACCCCCACGTGTATGTGCATGGATGCCCCACATGCATGCACATGAGGACAGGCACATCACGGACCCTGCCCTGCTCGAGTGTCAGCAGCATCGCCCGCTCCCCCCGCAGGTGTGCGGCACATGTAAGTGCTTGGCGGCAGTGCCACGGCTCCTGCTTCCCCCAGTCTTCCATGGCTGGACCTGGGATGTCGCCTCTGGAAGCCTTCAGGCACGCGTGGATTTCGCTCAGTTTCACTGTGCACCTGTGATGTGCTGCTGCGGCCCTGGGCACTTTGGGTCCTTCCCAGCACCAGGCGAGAAAACTCCCTGAAGTACAGGCACCTTCCTGGTGGGCGTCTCGCACGCACTTTGTCCTCTTTGTGCCTTGCCGCCCCACGGTGACAGAACTGATTTGGCAGCCTGGGCCATGCGTGTGGGGCCACAGGCCCTCAGCAGGTGCTGGTGGGCAGATAGACAGATGGACGGAGGGACATTAGCTGTGGTGTGTGCCCGTGGGGACAGCCTCTTAACACCAGGCACACTCCGCTTCTAGAAATCCCTAGAAACGACTGGGATGGTAACAGAACATAACAATTGACTCTTATCTTTTCGAAATGGTGGGTGCTCACCATGGAGTGTCTCCCCAGCAGCTGAGAGGCGCGGTGCTCTCAGTGGTGGCATTGGCCGTGTTTGTTGCACGTTGAGAAGGGCGTTTTAGATCCCTTGACGATTATGGTGCTGGGATCTTCAGAATGTCACACCTGTGCTTGTGTTGTCCCACATGTGGGGGCCCCCTGCCTGTACAAGGGGTGGTGGGAGGCGCTGCCTGTCAGGTGCTGGCTGCAGCCTCTGGCAAGTAGTGGGTGCTTCTGCAGAGGGAGGACACCTAGGGGTGGAGGCACATAGGTCTTGGTTTTGGGGAACTCGGGCTAGGTGCCTTCTGCGGAGACAGGGAGGCAGCTGTTGGACAGGTAGGCCCAGGAGTGTGAGACGTGTGGTTAGCCTGGAGCGGGGGTCGTGGGAGCTGGGTTTCCCAGGGTGGGTGTGGGGGTCCTTCAGGATTTGAACCTGCGTCTCCCTGCGGGAAAGGTGCCCCACCCTTTGCCTGAGCCCCCTGTCCCCACTCAAGGGTGTCTGAAGCTGGGCCCCATGGTGGTTAGAGGGAGCTGGGTCTGAGGTCCCACACAGGTGCTCACTGACTTCCCAGAATCCCTCTGGGGACTTTGCTTCCCAAAGAGCCCTGAATTGGGCCTGCGGGTCAAAACCACATTTTCAGAGGGCCCCAGTGTGCCAGGCCCAGGGTCTAGGGTCTCCCAACTCTGAGCCAGGGGTGCAGGGCATTGTGGAACCCATGCTGGCATGAACAAGGACAAAGGGCGGAAGAAACCAGGAGAACTCCTGCCTCAGTTTCTCATCCAAGCCCTATTCATTCCATTGTGTGCCCATTCATCCCACAGCCTTTCCAAGTGCCTGTTGTGGTGGGCTTGGGGGGCACAACGCCAAGGGCACAGGACTGCCTGCCACCAGCTGGCCACCAGAGTTGCCCAACAAAGAACCAGAGACCACTGCCTTCCAGCAGCAGCTCTGGAGGCCACAAGTCTGAAACCAAGGTGTCAGCAGGGCTGTGCTCCCTCTGGAACCTCTAGGTGTTGGCGGGGCTGTGCTGTCTCCAGAGGTTCTAGATGTTGGCAGGCTGTGCTCCTTCTGCAGGTTCTAGGTGTCAGTGGAGCCATGCTCCCTCCAGGTTGTAGGTGTCATTGGGGCTGTGCTCCCTCCAGGTTCTAGGTGTCAGCGGGGGCCGTGCTCCCTCCAGGTTGTACAGGTGTCAATGGGGCGGTGCTCCCTCCAGGTTCTAGGTGTCAGCGGGGGCCGTGCTCCCTCCAGGTTGTACAGGTGTCAGTGGGGCAGTGCTCCCTCCAGGTTCTAGGTGTCAGCGGGGGCCGTGCTCCCTCCAGGTTGTACAGGTGTCAGTGGGGCGGTGCTCCCTCCAGGTTCTAGGTGTCAGCGGGGGCCGTGCTCCCTCCAGGTTCTAGGTGTCAGCGGGGGCCATGCTCCCTCCAGGTTCTAGGTGTCAGCGGGGGCCGTGCTCCCTCCAGGTTCTGGGTGTCAGCGGGGGCCGTGCTCCCTCCAGGTTGTGCAGGTGTCAGCGGGGGCCGTGCTCCCTCCAGGTTCTAGGTGTCAGCGGGGGCCGTGCTCCCTCCAGGTTCTAGGTGTCAGCGGGGCGCGTGCTCCCTCCAGGTTCTGGGTGTCAGCGGGGGCTGTGCTCCCTCCACGTTCTAGGTGTCAGTGGGGCCCATGCTCCCTCCAGGTTCTGGGTGTCAGTGGGGGCTGTGCTCCCTCCAGGTTCTAGGTGTCAGTGGGACTGTGCTAGCTCCACAGGCTCTAGGGGAGGATCCATCCTGCCTCTTCAAGATTCTGATGGCCCCAGGCACTCTTTGGCTTGTGGCCGCATCATCCCAATCTGTGCCTCTGTCGTCACACGACCTCTTGTCTTCTGTCTTCTCTTCTAGGGACACTTGGATTTAGGGCCCACCGGGTAATCTGGGATAATCTTATCTCAAGAGCCACAGGTGTTTTTTGTTGTTGTTGTTGTTGTTTTTTTTTTTTTTTTTGAGATGGAGTCTCGCTCTGTTGCCCAGGCTGGAGTGCAGTGGTGAGATCTTGGCTCACTGCAATCTCCACCTCCGGGGTTCAAGTGATTCTCCTGCTTCAGCCTCCTGAGTAACTAGGATTACAGGTGCCTGCCACCATGCCTGGCTAATTTTTTGTATCTTTAGTAGAGACAGGGTTTCACCACGTTGGTCAGGCTGGTCTCGAACTCCTGACCTCATGATCTGCTTGCCTCGGCCTCCTAAAGTGATGGGACTATAGGCGTGAGCCACTGCGCCCAGGCTTGAGAGCATCAATTTAATTTTACCTGCAAAGACTGTTTTTCCAAATACGGTCACAAATAGGCTTCTCAGCGTCTGGATGCAGGCCTGCCTCTTTGGAACCCACCCATTCAACCCACTACACTTGCTGTTATGGACTGAATGTTTGTGTCTCCCCAAAATTCCTGTGCTGAAACCCTACCCCAAAATGTGATATTATTAGGAGCTGGGGCCTTTTGAGGTAATTGGGTTTAGATGAGGTTGTAAGAGGGGACCCTTCGTGAATAGGATGGTCTCTTTTAAGAGTACCAGGAGGGACTGCTTCTCTCTACACTCTGCTATGTAAGGGTACATAGGAGAAGCCACTGGAACCTGACCATGCTGGCACTAGGCTTCCAGGCTCTGGAACTGCAAGAAAGAAACTGTCCCTGTGGTTTATGAGCTTCCCGGGCTATGGGATTTTGCTATAGCATCCTGAGCTGCTGCCTAAGACTCTGGGCAGATCACTACACTTCCTGAAGCCGCACGCTGCTTGTCTGTAAAATGGGGAAAACGCCTCTGCTTTGGGGATCATGTTCCTGTAGCAGAGCCCAGCAGCCTAAAAGCCCTGTCCCCAGCACAAGGTGAGTGACCCAGCCATGGTCTGGTGTCAGCTGCTGTGGGTATGACTGCCACCTCTGCTTGACAGGTGAGGAGACTGAGGCTCTGAGAGGTGAAGGGCAGGTCCCAGGGGTCCAGGCTGAGAGGGGCTCCAGTCTAGCAGTCCCAGTGCCCACATATGGGCCTCATGAAGCACAGGGACTGCTGGGGTGCAGGTGCCACATTGGGTCCAGCTGGGGTTGCCTGGCAGGTGACAGCCACTCCCCGGTGGGTGGGGCTTTGTAGGCACCTGCAGGAGAGGCTCCAGCAGGAGCTCCAAATGGGGACATGGCGGGCGTGAGGGACTTTTTCAGGCTGAAAGCCCCACAGTGCCTGGCCCACTCCTGCTCTGATCCTGCTGGGTGCCAGCTCTTGTCTCCAGCCCCCATAGTTGCCCGTTTGGCAATTGGCTAAGAAGAGTTTTTGACACTTTGCTGTCGTGTGGCTGGCTTGTGGCCTTCGGCAGGGGAAGAGGCCGCCTCCCACCTTGCTGCCTCCATAGCCAAGGGCCGTGCCTGCCTTTGGTTTCCAATCATAGGAGGAGGCTCATTTTCACCCTCGGGCTTGGGAAGCTTTCTGGTGCTGCAGTTGCATTTTTCCTTCAATATTTTTAGCCCAGCAGGAAGGGATCATAGCGAGAATCGTTCCTTCAGACTGGAGAGCGATCATCCGGTGTCTGCTGGCTGCGAAGGGATCCACTTGGCTTTAATTTTAGTGGGCGGTGGGGGAATGGGAAGAATCGCGCGCTCTGCTTGGGTCCGTCTGGAGTTGGATTGCCCAATTGCGCTGGAGAGAGGGTGCCCCGGAGAGCGTGCGCGTGCCCTGGTGTTGACCTTGGAGGCTACTTTCCGGAAGAGGGAAGAAATGGAGAAAATGAGGCGGCGGAGACAAGAGCCTGTTTCACAGACGGCTTGTGAGCTGCAGCAGAGAGGAGGGGCTGAGGTCCTGTGAGAGCAACCCGGAAGGCCGAGGCGCAGGCGTGCGTCTGGGCTAATCGCTCAGAGCCAGGCGGCAGGAGAGTAGGATTTGAACCCTCCGGCACTCAGAAGCTGGCTCAGGGAAGATGGTTATAAAGAGAAATACTAGAAAAGCAATTTCCTGCTAGCTTTATAGAAAACCTGTGGTTTGACCCTGACATTGAAGTCCTGATTATGTGGGCCACTCTTTATACCTCCCGCCTTGACTTAAACCCACCGTCAGCAGCAGAGGTGGGTCCTTGGAGGGCTTCGGGGCATGGGCAAAGGCGGGTCGGGTTCATCACTCAGCCTGCTGGCCTGGTGCCTTGGCCCTGGTGCATGCGCAGCTGAGGAAATGGGCCCGAGCGAAGGAAGTGTTCATGTTCAATCGTCCAGACAAAATCGACTCGCGACACTCCTCAGTCAATCCCTGGCTGAGCTGTGCTTTCCCTGCTTGGAGCAGCGAATGAGCTGGAGTGGCCTTGGACATCTGCCTTGGGAGCCCTGCACTGCAGTGTCTCTTTAAGGGCTCAGTGCGGTCTGGGCATAGCTGCTCTTGCCTATAATCCCAGCACTTTGGGAGGCCAAGGCAGGTGGATCAGTTGAGGCCAGGAGTTTGAGACCAGCCTGGCCAACGTGGGGAAACCCCATCTCTACTAAAAATAGAAAAATTAGCTCGTCATGGTAGCACAGGCCTGTAGTCCCAGCTGCTTGGGAGGCTGAGGTGGGAGGATCGCTTGAACCTGGGAAGCGAAGGTTGCAGTGAGCTGAGATCACGTCACTGTACTCCAGCCTGGTTGATGCACTGAGACTGTCTCTCACACACACACACAAAGACCTCGGTGCAGGGGCCCTGGTGATGGCCTGGGAAGCCTCTCAGTGTTGATGATGACCGTCAAGTTAGACCAGTTTTTTTTTTTTTTTTGAGATGGAGTTTCACTATTGTTGCCCAGGCTGGAGTGCAATGGCACGATCTCCGCTCACTGCAACCTCCACCTCCCGAGTTCAAGCGATTCTCCTGCCTCAGCCTCCTGAGTAGCTGGGATTACAGGCCTGTACCACCACACCCAGCTAATTTTGTATTTTTAGTAGAGATGGGGTTTCACCATGTTGGTCAGGCTAGTCTCAAACTTCCGACCTCAGGTGATCCACCCGCCTCAGCCTCTCAAAGTGCCAGGATTATAGGTGTGAGCCACCGTGCCCGACGACAGACCAGTTTTTTGTTTTTGTTTTTTTTTTGAGACGGAGTCTCGCTCTGTCGCCCAAACTGGAGTGCAGTGGCCGGATCTCAGCTCACTGCAAGCTCCGCCTTTCGGGTTCACGCCATTCTCCTGCCTCAGCCTCCCGAGTAGCTGGGACTACAGGTGCCCGCCACCTTGCCCGGCTAGTTTTTTGTATATTTTAGTAGAGATGGGGTTTCACCGGGTTAGCCAGGATGGTCTCGATCTCCTGACCTTGTGATCTGCCCGTCTCGGCCTCCCAAAGTGCTGGGAACAGACAGACCAGTTTTAATGCAGATGCAGACGTCCCTGAGTCTCGGTCTCCTCATCTGTAAAATGGGCAATAAAGGACCACCATCCCGCTAGAATGGTTATTGGATCTGACCAGCTAATGGGTCCCTGGTGGACTGGTGTGTAGAGTTATGCAGGTGACATTGATGTGTGCAGGAATAAGGGGTCGAGGCCAGATGCTAAGTTCCACCTGCATGCTTGTTTTTGGAAGAGATGCCTCTGGAAGTGAGGGTTGCCACCTAAGCAGCAGTGACTGTCCTTGGAGACCCCGGACACCTTGGAAGGCTTCGTGGACTCTCTGCTGCTTGATGGGAAAGCAGGGCCCTTTGAGAGGTGTCAGCAGTCAGAGGGCACCTAAGGGCGCTTCCTAGACATTCATTCATTTGTTCATTCATTAATTCATTGGTTCATTTGTTCGTCTACCAGATACTGAGCCCCTGCGATGGGCTAGGCATTGTCCAGGGTATTTGGGACCCAGAGGGTGCAAACGGCCTCAACTCCTGTCCCCGTGAGCCCCTGGCCAGCCTGTCACCCAGGGTCACCTGTTTATCTACCTGATGGGCCCCAAATTTGATCCATTCCATCAAGCTGCATCTGTTGAATAGTAATCAAGCTATTTTAAGTGGCTTTTGGAATGAGCTTGGCATAAATAAAACAGGAAATTAATTTGTTTCCCCATTTTTTATTGATCAAAGACATCCTCAGCTGCCAGTCAGAGCTTCTGATGAGCACGGCGCAGCAGCGTGGCCCCAGGGAGTCAGTGCCACTCCAGCCGGAAGCAGAGCAGCCGGGCGTGCAGTCAGTCTCTGCTAAGCACAGTGTTAGTAACACTTGTTGAAGTATTTCAAGAAATCGCACTATGTCTGTGAGTACTTCCTGGAGCCTTTGCTGCAGAGCGTGGAGGCCGCACACGGAGACCCCGACTTGCTCAGAAAGACCCAAGGGCTTGAAAAGAGAGTGCCTGTTCTCCTGAGGCCCAAAAGCTGTGGTGTCCTGTTTCTTTGGGGGGTGTAGTGCCCAGATTCCCTTTTGCAGCAAGGGGCACATGGGGCGGGAGTCTTCACCTCCCAGTTGCTGGGCTGCTCTGGCCATGAGCAAAGAGCCTGAGGCCGGGCCCTTGAAGTCCCTTGTCGGCCTGTGTCCCTCCCCTAGTCCCTGGCACCTGCCTTGAGGAGCTCTGCTACGAACTAAAGGCCAGCGGGGTGGTGGGCTAACAGCTCCAGGGTGGGACCATGGTGATGAAGGGCCCAGGTTCTCGTGCGGTGTGGGTGCTCCTCAGCTCCAGCCAACTGTGTCCCCCCAACCCCCTGCCGGCTCTTCCAGTGACCAATGTCTCAGGGGATTTCTGGACTTCCCCAGTGAGATGGCCTCAGTACAGTCTCTTTTTATTTTGAGTGAGAGTTCCAGCATCGTGGAAATCAGAGGGCAGGGTTCTCCTTGCCCATTTTACAGATTGAGAAACTGAGGTACAGAGAAGCTGTGTGGCTGTTGAGGAGGAGCAGGCCTGGGTTGTCCCCACCTGCAGCACCTGCTGTGGGGTCTGCACTGGAATGTGGCTGTGTGCAAGAGGCCGGGTCGGGGAGGTGGGACTGTACGGGACAGGAGTGGGTGGTTCAGGGATGCCAGCCAGAGGCCTGGGAGAAGTCCTGCCTGTTGGTGACAATCTACATGGATGGGGAAGGTTGGGCCAGGCGATCTGGAGACCCCAGCTTGGGGCTTTCCCTGTGGGACCCCACCTCCAGCTGAGTGTCACTCCTGGGACTAAGGACACCCGGGCCCCTGACCTTCCTGGTGGGGCAGCTGAAGGGATTTTCCCGGGGATGGGCCTGCCAGAGGCTGGGGGCATCCTGAGAGGTACTAGGCCTGGGTTCAGATTGTGGGTCGCCTGCCTTCTGGTGCCTCCTTTTCCACATCTGCAAACGAGGGGGCTCAAAATACAAGTTGTTTGTGGGGACGGAGCAAATGTGGATGTGAAAGTGCTAGCGGGCTGTGAAACGGGGCATTCATGCTAGTTAGTTATTGTATGCCGATCAACCAGTTCAGCCCCCTCCTCTCTGGCCTCATTCCCAAGCCTTGGTTTCTGTGGGTGGGGCCTGCCCCTCAAGCCCAAAGGCCAGGCTCCTACACTCAGCACCTCCCCATCTCCTCTGAACAGACCGGGTTTTCCTCAAAGTGCTGTTCCTCAAAGTCATCTTAAAAAAGGAAAAAAAATAACGAGATTTCCCTGCCCAGAAACCCACAGATGGGATAAGGCCAGCAGTCTGGCCTTGGGGGTCAAACCATCCCAGATCTGTTGTTAGCTCGGTTACATCCTTGCTAGTGACCTTGGGCAGGCCAGGTGACCTCCTGAAACCTCAGTTTCCTCATCTATAAATTAGGAATTGCTGCGGTGACGCACGGGAGCTCTTAGTCAAGTGCCTGGCCTTCTGGAAAACCTGGCGACCGTGGAGCGCCTGTGATCACTGTGAGTCAGCGCACTGAGATGCGCAGCCAGTCGTGGCCGGAAGGACCTGGAGCTCTGTGCCAGAGCCTGATGCGCAGCCAGTCATGGCCAGAAGGACCTGGAGCTCTGTGCCAGAGCCTCACTGTGCAGATGAGGAGACTTGCCTGAGCTCTCCTGGGAGGAGGGAGCAGCGAGGGTCACCTCTCATAAAGGTCAGCCCGGCCCCACCTTCCTCCTGCGTGGTCCAGCTGGGGCCGGGGAGTCAGCTCCTGAGACTGTGTGGCACCTGCCTTGAAGATGCAGGCCTTGTGCCACCATCCTTGGTGAGACAGGACTTTCTCGCATCTCCTTAGGCAGGGACCTGCTGCCCTTTCGCATCCTGGCCACTCCTTTTGCCCCGGAATCCTGGGCCTACCCATGAGCTCACTGCTTGGAGCCTTGGTTGTCTGTCTGTGCAATGGGCCCGTGCACACCTCGCAGGCTGTGCAGGTGGTGAGTGAGTTGGCTGCAGGTGGTGAGTGCATTGGCTGTTGGTGCACGTTGGCATCCACCCTGCCTGTGGTCATCATCAAGCTCTGCCATTACTCCATCCCCATCGCCCAGGGGTTGATGCCCAAGCCACCTGTGTCCAAACTGCAACTCCCCAGCTGAGGCCTGCTGGCTGTGTGACTCAGGCAAGTAGATTTGCCTCCCCTGGCTTAGTTTCCCCTTTTGTAGCCCTCTCAGGGCATGCCAGCTAGATGCCAGCTCTGGAGGGCGGGGCAGGCCTGTCCTGTGTCCCACTCCAGCACTGCCGGTGACTCGTTGCCAGTAAGGGGCAGTGGAAGGGCTCACATAGGCTGAAGGGCACCCCTGCTCTTGGTGGGCTGCCGTGGGTTCTGCAGGGCAGACAGGCCTGTCCCTGCCATTATGTCCCCATCACGGTAGATTGTTTCAGAGACCCTAAAGAGACGTGACCGTCCTGTGAGCATGTGAGCGTGGCCATGAAACTTGCCCTCCAGGGTGCCCTCGGGCCTCATCTGTGGCTCAGACCCTGGGTCCTGGCTCTGGGGTCTTGGCTCTCTGGCCCTGCCCTGCCTGTCCTGTCTGTGACGCCCCGCCCTGGCGCCTTGCAAGAGCTGAAGGACAGTGCAGCTGAGCCTGGGGAGGTGGGCGGCTGGGCATGGAGCCTGTGTCACCACACTAATCCGATTTCAGCCTGATTAGGTCCGCGGCTGCCGGTGAATGGGCTGGAGAGAAAGGGGCTGACGTTTCCAGGGCACAGTACACGCCGCCTCTCGTTGCAGCGGCAGGGCCTGGACAAGGGATTCTTAGGGCCCAGGGGCAGGAGCCCTCCCTGCAGTCTGGGGCTGTGGACAGTGGGAGGTGGGGTAGCCCATGCCCGCTCAGAGTGTCCTAAGCAAACACAGTGGGGACCCCATAGCCGCCAGCCTGGGGGAGAGGCCACTCACCCTGGGACCCTTGTCACAGGGCTTGTTTTCTGGGGACAGACCCTTGCTGTGACCACTCAGCTGGACTTACAGTCCAGGATGCTGGGGCAAGCAGTGGCTGCCTTTGTGGGGGGGGGGGGGGGGGTCCCGAAGACCAGGTTGGATCAATGAGAGAGAATGCCACTTGCTCCTGCAGCCACAGGTGACAGCTGAAGCCAGCCCCCACAGCTTGAGCATGGACAGGGGACTTTTCACCTGGCGCTGACCACCATCTGGGCCTCCCTTACCCACTGTCCCTCGGCCTGTGTCCTCAATGGGCCCCTGTGGCCAAGACGCACTTGCGGCAACCTCAGCCTTGGGTCCAGTCCCTGCCAACCGTCGGGGTCTCTGTCTAGAACCTGGACCTTGAGGTTCTGATTGGCTCCAGGGCGACTACAGACCTTGCAGACTGGGCCACCGAGGAAAGGGGCTCAGGGATGGCAGGAGGGACCTGGTGCCTGCTCACACACCCGTCCTCTCAGAGGGCCTTGGCCCTGGCCAATGCCGACGTAGCTTCATTCTTGGCGCTGCTGCCCTCTGATCAGGTGCCCGCGTCCTTAACGCTCTGTGCCTCAGTTTCCCTTCGTGGAAAATGGGATGAACTGTAGAAAGCACAGGAAACGCTCACTGAAGGGAGGCCGGGCCCTGTGCGGCCTCCTTCGAGGTGGAGGCTGACGTGGTGCCCAGGCTTCGTCCCGGTCTCTGTCATCCCTGTCCATATGGTCCCTGTTCCTGCCATCTGCATCAGCCTGTGTGGCTCAGTTTTGCAGAGACCACCCTGGGTTGGGCCCAGAGCTGCACCAGGAGGACTTCTTAAAGGTTAGGGTGACCAGAGTGGCCACGAGTGGGGCCGGGCCAGGCACAGCAGTTGCTGGGCCCACGGGAAAGGGGTGCTCTGGCCCCATCCTGCGCCCGAAAGGAAGCCTGGGCCTGGCCGGCTGTGATTATGGTTGGGATCTGTGTAATTAACTCTAAACTTGGGAGGCTGAGGAAGAATGAAAATAAATGCTTCGTGGAAATTACAGACGAGCCATATGCAAAAAATAGTCGCGCCGGGCTGGAAGCCGCAGCGCACGCGGCAGTACAGACGAGCGAGAGGGTGCAGCTCCTTCCCCGGCGCAGGCCCACTCCCAGCTCCAGTGTCTGGCGCTGCCCTCACCAAGCGCCATGGACGTGGTGGCTTTAAGCAGCAGAACCTTATTATTCCTAGGGCTGCAGACCAGAAGCCTGAATTAACTGTGTGCAGCAGCAACAGTTCCTTCTGGGGCCTCCAGGGAGAACCCGTCCCACGCCCTCTCCTGCTTCTGTCAGCAGTGGCCACCCTTGGTGTGGCTGGCCCACAGCTGCATCACTCCCAGTTGCTAAGGAAAGGGGCCCATCGTCACATGCCCTCCTTGTGGGTCTGTGTCTCCATGTCTCTCTGTCTCTCTTCTAATTAATCTTTTTATTGTGGTAAAATACACATAACATAAAACTCGGCATCTTCTCCAGTTTTTCTCTAGGCCACTGTCCAGTAGCATCAAACACATTCACTTTGTTGGCAGGCGCCACCACCACCATCCACAGGACTCTCTCATCTCCCCAAGTGAGAGCTCTGTTCCCCACAAAACCACAACACCCTGTTGCCCAGCCCTTCGAGGGCGCCCGCCATTCTGCTTTCTCTCTCTGTGGATCTGACGACTCCCGGGGCCTCATGAAAGTGGAACCATGGCCGGGCACGGTGGCTCATGCCTCTAATCCCAGCACTTTGGGAGGCCGAGGCAGGCGGATCACCTGAGGTCGAGAGTTGGAGACCAGCCTGACCAACATGGAGAAACTCCATCTCTACTAAAAATACAAAAATTAGCCGGGCTTGGTGGCACATGCCTGTAATCCCAGCTACTCAGGAACCTCAGGCAGGAGAATTGCTTGAACCCAGGAGGCAGAGGTTGTGGTGAGCCGAGATCGCGCCATTACACTCCAGCCTGGGCAACAAGGGTGAAATTCCGTCTCAAAAAAAATAATCACACGGGATTTGTCCTTTCGTGTCTATATTGTTCAGAATTAACAGGTCGTGGCCGGGCGCGGTGGCTCAAGCCTGTAATCCCAGCACTTTGGGAGGCTGAGACGGGCGGATCACGAGGTCAGGAGATCGAGACCATCCTGGCTAACACGGTGAAAACCCGTCTCTACTAAAAAATACAAAAAACTAGCCGGGCGGGGTGGCGGGCGCCTGTAGTCCCAGCTACTCGGGAGGCTGAGGCAGGAGAATGGCGTAAACCCGGGAGGCGGAGCTTGCAGTGAGCTGAGATCCGGCCACTGCACTCCAGCCCGGGCGAGAGAGCAAGACTCCGTCTCAAAAAAAAAAAAAAAAAAAGAATGAACAGGTCGTGAAAAACAAAGATCATGGAGTGTTTTAGATCCACATTGTCTAAACTAGCAGTTACTAGCCACATGTAGCTTTAAAATTTAATTTAAAATTAGCAATCCAGTTTTTCAGTAGCCACCTTTTTTTTTTTTTTTTTTTTTTTTTTTGAGACAGAGTCTCGCTCTGTCACCCAGGCTGGAGTGCAGTGGTGCGATCTTGGCTTACTGCAACCTCCACCTCCTGGGTGCAAGTGATTCTCTTGTCGCAGCCTCCCGAGTAGCTGGGACTACAGGCATGAGCCACCGTGCCTGGGTAATTTTTGTATTTTTAGTAGAGACGAGGTTTCACCATGTTGGGAAGGCTAGTCTTGAACTCCTGACCTCAGGTGATCCTCCTGCCTCAGCCTCCCAAAGTGCTGAGGTTACAGGTGTGAGCCACTGCACCCGGCCTTACTAGCCACATTTCAAGTTTTCGGTGGGCACAGGCATCTAGTGGCTGCCCCACTGGACGGCACATGGATAGAACATTCCTATCGTTCCAGAAAATCCTGTTGGAGAAGATTGTACCAGATTAATGGAGACTGAAGAGGCATGGCAGCGTACACTGTGTGTGAACCCAGATTGGAACGTGGGCCAGTTTTTTTTTTTTTCTTTTAACTATAAAGGACGTTTTGGTTGTGCTTTATGTATTAAGGAAATGCAAGTAAGGTCTATAGATAAGATAACCATGTGGGGTCCATGTTAGTTTCCTGGTTTTGCCATAGGTACTGTGATTATGGAAGAGGATGTCCTTGTTCTTAGGAAATACACACTCAGTATTTAGGGATGAAGGTGTACCATTACTGCAGTTAATCTCGAGTGTTCAGAAACACACACACACACACACACACACACACACACACACTATAGGATAAAACAAATGAATCTGTTGTCTATGAATAGCCGCCGACCCCTGCCAGGATGGGAGGAGTGGCCTGAGGCAGAGGGGGCTGGGGTGAGCACTGCCTGCTGTGAGGCAGAGGAAGGGGCTGGCAGGGGCGTGTGTCCTGGCTGAGAGACCCTGCACTCCCAGGGCATTCTCAGTGCTGCTTACTTCACGCTCTTAGGCTCTGATTCTGACCTGCACTATATCTAAATCTGTCCATTCCTCTCAATTTCCAGTGAGCAGGGGCAGGCTCTCTGAACTTCTCTTGGAGCTGGGTAGTTTGTCGGTAGGGGACGGTTACTGATGAGGATGACAATCCCGGGCTCTTCTTGGGCCATGTGTGCCGCGGCTTCCCCTTGTGCATCCCTATGCTGAGCTGGACTGGGGGGCTGACAGCTCCCACACCCCACTGCCCACTCTGGTCATCAGGGCACGTGATTAACCCTGTGAGGCAGGTGGCGGTGGGAAACCAGGCCTGGTCTGGCCACTCTCCCTGGTCTCCCTGCTGGAGTCAGCAGACAGGATTCCAACCCGGGCCTGAGTGACTCCACAGCCTGCCCCCCCCGGGCCATCTCACCTGCTCCCTTGTAAGTTTGCTTACCAGCTATTTCTCCACGAAGACTGGGCAGATGGCCATTCCGCCCCGCCAAGCCTGCCGTCCTTGTGGCACGTCAGGCGCGGTGAGGGCCGAGAGCTCACTGGTTGGCAGTGGGCCGAGAGGAGATGGCCCACGCGTTGGTTTGGGATTTCTGGCTTTTGTGCTCCCTCCACCCTTCCACTGTGGTTGGCACCTGCCACTCTCTGGGTCCTCCACGGCTTCCTGGGGGTGGCCCCTGGCTGTTGGCTTTGTCACCCGTGAGTAGGAAGGATGTGTTGGTGTTGTCAGAAGCCTCGTGTGTGCGCACACGCCTGTGCACGTGCCCACGTGAGCATGCACCAGCCATTCTTGTTGACTCAAGGCTGCCATATTCTGCTTCAGCCGTGACTGTCGGCCTTGACGTGTGCTGGGTGTGCTTGGGAGGGCTGGGTTGGATGGCATGGAGGGTGCTGCCTTGCCGCCCTGACCAACCGTTATGGGGAGTGGCGTGTCTTCTGAATGCAAAGGCCTTGGGGGTTTTGCAGCTGTGTGGTGAGGAGGCCGGGGGCAGTGGTGGTTACACACTTGGACGTGGGGCCGGGCTGTCTGCTTCCATCCAGGCCTGGCTTCCCACCCGACAGCCTTGGGATGGGGGGGTTTCGTCGTCTCTCTGAGCCCATTTCCTCCTTGAGAAAACAGGAATGAGCTTGGATGTGCTGGCACATGGAAGCCAGAGCTTGCTGCTGTTGCTGTTATGGTTTTTTACAGAGCTTACGGTTTTAATAAGTTTTTCCCTACCCTTTGTTTTCTCTCTCTAGTTCCTGTGTTTGAAGAACATACGGACCTTCCTGAAAGTCTGCCATGATAAATTCGGATTAAGGAACAGCGAGCTGTTTGACCCCTTTGACCTCTTCGATGTGCGAGACTTTGGAAAGGTGAGCAGTCACTTTCTCCAGCCCCAGTTGCCCAGCCGTGGTGGCCGATTTGCCGGCTCAGTGGCAGGTGGGGCAGATCCATGGAGCAGCCTGACTGGCTCCAGCACAGAGTCAGTGGATTTCTGCATCCTCGTGTCCGGGAGGTGCAGGCAGGTTGTGTTACAAACAGGAAGGTGTGGAAGCCAGATTTGTGTGTGTCAGGGCTGGAACAGTGGGATGGCCCGTTTCTCTCTCCAGTCAGGGTGAGGCCAGGCGTGGTGAATTCAGGCGGGTGGGGGAAGAGCAGAGTGCAGACAACCCTGGCCCTTCGGTTCTAGCCAGAGGACCCTGAGCATTTACCTCCTGCCCCGAATCTCTATTCTTCCTCTGAGAATGGGCCATCTCAGGGACGCTGGGAAAAGCGTCTACTTTGTGCTCTGTGAATGGATTCTCTCGGTTATCCCGGGACAAGCAGAGCTGTTTCTGACTCCACGCAGGTGTTGGGCAAAGAGGGGGTGATTCTCCAGTGGTGACCCCGGGAAGTGTCTGTGTTCTCAGGAAGCCTCACGTGGTACCAGTCCTGCAGGAGCCCGGCTGATGCACATGACGGGACCCTGAGGCTGGCAGGTGCAAAGGGCCCGGGAGGCTGTAGTTCATTGGTGGCCTCCTGGTTGTCATGCGCGTCCGTGTGAAGAGACCACCAAACAGGCTTTGAGTGAGCAAGAAAGCTTTTTAATCACCTGGGTGCAGGCGGGCTGAGTCCGAATAGAGTCAGCGAAGGGAGATAGGGGTGGGGCCGTTTTATAGGATTTGGGTAGGTAAAGGAAAATTACAGTCAAAGGGGGTTGTTCTCTGGCGGGCAGGAGTGGAGGTCACAAGCTGCTCAGTGGGGGAGTTTTCTGAGCCAGGATGAGCCAGGAAAAGGACTTCCACAAGGTAATGTCATCACTTAAGGCAAGGACCGGCCATTTTCACTTCTTTTGTGGTGAAATGTCATCAGTTAAGGCAGGGGCAGGGCATTTTCACTTCTTTTGCCATTCCTCAGTTACTTCAGGCCATCTGGTCATATACGTGCAAGTCACAGGGGATGTGATGGCTTGGCTTGGGCTCAGAGGCCTGACACTTGTGAGCCTGGGCACAGAGGGACTCAGGGGCCACCTGCCTTCCGGAGCCCAGCAGCTCCACGGTTACTCTTTTTTTTTTTTTTTTTTTGAAACGGAGTCTGGCTCTGTCGCCCAGGCTGGAGTGCAGTGGCCGGATCTCAGCTCACTGCAAGCTCCGCCTCCCAGGTTCACGCCATTCTCCTGCCTCAGCCTCCCAAGTAGCTGGGACTACAGGCACCCGCCACCTCACCCAGCCAGTTTTTTTGTATTTTTAGTAGAGACGGGGTTTCACCGTGTTAGCCAGGATGGTCTTGATCTCCTGACCTCGTGATCCACCCGTCTCGGCCTCCCAAAGTGCTGGGATTACAGGCTTGAGCCACCGCGCCCGGCCCACGGTTACTCTTTTTAAATGGATGGGATCAGGGCCGCGATCGCTTCCTGGTGGATCGGGGGCTGGACGCCGGAGGTGCTGACAGTGACCGACGAGGCCCCAGGCCCCTGCCTGCTGTTGGGCTGCTTCTAGGAGACACTGCTTCCTGGACCACCAGGAGAGTGAATTTCCACCTGCCGATGGGAAATAACAAGATATTTACTGCCTGGTTTATTTGCACATCATTATCAGGGACTTGGTGACTAAGGAAATGCTCTGTGAATGCGTGATTTGTGAGGTGCAGAGGGAATTCGGGTTTGCAGTGGCGCGTGCTGAGAAGTCAGTTCCAAGAGGAGCGTGTGGAAGTGCTGCTCGGCCTCAGGTGAGGACCTGGAACAAGGGCATTCCAGGAGCCACTGGACCTGGCACTCCCCTTTCTCGCTCCTGGAATTCTCTAGACGTGAGATCCGGGGACCTCTTCATGAGCACATCTCTGTGTAATCATCCAGTTCTTAGAAGATTGTCTCTCTTAAATGACTCACTGAGGCCCCCCTGCAGCAACGCACGTGCCTGGGAGTTTGATGCCTGGTGGAGGCCCGTGGGTCCTGCTGTCCAGGGCTTGCCTGCTGGCCTAGAGTCAGGGAGGCTTAAATGGCCTGGGCTGGTTTCCTTTCCTGTAAGTGGCTTCTCAATTATTACAGATTTGTTTTGAAATGGTTTGGAACTCTCTCCCACTCCTTCCTTGCAAACAGCAGAGATGAATTTGCCTGCAGGGCCCTGGGTAATGGAGAGGCTGATGGTTCTGGACTTAGAGAAGAGCCTTCAGAACACACACACACACACATGCGCGCACACACACTCTTGCACCAACCCCATACATGTTCACACTCAGGCTCAGACACACACAGCTCACATGCACACATACACTCATTCACAGACATACAGTCTCACACACACACATTCACACAGACACCCATGGACACACCACACGCAAACGCACATACACACATTTGAACCCATCTTCCATATTCACACCCACACCCAGACACACACAACTTACACACATTCATAGACGTATCGTCACCCATACATGTTCACACAGACATCCACGGACAGCCCCACAGCACAGACGTATCACACACCTTCACACACACATAGTCTCGCATGTACACACGTACTTACACACGCAACTGGTTTTTATAATAACTGTAGAGAGAAAAATACAGGAGAACCCTGGCCAAACCTAATTCTTGGCCAACAGTTAAAATGTAGCATATTCAGTATATAATTTCATTTTGCTTTTAATTTGCTATGGCGGAACGCAGTGATGTAAGACGTACATAAATTTGGATTAAACTCTCATTATTCACTTTGCCAGCTGTGTGGCCAAGCAGTTTGCAAATGGGCAGCCCTTGCCATCGTCCGTGGTTTCCAGTGAGGCGGCTGCAGCTCTGAGGGGCCGCAGAGGGGGCTTCTCGCGCCGGCCTCTCGTCTCCCCATGTCTCACCGTGGCGGTCAGTGGTGGTGCTGGCCAAGCTGTGGCATTTCTTGTGGGGAGCTGGGAGTAGACGGCGGGTTTGGACCATGAGTCATGGTGTGGAGTGCTGGGAATGGAGGTGATGTCACCGTGCAGACCCCCGGGCTGAGCTGAGGAGCCTGGGTGAGGCCCACAGGAGGTGTTCGTGAAGCACAGGTCACTGTTGCTGCTGCCCCCACTGGTCGCTTGAAACATGTCCAGACTTCCACACAGAGATGGCAGCGCTTACCGTTTTTCTTTCCATTATTTTATTTGTAAAGATGCAATGGCTGGGCCGGGCGTGGTGGCTCACGCCTATAATCTCAGCACTTTGGAAGGCTGAGGTGGGTGGATCATTTGAAGTTAGGAGTTTGAAACCAGTCTGGTCAACATGGTGAAACCCTGTCTCTAATAAAAATACAAAAATCAGCTGGGTGTGGTGGTGGGCGTATGTAATCCCAGCTACTTGGGAGACTGAGGCAGGAGAGTTGCTTGAGCCCAGGAGGTGAAGGTTGGAGTGAGCAGAGATCATACCACTGCACTTTAGCCTGAGTGAGAGTGAGACTGTCTTAAAAAAAAAAAAAAAAAAAAAAAAAAAGACACAATGGCCGCACCTTTTGGAGACAGAGCAGGTGGCTGAGCACGTGGACTTGGACCTCGGCTGGCTGGCTTTGAGTCCCAGCCCTGCCATCTCCAGGGTGCGGCCTCGGCCAAGTGAGTTAGCTTCTCTAAGTCCCATTTGTAAAATGGCGGTGACACTACCACCCTCAAAGGTCCCTTGAGTGGGTCAAGCCATGTGTGCAGGGTCTCAGCACTGCATGTGCCCCGGGGCCCTGCCACTCTGGTCTCCGCATCTGAGCCACGCCCTTTGCCTCCTGGAGGCCGCGTGAATGTGGCCTGTGGTGTGTCAGGGACAGCTGGCTGGGGACCGGACCCCCTGGGACCGTGTGCTGGGTGCTGGTGCCCTTGGGAGCAATGGAGCCGGAGCCCACACTTGCCCTCCAGAGTGGGCCTGGCCTCGGCCCCGCCAGCCCTATTCTCCGTGGCGGTGCTTTCTTTTTCTTTTTTTTTGAGACGGAGTCTCGCTCTGTCGCCCAGGCTGGAGTGCAGTGGCCGGATCTCAGCTCACTGCAAGCTCCGCCTCCCGGGTTTACGCCATTCTCCTGCCTCAGCCTCCTGAGTAGCTGGGACTACAGGCACCTGCCACCTCGTCCGGCTAGTTTTTTTTATTTATTTTTATTTTTTTTAGTAGAGACGGGGTTTCACCATGTTAGCCAGGATGGTCTCGATCTCCTAACCTCGTGATCCGCCCATCTCGGCCTCCCAAAGTGCTGGGATTACAGGCGTGAGCCACCGCGCCCGGCCTGTGACGGTGCTTTCTTCCTTCCCTGGATGTTTTTCCTACCATGGTCAAGCTGTGGTCAGCACTTCCAAGTGGAGGCTGGCCTGGGGCCAGTGGAGGCTGGGGTGCTGGGACATTCACCACAGTCCGGAGCCTGACAGTTCTGCTCTGCCAGTGCCTCCTGGCTTCTCTGGGACAGGTGCTCTGGAAAAACAAAACACAAGCAAAAGCCCAGCTTCGCCCTGCGGCCTGGTCTGCCCAAGTGCTCAGACTCCTGGGGACCTCTTGCTGGGCCGGGGCATTTTGTTCCAGCCCCTGCCATGGACAGAGGGGAGGAAGGGTCTGAGCATGGAGGGGACTTGCCAAGGCTGCTGGTCTCTGGCCTCCCGGACTCCCAGCTTGTTGACCACAAGGAGCGGGTGTGGAGGGGCGAGGCTGATGTGTTCTTCTCACCACAGAGGTGAAGAGCGAATGCCCCTTTCATTTATTTGGGGCGTTTACTGAGCATTTCCCACATGTCCAGATTCATCTTTTGTTGTTCATGAGCTCTGCCCAGTAGGGACACCCTGGCCATTCCAAATGAGCTTGGCGGCCTTCAGCAACCTCAGACCACAAAGAGGTGGCTGTGCGCCCACCCCCTGTTCCTCCCACCCGTGGCCTGCCCAGGAGCAGGATGGCAGCTGTTTCTCCCCAGAACACAAGGCTCTGCAGTCAGAACTGACTGTTGTCTGGGATGGCTGGGGCTGGTCAGGGGTAGCTGAGGGGTGTGGGGCTGGGGACTCCAGGGCTACCAGGGGCAGAGCTAACTCTCTTACTCCTTGTTGATCGATTCCTAGTTATATTCACAGCATTCAGGGCTGAAAGGAGCCTGACGGACTGGCGTTCATCAGGGTCCTCCAGAGACCAGAGAGAAGCAGCTGGGTAGAGGCAGACAAGAGGGACCGACTGGGAGCATCGGCTCTTGGGACTGTGGAGGCCCAGGGGCCCCCAGCAGGCTTTCTGCGAGCTGGAGACCCAGGAATGGGGGTGACAGGGCTTGGCCCCAGTCCCAAAGCCTCAGAACTGGGGAAGCAATGGTGAGATCTTCAGTCTAAGGCCAAAGGCCTGAGAACCTGTGGGGCAAGTCTTGGAGACCAAAACCTGAAGTTCTGATGTCCAGGGGCAGGAGGCAAAGAGTCCCAGCTCCAGGAGAGGAGGAGGGAGTCACATTTTCTCTGGCTTTTTGTTCTGTCTGAGCCCCTAGCCGCTTGGATGGTGCCACCCACAGGAAGGGCATCTCGTCACCCGCTCACACGCCCGTCTCGTCTGGAAACACCCCCATAGCCACACCCAGAAACAGTGCTTCCCTGGTTCTCCAGGTATTCCTTCATCCAGTCAAGCTGACACCTAAAATTCACCATCACAGCTGGCTGGTATCTCTGGTTGGTTTAGGAAATGCCATTTCCCCTATTAAGGAGGTTTGTGGTGTTTCAGGTCTTGTCTAGGCTCTGGTTTGTTGTCATTCATTTTCTAAACAGCTGCCTCCCGGCTCCCCAAGTCTCTCATGTTGTGGGAGTCATTCCTTGGGAAGACAAAAGCCATTCATTTATTCATTCATTCACTCCTCCATCCATGTATCCATCCATCCATCTATCCATCATTCATCCATCCATCCATCCACCCAACCATCATCGATCCACCCACCCATCCATCATTCATCTATCCATCATTCATCCATCCATCCATCATTCATCTATCCATCATCCATCCATCTATCCATCCATCCACCCACCAATTCACCCATCCATCCACCCATCCATCCACCCATCCATTCATCAATCATTCATCCATCCATCCATCATTCATCTATCCATCATCCATCCATCCATCATCCGTCCATCCCTCCATCCACCATTCATCTATCCATTCATCTACCCATCCATCCATCCATCTATCCATCATCCATCCATCCATCCATCAATCATTCATCTATCCATCCATCTACCCATCCATCCATCCATCCATCATCCATCCATCCATCCATCATTCATCCATCCATCCACCCACCAATTCACCCATCCATCCACCCATCCATCCACCCATCCATTCATCCATCATCCATCCATCCATCCATCCATCCATCCATCCATCCATCCATCAATCATTCATCCATCATTCATCCATCCACCCACTCACCATCCATCCGTCATTCATCTATCCATCCATCTACCCATCCATCTGTCCATCCATCCATCCACTTGCCGTCCATCCATCCATCCATCATTCATCTATCCATCATCCATCCATCCATCCATCCACCATTCATCTATCCATTCATGTACCCATCCATCCATCCATCTATCCATCATCCATCCATCCATCCATCAATCATTCATCTATCCATCCATCTACCCATCCATCCATCCATCCATCCATCCATCATCCATCCATCCATCCATCATTCATCCATCCATCCACCCACCAATTCACCCATCCATCCACCCATCCATCCACCCATCCATTCATCCATTCATCCATCCATCCATCCATCCATCATCCATCCATCCATCAATCATTCATCCATCATTCATCCATCCACCCACTCACCATCCATCCATCATTCATCTATCCATCCATCTACCCATCCATCCGTCCATCCATCCATCCACTTGCCATCCATCCATCCATCAATCATTCATCTATCCATCCATCTATGCATCCACCCATCTGTCCATCCATCCATCCATCCACCCACTCACTCTCCATCCATCCATCCATCCATCAATCATTCATCTATCTATCCATCTACCCATACGTCCGTCCATCCATCCATCCATCCATCCATCCATCATTCATCCATCCGTCCATCCACCCACCCATTCACCCATCCATCCACCATTCATCCATCCATCCATCATTCATCTGTCCATCCATCTACGCATCCACCCATTCATCCATCCATCCATCTACCCCCTTACCATCCATCTATCCATCCATTCATCAGTCATTCATCTATCCATCCATCTACCCATCTACCCATCCGTCAGTCCATCTATCCATCCATCTACCCATCTACCCATCCGTCGGTCCATCCATCCATCTATCCATCCATCCATCATTCATCCATCTGTCCATCCACCCACCCATTCACCCATCCTTCCACCCATCCATCCACCAGTCATCCCTCCATCCATCCATCAATCATTCATCTATCCATCCATCTATGCATCCACCCATCTGTCCATCTATCCATCCATCCATCCACCCACTCACCATCCATCCATCAATCATACATCTATCCATCCATCAATCATTCATCTATCCATCCATTTACGCATCTACCCATCTGTCCATCCATTCATCCATCCATCCACCCACTCACCATCCATCCATCCATCCATCCATCCATCCATCCATCCATCAATCATTCATCCATCCATCTACCCATCTACCCATCCGTCCATCCATCCATCCATCTATCCATCCATCCATCATTCATCCATCCATCCACCCACCCATTCACCCATCCTTCCACCCATCCATCCACCCACCTACCCATTCATCCATTCATCCATCATCCATCCATCCATCCACCCATCCATCCATCCACCCATCCATCCATCCATCCATCCACCATTCATCTACCCATCCATCCATCCATTCATTCATTCATTCACCCACCCATCTATCATTCTGTTAAGCATATAATTTACCAAGTATTTAGTAAGCACTCACTATGCTGGAGATAAAATGAAGAGACTCACATAGTCTTTGCCCTCACAGGGACCCGCAGATTAGCTGCTGAGCAATTAATAGTAGGAGAGAGGAGTGAGAAAGTGAAAACTCTGGTGCTTTGGCCCCGAGGCCTGCTGGCTCTGGCCCGCATTCAGCACTGAACACTGGAGTCTTTTCTCTGTGATTTAATCATGGAAAGGATCACTCTGTGTGTTAAAGGGACGCTATTGTGAGTGAGACTCTCTCCCTCTCCCAGGGATGGCCCCATGTGGAGGCGGAGCTGGTTTGGCCAACATTTTCCCTGCTCATGGCCCTTAGCTGCTGCTTAAGGGCGGTCTCCACTCCCTGGCCCTTGGGTTTTTTCTTTTGCCTTCCCTTTGGGACAGGGCCAGAGGGTTTCCTTAACCCAGGAGGAGCTCTGGGAGGGGACCCCCCCTGAGTCAGCCAGGTTCCCTCTGCTCTTGGCCCCTGGCACCTGGGGAGACCTGGGCAGCAGCCAGATGGACCCTTGGAAACCTTCCTGGTTTCAGAGCCCTGGGAAACCCACCAGGCGGTCCACTGCACCTGCCTTCTGGTGCCTCCTCTCATCCAGGCTCCGTGGAGCCAGGTGGGCCCTGGAGGAGGTGGGCGAGAGCAAAGCTTCCCTTCAGTCAGACCTGGACGCAAGTTGGACTCTGCAGATACTTGGTCTCGTTGAGCCTTTGTTTCTGCAGGGGTCAAATGAAGCTCGAGACTGTCTCCTTGGAGGTGTTGCTGTAAAGGACTCTGAAAAAAATGAACAGCAGGTCCTAGTCATTTTTATTAGCATTTTCTTCCTCTTCACTCACCCCACAAGTTCCAGTAGGAACTAAAGGATCCAGAAAGTTTATTCCGGAAGTGTTTCTCTTCTGGCTGCCTCTCCTGGTATTTTTTTTTCAAAAGGTTGCATTAAAGCGATGAGGTTTTGGCTCAAATAAGTTGTGTCCAGCTTCCTGTGCTGCCCGGGGTGGGCGTGCTCGGGGCCGGGTTATGGCCAAGCGTGAAGAGTGAGTCCGCAGCCCTTGCTGATGGGAGCCGTTGGCGCTGCTCCGCGGCCCGTAGATCCTTTCCTGTTTTCCTCTGTGCTCTGTGTCTGGGTGGTTTGTCCAGTTGCCTGGCTGGGGAGGAGTGTGGAGAAGTCCATGGGCCGCCAGCTCTGGCGGGTTCTTCCAGGGATTGGCTTGCCTCAGCTTGGAATCCGGTTGGGCATTTGGAGGGAGAATTCTGGTGAGGCTGCAGGGTTTCTGTGGCTTGCTTCTGAGATTCTGGTCCCTGGACTCTGCAGATCATAATAATTCTGACCGTAGGGACCCTGATCTCCTTATTGCGAGCCGGGGCTGAGCACAGCCCTGCGGGTGGGCAGGCAGGCACCCTGGCAGCACACTCACTGTTTACCATGCGTCGTGGCGTTGCCTCTCTTATCCCCACCTAAGCAACTGGTGCACGGTCACGTGGCTGTGGGTGTCTTGGGTCCTCAAACCCTCGCCGCTCTCCCTCCCCCAGGTGCCTGGTCATGGCATTGTCGTTGGGATCCATCCAGCTCCTTCGCGGGGCCGTGGGCACGTGGCTTTCTCTGAGCCTGATGTCCTCGCCTGTGACGTGAGGACAGTAGTCCCGCTTCCCCTGTTGATTGGAGGCTCCTGGGCGCCGGGTCACAGGCAGCTCTTTGTGTAGGGCCGGAGCAGGGTGAGCAGAGAGTGATGAGGGTGCTGTGGCTGTCTCCCTTTGTGGGGACAGTCGCCATTGACGGTGTGCACTTGCACCCTAGGTCAGGGGACAAAGGGACGGATTCTTTCAGGAGGTGAGGGCAGGGAAGGCAGGTGGGCAGGAGGGAGGGAGAAGGGAGGGAAGAAAGGAGGGGAGGAGGGAAGAGGGAAGGGCGTGCTTCTCCTGAGCAGCACAGGGTGCTCCCTGCCTGCAGGAGGGGTGCTCTGAGGCCCCCTGGGTGCAGCTCCTTCTGGTTGTTGGAGGGAAAGCTCTGTCCTGCCTGGGCCCTGTCCCCTGCTTCTCCTCACTGCTGTAGAGCTGCTGCAGCCTCTCCTGCCGCTGGGCTCTCTGGCTGCCCCCTGTCTGGAGGTTCTCCCCAGAGGTGCTGGTGCCTTCCCACCGTCCTGCTTCCCACCCTCCCCAGAGGTGCCTTCCCACGCTCCTGCTTCCCACCCTCCCCAGAGGTGCCTTCCCACCCTCCTGCTTCCCACCCTCCCCAGAGGTGCCTTCCCACCCTCCCCAGAGGTGCCTTCCCACCCTCCTGCTTCCCACCCTCCCCAGAGGTGCCTTCCCACCCTCCTGCTTCCTACCCTCCCCAGAGGTGCCTTCCCACCCTCCTGCAGGCGCTTGCTCAGCTCTGGCCCAGCGGGGCCTGCCCTGACGGCACCTTGTCCTGTGCAGGGACAGGTTTAGGAGCGAAGTCTGATGCTGCTTCTCTGGTGTCCCAGCCCAGGCCACCCAGCCCAGGCCACCCTGCCCAGCCCCAGGCACCCGCAGCGCTGGCTGGGCAGTGCACTTCACTCCAGCTTCACTCGGGGCGGAATGAACCTTCCCAGAGGAAATCGCTAGGCCGCTTCTCTCGCTTGAGTTAAAGAGCAGTGCGCACCTTCCAATAAACGGGCTTAATTCTCCTATTTATTATTCATTAAAACATTTTGGGAGGTTCAGAGACTTCTGAAGCAGTTAAAACTGGCTCTCAGCACCGTCTGGAGGTGGCTCCATGGCTGCTTACGGATTCTCAAGTGCCAGCTGGCGACGCTGGACACACACCACTGGTCACCTGAGTGCCGGCCTCTCCTGCTGTCCCTCCCTCCCTCCTCCATGGACGTAATCACTTGTGGCTGCTGGACCTTTGTGTCCACGAGCACCTGCACCCTGCAGGGACCTTAAGAAGTGAGGAAGGAAACAGGCACAGAGAAGATGCATCTCTGCAGTACAGTGGAGCTGGGGGCATCCTCAGGTCCTGCTGATGGCAGAGGCCCCGTTTTTATCTGCTCAGCTGTGCCCTCTTCTCTCCGACTACCAAGGCAACTGTTTGCACACAGCGCAGTTGGCTGTATGGAAGGCACACGGAAGACAGCCACGGTGCCGGGAGGCAGAGAGGAGGCCAGGTGGCAGTAAAGAGACCAAGAGGCCGTGAGGATGCTGGAGGGCAGTGAGAATGCCAGGAGCCACTGTGGATGCCAGGAGGCAGGGTGGAGGCCAGGAGGCAGCAAGGAGGCAGGGAGGGTAGTGAAGAGGCCAGGAGGCAGTGAGGATGCCGGGAGGCAGAGAGGAGGCCAGGAGGCAGAGTGGAGGCTGGTGAGGCTGTCTGGGGAGAGGAAGTAAAAGGTCTGACCCTGGAGGGGAGGGCGCTGACCAGCAGTCTTTAGAGGACTCAGTGCAATGACCACCGGTGTCTGTGCTGACGGCGTCAGTTCAGACCCTGACCTTCAGACCCAGATCGTTGCCTTCAGCTGAGAATCTCAGACCACTTTGGGCCTTCTCAGGAGGCTAGGAGGAGGCAGGGAGGGCAGGGCCCAGCTGAATCAGAGCAGTTCCACTTTTATCTGTTTTTTATATGGCATTTTGCTGACATTTTGCTTAAAGAAAGGGTTCTAAAGAGGCTAAAATCATAGCTGGAAACCATCGGTCCATCACAGCTGAGGAAACTTGCCTCCTTTGAGTTGGGCCTGGGGCCACTGGTGGTGGGGACAGGCCACATCACTACATCCAGGATGATGGGAGTCGGCTGTGCACCTGCTGCAGATAAGGGACAGGCAGCAGCCGTCATCCCGGTCCCTCTGGCCCTGGGCTTGTCAGCAGCTGACAGGCCTCTTGGCTTTTGCGTGCAGGCAAAGGGGCCCTTCCTCCTTGCCGGATTAAGACCCCTCCCTCTCCACCTCTGTTCCCCTCCTCTTCTGCCTGGGACCCTCTTCCATCAGCCTTGGGTCCCCATGCCCCCATGGAAGCGCCTGGCATGCGCTGCCACTCTCTTCCCCTGAGCCAGGGCAGGCACCTTGAATCCATCCTGGTACCTCCCGCCTGTCAGCATAGTACCCCAGCACCCCAGCACCTGGCAGTCACTGGCAGCTGGCATGAGGGAGGACCCCAGTTTGTCACCCCAGACTTCTCATCCACTCCCCGGTTGTTGCCACAACCCCTGGCATTACCCCTTCCCGCCCACAAACACCCACCCACCACTGTCCGGACTTGACCTTGAGGGTTCAGGCTGGAGACTGCTAATGCTTCTGGGGCCAGGTGAGTGGACCTGTGGAAACACCACTGAGGGCTGGGACAGATTGTGATGCTGAAGATCAGGCCGTCATCGGGACCCAGTTTGTCCCACAGGTTGCCTCAGGTCTCACGGCTGTTGTTTCCTCATCTGTAAAATGGGTCTAAAGATTTGCCTCCCCCATGCCGAGGGCTGCGGGAGGGAGATTCCAGATGGTGCCGCTGTGTGTCTGTTTGGGGCGGGTCTCCTATGGAAGCTCTCGGGAGTGGTACTGTGATTGTACCAGCCGCGTTTGAGCATGTGAGTGATGGCCCTGGCAGTGGGCAGGGGTGCATCTGTTGGCCATTCCAGTGGCCTGAAGTACCAGCCTCACCCGGCCAGTGCGTCCTGCCCCACACCTGCCATCCACCTGCCCTGCGTCTGGGGCTGGACAAGTATATCCAGATGCTGTCTCAGCCGTGTCATTGATTTCTCCATTTTACATCTGCATTGATGAATGTGTCCCCCAGGCCCTGTGTGGCCAGGGGAGAATGCAGCAGTAACCTTGGGGTATCGATCCAGCACCCCTTATCTCCACACCCAGGCCCCGAGGCTCCACGTGTTTGTTCATTTCCTCTTCGTGTTTGTTCATTAATTTGCTGAGTGCAGAAGACTTTGTGCTCACCCGAGGCCTTTCTGCCAGTCGGTCCGATGACTCTCAGATGCTGATGCTGCGGTGAGTTCATTTGCACTCCCTGCCTTAATGCTGGTGGTGAGATGCGCTGGTCTTTTCAGCAGCATCCACTTCGCACTAATTACTTATTAAAATGCAGTCACTCCTTGCTGGGGAGGGGAGCCGCCTCGGGCTCCCAGCAGAGCCCAGTGCAGGGACTGTTGGCAAAGGCCTTCTGAGTTTCTGCTTGAAAACGTTTCCTCTTTTATATGCTAGTTTTTGTCATTTCAGGACATTATTCACTCACCCACTTTCCGGTGAACTTGACAACCAGATATGCTGCATGTGGGCACAGACACACACATGCACGCACACACACACGCACACACACACACACGCGCACACACACACATACGGAGTTGGTAAGCCCATCGGATACTGACTCACCGTTTTATAACTGGTGATGGGAAAGGTTTTTCTCTTCTTCCTTTTCCAGGCGGGAGCCATGCCCATCATTACCTTCACACTGGACAAGGGTGGAGGGTGGGTCAGTTTTGGTAGCCAAGTCCCTATAGGTCTGATGAGCTACGTGCCTGGAGATCAGGCTCAGCCCGCTGTGTTTCATGTGAGGTGGCTGAGCCTGGCACGCCAGGCCAGGAAGCCTATGGGTCTTTGCATCAACCCTGCTCACAGGGTCCTAGGAGGCTGTGATTTCCAGACCTGAGTTCAAACTCTGGGAGTGGCCTTGGCCAAGGAGTGGATCCCTTGATCTCCATGCCAGTGGTGTGAGGTAGGGATTCTTGCTCCTGTGCCAGGAAATACGGTGCCAGGTTGGGAACTTGTACCTGCTTGAGGGTCATTACTGTTGGCTTTTTATAGAAGGCTGGGGGGGGGGTGGGGTGAAGGAATAGAAACCAGAGGGATAAATGCAGAGGGAAGGATTTGGGGGCTGGTTGGAGTGGGGCCGACTCCAGACAGAAAGGCAGAGGTGCAGGGGGTGAGTTGGGGTGCTGGGTGTGAGTGTGTGGCCAAGACCTCTGGAACAGTGTTTCAGCGAATGCCAGGCCCCACGGGCCACCCAGCACGTGGATATCCAGTTTTCCCAGCCCCATTTGTTGAAAAGACTGTCCCATGGAATCGGGACAAGAGCCTCTGGGCTGAGCCTCTGCTGTGTTCTGTGACTGTGGGTGGCCTCCCATCTCTTCCCTGTGCTTACTACATCAGTAGAGGTAGGATCCTAATTGAAGACTTGGTTAATCCTGATCGATTGGTAGTGGCTGACTGGAGGGCTCAGCTGAGAAGGGTCCCGAGGCTCAGCCATTGATTAGCGTTGTCTGCCATGGGTGTGGTGTGATGGCCTGGGTACATGTGCCAGGGGTTTCCCACTCCTGGGCTAACTGGTCTCAGGTTTTGTGTCCCCAGAGAGGGGAGAGAGCACAATAGCTGAAGGGTGCTTTCCAGAAGCCTGCCTTGTTCTTGCCACCACTGATAAGGTAGGTCCTGATAAAAGCATGTGTCGGGAGGACTCAGCCTGAGTAAAGCGAGGGCTGGATGCTAGGTGGGCACCTGCAGAGGTGCCACAGGTGTCTGTGACAGGCTGCCTAGTGTCTACAGAGTTACATTGATTTTTCTGAGATGGCTGAGGTTTGGGGAATTGCTATAGTTGTGGCCAGGGCTGGTGTTGGGCCTCCCCATCCCTCTGCAGTGGGGCTGTTGCTAGGAGGTGGCCCTCTCTGCTTCTGTGTCCTCTGCTCAGCTCAGCTGGTGCCAGGACATGCAGCCTCAGATTATTGGAGCCTGGGAAGACAGGGAGCCAGGGGCCACTGCCTACTGTGCAGAGTGACAGGGACCGTGGTGGGCAGAGGCATGTTAGACAGTTGAGCTGCTCAAGGAGGGCTTCCTGGAGGAGGTGCTGGGGTTCGAGATCTGAGCTGCAGTTCACCAGGTGAAGGTGGTGGTGTGGGAGGGCTTAGGGGCAGCATGTGCAAAGGTCCAGAGGTGGGTGGCAGTGGCCTGGCCTGCTCAGGTTTAGAAGGGAGGTCTGCTTGGAGTAGGAGACTGGGAGGGGCAGGAGCTAGGGCAGTGCCAGGGAGCCCTACCAGAGAGATTTGGGGTGCTATCCTGGGGTTTTCAGAAGGGAGACCCACGTTCTACAAAGCTGCAAACCGGGTTGTTAGAATTAGTGATAGTAACTTAGCACCTGCTTGGGCTGCCAGGTGCGGCGCCCTGGGGAGTGATGCACACATGTTGTCTCCCTTCCCTCTTAGGACTTGGCTCTGGGAAGAGGGGCCTCTGGGTGGCTGTGGTGGCAGCAGCCCATGCTTGAGGAGGTGCCAGGAGCAGAGGAGGTGTGCTCAGGCCTTACCATTGTTCCTCATTGTACGTGGACTGGTCACTGCTGTCCTCCCTGGGCCTCAGTTTCCCCATCTGGGAATCAATCCATTTGATTGGACTGGCTGGATGACCTCTTGGGTGGGTCTTTGTGACTTCTCTTTCCTGTGAGTCCCCACCCCGTTGGCTGAGAGCTCGTATTTTCTTAGCTGGTCCTGGTGCAACTGGTGCATACTTCCTTTTTTTTTTTTTTTTTTTTTTTTTTTGGTCCATGTCCACAGTTAATTAAGTTTTAATTGGCTAATTGTTCCTCCCAGTGCCCCCAAGACATTAATTGTGTCTGTTGGAGCCTGACAATTTGATGTTTGCAGTAAAAAAGCTGAGTGAGACCAAGAAGGAGAAAAAAAAAATAGCAAAGTGTAAATAATTAATTAGAACAAAGTATCATTTCTTGGCACCCTGGAAGACCTTTCTCCAAGAGTACTGGTTTTTTGAAGGTAGATAGGAGCGGGTGGCCAGCCTGGGACTCAGGCATCAGCCGTGGGGTCAGGCCCTTAGGGTTGGGGAAGGCAGCGGCTCTGGAATGACAAAAGTATGTGGCTGTGAACTTGCTGGGCTTCCCACTTCCCCAGCAGCAAGGGCCACGGAGAAGCATGCAGATTCCTTGGCCACTCTGCCCTGGGGACTTCGGCGCTGGAGCCCTGGGTGATCCTTTTGATTCTCAATCTTTAAAAAAAATTATTGTGGCCAGGTGCGGTGGCTCACGCCTGGAATTCCAGCACTTTGGGAAGCCGAGGCAGGTGGATTGCCTGAGCTCAGGGGTTTGAGACCAGACTGAGCAACATGGTGAAACCTGTCTGTACTAAAAACACAAAAAATGAGTGGGATGTAGTGGCGCCCACCTATAATCCCAGCTACATGGGAGGCTGAGGCAGGAGAATTGCTTGAGCCCGGGAGGCAGAGGTTGCAGTGACCCAAGATTGTGCCACTGCACTCCAGCCAGGGCAACGGAGCGTGACCCTGTCTCCGGCGGGGGGAGGGGGGGAGATAAAATTATTGTGATAAAATAACATCACATAAAAGTTGCCATTTTCAAGTGTGCCATTCAGCAGCATCGAACAGACTCGCAGTGTTGTACAACCATCCCCTCTGTCTTGTTCTGGAATTTTTCCCTCACCCTGAAACAAAATCCCATTTCCTCCTGCCCCATCCTACCAGTTCCTGGTAACGACTAATGTATGTTCTGTTTCTGTGGATTTGCCTGTTCTGGACATTTCATGTAAATGGCATCCTACAATATGTGGCCTGTAGCGTCCGCTTCTTGCACTGAGCGTGAAGTTTCAGCTTTCACCTGCTCTATAGAACTGCCAGTGGCTCATTCCTTTTTGTGGCTAAATCATATTTTACTGTTTGGATCGACCACAGCTTGTTCATCCATGCACCTGTTGGTGGACCCTGGGCTCTTTTCACCTTCGGCTCCTGTGAATATTCATGGTCATTTAGTCCTGAGCCCTCTGGCCCACAGCCCGCCTCCCTTCCAGGGCTCAGGAGACCATCACCACCAGGAGCCCAGGAGGTGACATTGCTCCTTGGACCCTGAAGACTGTTGTTCTTGAGGGAAGAGCTGGTGATACCAGCCTCCTAGTGGACGTGTTCTTGTCCGAGCTCAGGGGCAGGCCTGCTGCAGTGCCGGAGGCTTAGGGTACAGATTGGAGCCGTGGGTAAGGCAAGGCTGGGGGCTGTTGTGATTAGTGCTGTTGTTAACGTCACACAAATAATAAGGGCTGGGCTCAGTGTTGGCTCAAGCCTGTAATCGCGGCACTTTGTTGGGAGGCCGAGGCCAGTGGATCACTTGAGGCCAGGAGTTTGAGACCAGCCTGGCCAACGTGGCAAAACCCCATCTCTACTAAAAATACAAAAATTAGCTGGGTATGATGGCACATAACTGTAGTCTACCCCAACTACTCGGGAGGCTAAGGCAGGAGGATGGCTTGAACCCAGGAATTGGAGGTTGCAGCCAGCAGAGATGCACCACTGCGCTACCAGCCTGGGTGACAGAGCGAGGCTGTCTCAAAAAAATAAAAATAAAAATAAATAATGCCTTCAAGACCCTGCTTTGAATTCTTTTTTATTGTTATTATTATTATACTTTAAGTTTTAGGGTACATGTGCACAACGTGCAGGTTTGATACATAGGTATACATGTGCCATGTTGGTTTGGTGCACCCATTAACTCGTTATTTACATTAGGTGTATTTCTCCTAATGCTATCCCTCTCCCAGCCCCCCACCCACCAACAGGCGGAGGTGTGTCATGTTCCCCACCCTGTGTCCAAGTGATCTCATTGTTCAGTTCCCACCCATGAGTGAGAACATGCGGTGTTTGGTTTTCTGTCTTTGTAATAGTTTGCTGAGAATGATGGTTTCCAGCTTCATCCATGTCCCTGCAAAGGACATGAACTCATCCTTTTTTATGGCTGCATAGTATTCCATGGTATATATGTGCCATATTTTCTTTCTTTCTTTCTTTCTTTCTTTTTTTTTTTTTTGAGATGGAGTCTTACTCTGTTGCCCAGGCTGGAGTGCAGTGGTGTGATCTCGGCTCACTGCAAGCGCTGCCTCCTGGGTTCACGCCATTCTCCTGCCTCAGCCTCCCGAGTAGCTGGGACTACAGACGCCCGCCACCGCGCCTGGCTAGTTTTTTGTATTTTTTTTTTTTTTTTGAGGCGGAGTCTCGCTCTGTCGCCCGGTCTGGTGCAGTGGCCAGATCTCAGCTCACTGCAAGCTCCGCCTCCCGGGTTTACGCCATTCTCCTGCCTCAGCCTCCCGAGTAGCTGGGACTGCAGGCGCCCGCCACCTCGCCCGGCTAGTTTTTGTATTTTTTTTTTTTTAGTAGAGACGGGGTTTCACTGTGTTAGCCAGGATGGTCTCGATCTCCTGACCTCGTGATCCGCCCGTCTCGGCCTCCCAAAGTGCTGGGATTACAGGCTTGAGCCACCGCGCCCGGCCGTTTTTTGTATTTTTTAGTAGAGACGGGGTTTCACCGTGTTAGCCAGGATGGTCTCGATCTCCCGACCTTGTGATCCGCCCATCTCGGCCTCCCAAAGTGCCAGGATTACAGGCTTGAGCCACCGCGCCCGGCCTCTTTTTGTTTTTTGAGATGGAGTCTTGCTCTGTTGCCCAGGCTGGAGTGCAGTGGTGTGATCTCGGCTCACTGCAACCTCTGCCTCCCGGGTTTACTTAGCCATTCTTCTGCCTCAGCCTCCCGAGTAGCTGGGACTACAGGCGCCCGCCACCATGCCTGGCTAATTTTTTTTTGTATTTTTAGTAGAGACAGGGTTTCACCGTGTTAGCCAGGATGGTCTCGGTGTCCTGATCTCGTGATCTGCCTGCCTCGGCCTCCCAAAGTGCTGGGATTACAGGCGTGAGCCACCGTGCCCTGCTATGTGCCATATTTTCTTTTTTTTTTTTTTTTCTGAGATGGAGTCTCGCTCTGTCACCCAGGCTGGAGTGCAGTGGCCAGATCTCAGCTCACTGCAAGCTCCGCCTCCCGGGTTCACGCCATTCTCCTGCCTCAGCCTCCCGAGTAGCTGGGACTACAGGCGCTGCCACCTCGCCCGGCTAGTTTTTTGTATTTTTAGTAGAGACGGGGTTTCACCATGTTAGCCAGGATGGTCTCGATCTCCTGACCTTGTGATCCGCCCGTCTCAGCCTCCCAAAGTGCTGGGATTACAGGCTTGAGCCACCGTGCCCGGCCTTGCCATATTTTCTTAATCCAGTCTATCAGTGATGGACATTTGGGTTGGTTCCAAGTCCTTGCTATTGTGAATAGTGCCACAATAATATACGTGTGCACATGTCTTTATAGTAGCATGATTTATAATCCTTTGGGTATATACCCAGTAATGGGATTGCTGGGTCAAATGGTATTTCTAGTTCTAGATCCTTGAGGCATCGCCACACTGTCTTCCACAATGTTTGAACCAAATTACACTCCCACCAACAGTGTAAAAACATTCCTGTTTCTCCACATCCTCTATTGTTTCCTGACTTTTTAATGATCACCACTCTAACTAGTGTGAGATGGTATCTCATTGTGGTTTTGATTTTCATTTCTCTCATGACCAGTGGTGATGAGCATTTTTTCATGCGTCTATTGGCTGCATTGCTTTGAATTCTTTTGGCTATATACCTGGAAGTGGAATTGGTGGATCACATCACATATAGTTCTATGTTTAATTTTTTGAGGAACCTCTGTACTGTTCTGTGCAGTGGCATCACCATTTTCCATGCCCACCAACTGTAAGCGGGGCTCCCGTTTCTCCACATCCTCACCAACACGTGTCTTTTTGTTTGTTTGGTAATAGCCATCTTACTGCCTAGGTCTGAAGCTCATTGTGGTTTTGCTTTCTATACCCTAATGATTAGTGATGTTGAGCACCTTTTCATGTGCTCGTTGACCACGTTTACATCATCTTTGGAGAAATATCTATTCAAGTCTTCTGTCCATTTTAAAATCAGATTTTGTTGTTGAGTTGTAGGAGTTCTTTTTTTTTTTTTTTTTTTTTTTTTGAGACGGAGTCTTGCTCTGTCACCCAGGCTGGAGTGCAGTGGCCGGATCTCAGCTCACTGCAAGCTCCGCCTCCCGGGTTTACGCCATTCTCCTGCCTCAGCCTCCCGAGTAGCTGGGGCTACAAGCGCCGCCACCTCGCCCGGCTAGTTTTTTATATATATTTTTTTAGTAGAGACAGGGTTTCACCATGTTAGCCAGGATGGTCTCAATCTCCTGACCTTGTGATCCGCCCGTCTCGGCCTCCCAAAGTGCTGGGATTACAGGCTTGAGCCACCGCGCCCGGCCGGGAGTTCTTTACATATTGTGGATATTAACCCCTTATGAGAGACATGGTGTGCAAATATTTGCTTCTCTTCAGTAGATTGCCTTTCACCCTCTGGATGAGTTCTTTTGCTGGGCAGAATTTTAAAGTCTCATATAGTCTCATTTTTCTGTTTTCACTTTTGTGGCCTGGGCTTTGGGGTTATATCAATAAATCATTGCCAGATCCAATGTCATGAAACTTTTCCCCTATGTTTTTGTCTAAGAGTTTTATAGTTTTAGCTCTTATGTTTAGGTCTTTGATCCATTTTGCCTTAATTTAATTTTTGTATATGGTGTAAGGTAGGGATCCACCTGCATTCTTTTACATATAGGTATCCAGTTTTCCCAGCTCCGTGTGTTGGAACGATGATTCTTTCCCATTGAATGGCCTTGGAATCCTTGTTAGAAGTCACTCAGCCATGTACCTGAGGACAGATGTTTGGTTCGTAATACAGAACCTGTGGGTTGGCAGCCAGAAGCCATCACCTGATGGGCATGAATGTAAATGCTCACCAATGACCATTTCAGCTGCTCACCATGAAGGGGCTGCCCTGCCAAGGCCAGTTCTTCTCTGCCCTGTGTCCCTACATTTAAATTCCCCTACCCCGGCATTGTTACTGCCAGGCCGCTTGGTCCACTGGGCACATCTGCTTCCCTGTGGGTGTCAAGCCCCTTCCTGGGTGTGTGAAGCCCAGGCAGTTAGACACTCTGGGGTCACAGCTATGATAGAGCCAGAGGGAGGACTTCTGCAGGGCGGGGTTCCTTCTTCTAGCCCAGCCAGGCATAGCAGGTGGGTGCTGCCCCACTGCCTCCCAAGACTAGGCTGGAGAAGCTTCCCACTACCACCAGGCAAACAAAGCAGAGGGAGCTGGGTCCCCCCTGAAGCACAGGGCTTGGGGTCCAGCAGGTGGGGCCCATTCCATGCCTGTATGCAGGCGTCTGCACCAGCCAAGCACACCTGTGTGCCACTAGCTGGCCTGCTTGCCCTGACAGGGCCTGGAAGCAGGCAGGCTGACTACTGCCCACCAACAGGATTAGAACCACCCTCGCTTCCAGTCCCATCACGATGAGAACCACACTCGCCTCCAGCCCGATTAGAACCACCGTGTCGGTTCATTTCCATGACGGATGGGGCTCTGCTGAAACTCAGGTTCATCTGCAGTTGATTTCTTGTTCTTGCTCAGGCCAGGGGTCCTTGTGCGTGACCGAGCCCCTCAGCGCCGCAGAGGCTGCTGAGAGCATTTGGTCAGGGGAGCAGGGCCTGGGCCGTATATGGGCTTATTGTAGGAGTTCTTTATATATTGTGGATATTAACCCCTTATAAGAGACATGATTTAATCAAAGACTAATTATGAGCTATATCCCCAGTTAGAGTTTCTTTCCCCAGCCTGCAGGGAGAGGCACTGGGAAGCTGGGTTTCTTCAAGTGAGACACAACTTTCTTTCCTTTTTTTAATTGTTTTTTAAAAAAAATAGAGATGGGGTCTTGCTATGTTGCCCAGGTTGGTCTCCTGGCCCCAGTCGGTCCTTCCATCTTATCTCTGCCTCCCGAAGTGCTGAGATGACAGATGGGAGCCACCATACCTGGCCTAGACACAGCTTTCCCTTTGGACGTTCAGTGATCTGAAGAAGAAGCCATTCATTCACTCATGTGTTCATTCGTTCATTCATTCATTCATTCATTCATTCAGCAAACATGGTGCTTCTGCCATGGCCACGTGCAGGGGTGCAGTGGTAAGGGAGCAGAGCCCACAGCCCTGCACGCACAGCTGTCGTCTGGTGGGAACTCTCAGGTGTCTGAGACAGCAGGCGGAGGGAAGTGGGCTGACTCTGCATCCCCCGCCATCTCCTCTCCAAAGACCCCTCTGAATAGCCTCCCTTCCCCTCAGGGCCGCACAGCTTCGGAGATTATGCGTATTAAACCAACGACATTTATTAAGTAATTGGGTTTCTCATTTTTTAATTAATCAAAGACTAATTATGAGCTATATCCCCAATTAGAGTTTCTGATCCCGCACGATGGCAGGGCCCCCCACGGAGGGCACTCAGGGCCAGCCGGGAAGAGGGTGGGCAGACAGGTATGAGTTAGACTTTTGGGGATGTTCAGGGTGCTTGGAGACTCCTGGAACATGACCTTCAGGGACCTCGGTTGGGGCCCCTTTCACTAGTGGAGGTGCGGCCCTCTGTCGTCAGGTAGCCACAGCGGTAGGTGGCCAGTATGTTGTCCGGCGCTGGCCTGCTATGGGGAGACAGCGGAGGGAATGCCGATGGTGACAGGCCGCGCCCCCCGCCTTGAGCCGAGCAGCTGAGCCAAGGCTCCTCTGTGTAATGGGGCCTAGGGCGGGCAGGACCTGGTCCTTGACGGGTCTGCAGGGTGCTCAGAGGGTGGGATACCTGGGGAGGGGGCACCTCCCCTGCTGGTATCAGTGACGCTTCCCCATGTGGCCTCATGGACCTCAGTGCTCAGGCCTCCCAGGTCAGCTGGGCACATGGAGGGGCCACTGGACACATCTGCCCAATGACCATGGGCTTTTGATGAGTGACTTAGTGGCATGGTTCTGGGCCAGCCCAGCACTGCCTCCTCTGTGAAGCCACCCTGGATTGCCCCAGCCTGCAGGGAGAGGCATAGGTGCTCACATGGCTAGCGAAAAGATCTCTCAGCTGTCCTGCAGCCTGAGCCCCTGCTGTGCAGTGGGGACACTGAGGCCTGGTGAGGGCCAGGGCTGCTTCGTGGTCCTCTAGACTGGAGGCAGAGCCCAGGCTGTCTCTCTCCTGGCCTCTGGCCTCCATCTGGACCTTTCTGGGGCTGACTAGAAGGAGGCTCTTGGCTCTGCCTCTGATGGCAGATCCCTTTACGTGCTGAGCTATCTGGCGGCCGCACGTGCAGGAGTGAGCGAGGCCTGGTTCTTGGTGTGTGGTAGGAGGAAGTACCTGTCAGTTCCCCGTGCAGCTGGAGGATGTGGTCGACACTGGGACCCTTGCCTGGGCCTGTCTGGCCTCCTGGCACGTGGCTCAGCACAAAGAACAGGTGCTGACTGACGCCTGGGGCCCGGCAGAGCAGGACTGGGCAACGTGGAAAGCGGCCTTGGGCCTGCCACTGTACGTGCAGCAGAACTGCCTCTGGGCTCCGTGGGGGACATGCGGTGGGGCGGTGGGTGAGGCAGGGGTGGCGGGGGCAGCCGGGGGGTTGGGGACCTTCCATCTTCCATGTCTCTGCCGCACAGATGCCAAGAATGTACTGTTTGTGCTGCTCCTCTGAGACTGGCCACGTCCGTCGGGCCCCGCGCTCTGCGCTGTTTCTGGCTTGTGTTCGTCTCTGGTCTGAGACTGAAATATCTGAGCTGGTGGCAAAAGTGACTGAGCATCTTTTCTCTCTCCCAAGATGGGAGGAATGTTCAGGAAAAACCTGGTGTCCTGGCAGCTTCCCTTACTGAGTGGGCAGCCCTTGACCTGTGGCTTAGAACGGCCTGGAAATTGCCAGCCGACCTGGCCCTGGGGGACAGCGAGGCCCTAGGCTGGGAGCCGGGACACCTGGGCTCCTGGAACCCCTCACCCAGGGCTGTGCCTCCGGGCAGGTCCAATGAGGAGGCCCCACCCAGTGAAGCAGATTGTGGCCTGCAGCTCCTAGGATCTGGTTTCAAAGCCCGGCGGGGCTCTAAGAGTCTCCAGCCTTTCTGAGCTTCTATTTTCCCGTAAGTGCAGCTTAGCAGGATTGCTGTGAAGCTCAGGTGCCAGCCGCAGAGAAGGTTCCAGGACAGCAGGCAGTTGTGATTTTACCTTTCAGTGGTCAGTCAGAGATGCCAGGGCATGGCAGTGAGGGCGGTGCATGGAGAGGCTGTGGGCAGAGCCAGGCCTGATGGAGAGGGCAGAGCTAGGTCAGTGAAGATAGTGTGAGGCTGGGAGGTGGGGAAGTCTTTAAAAACACAGCCTGGTGGCCAGGGGTGGTAGCTCACGCCTGTAGTCCCGGCACTTTGGGAGACCGAGGTGAGCGGATCACGAGGTCAGGAGTTCAAGATCAGCCTGGCCAATGTGGTGAAATGCCATCTCTACTAAAAATACAAAATTAGCCTGGTGTGGTGGCACACACCTGTAATCCCAGCTACTTGGGAGGCGAAGGTTGGAGAATCGCTTGAACCCAGGAGGCAGAGGTTGTAGTGAGCTGAGATCACGCCATTGCACTCCAGCCTGGCAATAGAGCAAGACTTTGTCTCAAAACAAACAAAACCACGGCGGCTGCTCCTTGGGAAGCTTAGGGTCTCAGGGGTTGAGAACGGGACTTTGGACTCAGACAGCCCTGGATTTGAGGTCTGCCTGTGTGTTTATTAAAGGCGCGACCTCGGGCATGCTACAGGACTCTGTGAGCCTCGGTTTTCTTACTGAGAAATGGACATAACAGTATCAGCCACGTGGAGTTGTGAGGCAGGAACGAGTGAGCTGTTGTAAAGGACTTGGCACTGTCCTGGCACTGGTGGGGGCTCAGAGATTCCAAGCTGACTCTTACAATGGGTGCCACCGAGAAGGAGCTGCCGCCTTTCCAGTGCCTCTGGCCTGGATTTCTGAGTGTTTCCTGGTGGTGGTGATAGCCAGGGCTAGCCGCTGGGCCGGGGTCCGGACCAGAAGATAGAAGTGCGGGAAGTGCAGACACAAGGCTCAGAGCCAACGCCGCCTTCCTCCTCTCTGGTTTGCTTTTCTGCCGCAGCTGAGACTGCGCTCCTTTGTTTAAAAATAGTTTCTAGCCGAGCTGGAGGCACCCTGTCCTCTTTAGCATTTCCGATGGTTTCCCTATTAATGTCACTGGAGGAAACCACCCCGAGATACCTTTCAAGTGGAAAAGGAGAGCTGTCCTCATACTGTGGGCATATCATTAGGAAAAGCAAATTAAATCATGTTTAATGGTGTTAGAGTCTCAATCACTTTGGAGAATGGAGTTGGTGAAGCAGGGAAATGAGAAATTGCTGACGTCCTTTGGAAGGAGGTCAGTGAAGGAGAATCTGGAAGTTGTGCTCATGGAAGTAGCGATGGGCCGGGACTAGGGGCCTGGGGGTTCAGCCGGGAGGGTGGGGCTGTCTGGACCAGGGCTGGGGACCAGGGTCTCCAGGAGGCTATGTCAATTCTCTCTCCCACTGTCCCGGTCTCCGTCTGGAGGGTGTGGGTCTAGCCAGCCTTTTCTGTCCCCAGGTTTCTCTCTCTGGGATTTGTTCGGTCCTGTCCTTGGGGGCCCAGCATAGGTCAGTGTCAGATGGAACCAGCTCAGTCCTTCAACCGGATGCCTGGCCTGGGTCAGTTGCTTTCCTCCCTAAGCCTCGGTTTCCCCGTCAATAAAGGGGAAGATGGCACTCGCTCAGGCAGGCTGGGGCAGGGATTGAGGCCCAAAGGGGGCAGGCAGAGTCCCAGCTGCGTGACCTGTGTGGGATGGGCAGGGCTCCTCTGTGCTGTGTTGACATTTTCAGTGGCATAAGTATTCCCTTTGGAGGTTATGCGTCTTCACTAGAAATGATAAACAAATAAAACCCTTCTAGCCAAAAAAAAAAAAAAAAAAGTTTTCTGTTTTTCTCATGGTGGGTTCCCAGCTCTCTGTTAAGTCATAAAAAATAGTCAGCTTGACATTCCACCATTAGAGAATCATTCCTTTGACTTAAGAGTTTGTCCCTGTTGGCACAGGCAATCCATTAGGCTCCACCATTGCCTTTGGAGTGCTGAGTTTGTCACCTCCTGTCCTGAAAATGGGTTCCGATCAGGAACAGATAAAGAACTTGGCCCTTGGAAGAGGAGGGTGGGGATAGGGCCCCTCAGGGAAGGGAGATGATTTAGTGAGCTCTAGGACTGGGCCGTCCATAGGCCCCTGGGTGGGGAGTGGGTCTGGGGCCTCCTGGGTGGGCTTTTTGTGCAAAGAGATTTGCAGCAGACAAAGAGGAAAGGCCAGGTGGGATGTACAGGGGACAGGACCCTGTGACAGTGGCAACCTCATGCTTATTAGTCCATGCTGAGTGTTCACAAAGCTCTGGGCTTCTCTGTATGTGTGTCTCATTTAATCCTCACGTTTGATGGACGAGGGCACTGAGGCTTAGAGAGGGTTGGGTGACTGACTCCGGGTCACACAGCCAATGGCAGAGCTAGGACATTCTCCTCAGCTCTGCCATGCCAGCATCTTCCTTCCCACCCCTTGACCTAAATGGTCCTAACGGTCCTAACGTCCGCATTCAGAAGGTACTTAATGCTTTTAGCATGGCTGGAGGCATCTGGGGTGTGCTTTGCAGGGGAACCGACAAAGTTGTGCTGGTCCTGGAGGCCCAGCGCGGAGCCTCGAGCCAACGCTTCCTTCCAGCGCAGCTTCTGGAATCAACACCCAGGGACTCCCGGCTCTTCTCTCTCCCTTTCTCTGTTCACCCCCTCCTTTCCCCTGGTCTATCCATATCGCCAGTGAGACCCCCACTCACCCAGCCCTACATCCTCAAAGTGCCTGGCTCCCCAGCAAGAGTCCCAGCACTTCCCAGGGTGGCAGAGAGCCAGGCTCTGGGACGGTGACGTGGACACTTTTGTTAGTCCTGGGCCTGTGTGCCCGGGCCCTCGTTAGCGCCCACCACCTTCCCTTTCTACAAAGAGGGCTTTATCCCGCGGAGAGAAACTTTCCAAATGAATCACTGTCAGTTAGCATTCAGCGCAAGTCACAGGCTTGGCTGGCAATTCATCTTGCGCCTTTCTTCCTTCTTATCGAGTGGGACCAAGCCCAGCTCGGTGTCGCCTGTCCGCCTCCTCCATGGAGCCTTGGATAACCCCACTGGCTAGGAGCAGAGAGGCAGTGTTTGAGCAAAGCCCCTCCTTCCCTCCATTCTCCCTGGGGGAGCAGCCATGGCCTGTGTCCGTTTCCTGCCAGGCTTCCTTCGGAAGGGAAGGTGCATGTGTGCACGTGTGTATCTTGTGTGCATGTGCGTTGTGTGTGAGTGTGCATGGGTACCTCATGTGCATTCCGTGCAGGTGTGCACATGTGTATCATGTGTGCATCATATGAGTGTGTACGTGTGCGTGTGTGTGCATGTGTGCGTCGCGTGTACATGTACATCGTGTGTGTGCACGTGTGCATTATGTGTGCAGTGTGTATCTGGTATGCATATGCATTGTGTGTGTGTATGGGTGCATCGTGTGCATTTTGTGCATGTGTGTACATGTATATCATGTGTGCATTGTGTGTGTATGTGTGCATGTGTGTGCACGTGTGCATCGTGTGAGTGTGCATGTGCATGTCATGTGTACATGTACATCGTGTGCATGTGTGTGCATTGCGTGTGCACGTGTGCATCGTGAGTGCATGTGTGCCTCGTGTGCATTCTGTGCACGTGTGCACATGTATATCATGTGTGCATCATTGTGAGTGTGTACGTGTGCATGTGTGCATCGTGTGTACATGTACATCGTGTGCGTGTGCCTGTGTGTATTATGTGTGCATTGTGTGGGAGTGTGTGTGTGTGTGCCTTGTCTGTGAGATTAGCACCAGTTTTTCTAGGAGGTAGTGTCAGCTCCCACAAGCATACAGCCGGCCCCGAGGCTCACTGACCCGGGCACGGTGCCCCAGGCCTGGCATCTGAGCATCTCCGTGGGGTTGGATCTTCTCAGCCGTGGCCCTGCTGTTTGCCCTGACTTTGCTGCCTCCCTGTAGGTCTTCAGAAAACTGGCAGGTTCCATGATGAGTGTTGATTGTGCACCTACTGTGTGGGCATCTGGTCCCTTGCCTCCCATGATCCACGTGTGCAGGCTCCACCTTCGGTTTTTTACCAGAGCAGATGGAGCAAAGGATCGGTCATTTCTGCACTTTTTGGAGAAACTGCCCGTGAAGATTCTGATTGGTGTCCCTGGCAGAGAAGCATCCGGATTGGGGCACCAGCAAAGTGCACACCACCCCTGACAAGGGCTTTGGTTTCTTCTTCTTGCTGGTGAAGTGAGGTCCCTTCTGTGCTGACTGCCAGGTGGCTGGTGCCTGCGATCGTTCCCACCTTCCTCTTACCTTTTGCGTCTCCTGCTCTGTGTGGTGGCAATGTGTGTTTTCATTGTCCTTCAGCGCCAGCTGTGAGCCGTTGTTTGAGAGCACAGGGGGCGTTCCAGCCCAGAGTCACCAAAACACTGGGCTCTGGGACATTGTCTCACCAGAGGTGGGTGTTGGGGGCACCCCTCGCAGAGTGCCAGCTCCCTGGAGAGGAAGAGGGGCAAAGGGCTCCACCCAAAGGTGACGTTTGTCTTGGAAGTGAGGTGAGGTTTGCATGGTCTGCGAATAGCCCTGAGTGTGCGGGGTCAGGCTGGGCCTTCAGAGGAGACAATGCCTGCCTCCCAAACCCGGTTCCAAATGGCATCCCGTGGACTGTTATGGCTGAAGTTGGATTTTCCTCCTTAAAGTCACCAGGATCAGGAGCCCCGATTCTGATGAATGGAAGCTGTGTCTGGAACGAGTGGTCACTGGCTCACAGGACGACTGTGATTTTAGAGGGGCCTGAACTAGTACTTATTAGCTTAATGCAGAAATAAAAGAACACAACTATCCCCCCTAATAGTCAACCACCGGTGACTGCAGCCCCTGAGGACAGCTGCCTGGCAGCTTGGGAGCGCCTCGGGACTGCTGTGCACGCGTGGAGAACAGCATCACACATGTAATTTGTGTTCCGCGATTGAAATGGGTAGAGAAGCAACACATGAAGGTACAGGAGCCTCTCCCTGTGTGCCCCCACCCCCAGAATTTGACTGCAGCTCCCATGCTCGGACCCAGCACCAGTGACATATGGGTGTTGATATATCCTGACATGCTGGGGTACAAAAGGAAAAGCGTCACTCCTGTCCTAGTTCCATCATGTAGGCACACCATCCTCCGGAAACCTCTGGCTCATTTGCATGGCAGGACTATGGGGATTTGGACACAGCCTCGTGTTCAGCCTGGGCCTCGTGTTCCCAGGCCCGGAAGCCATTCCCACCTTCTCGGACGGTCCTTCTGTGATGGTGTCCTGATGCCGTAGGTTTCTGGTGTGTCTGTTTTGTACTAAAACACTCCTGGTTGCCAGCCCTTCTCCCACGTGTGCTGGAGGCCGGGACTGTAGCCGTAGCTTACCCAAGTTGACCAGCGGGAGCTGGTGGCTGTCCTGAGCTCGGCTGACACCTCATCTTTGAAAATCAGGTGTCTTCGGAGGGCAGAGAGGGGATCAGGAAGAAAAGCTAATGGATGCCAGGCCTAATACCTAGGTGATGGGTTGATCTGTGCAGCAGACCACCATGGCACATGTTTACCTATGGAACCAACCTGCACATCCTGCACATGTGCCCCGGAACTTAAAATAAAAGTTGGAAATAAAAAAAGAAAGAAACTCTGACTTACTTTCTCGGCCTGGGCAGTCCTGACCTGTGGGGTTCTGGGCCACCTGAGAGTGGGTTTGGAGGACGTTCGGCGTGTGGTTGGTAACCGGCACCCCTGAGGCTCTTGCTGGAGGCCTGTGCTGACGAGCAGCCCTCTCTGCCCAGGCGGACCTTGTTTAATGCACTCACTTTTGGACATGGCGTCTTTAGTGTGTGCGTGATGCAGAGGTCAGGAGGTTGATGGGGGAGCAGGAAAGATGAATTACCTGATGTTCAGCTAAAGTGCCTGCCACCCTGGCTTAGGCCTCAGGAGTGACGCTGGCCATACAGTGGGGGGTCACCAGTGGGCACTGGAAAACATTTTGGGGCTGGTGAATATGTTTACCATCTTGACCGTGTTGACAGTGTCACGGGTGCGTACATACGTAAAAATAAGGACGTGACACGCTCTGGAGCGTGTGCAGCTTATCCCTGTGGATCTTTCCCCCATAGAGCTGGTAAATTCAATACAGTTGAACCTCAAGGCCTTAGTGTCACCAGCCGTAGTTCACGTGTGCAGGCTGCATGTGGCTGGCGGCCCACGCATCCGCAGCACAGACACGGCGTTTCTCTCTTCACGGAAAGTTCTCCCGGGCGGCATGCTCCAGGGCGAAGGGCTGGGGAACGGGTGTTCCCGGTGGGACCTGCTTAGTGAGTGAGGCAGGCTCTTTCCTTTTTAGTTTTTATTAAAAATGTGCTTCCGGTCCCCAGCGCATGCGTGAATACATTCCTTTCAGTGAACATGAAACGGTAGAGATCAGACCTGTGCTCCCGAGAAGTGGTGCACCCGGCCCTGCTTCACGCACCCCGTGTAGCCTCTGCCAGGAGCTGGGGTGCTCAGGAGATGACGGCACTCCCAGATGTAGCTTCGTCTCTGGCTCTGTCCCATCACTGCCATGACCCATAGACAGTGTGTTGGGATGGGCTTGCCCTCTGCAGGACTGGGTTACACTCCTGTGCCTGCCTCTGCACTGGTGCAGACAGCTGTGGCTGCACTTCTGTCCCCGATTTTCTTTTTCTTTTTCTTTTTCTTTGAGTTGGAGTCTCGTACTGTCGCCCAGGCTGGAGTGCAGTGGCACAGTCTTGGCTCACTGAAGGCTCCACCTCTCGGGTTCACGCCATTCTCCTGCCTCAGCCTCCTGAGTAGCTGGGACTACAGGCGCCCGCCACCACGCCTGGCTAATTTTTTGTATTTTTTCTTTTTTCAGTAGAGACGGGTTTCACCATGTTGGCCAGGATGGTCTCGATCTCCTGACCTTGTGATGCGTCTACCTCAGCCTCCCAAAGTGCTGGGATTACAGGCATGAGCCACCGCAGCCAGCCTTCTGTCCCTGATTTTCTAGCCGTGTGACTCTGGGGAAGTGACTCCCTGAACCTTGGCCCCTCCTCTGTCAAGTGGGCTCAGTGCTGGTTACGTGAGAGAGCCCACTGCTTGGTTCCCCCTTGAGTCTGGCGTCTCCACCCAGAAGGTCTGAACTCGCAGCCTGCGCCAGTTCGAATAGGCTTGACTGCTTCTAACAAAAACCCCAGTACATCAGGAGCCAAAACTCACAAGGGTTTGTTCTCTCTTGGAGGGTTGCAGGTAGGCAGTGTAGGGTAGGGGTGACAGTGCCATAGTCTCAGGGACCCAGGTGTACCCAGCTTCTTGTTCTGCCTCTTTAGCACCAGCTTCCATCCTCGGGGTCATGGTTCACAATGGCTGCAAGAGCTCCAGCCATCACTTCTTCATTCTAAGCTATAGAGAGGGCTGGGGTGGGGGAAGCTGATTCATTGAAGCCGACTTTTCAGAAGCTCCAGTCACGGTGTTAATTCCTCTTTACTGGCCAGATTCTAGTCACATGGCCTCATGTAGCTTGTGTGGCCCGTAGGGGGCTGTCTGATGGAGCGCTGGCATAGCTGGTAAGGACGCAGGGGAGGATGGAGGATGGGAGACCAGCAGCTCTGTCCTTGTCCTGTGAGCAGCTGAGTGAAGGAGGGAGAGAGTAAGTGGCAGGCTCATCCCTCTTAGCACACACAAAGAATCTGAAGTTAATACATGTGTTTTGGGATGTAAGAGGGCATGTTAATCAATGGAAATATTAATACAATCCTCAGGCACAGTTTCCAAACAGAGGAGAGGAGACAAGGCAGAGTGTTTCCTCTGGCCTCACACACTGTGTGTCTGTCATCTTCTGTAAGGCTGTCTCCCCCTCTTTGCCCAGTCAGACCATCTGGTCTGCAAGCTCTGGCTTCATGTTGTAAGTGACCAGGAGGAAGAGATAGCCGCTGGCTGGGCTTGTGGATGGCACAGCCTTCCACCCTCGCAAACCTGCAGTGAGCATGGATTTGTGCTAGGCACTGTTCTGAGCACTCTCTGTGGCTCATTGAGGTGGGCCCCATAGCTGGATGCTGTTTAGATCCAGGGTTTGTTTGCTACAGCAGTTGAGCTACCCTGACTCATTTTGCAGATGGAGAAACAGAGGCAGAGAGAGATTGTTAGTTGCTCCCACAGTTAGCAGTGTGAGAACCGAGTTTTGAACCTGTTGCTGAGCTCCAGGACTCAAACTCAGCTCTGGGAGTGGCTTCCAGACCAGGGACTTGGGGGAGGCAGCTCACATCTTCACCCCATTCCGAGGAGGCAATGAGACCAAAACACCCAACCCAACCTCCCGGTGTCCAGATTTGTCTCCACCGGGAGACAGTTTCTCGGAATGAGTCAATAACCATCTTCATCAAATGCTTCCTCTGTGTGGCTGGGCTGGCCAAATCCATCCTTCCTTGTGATTGCTGGGGGTGCCTGGAGTTGGGTCCCTGCTTTGCAGTTTTGTAACTTACAGTTCATTTCTTTTAGGGTTCGATGTTCTTACCAGATCACGTTCCTTCCCAATCATTCCTCCTGGGTCCCTGCCCATTTTCGTGGAAGGTGTGAGTTCTGTGTGGAGATTTTGGGAGCGCAGCTGCCTGCATGCCCGCTGGGCCCACAATGGCTTTGCCCTCACCAGATTGCGGGTGCCTGGGTCCCCGCAGGTTGTTTTCAGAACTGCAGGGGCTGCAAAACCAAACCAGGCAAGTGGTTGAAAGTCCGCTCCCGAGGAGGCCTGCTCCTGGTGCCCGGTTTGTAGCTGCATCTGCCTCAGAGAGGTGCAGCGCTGGCAAGGGCGTGGGGATGCCTTCCCAGCAGTTGCCTTAGTAGGAGCACACATCCACCGCAGCCTGCTGCCTTCACCTCCCCAAGTCTTCCTGGGCCGTTGGGTTCAAAGATTCCAGACTTCCAAGGAAGCTCTGGGCTTGGTGCAGGGTGCCCTTGTGTACCAGGTGGTGTTGTGGGGGCCTAGGATGGGCTGGGGGTGGACACCAGGGTTGGGGTGGTCACTGCAGTTGGGGGGCGGGTCCTTGTCTGGCTTGAGGGCATCAGGGAAGGGTCTGAGAGGTGAGGGAAGATTTCCAGGGAAGAGGGTGTGAGGTTGAGTGACCGAGGGCCCCCATTGGGGAAGGATGGGGTGCCCACCGGCCTTGCATGGGGAGTGTCAGCTTTGGGTGTGGCAATGCTGGGGGACAAAGTCTCGGTTTTTAGGGTGGCATTTTCCCTCTGTCTTTTCCTGCTGTGGGTCCAGGCTCACCCCCTCTCCGCCCATCTCCTGGCCCCTTGGAGCTTATGCTTTAAGAGGCCACAAGGACTGTGGTGCCAGTTCAAAGGGGAGGGCTGCCCCTCATTTTAGCATCCACCCACTTCCACTCTTTGCGGGGCCAGTGAAGGAAGGGGGCGTGGTGGGAGGGGTGCCCCCAGACCTTCCCTCCACTCTTCGGGGGAGGACAGTGAAGGAAGGGGGACATGGTGGGAGGGGCACCCCCAGACCCTCCCTCCACTCTCTGGGGGATAGCAGAGAAGGAAGGGGGGTAGGGTGGGAGGGGTGCCCCCGGCCTTCCCCACTGTGCCGTCTGTGCCACTGCAGTTGGGACTGCCAGTGACTGGCATTCTCTTTGTTACTTTCAGCCCGGTTGTTTCAAAACTCATTAGGCTTGGCATTTATTTATAAAGGCTGGCATGGCCCGAGCTGAGCGGAGAGCAGGAATTGATTTACAAGGATGGTGGTGGATCTAGGAAATGTCAGCCTTCCCTCCAGAGTCTATAAATCAGTTTGGATTCTGGCGAGGCCTTCTCCCATCCCCTAAGTCAGCTGCCAGGGGTCTCCCCAACTTTGTGGAGCTTAAATTTAGGCAGTCGAGGAGCTAGTCTCTTGGGTTTGCTGAGCCAGCTGGGTTAAAGATCCTTCTCCCCATCCTGTCTCCAGGCCACCAAGGTCAGCTGGGGCGTGGCTGTGAGATTCCTTCTGTCTTTTGTATGAGTGACAAGTGCCCAGCCAGGATCGGCCTGGGCTCGAACTGTGATGGGATGGAGTGACTGGCATCCGGGAGCTGCCTGGGGGAGCAGTGGCCTTCCTCCGGTGTGGCCTGTGGGCTCTGAGCTGGCCTGGTGGGCTCCTTGGCCTGGGCAGGGCAGGGCTTCCCGGGTTCAATGTTCTGTAGGGAGCGAGGATGCATTTGAGGTGCTGGGGCCCATGTATCCGTGTGTCCAGCGTGGGCTGGCACCGGCAGTCATCTCCCTGTCGTCACTGCTCTTGGCAACATGTTTGGGGCCTTGGCTGAAGGAGTTATGGACAATGGAGTGTGGATACCGGAGAGCCACACCAGGTCCTTGCCCCACCCCTTGCCACCGGCCAGCCAGGCTGAGGCAGGCCTGAGGGGGCTGAGCAGCACAGTGGCCATCACTCACGGAGGGGCTCACTTGACCCAGTGGTAGGCCAGGGGTCCCTGCTTCTGCAGGTCTCTATGTCTGTCTGTTGTGAAGGGATGGGACGGGGCGAGGGTCCCCAAAGTGTCCCAGCTGCAGTGACTTGAGTAGGCCCCCAGTATAGAGCCACGGGGCTCCGCATGTCAGAAGAGAGGGCCACCACCCTCTGACACCATCTACACCTACACCGACACCACCACGCCCAGCTAATTTTTGTATTTTTTTTGTGGAGTTGGGGTTTCGCCATGTTATCCAGGCTGGTTTTGAACTCCGGGACTCAAGTGATCCTCTTGTCTTAGCCTTCCAAAGTGCTGGGATTACAGGTGTGTGAGTCACCTCGCCCAGCTACAGGAGCCTCATCTGTGCTGCAGCCCCATTGACCCACTACAGAGGTGGCTACCCCCCCAGGGCTGGTATTCCGGCCCCATTGTCCATCAGCTCCCCAGACTTCACGGGGCCCTGAGGGTCTTCCAGGTCACCTCTGTGCTGCTTCAGTCTCCAGGCTGGCAGGAACGGCCATGGTAGGCGGCAGGGCCCAGGCAGCTGGACCTGGGGAGAAGGGATGGGCATGTTGGACTCAGGATGGCATCATGTCCTTGGTAGGCCCCTCCCCAACTCAGAGCTGCTGTTCTTCTTCTTTTTTTTTTTTTGAGACGGAGTCTCGCTGTGTCACCCAGGCTGGAGTGCAGTGGCGCAATCTTGGCTCACCGCAAGCTCTGCCTCCCAGGTTCACGCCATTCTCCTGCCTCAGCCTCCCGAGTAACTGGGACTACAGGCGCCCGCCACCATGCCCGGCTACTTTTTTGTATTGTGTTTTAGTAGAGATGGGGTTTCACTGTGTTGGCCAGGCTGGTCTCGATCTCCTGACCTCAGGTCATCCACCCGCCTTGGCCCTCCGAAGTGCTGGGATTACAGGCGTGAGCAATCATGCCCAGCCAAGCCACTGCTCTTGCTGTGGTGCTGTGAAGTGTGGGCCGGGGCTTGGTGAGTGACTTTGCACAGGGCAGCTGCTCAGAGCCCCCGCCCTTGGAGAAACCTCCATGTGTGGTGCTGCCTGTGGCACTGCCCAAGCCACAAGATGCACCCTCTCCCTTCACCGGTGCCCTGAACGCTTCCTACATCCCTTTCCTGCCAGGGCCCCAAGTCTGACTGCCCAGTGCAGCAGTGCTGGTGCTATGGCCCTAGATGCTGGACAAGGGCCAAAAACACCATCATTTACTCAGGTGAAAGAGTATTTTGTGCTCGGAGGCCCAGAGAGGGCTTCTGTCTACACCCCGATAATCTGGGGCCTTCTTGGGGAGGTGAGCTTCACGGAGTCCTCAGCACTGACTCAGCAGCTTGGACAGTAAGAGGTGCATTGAGAAGCTTGTGGGGAGGACGGAGCCCTGGCTGCACACCTGGCACCCGACGGCCCCATGACCGGTTGCCGTGGCCTGGGAGGAGTGGGCATGTCGTCCGACTCCACTGGGAGAGGGTGTGCTACATGCCTGCATGCTTGTGCCCATGTGCCTGGTACCCACATTCGGGCTGGGCTGGGCATGTGTTTTGTTGCAGGGGCTGCTTTCCTGCAAGTGCATTTGCTGTCGTGAGCCTGGGCACTCATCGAATTCCACGTGCTCGTCTAGGAGCGATTGCAGGTGCTTCCTGGTTTGAATTTCACAGGACCCTCGAGGACAGGAACTCAGAAAATGAGGCATTGATCGTCGCTTTTATTGGTATATTAGATGCATTGAGGTTTTGAAAGGGAGGGCTTGGGATTCTCCTCTGCCTTTTTAATGTCTTAGAGCGTCTAGAAAAAGCATGTGCTCTTCAGTTCTCTAGAGGGGTTTCCAGAAGAACAAAGCTGCGTGTGGCAGAGTGGTTCTTTTTAGAATGCGAGCTCTCGGGGACAGCCTGGCGCTTGGGCTGGGGCCGGCCCGCCGGGGCACGGGCTGGAGCCCCATTCGCTCATTTGTGATTTGGGCCACAGAATATGCGGGATAGGAAGCAGCTCAAAATACAAGCTGATTCCACCCCTTTCCCAGTAAGAGGATTTGGAGTTTCTTGGTCAACATGATTTTATAAGCTTTTAGGAATAGATGAAGTAGTTAAACATTTACTTAAATATTTGATTTGCTCATTTGTTTAGATTTTTAAAAACATAAAAATAACGCGTTCTTGTAGAGTTGCCCTTTTTTACTCACGGTGTGAGAAATGGGTTTCTTCAAACTCTTCCCCTGGCTTTCAGGCTCAGGGTCTCTGCCTCCCCCCGCCCTTTCCAGGTCTCGGTGTGGACCTGACGAAGTGGATTTGTGTGCCCTCCAGGGACCCCTTTTCCCTCGCCAGCATCCCCCTGGTGAGAGTTTTTCCTGACGCTGTTTTTCAGTGATGCCCACGCTTGTGAGATCAGAGCCCTAGAAGCGGGGGTAGACCTTTGCTGAATTTCTTTATGGTTCAAAACCAAGTGAGTCACCAGACCCGAGGCTAGCTGAGGCTGTGTCTGATTTTGTGTCCTGAGAACCCCAGACAGGACTTATATGCAACCCCCACCCCCATATTTTCTAAGTGATACAAAACCTCTCCCTTTGAGCCCGATGTGGGGCTCCAGGGGACAGGGCGGACCTGGCACACCCTCATAGAGGGAATCCTGGCGCAGGTGGGCATGGGACCCTGAGCCGGGAGCACCACCCAGCGTGGGGTAGAGGAAGGGGCCTGAGGGACAGTGCGGCGGGGAGGGAGGGAGCCCAGTGAAACAACCGAAATGTACTGGAACCAAAATGAGGCTGCAAGTCTGAGATCAGGGTGGCGGCGGGGCTGGTGACTTCTGGGGCAAAGGGAGACTGTAACCTGGGGCACTCTCCTTGGCTTGCAGACAGCGTCTTCTCTTTTTGTATTCTCGTCATCTTTCCTCTGTGCCTATCTCTGTGTCCAAACTACCTCGTTTTTTTGAGACGGGGTTTCACTCTTGTTGGCCAGGCTGGAGTGCAATGGCGTCATCTCGGCTCACTGCAAGCTCTGTCTCCCGGGTTCAAGCAATTCTCTTGCCTCAGCCTCCTTAGTAGTTGGGATTACAGGTGTGCGTCACCACGCCCGGCTGATTTTGTATTTTTAGTAGAGATGGGGTTTCACCATGTTGGCCAGGCTAGTCTTGAACTCCTGACCTCAAGTGATCCACCTGTCTCGGCCTCCCAAAGTGCTGGAATTACAGGCGTGAGCCACTGCGCCTGGCAAACTTCCTCTTTTTGTAAGGACATGGGTCATATTCTATCAGGGCCCACCCCAGTGACAACATTTTAACTTGATTTCTCTTAGAAGTCTCTGTACAAGTAAGGTTAAATTCTGAGGTCCTGGGGGTTAGCACCCCATGCATCTTTTTTGAGGGGACACAGTTCAACCCGAAACACTCCCTCATTTTTCTTTTGAGCAACTGTGTGTCTTCCCCTGCACCAAATGTGGGAACCTCTCCGCAGCCTGCACCCCAGCACCCCTGGCCTCTGGATATCCCAGGGGGGGGTTTGTGGGTGAACAGTTTCTCTGCTGGAGCTCTGGGAAAACAGAAACATCTCAGTGTGGGACTTCTCCCTGCTTCCAGTGCTGGTGCATTTCAGGCTCCTCAAACCTGGGGATGTGGTAGCCCCGAGGCCGCAGCTGTGTCTGCATGGAGAAGGTTTGGTCAAATTCAGAGGGGTCTGTTTTCACGGGGCTGGGTGTCCTGTGTCCTGCAGCAGAGGCTCCTGACATGTCCCAGGCCCCGTGCGTGTTGTGTGGATTGTCCTGCGTGGTCCTCATCCGTCCGAAGCAAGTGCCCGTTTCTATCCCAGTGTGTAGACAACGAAGTTCGGAATCAGGGAGGCCAGTTGCAGGGGGAGCTGATGGGCCTGGCCTTAAACTGGGTCTCCCTGGGTCCAAGTCTGTGATCTCCATGGTTCTGACGAAATTGTGTCACTTTTGGCCCAGAAAGGTGGGGGTGGGAGGTTCTGGTCCGACTTTCAGGACATGGAGGCTCGGAGCATCCACAGACTCTCCTGACATGCAGACCGCTAAGGCGGGCAAAGATGTGTGGTAGGAGGAGATGCATGGTAGGGACGTCGGCCCATCTCCTTTGGCCTCTGGGGCGCAGCTGTCCTCCCCACCCCAAGCCCCCTTCGATGGTGGCGGCACATTGCCACCGACCCCATCAGCCTGTTTCCTGGGAAAAGGTAGACTCTGGCAGTGGGTGCTGGGGTTCCAGAGTCAGGGACAGCGGGGCTCTCTGTGCTTGCGGGAGGGCCTGGTGTCAGAACAGTGGGGAAATAAATACTCCAGGAGGGCTGGGCCCAGCCCAGTGCCTACAGACCTAGGCAGAGTCACCAGGCTGGGCCGGAAGAGCCCCTCAGGGCAGCTCTGGGCCTTTGCTGGAGGGCGGGAGAGGCCCCTGCGGCTCAGGGCCGGCCTCCCTTTGTGGGCTCTCTGGCGAGGTAGTTGGACTTTTTTATGTGGCGCCCACGGGAGCTTCATGAGGCCAGGCCCGAGCTGGTGCCATGGCTGTCTTGACAGGCTCCCCTGGTCAGAGCCATCACAGACCATCCTGGATCCAGGGAGGACACAGACCCTGCCTCTTGACAGGGGGAGTCTCAGAGAGTGTGCCGCCATCTTTACTCTGCATCAGGGTCCCTGTCGCAGACAGGGAATCACCATGCCTCTTCTGAGGCCAGGGAGGAGACGAGCTGAGGAGACCCATAGGGACTGGGTAGCCAGCTTGTCGAGTGGCAAATGCCTAATAAACGGTCACCACTGTGACCACTGGGCCCCTGGAGTGGTGCTTTTACATGAAATGTTCCTAAAACTGGGCCGTGGTTTTAAATATCAGTTGAGAGTGTGGGGGGTAAGGCTCTCGGCCCCCTAAAGGTTCACTGAAAAATCCCACAGGAGGGGCTGGGCACGGTGGTTCATGCCTATAATGCCAGCACTTTGGGAGGCCGAGGAGGGCAGATCACCTGAGGTCAGGAGTTGGAGACCAGCCTGGCCAAAATGGTGAAACCCCGTCTCTACTAAAAATGCAAAAATTAGCCGGACGTGATGACACGTACCTGTAATCCCAGCTCCTCTGGGGAGGCTGAGACGGGAGAACTGCATGAACCTGGGAGGCGGAGGTTGCAGTGAGTTGAGATCCTGCCCACTGCACTCCAGCCTGGGCGATAGAGCAAGACCCTGTCTCAAAAATAAATAAATACGTAAATAAATAAAATCAGATAGGAGGTGGATTGATTAATTGGAGAAAAGGCAAGAAGATTGAACATTTATACAGGGGAACCTTCTAAATAAAGTCCCAAAGATAGGGGAAATTGCTCATTTTTATGCGTAGGTTCCACAAAGTATGGGCAGGCAGATGAGCCTGGATTCTTCCTGGCCTCTCTGAGCCACGCTCCTTCCTTCTGGGTGTGGGGCAGGATCCTCCCTGGAATGGTGAGTCTTATGATCTACAGTCAAACAGGGTAGGTCAGGGAATTTCTTTACGGCCAGTTTTTACACAGATAGGGCGGAGGGACAGTTAGAGTGTTATTTTTAGGTTTGATGGCTGGCTTTAGGGGAAAGGGGTTGTGGTTTCTAAGACCTGCTTGGGGGAAGAGGCATTCTGGTTTCTATGGCCGGCTCTGGAGGAGAATGGAACTAGTGACAGGAGGGCCTTCATGTTGGGGTGTTTTCGGAGCCCCAGTATTACCATGGGGCCTCAGCAGTGGCTTTTTTCATGAAATGTTCCTCAAATTGACCCATGGTTTTTCTTTTTTCTTTTCATTTCTTTCCGTCCCTCCCTCCCTCCCCTCCCTTCCCCCTCCCCTCCCTTCCCTTTCCTTCCTTCCCTCCTTTCCCCCCTTTCCTTCCTTCCTTCCTTCCTTCCTTCCTTCCTTCCTTCCTTCCTTCCTTCCTTCCTTCCTTCCTTCCTTCCCTCCCTCCCTCCCTCCCTCCCTCCCTCCCTCCCTCCCCCCCCCCCCCTCCCTCCCTCCTCCCTCCCTCCCTCCCTCCCTCCCTCCCTCCCTCCCTCCCTCCCTCCCTTCCTTCCTTCCTTCCTTCCTTCCTTCCTTCCTTTTTTTATTGAGACAGGGTCTTACTCCAGGCTGGAGTGCAGTGGTGTAATCATGGCCCACTGCTGCCTTCATCTCTGGGTTACAGTGATCCTTCTGCCTTAGCCTCCCGAGTAGCTGGGACCACAGGCATAGAGGCCAGGCATGGTGGCTCATGCCTGTGATCCCAGCACTTTGGGAGGCCGAGGTGGGCGGATCACCTGAGGTCAGGAGTTTGAGACCAGCCTAGTCAACATGGTGAAATGCCTTCTCTACTAAAAATACAAAAATTAGCTGCGTGTGGTGATGGGCGCCTATAATCCCAGCTACTTGCTACTTGGGAGGCTGAGGCATGAGAATCGCCTGAACACAGGAGGCGGAGGTTGCGGTGAGCTGAGATCGTGGCAACTCCAGCCTGGGCAACAGCAAGACTCCGTCTCACAAATAAATAAATAAAATAAATTAAATTTTTGGTAGCAATGGGGTCTCACTATGTTGCCCAGACTGGTCTCAAACTCCTGGGCTCGAGTGATCCACCCACCTTGGCCTCTCAAAGTGCTGGGATTACAGGCGTGGACCACTGTACCCGGTCTGAGGAGTCCCAACTCCCCGTGGGTTTCCTCAGGTCATCTCCTCCCAGGCCTTGGAGGAGACACTGTTATTCCCCGTTTGTGATGAGGACCCTGAGGCAGACTGAAAATACCTGCGCACTCTCTGTGACTCCTCCCATCCAGAGGCAGGGCCAGTGTCCTCCCCGGATCTGAGATGACCTATGGTGGCTCTGACCAGGGGAACCTGTTGGGAGAGCCACGGCACCAGCTCGGGCCCGGCCTCACGAGGCCTGGAAGCTTCCCTCGGCACCACATAAAAAGTCCAGCTACCTCGCCACTCAACTGATGGTTTTAAATACCAGTTAAGGGGATTAAAAATGGTCTTTTAATTTATTTTTTATTTTTTTGAGGCAGAGTCTCGCTCTGTCATCCAGGCTGGAGTACAGTGGCACGATCTCGGCTCACTGCAACCTCTGCCTTCCGGATTCAAGTGATTCTCCTGCCTCAGGCTCCTGAGTAGCTGGGATTACAGGTGCCTGCCACCACACCCGGCTGATTTTTGTATGTGTATATACATATACATATACATATATATATATATTTTTAGTAGAGATAAGGTTTTGCTATATTGGCCAGGCTGGTCTTGAACTCCTGATGTCAGGTGATCCACCCCCCCTCAGCCTCCCAAAGTGCTGGGATTATGGGGGTGAACCACCACTCCTGCCCTAAAAAGGCTCTTTCTGTTGAGGGTCTGGCATTGTGGAGAGAGTGCTGGACTCAGCCTTGGAGCCCCTCTGGCCACCCTGCCGGCTCCTGGGTGACACTAGGTCAGTCTGTGTCTCCCTGGTCTCAGTTTCCTTCTCTGTGAGAAGGATGTGGGGCAGGCCCATTTCCCTGGTCCCTCCCAGCCTCAGGGTACCTGGATGCAGTATGTTGGAAGAATTTGGGATTTTCAAAGGGGGAAGTGATCGTGGACTTCCCTGGTAGGAACCTTTGGGTGGTCTGACTGGGCAGAGTGTCCCTAAGCCCTGTAAGGCTGCTTCCAACCACCAGCAAGCCTGCTGCCTGTCTCTGCCTTCCCAGAGTTTCTATAGGTGGTGGGTGCTGGAGACTTCTGAAGAGGAGTTTTGATTGGCAGAGGCTGCCGTCTCCCTGGTAGGGAGACATTCTAGAGGCCTGGGGGTGGGTTGTTTTTTCTTCACTCCATTAATAGCAGTGACCTTTTTGCCTCCAGCGTTAATTAAATACAGACATTTCAGGCATCTGCATGGTCATGGTCTGGCATTATCTTGACCTTAGGCGACTTTGAAATTCCGTATTTGGCCTTCACTCAACGAGGCATAGAAGAGCAATCAGGGACGATCTGGAAATTGAGAGCTTAGAGCCACACCTTGTGGCCACCCAGAGGTGGGCCCATGTTGCTGCGGAGGTGGGGAGAGAGCAGAGCTCTCTGGCTTGACCACCGTGGATGAAGCTGGGCTCAGCTCTGGGCTGGGGGAGACAGGAAGGACCTCGCCCTCCTGGGACGCAGTTTTATTCAAGGAGACACAGCCCAGCCACCTGGGTAACAGGTGATGGATGGGAGGCAAGGGTGGAAGTTGTCTTGAGGGACGGGCCAGACGGTGGATTACAGAGAGGCAGAGCAGGGCGGTGAGGGTGAGCCCAGATGTCCGGTTCCCCACCTGGGTGTGCCCTGTGCTGGGCTCCTGACCCAGCGAGAGGCTGAGGCTGGCACCTGCCTGGACACCTCTGCCACTTGGGCGGAAGGAGGGGGACTTAGTCTCTTGTTGCTGCTCAAAGGAGAGGCTTTCTTCCTGTCCGCTCATTTTCCTGTGTCCTTCAGCAATAACCAGCATGTGCTGATAGGCTCCCGAGTCGCTTCCTAGTGCCACGTTCTCACAAGCCCAACATTTGTTTTGGTTGGATTTGTTTTGTTACTGTTCTTGAGAAAGAGTCTTGCCCTGTCGCCCAGGCTGGAGTGCAGTGGCGCCATCTCGGCTCACTGCAAGCTGCGCCTCCCGGGTTCACACCATTCTCCTGCCTCAGCCTCCAGAGTAGCCGGGACAACAGGCGCCGTCACCTCGCCTGGCCAGTTTTTTGTGTTTTTAGTAGAGATGCGTTTTCACCGTGTTAGTCAGGATGGTCTCGATCTCCTGATCTCGTGATCCATCCGCCTCGGCCTTCCAAAGTGCTGGGATTACAGACGTGAGCCACCGCGCCCAGCCTGGTCGGATTTTTTTTTTAAAGTTTCTAAGCAAAAGAAAAGAAAAGAAAATGTCATTTATATTAATAGCGACATTTCCTCCTAAACGCAATTCTAGACACAGCTGGTAGAAGTTGTGAAATCAAACCAGAGTGGAATTACAGTGTGGCTATGTGAATAAAGTGGTCACAGATCCAATTAAATGAGCAACTACCCTCTGAGAGTGACCTTAACACCAGTTTGAAAGTTTCACCTAGTGGAGCCGATGATGAGCGTCGCCTAGACCTAATACCGTGAGAGTGGCTGTCATCCCCACATTTAGACCTGCTCTCACGTTTATAAAGATTTTATTCTTTTAAATTTTTATTTATTTATTTTTGAGACCGAGTCTCACTCTGTTGCCCAGGCTGGAGTGCAATGGCGCGATCTTGGCTCCTTTCTACCTTTGCCTCCCGGGTGCACGTGATTCTCCTGTCTCAGCCTCCCGAGTAGCTGGGATTACAGGCGCCCGCCACCATGCCCATCTAAGTTTTGTACTTTTAGTAGAGACGAGGTTTCACTGTGTTGGCCAGGCTGGTGTGAACTCCTGACCTCATGTGATCCACATGCCTCATGCTCCCAAAGTGCTGGGATTATAGGCGTAAGTCACCCGGCCCGGCCTACTAACGTTAATAAAGATTTTAGTGTGGCCACCAATTAAGAAGGCCGAGAACCAGACAACTCTGGCCTTACAAGACAGTCTTTTGCCAATGTGTAGAAAGCTGATGTTCTTGCTCTTTTTCAAGTAGTAGCATCGTTGAGATGCAGTTCACACACCATGAGGTTCACCCGTGTGAAGTGTGAGTTCAGGGGTTTTCAGTGTCTTCACAAGGCCATGTATCCACCATTAATTTTAAAACATTTTCATTACCCCCAAAAAGCAACCCCGAACCCATTAGCAGTAAGTCTTCATTCCCCCAACTTTCCCCAGCCCCTGGCAGCCACTAAGTCAAATTTCTGTGGATTTGCCTGGTCTGGAAACTTCCTATCAATGGAATGTCACAATAGATTGTCCCTGTGCATGGCTGGCACCCCCGGCACGTTGCGGCAAGAATCAGAGCTTCTCTCCTTTTCATGTCAGAATGATAGTCCATAGTGGCTCCACTGCAATTTCTTTATCCATTCATCTGTTGACGGACATTCGAGTTGTTCATTTAAATGTTTATTTTATTTTTTTGCCAAGGTAATTATAGATGCACAAGGCAGAAAGAGTCACGTTACAGACGGGCTTGAAATGAATGGTGGCCTCCTGCCTCCCCAACCCCAGCCCTGCCAGGCCTCCCCCAGGAACTGCACCTGCAACTGTGTCTTTAATTCTCCTGCAGTCACCTTTGGAGGCCTCAGGGATCTGCATAGAGCCCAGCACTTGATTCCCTGCTTTCAACACCTGTTGATTCTTTGCTGTAGGAGATGAGTCCCCGTCCCCCTCCCCTGCCCCTTGTGCTGATGTTCATTCTCCTGCGGGCGGCCCTTCGCACTTTGGCTTGGAGCTTAATTCCCTCTTTCTTGCCGCCCTGTCCCATGCCATCTCCTGACGCCCCCACGCGATCTTCAGAACATCGACCCCTGCCCTTCCTCCTGCCTCCCGCGTCAACAGCGGTGATGCCGATGGCAAGGGCTCTGTGTTCCGCCTGTGCTGTCTCCCATCCTTTGCCCCAGGGTCTAGGGCAGGTGAAGGCTAGCAGAGTGCTCAGCTCTGGACCCTGCCTGGGTCATGGCAGGCCCTGCTGGGGGACAGGCTGCTGTTTCTCCTCAGGGGGCTCAGGTCTGGGCTTCTTTCCCTGGGTGTCCAGGGTGGGTGCCAGGATCCAGAGCCTCCTGGGGTGCCCTGTGTTCTGGGGAGAGGCCCACAGCCTTCCTTAGATTCCTGGAGGGGTTTGTGGTCCCCTTGGGGTTAAGGATCTGCCTGAGACAGTGGGGAGAGTGCTGGCCCCTCCTCCTCCTGGGAGCCTGTGAGCCCTGCTGGGGCCTCAGGCCTCCCTGGACAGAGGGCAACTATGGCAAAATCTCCCAACAGCTGCCTTGTGCAGGGTCACCCATGGGGTTCTGGAGATTTTTGGGGGCCTCTCCTTTGGGCTCAGAGGGCTTAAAGGCAGTTTCCGCCTTTGCTGGTCCCTGTGGCCCCTGTGGCCCCTGTGGTCCCTATGGCCACAGCGTTCCTGTTGGTTTCGTGGATGGACGTGCCCAGCCGCCTCTCCTGTCGCCGGCCTTTGTTGAAGGAGCTTAGGTCTCCTTGGGTCAGTTGCACCAGGTCTGGGCCTTGCTGCAGCTGGTGTTGATGGCCGGCACCATGCCTGGCCAGGCCGGGCCCCGGTTCCTCTATCCTTGGGAAGGGGTGAGACCCTGTGTGTCCACGGTCCCTGGAGCCCTCACAATGCACTTTAGAGCGGGCGTGGTGGTGGCAGTGGGTACTGTGGGGGATCCAGCGAGGTGACCTCTGGGGTCTCACCCACCCAGCTTCCCTGACCGGCAGTGGAGGCGGGGGGTCAGGGATGGATCCTCAGCCGTGGGCTGTGGGGTGGATGTCGTGCTGCTTGGCAGGGTGGCCTTGGGCCTGTTACTCTCTTCCTTCTCTGCGAGCCTCAGTTTCTGCAGATGTAAGGTGGAGATTACAATAGAACTTTCCAGAACACTATGAGGGTCCGTGAGGTCCTGTAAAGCATTCAGCTGTGTGTGCGGTACATGTGGGCACCTGACCCTCGTGGCTGCCGTGTGGGTCAGGTGCGGTGGGTTTCAGGGGCAGTGGATTTTGCTTTTATGAAGGCCGGGGAGGGAGGGCTCGCCGCTGGTAGGCGGACGTGCGGGGCAGGTCCTTTGCCGCCTGAGGACCCCAGAGTTGTCACTAGGGCCTTCTCCTCCATCCTGCCCCTCCACGGCGCTGCCCGACTGTGGGACCGAAGACCAGCTGGGGCCCAGCTGCTGTCGCTGCTGCCCCTGCCACCCGAGCCTCCTACCTTCTTTCCTCCTTTCCTTTCTCCTTCTTCCCTTCCTCTTCAGCCCTCTCCACCCTCCACCCTGCAGCTGTGGGGCCTTTGTGTGACCCCTCCACAGCCTGAAGGGACCTGGCTGTCAGACTCCCACCTTTAGAGGCCTATGGATTTGGGAGGGTGGCGAGAGGAGTCTGTCGGGGAGGTGGGACTCAGGTTGTCTGGTAAGTGCCCACATTGGACTCAGATCTTGGACCGTGCTGTCCTCTGACAGAATGGGCAGCTGAGTCCGCGTTACTGTGTGTCCAAGGGCCAGGGCCCTTCACCGCCCAGCAAAACCTGCACCTCATGACCAGGAAGGAGGTGTTCCTGGGCTCACTTTGAAGTCTTTTTGTGAGACATTGTCCTGATGATAATTCTGGGGGTGGGCTTGGGCAAGCTCCGTGGATAGAAACTGCTTGGCTCTTTCTGTTCCCCATATAAGAACCTGGAATGCTTTTTATTGTCCAGGCTGGGCCAGGTCCACTTTTCTCATCTGCAATGGCCTCTGAGCCGAAGCCTGGCTCGGATTCGCCCCTCTTCTTGCATCTCTGGCCTGTGAATCTTCTCCTCCCTCCAGCCCGGCAGCTCAGCCTGCCCTGCCCTCCCGGGCTCCGTGTGCCCCCATGTCCCTTGTTGGAGCCTAAGGACAGTTGTCCCTGCTGGACTCTGATGCCCGATTCAGGCACAGAGACCCACGAGGGACGGCCAGGCAGGTTAGGTGCTCGGCTGCCCTTTGGCCGAGCCCTGCATGGGGCCCAGGGATCGATGCAGATTGATTTTTGCTGACCCCTGGGATAACCTTGGCCAAGTGGCTTAATTCCGTCTCCTCCCCAGTGTGCTTATAGACAGAAGTGTATGCACCAGTAAGGGTGCTCTAACGAGTGTCGGCTTTCACTCCCCACCTCCTCAGCCACCACATTTCCAAAATAGACAGAGGCCTGTTTGTGTTCAAAGGACGCTCCTGGCTCACAAAGCCCTGCAGCCCCGCGGAGGCACCAGGAGGCCTCACTTCCAAGCAGCACAGCCCCATGGAGCCAACCCGGGCCACCTGTTCCACCTGGCACCTGAGCAGCCTCTTGCTGATCCCCACCCCTCCCCTGCATCTCCCTTTATCCCCCTCTACCCCTCCCCTGCATCTCCCTTTATCCCCCTCTACCCCTCCCCTGCATCTCCTTTTATCCCCCTCTACCCCTCCCCTGCATGTCCCCTTTATCCCCCTCTACCCCTCCCCGGCACCACTGGCCTCTGTTCCCTCATCCCCCACCCTGCCCTTGGGTCCCCTCCACCCCCTACCCTATACTCCCATCTCTCTCCTTCCCCCTCCTCCCCACACCCCACCTCTTTCATCCCTTTCCTCCCCACAGCCCCTGGCATCCCATCCTTTGTCCCTCTCCTCCATCCTCTCCATCTCCCTTTCCTCTCTCCCTCTCTCTCCATGTCTCCCCCGACTGCCTTGGTCCACTCACCCACTTCCTCTACCCCTCTCCTCCGTTCTCACTCCACGCCCTCTATCCCCATCTCTCCCAACTCCATCCCCATGCCTCCCCCTCCATCTTTTCCCTCCATCCTCTTCCATCCCTCCCCCTCCATCCCCCCTCCATCCCTCCCTCTCCATCCCTCTCCATCCCTCCCCTCCATCCCTCTCCCTCCCTCCCCTCCCTCTCTCCCCTGCATCCTTTCCCTCCATACCTCTCTTTCCATACCTCTCCATCCCTCTGCCTCCATGCCTCTCCTCCATGCCTCCCCTCCATCCCTCCTCTTCATCCCTCCCCCTCCATCCCCCATCCCTCCCCTTCATCCCTCCCCCTCCACCCCTCCCCTTCTATTCCTCCTCTCTCTCTCTCCCCCTCCATCCCCCCATCCCTCACCCTCCATCCCTTCCCTCCATCCCTCCCAACCATCCTCCTCCCATCCTCCCCCCAATCCCTCATGCTGGGAGTTGGTGGGGGAGGGAGGGAGGAGAAGCTGGAGCTGGAGACTGTGTTCCCAAGGGTGGCATGAGTGCTGGGCCCTGTTAGCCCCCTGCACCCTTGTCCCCCGTGCCTCTGCTTGCTGAGCACCTTGAGGAGGGTTCCGGTGCTTCTTTGCAAGAGCCTTGGAGAGAAAATCCTCTTTGGCTTTTTTACTTTTTTCACTCTTTTACCTTATTTCGTTTAACTTCCTCACTTCAGACCAGAAAATGCCCAGATAGATACTGGAAGACCTTAAAGTATTTTTGTTCATCAGGTGTGAAAGGTGCAGGTCCTTGCCAGTTTGCAGGGATGGGTAGCTGGCAGTGAGGTAGCAAGAGAGATGCTCCTCCATAGTGCCCACATCCCAGGCAGTGCCATCGTCCCCACAAGCAGCTCAGGCATGCTGAGTATCTCACTCTGCTGTCACCAGTGTGCGGCAAGGTGGCTGCTGAGCTCCTGCCATCTCGTCCATGTTCCATGCAGCAGGAAAGAAGCAGGGGAGGCGGCTGTTTCCTTCTAAGTGCATGACCCTTCCTTCCTCACCTCCCCTTCCTTTCTTACAGTGTCCAGAATGTGGTTCTGGGGCCATTCCTTTCTGCAAGGGAGGGTGGGGAGCGCTGTCTTTAGCAGGCAGCCCTGAGCCATCAAGCATCCACCTCTCGTGGAAGAAGGGGAGAAGGACTATAGGGGGTGGTGGGGGGCAGTAGTCTTTGCCCCAGCTGGGGAGAGCCGTGGCCCCTTGACCCTTGGCACTTTTCCCATTTCTGTCCTCCCAAGTGGTTTCTTGCTGTACCTCTTGGAAGGAAGAAATGTAGTCCGGGGCTGGGAGTCTGCAGTCCGTGCTCACTCCTGGGCTTATGGCCACGATTCCTCCTGGATTCCCCACGGCCTGCGTGAGGCGCGCCGTCAGCCCCTCTGTGACAGGCACATGGCTCCGTGTGGTCACGGTGAAGCTGAGTTCTGGCTCCTCAGAAGAAACCACTGCGCAGACTCCTGGCCTGGGCTCCCTGGTTCCACCCCTGGAGTGTCAGCTGTGTGGAGGGCTCTGTGCCCTGTGGATGTGCCAGGCTGGCACGATACATGCTGCCCGTGCCCTGGCTGCCACTCCTGCCTGGGGACCTGCCTCAGCCCCTGCGGGTCACCCTCCCACACCCTGGCACCACAGCCTCCCAGATTGTGCCCGAATCCTGTTAGTTACTAGCTAATTTTCCCAGCCAGGATGACGGGTCCTTCCACTGCAGGGACAGTAATTTGTGGGGTCATCCCAGGAGTGGCCCTGCGGGGTCATGTATTATTCATGGGAAACAGTAATATTCCAGCCTGGAGTTCTTTCTTCGTGGAAGCCGTGGAGTCGTCAGCCTTGTATCGCTATTAACAGTTGAAACATGAATAAACCACCATCACATCGGGAAAGTCTGATTAGGTTTAACAGGGGACAGAGAAGAAAGAAAATTTTTTTTTTTTTTTTTGTAAATGAAATGTCTAACGAACAAACAGCCAAGCCTCGTTGGGTGTCCTGGGGAGTTTCCTCGGATTTCATGACGCACTCGGTCGCTGCAGAAGCAGGTGCCGACGGGCCGGCTGGCTTGACGTGTTTGTGCAGTTGCAGTGTGGGACTGGGGTGGTCCTGGCTGCGGGGCTGTGGGCTGCCCGCATCTGTCCCAAGGAAAGCTGTGTGCTCCCCAAGGCCCTGGACCCAGTGCCTTTCCCTCCCAAGCATCTCTCAGTCTTTCCAGCGGTGTCAGGGTGGCCCTGGGGAGAGAAGGGAACCAAGGGTCACAGATAACCGTGCCCATAGCCACCTTCACCCACCCCCTTGACTCCCAGGCTCTTAGGAGGTGTCAGGCCAGTCTAGAAAGCCAGCAGCTAGCACCCAGAGTGGGCGTGCCATCTCCCACACAGGCGCAGGCACGTTCTAGGCTCGTGCCCCTGAGCCCCACTCTTCAGCGCTCCCTGTAAGAGAAACACTGTGATGACTCTAATTTCCTGGACGAGGAACCCAGGCCAAGACATGGGAGTGGGGAGGCTTGTCTGGGGTCCCCCGGCATCCGACCCCTAGCCTGTGGTTTGCTGGGCCTCGGTTTCCCACCCCGAGGGCAGAAGAGCAGGTGTCACTGAGACCCCTTTCAGCTCAGCTCCAGATCCCTGCTGGGCCTGCCTCAGGCTGCCCTGATCTCAGCAAAGAGCTCCTCAGAGGGGAGGGCTTCCCTGGGACGTGTTGTCCCAGCCCCCCGGCAGGGGCGCTTCATTTCAATGCTGTTTGTGTCGTCTCCTTGCGAATGACGGGCCGTCCGCCAGGGCCCGGCGTCCTGTAATTGGGGTAAGTGTCACTTTTGTTTCTGCGGTGGGGGAAATTAAATTGTGTGTGCACACAATTAATCTTGCTAATGGCAGCCTCCCTGGATCTGGAAATTAAATGTTAAGTATCTTGAAGCCAGCCGCTGGGATGACGCCCTTTGGAACAGATCAGTCAGCTCAGGCTCGTGATACTAATTGGGGTGGAGTCTGGTGTTTGTCTCACTCTGACCCTGTTTGGGGGACGTTGGTCTCATCGTGTCCATGGTGAGGCTGAGACTTGGAGATGTGGAAGCTGGAAGAGCCCTTCCCAGAGCTGCGTCCGTCTGACCGTCTGTCCTTGAGAGTGACGTGGCTCCTGGACACCGTGGTTTCTATGGAAACTGCCCCATGACCCAGGGCCGGTGGTGCAGGGACAGACGTGTCTGGACCCGCCTGGCCCTGTTTGGACTTGGGTTCAAAAGAGCTGGTGGCCTGGAAGGTCCAGGTGTGCGTGGCCCCCACATGCAGCTGCTGCTTTGTTTTGTTTTATTGACTGTGGTAAAACACACAGAACACAGTATGTAGCTTCTTAACCATTTTCCAGGGCACAGGTCGGTGGCTCTGAACACAGTCACATTGCTGTGTAGCCGTCACCACCGTCCATCTCCACAACTGCTTCGTCCTTCTGCCCCCATTCAGCGCTCACCCCGCCTCCCTGGCCCCTGGCTCCCCACTTCTGCTTGCTGTCTGCATAAGTCTGCCGGCTCCAGGGGCTTCGTGTAAGGGAGTCCTGCAGGGACCTCCTGTGGGGAATCCCGTGGTATTGGTCCTTTGTGACTGACTTATTTCCCTTAGCACAAGGCCCTCAAGGCTCATCCAAGGGGTGCTCCTGGGCAGGGTCTGCCCCTTCACCCTGAGCTCAGGTTTGGGAACTGGGGGTTCCCGGTGGGAAGCAGCAAGGAGTGGCTGCCTCCTGTGGACGTTGCGTTGCTCTGCGTGGAGGACGGTCGCTGTGAACGCGCCTCGTCTTTCCTTCAGGGCTGGTGGTGAGGAGGCTGGCCGTGCAGGATCCTTACCTTCTCTCCCTCTGCGTCCGGAGGCCTGTCCTGGGCACGTGGGGAGCTGGAAGTCCCCGGGAGAAGTGGAGGCAGCCGGGGCCACAGGAGAGCCCTAGGCCGGTCCAGCTCTGTCACCTCCACCTGCAGTGTGGCCTTGGGCAGTGATTTCCCTCCTCGGGCCATAGTTCCCTCATCTTGCAATGGGGGCTCATCCCACCCACCCCCGGTTCTCATGGGGATGTAATGGGCACTGAAGGTGAGAAGCCGTGAAGATGCAGAAGCAGACCCTGGGTGGGGGCGTGGGATGGGAGACAGAGGCAGAGGCAGGGGCAGGGGTGGCTCCTGGCCTCGCTGATCGCAGTGTCTGGCCGGCCATCAGCCCTCTGGTCTGTGTCCTGGCTGCTATGATCTCATCCCTCAGCCTCTGATGTCCTTGGGGTGCTGGGGTCGGGGAGGGTCTCTGCTGGGGGTAAGTGGAGTCCATGGTGTCTCCAGGGAGGTGCGTGGGGAATGTGTGTGTGACTGTGGTGATGGCTGCACAGTTATGAGTGCTGGTCGGTGCTGCTGACTTGCGCGTTTGAAAATGGTTAAGAAGTAGGCCGGGTGCGGTGGCTCAAGCCTGTAATCCCAGCACTTTGGGAGGCCGAGACGGGCGGATCACGAGGTCAGGAGATCGAGACCATCCTGGCGAACGCGGTGAAACCCCATCTCTACTAAAAAAATACGAAAAAAACTAGCCAGGCGAGGTGGCGGGTGCCTGTAGTCCCAGCTACTCGGGAGGCTGAGGCAGGAGAATGGCATAAACCCGGGAGGCGGAGCTTGCAGTGAGCTGAGATCCGGCCACTGCACTCCAGCCTGGGCAACAGAGTGGGACTCCGTCTCAAAAAAAAAAAAAAAAGAAAATGGTTAAGAAGTTACATTTTGTGGAGAGTCGGGGGGTGCGGTGGGGTGGGATCCACGTGGCCCTGGGGCTGCCCTTGCTGTTTTTAGAGTTAGGGCAGGATCTCAGGCCCTGTGAATTCCCTGGGGCCAGATATCCACGCCTCTGAAAATCCAGCTTCTGGGGCATGCCCTCCCTGGAGTGGCAGGTGGGTGGGCTTAGAGCAGCTGTGTTCAGCTTTGTTTCCCATCCAAGGGGGTCTGGGGGCCTCACTGCCCCTTCCCCCTCCCCCATCCTGGGGTAGTTTTATGCTTCAAGGCAATGAGTTTCCATGGTGAGTCTCTGAGGAAGGTGGGTGTGAAGAGGCCCCTTCCCGCTGAGTGGGCCGGCAGATGGCCCCTACCCCACCCTGCCCCAAAGGAGGTGCGACTTCTGCGTGGGGCCTGCTGCCTAGGCCCTCCTCTGAGTTGGGCTGAGCCCCAGGGAACCCCTCTGGGAACCACTACTGCTGAGGGAGAGTAGGAGGGCGGGGCGGGGGGGAGCTTGGCACCTGCCTTGTCTGGCTTCCCTCCCCTGTGTGACTGGGAAAGTCCTGTCTGAAGGGCAGCCTCAGCCCCTGTGCCCCCCGGGCGTCTTGGAAGAGTGGAGCACACCTTTTCCTGCCCACCTGCCCCAGGCTGGGTCGCTGCGCTCCGTGAGCCCAGCAGACCCCTGGAGTACGGATATGAACACAGGTTTTTGCGCTTGCAGAATTCGCCTGCTCTCCTGGTAACAGAGCTCTGACCCTCTGTGTGCAGCCACGGGGGTTGCGGACGTGGGTGTTGCCAGCAGAAGAGGAAGGTCTTGCCGGAGTAAATAATGTGTGCAGGTGCCCTGCGGAGCGGGGCCGAGTGGGCTCCGTGCTGTCTCTGGGCCTGTCTTGTTTTCTTGTCTCCAGTAGGAGATTGGGGATTTGCATCCCCCAGACACAGGCGCAAACACGTGGGCCTCACTGACTCCGACACGGGGCCTGAGCTCAGGTGTGTGGTACTCTCAAGTCTGGGGCTTCTCCTTGTCTGGGACGGGGTTGGAGACGGACCCTGGCCAGAGCTCAGACTGGCGTCAGACGGACGTGGGTTTGAGTCCTTCGAGCTGGGCAACCTTCAGCAGGTTTCTGAATTATAATGGACCTCCCTGTGGCAGGGTTAGGCACAGGGTAGGCTCTGAGACTCCTCCTTCAGGATGGAGATGCCTCTGGGCTGAGGTAAGCATCAGACAAGGCCCAGCCCTCATGTGCTGATCTCGTGGAGTTTCTTGCACGTGACGGAGGCTTCCCACCTGCAGGAAGCTTTGGGGTTGCCTGGGACCCTAGGTCCCATATGGGTGCTCCTTCCTGTCTTTCCCTTCCCGCCTGTGTCAGCCCCTTCACCCCGGTTTCTGAGCTGCATCCCAGCCTCCCAGGGTGTCTCTGGGCCCGGCTGGACCTTCCCGCCCCCCACCTGTCAGTACGGAGATGGGACCAGATCAGTCTCCTCCACGTGCTTCTCTCTCTGGGATTTGTAACAAGTTTAAACTTGGTTGTCTAGCACAGTCCCCTTAATGGTGGGTGTATAGGTAGCTGAGAACTTTGGTTCTCAGGAACACCTGAGTTTGGTTGTCACCAAATGGGCCTGTGGTTCCTTCCAGCCCAAGGGTAAGTGGGTGAGTGCTTTGTGAAGGCTTTGTGCCGGCACTGTGGTGGGTTTGCGAGGTCAGGGATGTGGCATGGAGCATGTGCCCACCTCCACCTTGGGGCAGCTGAGCATCACCAGGTGAGGCCAGATGCAGAGTCCAGTCGTTTCAGAGCCATTAGATGGAAATTCGAGGCGGGGGCCCAGCAGAACACCATGCCTTGGGAGGGGTCCATCCTGGGGTCACATCTCACCTGCAGCCTGAGCACCTTGCTTGTGTAAAATCTGAATGACAATTGCACGCTACTGGTGGTGCACAATTATTAATAAATACGGCACTTGCGGAGTCCACAGTGGCAGGCCCTCAGGAAGTATTGGCCACCGCTGTGCCCTTGGAGCAAGACTTGTTTTGGAATGAGAGGGCTCTGAGAAACACGAGTCGCCGGGCTGTGTTTGCTCATCGATGGGACAGGGATGCCTGAGCACACCGACCTTGAACTTGTGGGGAAGAAGCAGAGGCAGACAGTGTGGCTGGGCGGGGCAGGCGCTCCCACTGCAGCTGGACTTGGACCAAGTAGACAGCCGCGGGGGCTACATGCATGCCCCTAGCTGGGCCGCCCTTGGTTGAGTGGGCTTACAGGTTCAGAAGAATCAGTTGCAGGACACTGTGGAGCAGATGAAGTCACTGGTTCAGAGACGATTCGTGCATTTTGATGAATATTGGCTGTGCTTTCCAGTCCGCTGGAGAGAACCCTCCGGAAGGGCCCAACTTATCTAGGCTCTGTCTGTCACTGTGGCTGGCTCAGATGGGGTCGTCAGCCTGGAAGTGGAGCCTTTGGAATTATCTTTGAAGTCTTTGGAATGATCTAGGCTGTGCCTGTCATTGTGGCTTGCTCAGGTGGGGTCATCAGGCTAGAAGTGGGGCTGAGGGTGTGAGTTGTGGACAGTGCTGCGCCCCTCTGGCTGAGTGGGAGGGGATGCTGGTGTGCACCTGCGGTCCCTGATAGAGCTGCCTGCTCAGTAGTCCTTCCTTCCCTGGATGTTTGGTTCTGCTCCATACCAGCATTCTCATGGAGCCATCAAGCTTATCCATGTGTTTTGAGTGAATAAAGCTAATTAAAAGTCTTTGGAGTTAAAACATGTTTAAAGCCAGAGGATTTTTTTTTTTTTTTTTGCAAACTTCTTATTGAAGCATCTTACGCATATAGAAAAAGGCAGCTGTGCTAAGCGGACAGCGTGGTGATGTTCCATAAAGTAACAGCCCAGGACCAGCCTGGGTGGAGAGGTTGGCCTGGGTGGGCCAGCATCTGTTGAGTGCTTACAGGGTTCCCACCACGCCCCCCAGGCTAGCACCCCCCTCCCTAATCAATAAAGTGTGGCTGGAGTTGAGAAGGGCGGCCGGCCCACTGCAGTGCACACCCAAGTGCCTAAGGAAGCACTGCTTTGATGAGCGCCCTTTGAGTTGTACTTTGGAGAAGACTGAGGTCCAGCTGGGAAGCAGGGCAAGGGCATCCCAGCGGAGGGAGCAGCGCCGGCACCCGCGTAAGAGCGAGAGGCAGGGCGCGTGGTGGTGGTGGGTAATTAATGATCACATGTTTGGCCGGGCGCGGTGGCTCACGCCTGTAATCCCAGCACTTTGGGAGGCCGAGGCCAGTGGATCACGAGGTCAGGAGATGGAGACCATCCTGGCTAACATGGTGAAACCCCGTCTCTACTAAAAATACACAAAAAGTTAGCCGGACGCAGTGGCGGGCGCTTGTAGTCCCAGCTACTCGGGAGGCTGAGGCAGGAGAATGGTGTGAACCCGGGAGGCGGAGCTTGCAGTGAGCTGAGATCCCGCCACTGCACTCCAGCCTGGGTGGCAAAGCGAGACTCCGTCTCAAAAAAAAAAAAAAAAAAAAAAAAGATCACATGTTCATTCGATGTGCTCCCATGCTGCTCATCTAGGCGGCTTCATTGCACGTGTGTGCGTGGGGGTTGATTACCATTTATTCTGGATTCCCTCTCTTTGTTCATGAGTTGCTAGAATCAATTTTTTTTGTTGTAGTTGTTGAGACAGTCTCGCTCTGTTGCCAGGCTGGAATGCAGTGGCGCAGTCTCAGTTCACTGCAACCTCTGCTTCACTGCAACCTCCGCCTCCTGGGTTCAAGCGATTCCCCTGCCGCAGCCTCCCAAGTAGCTGGGACTACAGGTGCGCGCCACCATGCCCGGCTAATTTTTTGTATTTTGGTAGAGACGGGATTTCACCATGTTGGTCAGGATGGTTTCGATCTCCTGATCCTCATGATCTGCCCACCTCAGCTTCCCAAAGTGCTGGGATTACAGGTGTGAGCCACCACACCCAGCCTACTAGAATCAATTTAAGCAAAGTTGCTAGTCACCTGTGGACCTCAAGTGAGAGTTTTGGGGTGTACTTGAGCCTCACAGTGGCACTGGATCCCGGGGAGGCTTCTCGTCTGCCGCCTTGGATAGTGAGCTCCCTGTCAGGGGAGGCGTGCAGGAAGCTGCTGGTGGTATTGCACGGGTGACTGGAAGCCTCCCCAGGTCCAGTGCCTGGGGGCCTGCTCTGGCCGAGCCGAAACCTGCCTGCTGCTGGGCCGCCTGCCTGCCGTGGCTGGGGATGACTTGGGAGTCTCTGCTGGGCCGCCTGCCTGCCGTGGCTGGGGATGACTTGGGAGTCTCTGCTGGGCCGCCTGCCTGCCGTGGCTGGGATGACTTGGGAGTCTCTGCTGGGTCGCCTGCCTGCTGTGGCTGGGGATGACTTGGGAGTGTCTGCTGGGCCGCCTGCCTTCCGTGGCTGGGGATGACTTGGGAGTCTGCAGGGTGAGTGGTTGTTCTATCCCCTCATTGTTTCAACATGTTCCGATGAATTTTGAAGTGCCTGAGCTTCTGCAGTAGGTCAGTAGCTGACTCGGCTCTGTTCCTCTCCCTGGCCCCGACTGCCCCCTGTGGCCCCACACTCACCTGGCACACCCTGGTAGGGAGGCTGTCTCAGCGGGTGGGTCTCCGTGCCTTCGCTCCTTTGTGGGTCCACCATTTGTGCAGAGAATCGTTGTCAATTACCAGGGCTCTTCGCATGATTAGGGGAACATAAAATGAGCAAATGATGAAGGGCCCATCTGCTCCAGGAGTGGTGTGTGGGGAAATCCAAGCCTTTTGCAGGCTCAGGGACTTGACTTTTCCATGCCAATTAGGAGGGAAGGATCCAGAGAGAGCAGCAGGGGGTGGGGGCACAGAAATGGAGCCTGGGGAGGTTGTTCCCTGGGAAGGAGGGCCATTAGGGGGCCAAGCCTGGTATGGGGTGGGTGTGGGGCTCACATCCCGAACCCGGGGTGCCAGGGCTCTCTGGGGAAGGTGGACCCCCTGTCCCTGCAGTCACAGCACACCATCCCTGACTTCTTGGCATGGCAGAGTCCCTCTTGTCCTCCTGGGCCTCTCAGCTGTCGCCCCCCACTCCCCAGGGGTCCTGTCTCAGTGGCTGGCTGCCTCTGCTGCAGGGGTTCAGGCGCCCTGGGAGTCACCTTATGGCATTTGTATCCCTAAGCCTATCTGCTCTGAAGGGCTGAGCACTGCATTTGTGACATTTGTCCTTGTTCTGGCGTCCACTGTCTGCCGTAACAAAGTATCACAGGCCTGGTGCCGCAAAACAAGGGGGATTTATTCTGCCCTCTCCTGGAGGCCAGAATTCCAACCTCAAGGTGTTGTCGGCAGGGCCATGCTCCTTCCAGAGGTCCCGGCGGCAGCGTCTGACTTCACGTGGCCTCCCCTTTCTCCCCATGTCTTTTCTCTTCTTTTGAGGGCCCTGGTCACCGTGGATTGAGGGCACACCTTACTCCGGGGTGACCTCATCTTCACTCATTACATCCGCAGTGATCCTATTTCCAAAGAAGTTGGCATTCTGAGGTTCCAGGAAGGACATGAGCCATAGGGGATGCTATCCAGCCCCGTACAGGTGTCGGTTGGCTGTGACGGCAGCATATTCGGGCCAGGCACAGCAGGGCCGCCCCTTTGGGGCTGTGAAGCCTAAGGAGACAGGGTCTGTGCCCTTGGGGGCCTGCGTGCTTCACCTCCTTCATTGCAGGATTCAGTCTGGACCCAGCATGTTCTTTGCCTTGCTTTCTGTTTATGGACAGTCTGCTTCCTGCCCTGAAATCTCCAAGAGCTCTGCAGGGCATGGCTGGGCCTATCTGTCCACTGTGTCCCGTACAGCCTGGGGCCTGCCACACAGCTGTCTGGGATGGCTGCCTCTTGCCTCTCTTGTTTTTGGCACCGTATCTTTTGGGGGAGGAGCCTTCTGGAGAGTCAGTGGAGACTAGGTTGAAACCTTGATGCCCTCCTTTGTAGCCCCGCACACCCCCTGGGCACCTGCCAAGCAGGAGGCGTCATGCTGGGATCCTGTGCCAGGCGCCCTGGCAGGTTCTCAGCACATACTTGCTGCGTGTCTGATCTGCACCCTCCCCAGTATTGCCGTGATGCCAGCCGGGGTCACCGAACTCTTCCACCCCCACATGCTGCCCAGAGTAGTATGAAGGACGGAATTGGTTTTGATAGGACATTAAATAATTAATTCCTGTCTGAGCTGAAAATATAGAATATTAAATTATACATTTGGTATCAGACACATGAGAGAGCCTCTCAAAGTTCCCGATCACTTGTAGGCCACCCTCGAGGACGTCTGGGACCTCGGCGGTTTCCAGTGGCTGGCTGCCAGGCCCAGCCTGGATCTCAGCCCTTTCTCTGCACCTTCCCCCTTCCTCATATTCCCGGCTGTGGGCTGGGGAGGCTGCAGGATGCGGTTCAGGGGCCCAGGGCCTTGTCAGTTTCTTGTCTCCACCTGCTGCCTCTGCTGGAGGCTGGAGCTGCCTAGGAATCCGTCAGAGCTCGGCCTGGAGACTCCTTTGCAGCCTTCGTGCAGGGCCTCCCCTCCCATCACCCAGGCCCTGTGATGGGATGCAGGAGATCTGGGCAGCTCCTCCTCAGTCCTGTTCACAAGCCCTGTCTCATGGGGAGGAAACTTGCGGGCAACCCCAGACACATTCCAGAGGGCCTTGTCCCACGTCTGCGCTCTGCTATCTGCAGGTAGCATCATGCCTGTGGAAAGGCTACATCTCTCTGTGTCTGGAGCCCATGTCTCCAAGGAAGCTTTTTCTGGGGACACGTTCTCTGGGCTGTGTGGTGGGAAGCCCAGCAGCCTGAGCGATAGTCCTGGCTCCGCCACCCCAGACCCTGGGCCGGCAGGGCCTGTCTCCCTGCCCAGCCACTCTGGGACATGGGTGAGCCATGGCTCCCAGCTCTGGGCTGCTGGCCCCTCGCCGGGACCTGCCCTGTGGAGAGTGGGGTGTTGCTGCCCCTGGGAGCACCTGACAGTGGGGGGTTGTGCTGTAGCCACCGAAGGCGACACCTAGGCTTGTGCTCAGGGATCCTTGTGCGCCTCACCTGCCTCCATCCTGAGCCACGGCCAGTGTCCTGGAGGGCCGACCGCAGAAGCTGACCTGCTGCCCACCTGACCCGCCAAAGGGGCAGCCCCCACTTTACCTAGATATTTTAGAGCAGTTTTAGACTCAGCAAAATTGAGGAGCTAGTGCAGAAGAAGATTGTATTCCACACCCGGGTCCCCATCCACACCTTACAGTAGTTAGTGCTTTGGTTACAATGAATGAACCTGTGTGGACCAATTGTCGCTAACTGAAGTGACTCTGGTTTCCTCAGTTTCCCCCTTATGTCCTCTGTCCCAAGACTCATCAGGGACCGCACATCACATTCACCTGGCCATCTCTTGGTCTCCTGGGCGGTGGCATTGGCAGTGCCCCCCGCACCCACCCCTTCTTTATATACAAGATTCTTACTGGAGAAGCTGTCCCTTTCGCTTTGTATAAAAGGCATCTTTTATAAAACCATTGGTCAGATCCAGCCTTATCTGACCTGGGAGTTCCCCACGGCTGCCCCTAAGGCCATTGTCCTTCCATGCTCTCCTTTATCATTTCATGAGTCCCTGAGCCTGGCTGACAGGTCCCTCACCACCTGCCTGGTTCAGTGGCTCCCTCTCAGCTCAGCTGCTTCCTGCCCACTCTCCCTCCCTTCGCTGCCTGCCGGCTCCTTCCTCCAGTGGGGCACACAGAGCTTCTTGGGGACACACCTTGTACCCTGGTGTCCGGGGCTGCTCGTGAGTGCCAGGTGGGCAAGGGGCTGGTGGAGGGATGCCTAGCCCTTTCTCCTGCAGACAGCGCAGATGGTTCCAGGTGGGCCCTTCCTTGGCCTGTCTTCCCCACGCAGCGTCTCTTCTTTCTCCTCCACTTCCAGATGGCCTTGTTCTTATCTGTGTCCTCACCCTCGTGGTCTTAGATAATCTATTCTGGAAAACGTTCATTTTTGAATCCTACCCTTAGACAGGAAAAGAAAAATCCATAAAGTGGCCGTTTTGTGAAGTCCCTTGATGGGCCAGGATTAAGTAGTCATCAAGGTAAAACCGCTTGGAAGCAAATCTGGACGCCAGAGCTTCGTCTGCGGCCGGTTTCCATCTGTTTCCATAAACACAAAGCACAGGGGAGGAAAGATCACTTTAGACTTTTTTCCTGCAGGGGCTCATATTGCACAGATCGGACTTGCAGCTCGCGAGGCGACAGGGATTCTCGGATCGGTTCTGCTTTGGAAAGGAGAGCAGGTTCTTGGTGGTTCATCTGAGCCAGCAGTGCTGTTCGTCCTGGTGTGTGCGGCTTGTTACTTAGATTTGCATTTGGCAGAGGACTCAGATGTGCACTTGGTTGCCCTGTGGGTCTGTAATGTCAGGTACTCAAGGCCGTGGCAGTGCCCTGGGGCCACCTACTGATCGATGCCTTCTTACAGGAGGCTTGCCCACATTTATGGTGAGCCTCTGACACACACTTGTCCATCACCCAGCTAACTCCTGCTCATCTCACAGGCCTCAGGGTGACAGCACCTCCTCCAGGGGACCCTCTCTGATTCCTGGACAGCTCCTGCCCCTTGCTCTGCTTGGTTAGGGACTGTGCTGGACTCCGTGCTTCCCAGCTGCTCTGTTCTTTACCCTGCGGCATTGATCACACCCTGCTGGTTCCTTGGAGCTCCAGAGGTCACCCTCGCACAGTGCTTGGGACGCAGCAGCTGCTCAAAGTGGGTTGCACACCTGAGTGAGGAAGCAAGAGCCCCTAAGGGTCCTCGTTACAGAGGAGGGCCTGGGGCGCAGAGAGCTTCGGCACTGCTGCGAGTCTGCAGCGGAGACAGGGTCCAGAGCCAGGTTCAGCAGCACAAACCTGGCCCGGTCCCCTCTGGAAGGCTGTGTCACAGGATGCCTGGGATGGGGGCAGATGATGCCTGGAGGAACCCCAAGTAGACACCTCCCTGCCCCTGCCCCGCCATGCTCCTGCTCCATGGAGTCAAAGGCTGGATTTGTGGATCTCTCGAATGGGACGACCCGGTCCCTGGGGAAAGGGTGTCTGCCCTCGTGGAGGAGCCCTGCATATGTGCAAGGAAGGCCAGGCTGCCTGGGCCGAAGGCGCTTCCACACCAAGTGCTCAGCCACTGTCCCTGGCCTCTGCCCCCACTGCCCACAGCTCTGCACACCCATTGGAAACCCACTAGCTGTATGGGGACCCTCTGGTGTGGGTGGCGGGGAGGTGGCTGCTGCTTGGGGGATCCCCCTGCGGTGGTGACTTCCTGGGAGTCCTCCTCCTGAGACGGGCGGCAGGTGAGGTCAGCAGGGATGGCCTCTCTAAGGTTTAGCTCTGTCCTGTGACAGACGTGCACAGAGGACTTGGACTGGTGGAGGTGGGGGCTTGCATCTGCAGGAGGGGCAGCAACGATGATGGTGATGGCAGCTGAGCAGCCGTGGGCGGTGTGTTGTCTCCCTTACTCTCGCGGGTGCGGCTGCCCCCATCTCACAGCTGAGGACACCAAGAGTCCACCTCGCTCACCATGGGCCACCTGGCTGGCGATGGATGGGGAGCTGCGTCGGCCAGACTCCAAACAATCTTAGTGCTTAGTTCCGTCAGGTCCTTTCGGAAACACCCACCCAGCCTCGATCGTGCTTGGATCGCAGTTGGCTCTAGAGTGCGTGTGGTTTGCCCGAGGCCTTCCTTGTGTGGCTCCTATGGCGGTGGTGGTGCCAGCAACCTGTCCCTGGCCCCTGAGCCTCCCCCGGCTGCCACATGTCCGCAGAGGTGCCCGCCCTGTGGTACACCTGGAGCATCCGTGAGACGCAGGCCGGTGGAGAGTGCTGAGCTCAGCCCTACGCTAAGAGACTGGTCAAAGAGGCCTTTGTCTGCTGAGCCTAAGGGCCTGGGTGGGCCCCACACCCTCCGTTGCCATCTTTAGACAGCCTAGGGAAGAAATACTGGGGGTGTCGGGGGGCCAAGTGCTTTCCCAGGCCCTCCCAGGCGCTCCTGCGGGAGTTCAGAGCAGGAGCAGGTGTGGAGTTGACGTCGCAGAGGAGATTCACGCACCTCCATGTCCCGTGTTAAGCTTGCACTTAATAACCACGTTACTCAGTCATCGTTTCAGACATAAGGGTAGATATTGGAAAGTTTTTTTTTTTTTTTTTTTGAGACGGAGTCTTGCTCTGTCGCCCAGGCTGGAGTGCAGTGGCCAGATCTCAGCTCACTGCAAGCTCCGCCCCCCGGGTTTACGCCATTCTCCTGCCTCAGCCTCCCGAGTAGCTGGGACTACAGGCGCCCGCCACCTCACCCGGCTAGTTTTTTGTACTTTTTAGTAGAGACGGGGTTTCACCGTATTAGCCAGGATGGTCTCGATCTCCTGACCTCGTGATCCGCCCGTCTCGGCCTCCCAAAGTGCTGGGATTACAGGCTGGAGCCACCGTGCCCGGCCGATATTGGAAAGTTATTGCCGTAGTGTTAAAGATACAGTTGTTGATCCCCTTCCCATTAAAATGGCCATTAATTAAGGAGGCTGGTGAAGCCACTGGAAACTCATCAGCCCCTCCAGGTGACGGCTGCCGTCACCTGTCCCCATTAGCAGACTGGGAACGTACAGTGGATGACCAGGCCATGAGAGAGGGGTTCTGGGGCGAGGCTCAGTCGGGAGGCTGAGGCTGTTCCTTCTGGATGCTTTCCCTTTAAAAGAGCACAAGGCACTGCTTTCTCCTCTGCAGCATCAGACCATCAAGCTGATGTGTGCAGGTGACCACTCTGACCCTCAGTTTCATCATTTGACAAGGGGCATAGTAACACTGACTTCACTGGGTGGCTGAGGATTCATGGAGGCAGTGGGGTAACTTCTGAGCCCAGAGCCGAATGCGTCACCCAGAACACGAGCGTTGGCTGTTCCAAGAAGATTCCTGGCAGTGTGAGACTCCCACCCTGCTTGTGGGCAGTGGCTGATTTTGGGCTTGTCCACCTGGCCTGTGGATAGCTGTGTCTGGGGTGTGGGTCCCAGCTTTGTGGGCTGTGTTGTGGCATCGTTGTGCAGAGTGTGGAGGGTGCCAATTACCTGCTGGGAAGAAAAGCTGCTGGCAACCGTTTGAGGGCAGAGGGAGCCTCTCCTCATACAGCCAGGGCATCCCGGGGCCAGAGGAAGGTGGCAGAAGGGAGTCTAGCAGGCCGGGCAGGGGTTCTGTGGGAGGCAGAAATGGGGTGGCGGTGGCTCAGATAACCACGTACCTCTCAGCCTCCCCTTTCCCCAGGTGGGTGGGGAGGGAGACTCGGGGCAGGCAGCAACTTGCTCAAGGCCGCACCAAGGGTTTAAGCTCAGCCTGGCCCAGACGCCAGCCCTGGCATCCCCTGCCCCTCCCTCCATAGCTGGCCACTGTGCATCCAGACCCAGGGGGCCAGCCTCCCCCATTGTCCCCCTTCTTCAGGCCAGCTGTTTCTGTGTCTCCTGGCAGAAAGGACAGAGATGGTTTCTCTCTTCCCTGCCTCATCCCTGCACCCAGGCAGCTTTGATCAGCCTCTTAAACAGTTCTGGCTATGTCCTGTCTGGCCGTGGCCATCCCTGTGGCCTCCTGCCCGGGCCCTCCCGCCATCGTCTTGCACCTGGCCTGGTCAGAAGACTCCTTGGGGCCGCTCCCCTCCCACAGTCCTGCCCTCCCTCCACCCAGTCTCCTCTTTGCAGCTGGAACCATCTCTCAAACACCAGCCTGACCCTGTACTCCCACTGCCCTAGGTGAGGCCAGCTCCTTGGCTCTGTATCCGACAGGCCTCCGCTCTCTGGTCCCCCGTGTGGCCACAGCCGCTGTCCGGGCCTGTGTGTGGGCCCTCCCCCTGCATGTTCTGCTTGCTTTGGCTGACTGGCTGCTCTCCCTCAGTCCCAGCGGGCCTGCCTGCCTTAGGGGAATTGTCTTTGCTCCACACCCACCCTGTCCCTTGTCGCCCTACCACTGTTGTCTCCACAGCACCTCTGCTGGCTGCAGTCAGTGGTGCTGGGTGTGGGGGTAGGAGTGGGAGCAGGGCGTGCTTGAATGGGGCCATCCCAGGGGAGAGGTGTGCTCCTTACCAATATTGTATCAGTCAGGGTTCTCCAGAGCAGCAGAGCTAATAGCATATGGATAGATAGGAAGATTTTTTTTTTTTTTTTGAGACGGAGTCTCGCTCTGTCACCCAGGCTGCAGTGCAGTGGCCAGATCTCAGCTCACTGCAAGCTCCGCCTCCTGGGTTCACGGCATTCTCCTGCCTCAGCCTCCCGAGTAGCTGGGACTACAGGCGCCCGCCACCTCGCCCGCCTAGTTTTTTGTATTTTTTTAGTAGAGACGGGGTTTCACTGTGTTAGCCAGGATGGTCTCGATCTCCTGACCTCGTGATCCGCCCATCTCGGCCTCCCAAAGTGCTGGGATTACAGGCTTGAGCCACCGCGCCCGGCCTAGATAGGAAGATTTAATACCAGGGACTGGCTCATACAATCCGGAGAGCTGAGAAGTCCTGAAATCAGCTGCTGAGAAGCTGGAGGTCAGGAAGGCTGGTGGTGCAGCTCCGGTCCTGATCTGAAGGCCCGAGACCCGAGGGCCCCGATGGCGTGAGTCCCAGTCTGAGCCCAAAGGCCTGAGAACCAGGAGCACTGATGTCTGAGGGCAGGAGGTGATGGCTGTGTCCGCTGGGCAGTGAGTGAATGTGCCCTTCCTCTGCCATCTTGCCCTGTTTGGGCCCCCGCAGTTGGGTGAGGCCCCAGGGCATGGGAGGCGTCTGCTGTACTCGGCTACCGAGTCAGATGCTTGTCTCTTCTAGAATCCCTGCCCAGCCACTCCGGAGATAATGTCCTACTGCCCTCTGGGCACCCCTTAGCCCGGGCAGGATGGCGCCATAGCATTCGCCATCATAAACCTCAATTCATTTTATCGCCTCTTGTACTAGAGGGAACTAGAGGCCTCCACGGCCCACTCCCTGCCTGGACAGCTCTTCTGCAGGGGTGGGGTGGGGAGGGAGATGGATCCTGGGGTCCCACATGGGAATCCGCCTGTGTAGACGCCTGCGTTCCAGCCCCTTGGTTCACTGTGTCCACCTCTGGGAAGAGGGAAGGGTCCAAGGAAGAAGCAGTGCGGGAGGCTCTTGGGGCGAGACATCCGTGTAGAGAGGGGGGCGGGGGGGAGGCCAGAACCCCTCCCTCCTGCCCTTGCGGTGCTGCTCCTGTAACCCCGCGTTGGCCTCACATCTGGGCGGGTACTTTGAGCTTCCTGTGGAATTCGTGTACCTTGGAGGCAGTAACTCACACGCTGGGCAGCAGATCTGTGTCATAGTCTCTGGCCTTGCCTCTGAGTAAAGAGGGACTAATGCGGCTTGTCTGCAGCCTGGGTCTGGGATGCCTGCCACACTGGAACCCACCTTTATCCCCCCTTTTTCCTGGTGGACAGGGGAGGGAGGCGCCGTCTCTGCCTGGCTCCTGCAGCCACAGAAGCGCTGAGTGATGCCCAGGGAGGGGCCGGGGCGTGTCTCTGGGAATGAGTGAGCAGCATTCGCAGACAGTGAGTGGCCAGGCCTACCCAGCCAGTCGTGCTGGGACAGGTTTACTGGCCTCGCAGGCTGCAGGGCCCCACTCAGAAACCTTGCTTTCATGCCTGGAGGCTATGGTTTGTCCCTCAGCTTCAAATCCAGGATGGATAGCCGGCCCTCCGGGACAGGGTGGCGTGGAGAGCTGGGCTCTGCTGCCGGAGGCACCAGCCGTCTGCCCCAGCCCCAGTGACTCCTCCTCAGAAACGGGAGAGCCACAGAACCGTCTCATGGGGGTTTCGAGGGAATAAAATGAAATAAACCTGGGAAAGATCTGGCAGGCAGGAGGCCTAGACGGTGGTTAGCTGTCATGGAGGACACCATGTCTGGGAGAGAAGAGCCTCAGGCTCCAAACGGGAACCCCTGCTTCTAGGCCGGGCTCTGCCTGGAAGTTGCTGGGTGGGCTTGTGAAGCTCTTGCATCTCCCCAGCTGGGTTTTAGGTTTCCCACCTCACAACTGGAGAATTTGGACCAGATGGCTGCTAAGCTGCTTCCACGAAGGACGGGGAATTCCCCCCAACAGCCCCGACCCCCGACTGATTCCTGTAGAGTTTCCTGGTGGGGAGCAGCTGCCGCCTGATGCCTCGTCTGTGCTTGCACTGGGACACAGGACTTCCATGCTGGCATTAGGAACTGGGGACAGTGGGCAGTCAGCGCTCAGGGGACCCGAGGCTATTGATGCAGGTGTTTCCCAGGGCAGTGCCACTCCCTTATTGGGTGCTGATCACTTTCATGGGCAGCATCTGCCCAGAGCACTGTGCAGAGATAGCTGCAGAGGCCAGTGTGTTCAGGAGGGCACGGTGACCGGTTAGTGACTCCACTGTGAGCACAGTGGGAGTGGGAGATGGCAGGACGCCCCTTGCCATCTGTATGTCTTGTAGTTTCCTTATTCCACACACAGGGGAACCGAGGCCCAGAGAGGAGTGGCTGAGATCATCCATGGCAGGCTTAGGACTTGATCCCAGCTGTGGCATAATGTCCTGGTCTGAGCTTCTGTACTGTTTTGCTCGGCATCTCAGATTAAATTGTAGCTTCCCTCACATGCCCAGCACAGAGCAGGCACTCAGCTAACATGTGAGTCCGATTGCTGTTGTGTATTTTCCTGTCTTCCTTCCTCCGTCCCCTACCACCCCGCCACCTCCCTCTGTCGCCCAGGCTGGAGTACAATGGTGCAGGCTTGGCTCACTGCAGCCTCCACCTCCTGGGTTCAAGCGATTCTTCTGCCCCAGCCTCCCAAGTAGCTGAGATTACAGGTGCACACCACCACGCCTGGCTAATTTTTGTATTTTTAGAAGATATGGGGTTTCACCATGTTGCCCAGACTGGTCTAGAACTAGCTTCAAGTGATCTGTCCACCTCTGCCTCCCAAAGTGCTAGGATTACAGGCATGAACCACCCCCTTGCGTGCTTTTCTGTCTACCCGTCTGCCCCTCTTCGTGAGTGGTAGACTCTGTCTTAGTCAAGAAGCTTCCAGAGCCCCATGGTTGGAGTGGCCGCCTGGAGAGGACGTACTGCTCTGGATACTCCACCAGCACACGCCTCCTCCAGTGCTCTAGGAGGCCATCTGGGCCCACTTCTCCCCTCCAGCCTCTTTTTTCCCTGGGTCCCAAGGTGCACAAAGCGACGTTGACGCCCGGGGCTTCCCTGCCAGCCTTCCTGCCTCTGCTCTAGGCCTTGGGTTTCCTCTAGAGGTGTCAGGAACTGGGCCTAGGACCCCGTCCCCTTCAAGCCAAGGAGAGACATGCTGGTTGGGGCAGCTGGGCCAGTGTAACTGACTGCAGTGGGGAAAGGACGGTGCGTGGGGTAAGGATGCCATCAGCCCTTTTCCTCTAGCCTGGCCACATCATGGCAGAGAAGAGGGGGAAGTTAGACTTGCAATCACCCATCCAGCACAGCCATGGAAACATGGAGGATGTGGGTGCTGGGAGCCAAGCATGCAGGGAGGAAGCCAGGGCTTGCAGTTTTCTTTGGGGCTGGGCCCTGCCCCTTTCTTCTCTTCCCTCTTGGGGTTGGCCAGGTCACTGAGGCCCTGGTTCACAGACGATCAGTCTCCCCACATCCCTGGCCCTGGCCAGTGTCCCGTTCACAGCTGGGCCATCCCTGGGGGCTTCTGCTCAGCCACCCCCTTGAGGAGCTCACAAGAATCTTCAGGTCTGCCCTCTGTGCCAGTGCCTGAGAGTCCTGGATGTGATTCCAGCTGGGAGAACCTTCCAGACTAGAATCCCACCCTTTCATTCCCAGTGGGGCAGACACTCAGAGGAAGGGTGGAGCGAGGACCCCATGGAGCCATGATCTAGCTGGAGGATCTGTCCCCAAACCACCTGCTGAGGGCTCAGAAGGGGCAGGGTTGGCCCCCGCTCCTGGGCAGGGGGTGGCTCTCAGGTACCTTACTGTTAGGAGCTGGACTTTGAGTCAGACCCAGGCTTCAGCCTTCCACAGCAATGAGACCTTGGTCGAGTCATGTTACCTCTCTGAACTTGGGTTTTCTCAGTTGCAAAACGGGGTCAGTGGTGCCTCCATGGTGGGTAGTTGTGACCCCCACCATGAGGGAGGACATTTGTACAGAAAATGTCAAAGGTGTATTAGGGACTCAGGGAGATAGGTATGAGGCTGGCCATCAGGGGCTCTTCTCTCTCTTCTCTCCTTACTTCATCAGAAGGGACTGGGGCAAAGGGATCCCTCTGAGTCAGCATCCATCTACCCACCATCTGTTCATCTGTCCATCCACCCATCCACCCATCCATCCATCCATCCATCCATCCATCCATCCATCCATCCGCCTACCCATCCGTCCATCTATTCATCCATTCATCCATCCATCCACGCACCCACCCACTTACCATCTGTCCACCTGCCCCTCCATTCATCCATCCACCCCCGATTCATCCATCCACCCACCCACTTATCCATCCACCCACCCACCCACCCACTTATCCATCTATCTGTCCATCCAACCATCCATCTACCTGTTCACCCACCCACCCACTTATCCATCCACCCACCTACCCACCCACCTACGCACCCACTTATCCATCCCTCCAGCCATCCATTCATCCACCCACTCATCTATCCATCCATCTGCCCATCCATCCATCCATCTGTTCACCCACCCACTTATCCATCCATCCATCCACCCACCCACCCATTTATCCACCCATCCACCCACCCACTCATCTGTCCACCCATCTGCCCATCCATTCATCCATCTGTTCACCCACCCACCCAGTTATCCATCCATCCATCCATCCATCCATCCACCCACCCATCTGTTTACCCATCTGCCCATCCATCCATCCATCTGTTCACCCACTCATACACTTATCCATCCACCCACCCACCTACCCACTTATCTGTCCATCCACCCACCCACCCACCCATCTACCCATCCATGCATCCTTCCATCCTTCCATTCATTTACCCACCCACCCACCCACCCACTTATCCACCCACACACCCTTATCCATCCATCCGTCTATCCATCCGTCTTTCCACCTACCCACCCACCTGTCCACTCATCTACTCATCCATCCATCTGTTCACACACCCACAGAGTGTAAGGCACTTATCCATCCACCCACCAGCCCACTTATCCATCTATGTTGTAGACAAGGAGCACCCACAGAGTGTAAGGCACAAAGATTTGGGCTGCTGGTCCCCAAGGCTCAGGTGGTCTCTCAGACTCCTGCATTTGAGGGTGTTGAACCAGACCCACTGAGAGTAAGGAAGCATATATTTGGGTATCATTTTGTTGAAAGCTCCAGGAGGAGTGGGGCAATTCTGAGCTATTTATTTACGGAGAAGACGTTCTCACGTTTTTCTTTCCTTCTAAATGACTTTCGAGCCCTGATCTTCTTTGTAAGGACAACCAGACCCTCCTTTCATGCATTCCCCTTCAGAGTTGCTGCCAGTCACCTGGCTGAGTGAATGACATTTTTCATTTTGCCGCTCAGGGGCCTTGGGGCGGCCCCCACCTCTCTTTCTGCACTCTGCTGGCTCCCAAGAAGAAACTATTGATGTCGGGCCCCACAGCCCTGCCATTGCCCAATGCAATGGCTGAGAAGTGCCTTTCCTGCTTGCTTTTGTTTTTCCAGCCTCTTCCTGGTGGCAAAACCTGAATGTGAAGCTGTGATTGCACATGTTTTGTAATTATCACTGCTCGATGGTCGCTTGTCATTCTGAAGGCAAGAACCCCAAGTTTTTCTGACCTTGCTTTCCATGTGAAAAAAGAAAAAAAAATGAAGGATAACACAGGCTGAGCTAGAAAAAGTAATTTATAATGATTTGCTTCTGAATACGCTGCAATAGGAGCTGTAGATTTCCAAGGCAGATAGGTGAGTTTCCGGGGCAACATATTTAAATGAGTTTGATAATCTTGCCATTTGGCTCCGTTGGGCTGCGTGTGTGTGTGTTTCCAGATGCGTGGTAATGGCTGATAAGGAAGGTCTGCGGCTGGGGCCAGGTCTGTGCAGTTCCTGCTTACTGATTGCTAATGACAGCAGGAGGGTCGGGGCCAGACAGCTCTTCTGATCAGCAGAGCCTCTGAGAGCAGGCTGGGTCGGCGGATGGCTCGTCATCACGTGGTCGCCAGCACGGCTCAGGGCTCCAATTTCTTTTTTTTTTTTTTTTTTTTTTTTTGAGACGGAGTCTCCCTCTGTCGCCCAGGCTGGAGTGCAGTGGCCAGATCTCAGCTCACTGCAAGCTCCGCCTCCCGGGTTTATGCCATTCTCCTGCCTCAGCCTCCCGAGTAGCTGGGACTACAAGCGCCCGCCACCTCGCCCGGCTAGTTTTTTTTTTTTTATATTTTTTAGTAGAGACGGAGTTTCACCGGGTTAGCCAGGATGGTCTCGATCTCCTGACCTCGTGATCCGCCCGTCTCGGCCTCCCAAAATGCTGGGATTACAGGCTTGAGCCACCGCGCCCGGCCTTCTTTTTAATTTTTATTTATTTTTTGAGATAGGGTTTCACTGTGTCACCCAGCCTGGAGTGCAGTGGCATGATCCTGGCTCATTACAGCTTCGACCACCTGGGCTTAAGTGATCCTCCCACCTCAGCCTCCCGAGTAGCCAGGACCACAGGTGCATGCCACCACGTCTGGTTATTTTTATTTTTTTAGTTTTTGTAGAGATGGAGTCTCGTTGTATTGCTCAGGCTGGCCTCAGACTTCTGGCTTCCAGCAATCTTCCTGTCTCAGCGTCCCAAAGTGCTGAGACTGCATGTGTGAGCCACTGCACCTGGCCCTAAAGACTTTTTTGTTGTTGTTGTTTAAGAGATGGAGGCTGGGTGTGGTAGCTTATGCCTGTAATCCCAGCACTTTGGGAGGCTGAAGTGGGTGGATCACCTGAGGTTAGACCAACCTGACCAACATGCTGAAACCCCATCTCTACTAAAAATACAAGATTAGCTAGGTGTGGCAACACTTGTCTGTAATCCCCAGCTACTCAGGAGGCTAAGGCAGGAGAATCGCTTGAGCCCGGGAGGCAGAGGTTGCAGTGGGCGGAGATGGTGCCATTGCACTCCAGCCTGGGTGACAAGAATGAAACTCTGTCTCAAAAAAAAAATAGATGGGGACTCACCGTGTTGCCGAGGCTGGTCTTCAACTCCTCATCTCAAGTGAGACTGTAGCTGGGATAACAGGCATGAGCCACTGCACCTAGCTCGATTTCCCTTTGTAGGGCACACATGCATCCACCTGGGTGGTGGTTCTGGGTCACCGTTGCCTGGCTTGAGTGTCTTGACTGAGGTTTGGCCGGAGGAACCATGTGCTCAGGTTCACATCCCAAGTACCAGGGGAAGCTGTGAGGCTGTAGGGATAGGACGGTCCAGAGCGGCATTCCCAGGAGATGGAGGGACACTTCAGCGGCCATGGGTGTCTTATAAAGTCATAACAAACATGCGCGCTTCTGGCCCTGAGCCTAGTACTTTGCTCTGTTTTCGTTTCTTCATTCAAGCAAGTGGAGGATGGAGTGTAGCCATGAGTCCCTCCGTGGGCCTTCCTGATCGGGCACAGTCCCCTTTCCACAAGCTGAGAGCGTGCGAGTCCCTGCTTTGGGCCAGGCTCCGTCTCATTCACCTACAGCCACATGGGTAGACACTATTATCCCCATCTCACAGATGAGTCAACCCAGCCTCAGGGAGCCTCAGCACGGTGCCCGGGAAGGGCGGATTTGAACCAAGGGCGGTCTGGGCTCTTCCCTCTTTGCAGAGCATCTCCTGGCCAGAGCCAGAAGACTCATTTCTCTTCCTTCTCCCTGCCGCGCCCCACCACCTCATGGGGATGTGGCACCTGTGGCACCTGCTGTGCTGTGGGCAGGTTGTGCCTCATGTTGCCCCACAGACCTGTGCCCCGGGCAGCTCACTGCAGTCGGGTTGAATCAGGACCCTACTGTCACTTCAGATCAAGAAGCACGGAGGGCAGCGAGGATGCCCGTGGCCACCTTGGGAAGTTTCCTCAAGACGAAGGGACTTTTAAACGTGGAACAAGACAGTTAACAATCGTAAGGAGAAGCCAGTGGCTGCCTCATTCCAAGTCTCCTGGTCTGTCTGTCTGAGGTGCACTTGGGGCCTTGGGTGGGGAACAGCTGGGAGGTCTTCCTGAGACCTCAGATCCCTGTCTGAGCAATTCCTGTAGGCAGTATGGGAGGAGTCGCTTATTTCCATTGGTTTAGGAAATGATGCTGGAGGCTACTCTGAGCCCAGCACTCAGCTGAGTTGGGGCCAGGTGGACCGCCCCACACTGGACCATTTCTCCTGGCAGCTGTCAGCATCCTCGGCTGTCCAGCTAGAGGACCGTGGATGAGTCGCTGGATGCGACAGAGCCTTGCTTCTGGGAGAAGGTGCATGTGTTTTCCAGCTCCAGGTGGCGAGAGTTGGGATGGGACATCTTGGGTCTAGCACTGCACAGGGTGTGGGGGGCACTGGAAACTGTTGGCCACTGCTACTCTTGTCTTCACCCGGTGCATTGGGGTCTGTAGGTGGTGGCCAGGAGGGTATGGCTGGCCCTGCCAGAGAGTCATGGAAAGGGGGATTCCCTCCAGAGGCCCTAAGCAAAACCAGTACTCCTGGAGGCTTGACGAGGGTCAGAGAGGGGCCTGCAGGGTGCCGGGAACTTGTAAACCTTGTCAGAGCACGTGGCGCCCTTCCCTAGGGCCCCAGGCGGCCCCACCATGGGGGGCCCTCAGTGGCTTCACTGGCTCAAGTGCAGGGTGATTGGGTCACTTTTTTGGCTTCCATCTCTCTGAGGCGCCAGAAGGAGAAAGCTAGAGTTGCGCACGCACCGCCTGGCGAGATGGGCTTCCTGGAGGGAGGCCTGATGGGCACTGGGTGTTGAGCCTTGATGCTGGCCTTGGCTTGCCCAGCTGCAGACCTGCTTTGAGGACCCCATGGTCCCCTGTGTGGGTGGACGCCTGCTCTGACTCTGCAGGGAGTGCTGGGACCACCAGCAGACCCATGGCCTTGTCCTCACTTGGCACTCATGGGCAGTGTTGCATCCCGTCTAGGGGTGTGTCCTCCTGCAGGACCCAGCAGCCTTGTGATGAGACCTCTGTTAGGACCATGTTTTATAGTTGAGGAGACAGGCTCAGGGAGGCTGAGAGTCACCCCAGCTCTGAGGGGGAAGCTGACATTCGAACCTCAACCTGTGTGGCCGGGAGTTCCTGCTTCCATGTCACTGCCCCACGCTGCCACCCTGTGATGTGTGCTAAACAAACACCACCCCATCATCTATCATCGTAATGGCAAAATTGGCAGGCTCCTCTTTTTTTTTTTTTTTTTTTTTTGAGACGGAATCTTGCTCTGTTGCCCAGGTTGGAGTGCAGTGGCGCAATCTCGGCCCTCTGGAACCTCCGCCTCCTGGGTTCAAGCCATTCTCCTGCCTCAGCCTCCCAGGTAACTGGGACTACAGGCGTGTGCCACCACGCCTGGCTAATTTTTTTGTAGTTTTGGTAGAGATGGGGTTTCACCAGGCTGGCCAGGCTGGTCTCGAACTCCTAACCTCAAGTGATCCACCCACCTCGGCCTCCCAAAGTGCTGGGATTATAGACATGAGCCACCACGCCTGACCAGGCTCCTCTTTAAAATCATCGCAGTGTAGTTGCCCCGCACTGACTGATGTTGAGTAGACGTGTCCTCACTCCCACCGATGGGCCCCAGGCTCACGGGGATTTGACGGCTGTTTTGCTTGGAGGTTTTTGTGAGTTCCTGCTCTGTGGAAGGCGTAGGGATTTCTACGAAACACAGTGGTCCAGTGAGCATGGGCTCCTCCCCTCCCCTCAACACATAGAGTCCCTCTTTAAATGAAATAATGCAAACTAAAACATGATTACTAGGCTTAGAACTAGAAAGGGAAATCCTCAATTGTCAGAAACCAAGAGGAATGTCAAAGACAGAAAGAGAAGCCAGGCCAGCCTGGCTCCCCACCCACCCCCTGGGAGGCCTGGAACCAGGCCCCCCCTAGGGCCTGGGCCCCAACAGCTGGGGTTGCGTCATGGTGGAGGTGAGGGAGATGGAATGGATGCAGTGCAGAGAGCTGAGCCAGGAAGGCCGAGAGGGCCATGCAGTGGGGACCAGAGAGCTGTACTCTGGCACATAGAAGCAGCTGACCATCCCAGGCTGGGCAGGGAAACAGTGTCTGGCAGGATCCATCCTGCATTGGCACCAGGCCCGAGGTGGGGCCTGAAAGCCAGGGGGAAACCAGGAGAGCCTCACAGTTATGCCTCTCAGAGCTTGGGGGCTCCCTCCACCCACTGAAAACAATTCCCACTGAGGATGCACTTACAGCATAGAACGATATAGACGTGTGTTTATACACAATACATGTAATCTGTGAATATATGTATGTTTACCAGACTAGCCAGCTGGTGCTGAAAAAGAACAGATCAGCATCGGGGAGGGGACTAGCAGATGCAATTGATAAGAGAGAGTTTCTATTCTCGGAAAAAAGGAACAGAATGCAAAAGAAAAGAAGAGAAAATGACGAGCAAACAAGCAGGACAAAAAGAACAGATGGACTTTGAGAAAAGAACTAAATAGAAATTCTCAAAATGAAAATTGAGGTTGTTGACACGAAAAACTCAATATGTGTCTTAAGCAGTAGTCTAGGTGGAGCCGAAGGGAGAATTAATGAATCAGAAGATAGAACCGAGGAAGTCACTAAGAATACAGCACAGAAGGATGAAGTTACAGGAGGTGTGAAAAAGAAGTGAGGCAGACGATGCAGAGAGAAGGTGCAGAGGTGCAGTGGAGACTGGGATGAGGTCACGTGTGAATAGCTAGACATCTGGGTTCTTTCCAGAAGGCCATGCAAAATTGGGGATTGTCCAACAGTGAATCCACAGTCTACGTTTCCTTTTTCTTCATGGCCCTGTCTTGAGTTTTGACTGTGGATGTTTAAGTTGCAAGTACGGTGAGCACAGCACCTCTGTCCTCGGTTTGGAAACTCGATGCAGTAAAGTAAAGATGCTGAAGTGTTTTTGTGGAAGGAACCGTCAAGTGGAGTTTTCGGTGCCTGAGCTCTGGGGTCACTGAGGCTTCCTATCCTCTGCTGAAACTGCAGCATAGAGCTTTACATTTATGGTCACTGGGATCTAAAGGTTTCTCAGGTGGAGTTGTAGCTGAAGGGCTTACCATGTGAAGACGTTGGAGATAAATCATTCAGCAAAGCCAACTTAGTTCCTACCCTGGAAGAGCTCACAGACCACATCCCCTTCCCTACGTCCTTCCTGGTCCCTCTGCTTCCCCGTCCAGTGTGTAGGGGCTTCAGGGACGCTGCCTCTGTGAGGCATCCACAAGTGGACAATTGGGACATGCTCCTGGCTTCCCGCAGGCTTTGACTCAATCTGTGGCGTTACCCATCTGGCCAGTCCCTAGGGGACAGAGGGCCCCAGTGGGCTGCATATCCAGCCATGTGGGCCTTGAACTATAAATGCAGATTCCCAGGCCCCAGAGCCTCTGGGGTGGGGGATAGGACCTAGGGTCTGTCCTTTAAAGCGCCATCTTGAAAAGGTTGTACTGCGGCTGTGTGGTGGCTGACGGGCTGCCGATGTCTGAGAACCTTTAGGTCAGAACAGGCCATGGTTGGGTGGGGATGGAGCTAGGGCTGCCATCCAGGATCTGGACTCAACCACCACAGCCTGTCCTCTGAGCTCTCCAGTCCCCACCTCGTTCCTCAGTGAGTCTCACTGAGCACAGCCCGGTGAGGCCTGGACATTGGTGAATGGCACAGAGGCCTGAAGCTTTGGGAGCTGGCAGTGCAGGTGGACTCCCCAGCAGGCCTGGTCCTTTCGAGTGGCACATCTTTCCCCTTGTCCTTCCTCCCTGTTCCTTGTCCCCAGCACACACGCTCCTTTCCTCTTGCCCCGGCGCTGTCTTCAGGAGAGGGAGGGAAGGAGGAAGGGAAGTGCGGCTGTGCGTCTTCATTCGTTTGTTAACCGGCACTCGGAACAGACGAGGTAATGAAAGTAGGGAAAATGTCATCCTTTGACATTTGCGATATCGGAAGAGTTGGCTGGGGCTGTGGGCTAAGAGGTGTTTGATCATTGCCTGAGAGCCAGGCCCCTGGGGACACCAGCTTTCTGTCCTGGGAGTGGGGCGGGCATAGCCAGAGTTGCCCTGGGGAGCTACTGTGGGGCATCCCTCTTCCTGCAGGGAGGTACTTCTGTTCCCAACCTTTCAGGCCAGTGGGTTTCATACGGGGCCGCCTCTGCCCCATCTGACCGCATGGCTATCTCAGTGGTCCGGTGTCTGCTCCAGCAGCGCCTGCCCTGGGTTTTGGGTCACTGGAGTGTGGTCCCCCATGGTGGGCCCCTGAGCTTCCCCCTGTCCCCAGTGCCAGCCAGGAAGCCTGAAATTCAGGCAGATGGAAGGACAGGGCTCCTCTAGCATAGCTGGTCATGCTGAACCCATGGAAGGAGCTGCCCATCAATGCTGCAGGCCCTCCAGAGCCCTTCATACGCCACTCATGACATGTTCATCCTGGGGCAAAGCGCCCCAAGGTCGGGGCTGAGGCTGCTGTGGTCACAGCAGCTGTAGAAATTGTCCACAGGAGCCACAGATGCACGGACGCTGGAGACCCATGTTCTGGCCTTGGCTGGCTCACCCACCATGCCTCCTCTCTGTCTCTGGTTCCATCTGTACGACCCGACCTGGGGCCTTTGCGCTGACTCCAGGTTGACAAACATGTTCTTGTGTGTCAGTGCTGACCGAATGCTGGTGCCTCCTTAGACTCCATGGAGGAGGACTCTGGGCCTGTGCCCGGCTCGTCGGAGGAGTTGATCAGCCACGTCTGCTGTGGGAGGTGTGTGAGGGGGGCTTGGGTGCCCTGTAGTTGCCAAACCCTTTGAGATCTAACATTCTTCCAAATAACTGTAAGGACATACAGCAATATTGCTTTAATTTTTGTTTTCCGTAAATGCTTAGAGCTCTTAAAAGCCAAAAACACTCGCAGAGCCAAGTTCCTGATTATTTGTGAAAGGCCCCTTGTAGCATCAGCATGGGAGTGCGGCTGGGCCGGCTGCATAATCGGCCCATTGAGTGTTGTCTGAGGAAGCACAGAAGAACCCTGTCCTTCCACGACCCCAGCTTCCCTGGCCCTGGCCCCTAACCACAAGCACCTACAGGAAGGCAGCATGCAGCCGCTGGCTCATGGGTCGAACCTGCCGTCTCCATAGTTCATTTTCTTTCCTCTCCCCCTTTTGAAAATTGCTGCTGGAAGTGGAACAGCCTGAAAGGAAGCCTGGGGGGTACATCCGGCTGGGGGGCTTTGGCCAAGTGACCGAGCCTCAGTTTTCCTGTCTAGCAAATGTGCACCGCAGGGTGGCCTCGTGGGGTTCCCTGGTGTGGTGTGCGGCACACAGAGCGCCCTCTGGGCTCCATTCCTATGACGCCAGCACCCAGTGGAGGGTGTTTATGAATTCAGCACGTGGCCGTCGTGGGCCTTTTCCGGTTGCCCACCCCCAGACACACGTGTACATACACGCACACACAGCCACCTAGCCATTCAGTGCACACACAGACTTGGAGCACACGCAAGCAACATGCACACACGACCACACACGCGAACTTGTGCACACACATGGACTCACACTCGGTGCAGTTTCAACATCGAGGCCGCACCTGCCTCCTCAGGGCCTGAGTCTGGCATGCAGGAGCTCCATTCACCCTGTGAATTGTGACAGCTTCTTGGCCATCTCATGTGTGTGACAACCTGTATCCCTGGGCCAGCCATCTCCTGTCCTCTGCCCCAGGTTCCTCATATTCATCTGCAGAGCCTCTTGTCCTCTCTCCGGCCTGCTTGCCACCCGTCCCTTTGGAGATCTGTGGAGTAGCTGTGTTGGGGCTTTCAATGCCAGGAGACAGGTGGGTCCTGCCTATCCATAGGAGGCCCACATCACAGGGCAGGCTGGTTAGGGGCAGCAGAGGGAGGAGGAGCGGCTACTGCTCCTCGCCAAACCTTCCTCTTGACCAATCTGTTGGTCAGGGGAGACAAGGAGAGATCCCGTCATGCCGCTGTGCACCTGGAGCTCTTGTCCTTCTGTGTCCCGAACCCTCCATGGAGCCAGGCATCTGGTTAAATGTCACGCAGGGGAGGGCTTGAAGGGAAGCAAGCAGAACCCTGGGATATTTGCATGTGCATGGTACCCTGGCTGCTGGGTGACTTTGGGCGGGTTGCTTGACCTCTCTGGGCTCCCATTTCCCCATCTCTGAAACTGTAGATGTGTTTCTTACCCAGATGTGATGTACTTAGTTAACAGTTCTCGATGTCCTGCAAAACACTGTCCCCAGTTCTGTGATGCCTTTTCTGGTCTCTTGTGAAATTACAGGAGAGTCTTTTCTTGTCTCTCACAGGTCATCTCCGCGGTGTCAAGGCTCTCGCTGCACAGCATTGCGCAGAACAAAGGAATCAGGTGAGCTCTCTGGAGTGCGCTGCCGAGGCCAGGTCCTTTCATCTCTGTTGACACCGGCGTGCCTTGTCACAGATACTGGGGTGGGAAGCAGATGCCCTCCCTCTGCCTGTGTCTTTATCACACATTTGCAGCGTGTTGTCGAGTAACTTGTTGGCGGGGGAGGGAGGCTTCAGCTCACACCGGAGAAATCTTGCAAGCATGTTACTGACGGCTGCAAAATCTCTTTCGATTTAGGTAATAAGATCAGTAAATTAATCCTTTCACAGATCATTGCCTACCTAAATGTACTCTCCACACATCAGAACCGGGGGCTCTGCCGAGAATGAGGTAGCTGGGGTCTGTTTGCAGGGATGGGGCCGGAGCAGGGTGGACTTGCCTGGCTTAGGGGCTGCAGGTCTCTGTGCAGGGCATCTGGACAAGTCAAGCCAAGGAATTTCTCCACTCTCCGTTTATTCTGCTTGGACTGCAGACTTCAGCCTCAGAGGGTCCCCTGACCCCTGTGATCTTGCCTTCTGCTTCTGACACTTGGATGGCACTTGGGCATCTGTGAGAGGAGGGAATGGCCCCAGATAAGAACTGGGCACTGTGGATTCTGACCCACAGATTGAGGTCAGGGAGACCAGGTTCCTGATGGGGTGGGGACGTGTGTCTGGGAGACCCTTGGGAGGACAGGGGCAGCAGAGTGAGAAGGAGAGGCTGGGATGGCAGAGAGAGCCTGGCCTGAGAGCAGAGAGGATGGGGTCACATCTGGGCACAGGTGACATCATGAGGGTGCCCTCATTTTGGGAAGGGGCCTCACCCTGATGTGATCCGTGAGGGACGCCATGTGTGACTGCAGGCTGGGGGGGTCCCAGAACGAGGGTGCTGGAGCATTTGGTGGCACAGTTGCCCCTTGGTGGGGGCCATTTGTTCAGGTTCACAGAGACTCTGGGCAGGGCTAAATGTTCCTAAACCCATGGGGACTTCCGATGTTGGATTCTCAGAGGACTCGGAAATGCCTTTGAATTGAGGTTTTTTGAAAATATGAAATATAGGATAGACTCTTAAAATTCCATATTAATCACATACAAAAGAATATTTAGAACACATTTGGGGCATAAAGAATAACAGTCAAAACCCTGGTGCCCAGCGCCCTGAGTACTTTCTAGAGGATAACTAACACTTCTGGGGCCCCACCAGTCCCTCCACCAGATGTGTAGGCTGTTTCCCAACTGGTGCAAAGTTTGTAATAGGCACCATTTAAAACACGTTAATTTTTTTTAAAGTATCATTTCTGGATACAAAGACTATGTGTTGTTCGTTTTTGTTTCCAGAAATGATGGTTCCTTCTTCCTTCCACCAGCCCGTGACATACAATACTGTCAGTGGTGTGGTTATACTCCCTAGCCTGTTTTTTCTTGTTTTGTTTTTTTTTTTTTAACATATTATTAGGAAGGAAAGAGAGTCAAGCAACAAAAAATCAGTCATTTTAATTGCTCCTGCACAAAATACTAGACTTTTTATCTCTTCTCCAAATCCATTAGACATTCTCCCAAACTGGAGGCCTGGTGCTGCAGACCCCACGTCAGACGAGTGACCTGATTCTGTTCCTGGGAAGGCTGGTGGCCCGGCTTGGCATTGGCGCGGTCCTGCCACAGGTGCCCACAGCCATATCCCCTCTCCTGCTACAGACAGTCCGTGGTCACAGTCCTGGGTCACAGCTGTGTCTGCGTCAGGCTCTGGATGCCCCTGCCCCTCCTAAGGCTGAGGTGCTCCGTCTGAAGCTCCGAGGGCCTGTGTCCCTTGGGGTTTACAGGTGGCAACGGGAGCCCACTGGTGGCTTCGGGGATGGTGAGGACAGTGGAAAGGGCTGGCCCTGCATCTATCCTGCATGTCTGTCCTGCTGTCTGATGAATGGGGAGGCCCTTTGAGGCCCGGGGTGGGGACCCTCCCTCCCCCACTCCCTCCGGGCCACTCCCTCCCTCCCTCCACCACCTCTCTGGCCCCTCCACCCAGCCAACCCCAGAGGACGATGCTGGTGCTTCATGCCGCTCCTCCCAGGATGGGCGGAGCAGTCGGTTGGCCCTGCTTGCTGGCCCTGGCCCTGGGGCTGGCAGATGTAGTGGGAAACCTGCCCTCTTCCCTCTCAGGTCGGGGAACTGCCTAGGCAGCGTGTGGGCACACTGGCCCCTGGGACTGGGAACACAGACCCCAGCCCTGGAGGCTGCCACCCCACGGGAGACCTGAGTGGAGGCATGATGAGCCAGGGCTGCGTGTCGGTGGACCCAGCTCTGAAGCCTGTGTCCTGGTTAGCTGTGGGGCTCGTGCTGGAGATATCTCCCCGAGCCTCCCTTTTTATATCTACAAGATGAGGTCAACACTGGGGGTGTCTCGGATTTATTGAGATGAGACCTGTAAATCCCAGGGCACAGGGCCTGGCCCAGAGAAGGGCTCACTAAATGTTCTCAGTGACAGTAGCAGGGTATGTGTGGGGTCCCCAAGACCATCCCCGGGTTCTCGGATTCACCAGGAGAAGCCATTATGGCTGCGGAGAAAGGTCTAGACTCAAATCAGCAAATGGAAAAGGCCCCGGGGTGGAGCCAGGATACATCGGGCGTGGGTTTGCATTTGTCCCCTCCCCATGGAGCCTTCTGCATAGTGCTTAGTTCTCCCGGCAACGGTGTGTGACAGTAGGCACGTGTGGCAACAGCCACAGAACATTGCCAGCCACGGAAGCCCACCCAAGCCCTGGAGTGGGGGTCCTCACTGGTGGTCGGTGGGGTTGGGCATGCCTGTGAGACCGACCTTAGTTACTCCATCCCCAGCCCCTCCCAAGGCCACACTGATCCTGCATTGCCCACAGCCCTGCCATAAACCACATCGTGAGCGTACACTGTGTGGCCCAAGGCCTCAGCTGTACAAAGACGCTCTTATCCAGAGGGCTTATCCAGCGGACACTCCAGGACTTAGAGGTTAGAGGTCATCTCCTAGGAGCTGGGCAAGAGCCAGTCTTTTCTTTGGCATGTAGAGGGGTTGAGCACCCCACGTCTGCTGAGTTACCCCTTTCTGCACACAGGACAGGCAGATGTGAAAGACGAAGGGGAGGTATTTGCAGGCCAAAGGAAAGGGCCGCCTGAGTGCACAGCGAGGCTTCACAGGAAGACCTCTGCAGGCCCTTCTCCCTGAGGCCTGGCTTTCCTGCCCTTCTCCTCCACCCTCCCTCCTCTGAGCCCCACTCTGGGACTTTTCCTGGGTCCTTTCCCTCTGCAGCCCTTGGGATTGAGCGCAGACCTCCACTGGTTCACACACTCACCCGAGAGTTCAGGAGACAGGTGACAGGCAACCCTCCCAGGCAGCCCTACTTGGTGGCTGAGTCTGAGCAATGTCCCACCTTGCTCCGAATGGGCTGAGATTTCCGTGGGGAATTGAACCTTCTGGGGTCAGCCGCCAGCACTTCACAAGACACTAAGTGTTTCGTTTCGAGCGTTTTGTAGTGTTAGTGATTAGCAAAAGGTTCTAATTTAGCACAACCCCTTCCTTCTTGAAAACCCGCAAACCAAGCCCACAGCCCTGAGGAATCTCTCCCTCGTTTTATGGCTGGATAGGAGCCCAACGTGCTCCTTCAAAAAAATCATTTTCACAACCCTTGCACTTTGCATAATGAGCTGATTTTCCATAAAAGCCCCAATTATACTTCTCAGAGGCTGATGGAGACTTAATCTAAGAATCCCACCCTGGTACCGGCTGGGGGATCAAACGTGTTGGGGAAGTGGGGCGAGGGGGAGGATTGTGGTTGTAGAGTAGGAGAGGGGTTTGTGGAAGGCACCCAGCGAGGCGTGTGGGGATGTGGATCTTGCTGTGGTCAGAGCGAACTCTCCAGATTGGGGGTGTCCTAATTTGGGGTCATGACAGCTCTGAACAGCTGGGAGGGAGGAGATGGTAAAGGGTAGGACTTCCTGAGAAGGAAGCCGAAAGGTGCCCTCAGCCTACGAGGTCAGGACCCATGAAGGAAACTTCCATCAGCCAAACAACCTTGGGCAGGGATTCTCTTGGAAACTTTGTCTCTTCTTCTGTAGGCTGGGAGCATGGCCCTGCCTCGTGCGGCTGCTGTGTGTCTGTGCACCGTACAGCCCAGCACCTGGTCCTTGGTGAAGGCCCATGGCTGCTAGGTGGATGTCCTAACCCCCAAACCCTGAGAGTGTGACAAGGAAAAGGGTTTTCGCAGATGTAAATACACATAATTTTAAGAGGGAGGCAGGAAGGTCAGAGTCGGAAGGAGGAGATGTGATGGCAGAGGCGGAGTTAGCGTGATGGGGCTGTGGGCCAAGGAATGTAGGCGGCCTCTTCAGAAGCTGGAAAAGGTAAGGGACACATTCTCCCCGGTGCCTCCTGAAAGGGACCAGACCCTCAATACCTTGATGCCAGCCCCTAGAGCCCACTTCAGATTTCTGACCCCCTGAACTGTAAGAGTCTATGTTGCTTGTAGCCACCAACTCTTCAACTCTCTGGTGACCTGTTAGAGCAGCAGCAAACGCCCCTGGATTGGCTGGGAGGCTGTCTGAAGGCCCAAGTATGTGGCATGTCTGGGCATATACCAGCATGGGGTCCTGGTCGGGAGCACATACCAGCATGAGGTCCCGGTGGGGGGCACATACCAGCATGAGGTCCCGGTGGGGGGCACATACCAGCATGGAGTCCGGATGGAGGGACTCAGCCCTGGCTCCTTGCTGGGCTGGGCTCCTGGCTTTGATTGTCTCATGCTGGCCCAGCCCTGCCACCCTTTCTTCTGCTTCTGACTTTTAAAAATTCAAATACATTCATATCACATAAATGTAACCCTTTTAAAGTATGCAATTCAGTGGCATTTAGTACGTTCACAGTATTGTGCAACCACCGCCTCTATCTGCTTTCAAAACATCTTCACACCCCAGAAAGAAACCCGTTATCGTGAGTAGTCACCGCCCTCCCCAGCCTCGGGCAGCCCCCAGCCTGCTTTCTGTCTGCCTGCTCTGGATGTTTTGTGTCCCCGGAATCATACCGTGCGCGCCTTTCACACGTGGCTTCTCCCACTCCGCATCTTGTTTTCAAGGTTCACTCAGCCATAGCCGGTCAGTGCGCCGTTGCTCTTTATGGCCGTGTCACATTCCATTGTGTGGCCGGGCCGTATTTTGCATATCCATTTATCACGTGATGAACCTTTGGCCTGTTTCCACCTTTTGGCTCCTGTGAATAGCATTGCTGTGACAGCTGCAAGACAGGGGACAGGGGTCAGGCTGAGGTTGGAGTGAGAGAAATGGACGTAAGCTGGAACTTCCTGTTTTAATATGAAGTGAATTCTTAGAATATCGGACATACCCGTGTCGAATCTAAGCACAACAAAACCTTAGGAACTGTAAGCGGTGACCTCGCATTTTCTTATGGCTTTGAGGACCCGCCTTTTGGTCTTCCCATGTGCAGGGGGAGCTGGTGGCGAGCTTTATCCCGGAGCACTGAGCAACCAGACCTAAGATGTGGCTCATGTAGGGAGAGGCTGGGTGCCTTCCCAGGATATAGAGGCAGCTTGCAGAGACGGCCTCTTGCTGAGTTCTTTCCTTTCAGCCTCTGCTCCTGCAGTGGCCGGGAGGGCACTAGAACCCCGTTCCTTGCTGGGTGGCCCAGATAATGAGAAAGTCTATGCAGTGGTGAGGGCTGCATCCTTGACTTCCACTCCCAAACCTGGTTTTGCCTTCCCGGATCACCTACTAGGTACCAAATACCTCTCAAGTGAGACATCTCAGCCAGAGGCTCCGTGAGTGGACCTTGGCAGACTCTGCAGTTCCTACACCTCCGTGAACGAATGTGCTACCCTCTGTGCACACTGTTATCCGAGGTGAAGGATAAGCACGCCAACACCTTGTCCTGCCCCGAGAGTCCCGGCCTCTTCTCCCCGGAGTCTTTGGTATGTTTGAAGACATTGCTGTGGCTCCTGTAGCCTTCTCTCTTGGGTACAGCATCCCCGGCTCTCAACGCTTTCTTCCATCCGAGCTGGTGTCCCTTTTCCCATCTGGTGCTGCCTGCTTAATTCCAGGTAATTGGGCTGAGAGGAGATGGGGACGGGAAGTGGCAGTCATTATATGCTTAGCAGCTCATCCCGCCAGCAAGATGGGTTTAATTGTCCCACCTGGTGACATCAAACATCCTGGCCACCTGTCCTCAGTGGGTCTGCTGTGAGGGGACAGGATGACATGTGAGTCCCTGGGCCGGCCTAATTGGAGAGTCTTTTTTTCTTTTTCTTTCCTTTCATTACAATAATGGATTCAACCTCCTCTGCATAGGGAGTGGGAGGGGAGTAATTGGAAGATATTAAACTCCTTCCTGGAGAGGGGAGGTCAGAAGAGGCCACCTTTGGATTGCTGGGCTTCGAGGCTGGGGTCCGGCCCCCTCCAGCCTGCTTCTGGTCACAGCAGCCAGCTCTCTGAAGGGTAGGCTCAAGTCACCAGCTGGCTTGCTCCATCAATCTGGCACCTGTTCCACACCCTTGTTGCCCTGGTCAGTAGCACAAGCCAGCGGCAACTCAGTGAAGAATAGCACTGGGCAGGCCCAGCACTCTGGCCTGGCGTGGTCGCTGCCTCATTCGCACCACTCTCCTCTGCATTTGTCCAACCATGGCTGGAGCCTCCAAGTTTAGGCAGAACAAACTGTGTTAGATGGTGCGTGTGTATGGGTGTGTGCATGTGTGTATGTATACATGCATGATGGGGGTGTGTATGCAGGTGCACATGGGTATGTGTGTGCATGTGCAGATGGGTGTGTGTGTACAGGTGCATGGAGTGTGTGTGTGTGCAGGTGCATGGGGTATGTGTGCATATGCAGATGTGTTTGTGTGTACAGGTGCATGGAGTGTGTGTGCATATGCAGATGTGTGTGTAAGTGCAGGTGCATGGGGTATGTGTGCATATGTAGATGTGTGTGTGTACGGGTGCATGGAGTGTGTGTGTGCAGGTGTTTGGGGTGTGTGTGTGCAGGTGCATGGGGTATGTGTGCACATGCAGATGTGTTTGTGTGTACAGGTGCATGGAGTGTGTGTGTGTGCAGGTGTATGGGGTGTGTGTGTGCATGTGCAGATGGGGATGTGTGTGCAGGTTCATGGAGTGTCTATGTGCAGATGGGTGTATGTGTGTGTGCACGTGTGTGTGTATATATGCTGACGTGCCCACACATATCTCTGCACTGGGAGCTCCCAGCAGGCCTGGATCTTGCTCATTCTGTATCCCAGTATCTCCAGCAGTTGAGTCTGAATGTAGGGATCATGCCAGCAGGAGCAGCAGGCACCCAGAGTGTTTTGGATCCTCCCTGGGGCTTTGTTGCAGGTTCTCAAGGGCTGGTGCTTCTCATGTGAGGACGGGTGAAGGGAGGGTGCTCGGCTGTCCTGTCTGGGCAGTGTTGGCACGGGGAGGGAGAGCCCAGGGCACTCAGGCCTGGCTTGGTTTCTTTGATATAGGGATGCCAATGCTGATGTGGCAGCCAAGGCTAGTGACAGAGCTGACCGTCGGTGGGCAAGCGCTTTGGTGTAGCAAAGGGGCGTGGCATGTGTGGGTTGGCCATAGTGCAGGGTGATGCAGACTGTGCTCGGCCGCTCCCTGGCCCGCTCCAGCCTTTTGGGTGCTTGTCAGTTGGAACCTGCCACACCTGTGGGAGCTGCTGCTGGTGGGTGGTACTCAGAGTGCAGAGAGGGGACAAGCAAGGGGTGATGTCAGCAGAGGCCGCTGGGGCAGGGCCTCCCCAGTGCCTGAGGGATTCCCTTTCCATGCACTAGATCTGGCCTAGTGTCCAGTTCTGCTGCTCAGCATGGGGGCAGCTCTGCACCAAGCCTTCCACCCTCTCTTGGCCGACGACCCCCTCCCCATGCTTGCTGACCAGAGACCCACACTTGGGAAGGAGTGAGTGGCCCTGGGGTAGAGGGAGGCCACATCTGCAGAGACAGCAAATACTGACCTTTGCTGTACTAAAGTCACAGCCTGGCCCACTGGCCACCAGAAGTGTGCACCTGGCCCCACAGAGAAGGCTTTGAAACCATTCCCGCTGTCCAGGGCCTGCCGCGGATTTTACCTGACAGCTGAGTGGTTGGCGGCTGGAATCCAGTCTTGCCACCTACAAGACCTGGGATGTCGTCTGTGAATAGGGTGACTATGGCATCTTGTGTGTGGGGTTTTCATAAGGACTGAGTGGGAGAATCGGGTGACTCTCTGGGTCTGGCACATGGGAAGTGCATGGCACACATTGGCCAGTACGACCTTGGGTGAGTCTATGTCCAGCACAGAAATGGCGAGGGGGGCCCAATGGGTCAACGGGGGCTGTGCCCCCACCCTGCACCCCTAACCGAGCAGCAGGGCTAGGGAACACTGGTGTGTCCTCTCTGCGGTTGCCACCATGAGGATGATGGTGTGAAGGAGACACATTTGTTCAGAAATACAGTAACTGGCTGTTTACTGCATGGCTGGTGTAGATGAGCTCCCTCATGCTGGAGACGGTCAGGAGAAGCAGGGCTGGCAGCCTGGCAGGGGGCCGTGAACAGCCAGCCTGAGCTTCTGCAGTGGGGCAGGGATCTGCCTGTGTCTGTCTTTCAAAGACAAAATGCAGCTGAGTTTCTCTCTTTGCTCAGCTCCGAGATCATCGCAGCTATTGTCAGATGAACTTGCTGAGCTGCCAGTTTGCCCACTGAGAATACTTCTCCCCACTGAGAATACTTCTCCGGCTCCTCTAATGGATTTTATTATTACTTCTCTTCTCGTCTCATTCCCTCCTTCCCATCCACCCCCCACTCCCCGCCTTCTGTTCTGCCTTCTTTCCTTCCTTCTTTTTATTCTTCTATCTACCCACTTAGCTACCCATCTACCACTCATTCATCATCTATCCATGTATATATCTACCCATCTGCCTGTCCATTCTTTCATCCATCCACCCATCCAGGTACCCTACAACCCATCCACGCACACACCAAGCCACCCATCTCCCAGTCCATTCATCAGTCTGTCCATCTGTCCACACATCCATACATCTACCCACCCATCCATCATTCAAGCACCCTACAACCCATCAAGCACCCATCCACCCGTCCCTTCTTCAGTTTGTCCATCTGTCCACTCATCAGTCCATCCGTTCACTCATTTATCCTTCCTTCCTTCCTTCCTTCCTTCCTTCCTTCCATACATCCTTCCACCACCCATCCATCCATCCATGTACCCATCCATGTATCCATCCATCCATCCATTCACTCGTCCATCCATCCATCCATGCATCCATCCATCCATCCATCCACCCATCCATCCACCCATTGATGCATGCATGCATGCATGCATGCATCCATCCATCCATCCATCCATCCATCCATCCATCCATCCATCCGTCCATTTATTCACCCACCCATCCACCCATCCATCCACCCATACACTCATCCACCTATTCATTCACCCTTCTGTTCATCCATTCATTTATCCATGCATGCATGCATGCATGCATCCATCCATCCATCCATCCATCCATCCATCCATCCATCCATCCATGCATCCATGCATCCATCCATCCATCCATCCATCCATCCATCCATCCATTTATTCACCCACCCATCCATCCATCCATCCACCCATACACTCATCCACCCATTCAACACCCTTCTGTTCATCCATTCATTTATCCATCCATCCATCCATCCATCCATCCATCCATCCATCCATCCACCCACCCTTCTGTCCATTTCCCTTTGCCCTATTTCACATGAATTGGTCTCAGTGTGGTACTCTAGAGTCATTAAGGCCACAACCTTTGTTGGCTAAGAGTAATAAGGTTAGGACCCATCTGCTCCCCAGCACATAGTAGGCACCGAATAATATGATGTGGGTGGATGAATGAGCTGACTTGGTTCACTCAGGTGGTGATGTGATGCTGGATCAGTTTCTTGCCCCTGAACCTCAGTGTCCTCACCAGTCGGTTGGAGTTACTGGGTTATGAGGATTCAGAGGATATGTCTGTAAAGGTCTTAGTATAGTACTTGGCACACAGTGGGTCCAAAAGCTGAGAGTCAGGAGGAGGAGGAGCTGCCACTCTGTGCCTCAGGTTCCTCATCTGCAAATGAGGATCTCCCAGCACTCACCTGGAAGGCTGCAAGAATTAAAGGAGGCCGTGTGACCAGACTTTCCATGTGGCACATGGCAGCAACGTTGTCTCCTGAGTGCACGGTGGAGGGCATGTGGCTCTCCATCTGCAGCGGAACTCAGGAATCCCCTAAAGCCCGCAGAGCTCCAGGGGCATGACTGTCCATGAAGTGGTTTTAGAAGATGCTGGAGTAAAATGTACATGAGCAGTTGTGCGTCTGCTCTAGTTTTCAGCTCCCGAGCATCACACCTGCCCTACGCCTACTCGGGCAGCTCAGGTGCCTGGAATTTGGGATTGTTCTTCATGGCACCGTGGTGGGGGAGGACATCCTAGGTGTGCCAGTCGACAGCAGGGTGGTACCTTGCCCACCACTGGCTGGTCCTCGTGGATGAATGTCCCTTGTGTCAAGATGAGAGAACCCTCTGTTTGAGGAAGAGCCCAAGGGTGTGAGCTTCCTCCTGGGCTGAGGCACAACAGGGCAGTGAGATGGGAAAACAAAGGGATTCAGGGCAAGTCCTGGGACCTGGCAGGTGTCTCCAGGTGACGCCAGTGGACTCACGGGGCCCTGCTGGCTCACATTTCAGAGCCTGTGTCCAGCTCCTAGAGCCTGGCCCATTCACATCAGAAGGATCTTTCATTCCCTCCCGTTACAGATGGGGAAACTGAGGCCCAGGGAACATCACTTTCCTGAGGTCTCATGATGTTGATACTTAGCCCAGGGAGTCCATTGCAGTCCATTTGTTTCTTTATTCGTTTGTTCCCTTATTCCCTCATTCATTCCTCATTCTATTGGTGCCTTGTTCTGCTGGGCCCAGGGCCAGGCGTTGGGACATAGCAGGAGCTGGCCAGCCTTGGGATGTGCCTGGTTCTGTGGGGAGTGAACACCAGGCCACTGGTCATGTGCAGGTGAACACACTGCAGCCGTACCTGGGTCAGGGCAGAGCAGGGCAGGGCGTGGTGGGTTCCAGACCTGGAGGCTCAGGTTTAAGGGCCTGGCCTGAGGTTGAGAGACTCGGGTTCGAGGCCCAGCTGGGATCCTTGCTGTTGGTGTGACCCTCAGCAGGTTCCTTAGACCTGAGCTTGTTCCCTCGTCTACAAATGGAGGCCCATGTGGGCCCGATGGGCAGAGCTGGTGCTGAGGGACCCAGCCCGTGAGGCGCAGCCCCAAGCAGTGGTTCTCAAAGTAAGGGCTGAGGACTGTGCGTCTGGGCCCCCTGGCTTTCCATGTAGATCCCAGATAAGCCTGGGGGAAGCGGGTGTATGGGGTGAATGGTGGCCCCCCAAAAGCTATATCCCCCAGAACCTGTGAATGGGACTGTATTGGATAAAGGAGTCTTCACAAATGTAATTAAATTAGGGACCTCTAGATGAGATCATCCTGAATTATCTGCTTGGGCCCTAAATCCAATGACGAGTATCCTTATAAGAACCACCCAGAGGAGAGACACAGGGAGAAGAGGAGAAGGTCATGTGAAGAGGGAGGCAGAGGTTAGAGCCATGTAGCCATAGGCCAGGGAACACGTGGAGCCCACCCGAGCTGGAAGAGGCAGGAGGGACCCTTCCCTAGTGCCTCCAGAGGGAGCGCAGCTCTGCAGCACCTGGATCTCAGGCTTCTGGCCTCCAGAACTGAGAGAACTGGAGAGAAGAAGTTTCTGTTGGTTTAAGCCCCCCATTTGATGGTGCTTGGTTACGCAGCCCCGGGACACAAACATAGCAGGGACATGGGTTTTGCTGCAAGGCTGGCTCTGGGGTGCAGGGTCCAGGAGCGGGTCCCTCAGCCACGCCTCCTCAGCCTAGCCTGCCTGTGGGGCAGAGGCCTGCACTCCCTGGAGGCCGGACCAGCACCCTCACGAGCCCTAACCAGGGCTTCTTTTCTTTTTTTTTTTGAGACGGAGTCTGGCTCTGTCGCCCAGGCTGGAGTGCAGTGGCCGGATCTCAGCTCACTGCAAGCTCCGCCTCCTGGGTTTATGTCATTCTCCTGCCTCAGCCTCCCGAGTAGCTGGGACTACAGGTGCCTGCCACCTCGCCCGGCTAGTTTTTTTGTATTTTTAGTAGAGACGGGGTTTCACCATGTTAGCCAGGATGGTCTCGATCTCCTGACCTCGTGATCCAGTCATCTCGGCCTCCCAAAGTGCTGGGATTACAGGCTTGAGCCACCGCGCCCGGCCGCTAACCAGTGCTTCTTAATGTAGCCCTGGCATCCACAAGACCTCCTGGGCCAGGAGGAGGCTTGCAGCTGGGAGGGAGGTTTGGGGTTCAGGGGCCCCCCTCCAGGTAGCAGGGATGAGATGTGAGCCTTCGGGGACAGTGTCCTCCTCCTTCCCGGTGTCCTGTCCCAAGTATAATAACACGGTGTGTTTGGGGCAGGAGGACTGTCCTGTGCCTGGTCATTGGCATGAGGTGAAGCCCTTTCCAATTCCTGTCCTTCCCTCTAGGGAGCGAAGATGGTTTTATTCTGTAACAAGCAAAATAAACCAAGGCCGCCTCCTCAGCAACTGTCACCATTAAAAATTTATCTGGGCAGCTGGGTAACATTATCGGCTCGTTTTCAGAGACTGAGAAGAAACGACGCATCATGTTTTGTGGTGGGATTTATACATAAGCAGATGAGACGTGCGGTCATTAAAAATATCCAGGAACAGAAGATGACGTCTTGGCATCTTGGTGGTGTCTTGGGAGACTGTGGTCCGGGAAGTGGGTCGGAAGCGAGCCCCTTCCCGCCCACTGTGCTCCCTGCAGCGCCGTGCGCCCTGCAACCCCATGCTCCCAGCGGCCCCGTGCTCCCTGCAGCCTCATGCTCCCAGTAGCCCCGAGTGTTCTGCTCCTGTGTCAGCTCCTCTCGCCACTGGAGCAGAGTCTTTAGTAATAACAGGACAGTCCCCTGAACGTCCCCTGCAGTGGCCTCACTGTGGCCCTTGTGTATCGTGTCCCAGGCACTGGCTGCTTGTTTCAGGATGGAAAGAAGGCTCTGCAGCGGGAGCAAATAACTCCCGAGTCTTGGTGACTTATGGCAGCAAATGTGTCTCGCTCACAGCACTAGCCAACAGCGGTCAGAGGTCGGGCTGTGCTCTGCTCCCTGCCGTTTGTCCTGGAGCTAGACTGACAGATAGTGTCCAGCGGGAACAGGGCGGGTTGTCTTGGCAGGGCGGAGTAGACAGGGCAGCTCCTGTGCTGGCTGCTGTAGCTGCTGCTCGGAGTCTCATAGATCACTTCCGCCCACATCTCTTTGGTCAAACTGAGTCCTTGGACCTCACCTGGAGGCAGGGGCAGGGCAGGATTATCACCTTCCCGCAGGGGTGAAACCAGAATATTTGGCACTAGGCGTTCAGCCTGGCACACACCACTTGACACTGCTCATTCCTGAGAGGAGGGACCGATTGTCCCCTTTTTACAGCTGAGGAAACTGAGGCTGATAAGCCTGTGGTCATGCATTCAGGGTGTTATGGAAATAAACCTAAACATGGGCCTGGGTGACTGCAGAGCCAGTGCCAGGCTGCCATGGGATGGAGCCAGGATTTCAGGGGAGCCTGAACAACGCAGGAGCCTGCCTGAGCCCAGAGCTGTCTGCCTCACCCCCGGCTCATGGCTTTCTTTCCCCAAAGATGCCCAGCCCCATGCGAGGCACGTTCCCAGGGGCCCGTGCCCGCCAGCACATGGCCTGGTTTTGAAGGCAGCACTTAGGAGCGTTTCAACAGAGAGGAAGGAACCCTGGGATCGGCCATCTGGCTCCCTCGCTTGTCGCTTTCTCCAGCCTTTTGTTCCGCTCATTCCCTTATCTTTATTGATGCATTGATTTAACTTGTAATTACTTTGAACACTCACAAGCTGGCCAGTCTATCCAAGGACAAGAAGCTTGAAGTTTCTAGCTCTTAGGACACAAAGGAGCTGCGGCCACTCCAGCGCCCGTTGGGAAGTAGCCACCATCCTGAATTTTGGGTTTACCCTTTACTTTTATCAAAATTCAAATACAGTTTTGTTTCATCTTCATTGCTTTGAATCTTTACATGAAGAGACCCACCCCTGTTGAAGTGGACTCCTGGGACCTGCTTCTCTTCCTCCCTGTTAGCGATCAGCACAAGTGTGGCAAGCCACTCTGTGTCCCGTCTGTCACGGGGGCCCCTCTGGAGCTGCCCCGTCCACCCGCCATCATAGCAGCAGTGACCAGGCGGCACGGGGCTGTGAACCTCCCAGGCGCCAGCTCATTAAATGTTCCCCTTGATCCTGGGAGTCAGAGATTTTTGCCGCCATTTTGCAGAGGAGGAAGCTGAGACTCAGAGAGGTCACCTCTAGCCCAGGGCCAACCCGCTGGGCAGCATGGGGCTGGAACTTTATCTGACGTCCTCAATTGGGATCTGCCTGGGAGTCAGGGGGCCAGGGTTCCGGGCCCAGCATTGATCCAGGCATGGAGCCCCTGGCCCAGGGTGTCCGGGCTCTTCCCGCTTGGTTCTTGGTAGAACTGGCCTCTGACAGCTGGGAAAACCAGCCTCAGGCCTCACCTGCTGACCCTGGGGACAGGAGACACTCCACTGCCCCTTAGGGTTGCTGGTGGGGAGACTGACGCGGGTCTCGACCCCGTCCAGCACCGAGGTTCCAGCCCTCTGGGAGGTGGGCTGCTCACGCTGAGGCACGTTGCTGGCTTTGGCCCGAGGTCCCAGCTAGGGTTGGTAACTCCCGAGTCCTGGGTTTTCTGCTATTTGGAGAATTTTGTTATTAGATCCTCCTCCCTTCCCTGAGCACCCACTTGGTGGGAGGGGGCAGCTACAGGATGGGAACCCTGTATGTCGCTCCAGGTTAGGGATCTGGCATTCTGGGAGCAAGGAGGGTTTGGATGGAACAGGTATCTCAGGGAGGCAGAGATGAGGTGTGGCCAGTTCTGGTTGGAACTTAAGGCTGTAGGCCTGAGGCTCCAAGGTGGGTAGTTGGGAACCTGGATAGCTGGCCCTCGCCCAGCCCCTCCTCACCCAGGGCCGCCTTCAGGCCCAGGGCTGGCACCACCCACAGGGGTCAAAGCCCTGTTCTCTGCTGCAAAGGAGCCCAGCCAAGTCCATCCCCTCAGGGTTACTGTGGGAGAGCTGAGCTCCGTCATCCTCCTCATGCTTGCTGGGAGCCCCTGCCCAGTGGCCTGATGACCCGATCACTGGGGCGGACAAGTCGTGCCCTCTCATCCCTGCCGCCCATCAGCCAGTCATGTTCACCTACTGTGTGCAGCCCCTCCAAGGCCCAGAGTTCCTGGGGACATGGTCTCAGGGTGGCAGCGGAGGGATGGGGCGAGGTGGGAGCCCTCGGATGCAGTGGTCTGTGCGCCTCACTGAGGAAGCCATGCCCTGCCTGGGCCCTGACGGCCATGGAGAGTTCTGGGGCAGGGAGGCCCAGGCAGAAGCCCTGGGGAACTGTGCTTGGTGGCCCTGGATAGAGAGGGGCCGGGGCCAGGGCAGCCAGGGACAGGACTGGACAGGGGAGGGAGCAGCGTGCGAGGGGAGCCCTGGGGGTTCCAGCAGGGCAGTGGCCTCTGAGATTTTGTCCGGAGCCTTCCTCTAGCCCTGCCTGGCCTCGAGGGGCTCCAGGGTGGAGGCCAGGGCCACTGAGGGGCTGCTGTGGACGCCCAGGTGGGAGTGGTGGAGGGTTGTGGGGCAAGGTAGCAGGAAGAGGGTGAGTGGGGCTGGTAGCCAACAGGAGGTGCCAGGGGTGACACCCAGACCCTTTGGTGTGGTCCGTCCCTTATGATGACCCGGGGCTGCTGTCCGAGACATGGCCAGGTGGTGTGAGGTCCTGGCTGCCAGCCCAGCTCTGCCACTTTCTGGCTGGCCTCCTTGGGCAGCTTCCTTCATCTCTCTGGGCCTCAGTGTCCTCTTTGGGATGGAGACAGAACCCCATGTTGTGGTGCTGTCGGGAGCATCAGCACAGCTTCCGTCCCGTGAGGACTTCCCTTTTCCCTGCTCTGTGAATGCAAAGGAAAGATTGGGTCCCCACTGTGCCCTTTCAGCTGGGTAGGTGTGCCCCCATCCCTGCTCTAAGACTCCACCAGTGGACAGAGGCTGGTGTCTGTGGAGCAGCTTGACCAGGCTGTCCTGGGACTCCCGAGACTGGCCCCACCTCGGGCAGTTGCTGCCACAATGGAGGGTTGTCCAAGGCTCTCCCGGAAACTTGCTCTCTGCTGGGACTGGCATCCCTAACTATCTCACCAGGGCTGATAAATGTATCGGCCACCTGGAGTGTGTCCATCCCAGTGTCCCTCCCAGCTGGGCTCAGAGAGTACACCGTGATTGACTAGTGATGCCTGCCATGGGCAGGGGCTGGAAGGGTAGTGGCTGCTCCTTGACAGGCCCTGGGGTTGCTGTCCCTGTCACAGCCGATCCTCCAACGCGAGGCCCTCTCTCACTAGGGAGACTGCCAAGGCTTGGCCACCCAGCTGACCCTTCATTTCCCAACAGACAAGTCAGCAGGAAGTGCGGGGAGGGGGAAGAGGGCCTTCAGCTGCTGTGTCGCCCAGTCCCCCTTGGCAGCCTAGAGAAGAGAGGGATCTTGCCTGAGGTGACACAGCAGAGTGGTAGTTGCAGAGAACCCCCAGTGTGGCCGCCCACTCTGGCCCTCCCACCCCAGCTCTCCAAGTAGGGGTCCTGCATGCAGCTCCCAGCTTCCGAGTGTTTGCTGGAGGAAGGTCTGCATTTTAAGCTTGTTGCCTTGGGCATGCCATGTGGGCTCCTCCTCCTGGGTCTCGGATCAGAGCCCCTGCCATGCAGCCCGTGGATTCAGTTCCCAGCCTGGCCCAGCGTGTCCACCCTTCTGCCTCTGGCCAGGGTGGGACACACGTGCAGACAAGCCGCTGTGGCTCGTGTCCACCCACCCAAAACTGCCCAGCCTGGCTTGTGTGATCTGGCGACTGCATCAGACGTGAGAGCCGGGGAAGCTCAGGAAGCCATTTGTGTGCTGCCCTCCCGCAACAGACCCCCACTGGCCCAAGGCAGGAAACTGCTGTGTTCAGGGAGAGGGAAGAAAAGGAATGGTGTTTCCAGTAGCTGACAGAGCGTTCCATGTTCACAGGAGGAGCTCAGAGCTGTCCTGGTCGGGGGCTGCTGAAGAACCGAGGAGCCGTCTGGGGCCCTCATGGGCACCTTTTGGCACAGAGTGTTGACCTGCAGGCCTGGAGTCTGGAAGCGTGGGCAGGCCCAAGCCTTGCCTGTTTCCTCCTCATGAATCAGACCTGTTGTGTCTGAGTTCCTGTGCCATAGTCCTCATCAGTCACTCTGTCCACCTTTCTCTGCCCAGCATGACTGAGCTCGGTCGAGGGTCCTCAGGCCAAGGCCAGGGGGACAGCTGGGGCTCTGGCCCATCAGTGCCCAGTTTGGAAGCGTCCTGATCCCCGTCCTGCGTCTGCAGGGAGTGTACCATAGTTTTCGGTTTGCAGAAGTGAGATGCACGGAGGCCTGACCCACAGCTGGGTGGAGCAGCCGTGCCGGGGCCTGGGGGTGCAGGCCTCAGCCCTGGAAAACCCCTGCCGGCCTGTGGGCTGCAACACCCCTGTCCCAGAGTCTCCTCCCTCAGCCCCATTCCCTGATGGACAAATCCTAAGTGTTTGTCCAGGGTGCTTCCTGCCAAGCCTGGGCAGGTGTCCCCTGGGAAGAGGCCTGGCATGGAGTGAAAGGCAGAGTGGCTTTGCAGGCTCTGCGTGCTCGCCGGGGAAGGACGCCCCGTGGGCCGCTGGCCATTTCCTTCCAAACCGGTGCCAGCCAAGATTCCCTTACGAGAAGCGTGTTGGAAAATAAAAATATATATTATGCTTTACAGCTGCTGAGAAGTCACATTCCTGTGTCATCAGCAGCCACGTCAGGCCCCTTCCTCTCCCAGACAAAGTAGCGTGGGCAGAGAACCAAGCATTTCTTTCCGCCTGGGAGATCTGTGTCTTCCTCTGCCTTGCTGGGGTTCTGGAAACAAGGGCAGAAGCAGCCTAGCTGGATTTGGGGGTCATGGGGGGTCTCTCCTCTAGGGCTGTGGTATATTCACCATCTCCCCTGGTGACCTTGGAGCTGGCCACACCCCCGCCTTGCTGGACCTGCCATGGCAGACGTCAAGGTCACTGCCGGGGCTATGACAGTGGCTGTGCCTCAGTGCCCCCACCTTCCAACCTGCCACCGCATGGGGGACAGACCCTCCTACTTCCATCCTGACTTTGGTTTCAGATCCTGGTAACCACACCGGGCCAGCCCATTGGTCACTCTCGACTCCAGCCCCATGAGACTCCTGCCCCACCTGGCACTTGAGTCCTCATCTACCCTCTGCCCAGGCTGCCTCCTCCAGCCCTTAAACCATGCCCATGTCCATCATCACATTCCCCCTCCTTCCTTCACATATCGCATCTGAGGCAGGTGGCTTGTCTGAATATTACAGTGAGTGAGCTGAGTCCAGGGGATGTAGGGCCCTTAGTAAGCTCCCAGCTAGGAGGTTTGTGGCCAGGGTTCCTACCCCAGCCTGTCTTAAACAAAGCTGGAACTCTGGGCCAGGTACAGTGCCTCACACCTGTAATCCCAACACTGGGAGGCCAAGGTGGGAGGATCGCTTGAGACCAGCCTGGACAATATAGCAAGACCCTATATCTACAAAAAAATACCAAAAAACCCAAACAAAGTCAGAACTCTGAACTCAAAATTAGACTTTACTCTTCACACCAGCTCTCTTGCCGCCTCCTGTGAGAAGCCCTTCCTGGTTTCCCCAGGTTCAGACTCCCTGCCACCCGAGGTGTCTCTGTGTGCTCCCTGCACCCCTCGGCCCTGTGCTGCCTTCATGCTGGGCGTGTCAGGCTCATCTCCGACACTGGCATCCCCGAGCCGGGTGTGGCCATGGGTGGGATGCCAGGTTCGACCTGGCCTCCTCCCATCGTGATAGCGCTTCTGGGCTGGGTGGGATGCTGCGCCGAGAAAAGAAACGCGATCCGTAGGCTTGTTTTGACAGTTGGAGCCGTTTAGCAGGAGAACCGTTTCTAATAAGCGAAGCCCCCAAGGCCTCCCTGCCAATTAGAAGGCAGCACCCAGGTGACTCCCTCAATAATTCAACGGGCCTGGCGGGCCCTCCGGGCTGCTCTGCCTGATGTGCCTTTTAAGTTTGCCTGGCTGCTGGTTCCCTGGCACACAGTGCGAAAAGGGCTATGGCCCGGCTCCCATGCCCTGGGCGTGGGGTCCCACGGTCCCCCCACCCGCGCTGTTCTCTTTCTCCTCACCATGGCCTCTGCCTGGGTGAGATGCCACTGCACCTGGTGGTGTTCCAGTGCCAGGCCGGCGCCTGGCCCTCCCGAAGCCTGATTCGGAAGCTGGTTTCAGAATTGGAAACTGAGGGTTAGCCAGCCCCACTCCCCCGCATAGTGTCAGCACGTAAATGCAAACACTGTTGTCTGCCATCTGCAGGACTAAAGCGGCCAACTTGTCCCAGTTTAAGCACCCAAAGTCCCGCATCCTAAGAAATCCCTGTCCCGGGCAAACGAGGACAGTGGATGTCAGTGCTGGTCACACCTGGCCTCAGAGGCCGAGGGCACTCCCTTGGGGCCATGAGAGGGTCTCACCCTCCAGGATGTAACTCAAGGCTCTGCCTGTTCTCTCGGAGGGCTCCGGCTGGGCGAGGAGCACCAGGGTCAGGTGGAGCAGCTTCCCTGATGCACTGCTGGTGCACACGGTCCTTGGCAGTCACCGTGCAGGGCCTTTTTTTCTGTTAGTCGGGTCCTACTTTCTTTCTGTACCGGCCAAGTGGAGGCATTAGGGACTGTCTCAAGCATTGGATCCTTCACCCGAGATGCCAGCAGAGTATGGGAAACAAAAACCGTGTCCCAGACTCTGTGCATGACGGCTGGATGAGCCAAACACTGATTTCTGTACCTTCTGGAATCTTCAGTACCTCCCAGGATCCAAACATTCATTTAGGGCTGCGTTCTTGTTCAGATGTACTGTGGGAGGAAGGGCTCGGTGGGGTGCCCTGCCTGAGCCATGGCAGGGCCGGGTGGACCATCTGTGGGGAGCGGGCACTTTTCCAACTGTGATCTAGGAATTGGTGCCGCTGCGGCTGGCTCTGGAGGCAGAGTGGGTTCAGAGGCTGAGCTGGTGGAAAGCGGAAGGGGAGAGACCCGCGCTAGTACATGCAGGATGCTCACTAGAAGGCTTATGCACCATCTCCCTTGGTCTTAGCAATTGCTACTACCCGCCCCCATTCTGCAGTGGGGGAAACTGAGGCTCAGAGATGGGCAGAGCCAGGGCTTGAACCCAGACCCATTACCTGCAGAGGCCTTGCTCTTAGCTTTCCCCACAAGGTCTCCCCTCAAGTGAGCACAGTTGAGGTGCTGGGGTCTGTGCTGTGGCTTCTCCCTGATGTTATCTCTGGGTGTTTGGGGACGGAGCCTGGGAGCTGCATCTTGGCCCCAGGCAGGGCTGTCTGTGGACACTCACTCCAGGATGAGACGCACACCTGCTGGGTGGATTCGCTCTTTAAGAGGCAAGAGGGGCTTCCCTGCTCTGAGGTGGCAGTAGCCCCTAGGGAAACAGGGCCGGGACTCCAGGGGTGCAGGAGTGGCCACGAAACCTGCATGATGGAGCCCCGGAGTCCGCTCAATATGCAGAGGAGGCCGCTGCTAGATGAGGTCAGCAGGCCCTGTGCTGCATCCAAGCTGGTTTTGAAGCGCTTGAGTAGAACCTGGGGCGGTGGTGTTGTGGGGGCCCAGCCTTCTCTCCCTGTAACCGCTGCTGTTATGGAATCTTAGATCAGCGCCAACAAGGGGATGTGTTCCCCATCGAACCCCACATTTGAGGCCCCACAGTCCTCATGGAAGCACAGTAAGACGTGAGGTGTCTGGGCTCATCCCCTAGAACTCAGGCACCTGCCACCTGCCTGGGAAGGAGGGCAGCTGTGTTTAGGGTCCTCTCTTCGGCTACTCTGGTCTTTGTCTTAAAAACAAATCTGGCTGCCGGCTCCTCAGGGCCTTCCAAGAAAGCAAACCCAAGCTGTCCTCCCTCTAGCTGAGATCCTGAGGGTCTGTGCTGACACAGACCTGTGCTTGCTACCCTCAGTTTGGAGACCCCTGAGTGTCCAGTGTGCCCCTCCCTTCAGACTGTGGGGCCGCCAGGCAGCTATTGGCACAGTGGCACAGGTGGTGCTCTGCAGAGGTCATCTTTTCCCAGAAGTCCTGAAGGCAAGAATAGGAGCCTGATTTATTATCCCAAAGCGAAATTCAAGCTACTCCTTCTCCCTGAATCAGTGACAAATGGCCACCCAGGCCAGCCCCACGCGGGTGCCCCGTAAATCCCGGGGGAAGGACAGGAGGGGAGTGAAGGAGCCCTTTGGAAGCAGGAGCTATGTTTCCTCTGCTCTTACTTCGGGGTTTGGATTTGGGCACCCCGTGGGGTGTTCTGTTTCCCGGTCTGTGTCCTCTGGCTGGTGACTCATCTGGCCGTAGCACTGGGACTGTGATTGTCCTGCCCAGAATTGAGCTAACTGGGGAGGCCAACTGGGGGCTGGGGGAGCTCCTTGAGCAAGCAGTGGCTCAGGGGCAGGAGTGGGGAGTGGGTGCTGAGGAAGCTTGGGGAGTGGGATTGGACGGGTTGTTTGGGAGGAGCGGCTGCTGCCCAACGGCAGGCTCTGCTGGGGATTTCTCTGCACTCAGCACTTGAGGCTTCTCTGCTTCCTGTGCGGACATCCGCTTCGTCCCCTCCGCGGTGCAGTGGGAAACGCCGCTTCCCAAAGCCAGGCACGAGGAAATGCAGGCTCAGGAAGGCTCTGGTGGGAGGAGAGGGATGCAGCCACTCCTGGCGAACCAGGATGATTGCTCTCAGGACAACTTCTGGATAGGCTCGAGTTGGCCTTGTCTGCTTCTCATTCCCTGCTCTTAAAGGCAACACCACAGGGCAAGGTGTGGGTAAGGGACACTGGGGAACTGCGGGAAGGAAAATCAGCTGGTGCCTGAAGATGGCCTTGGGGGTCGGGAGGGGAGTTGTGGGGTGGAGCTAGGCCTTGTTGCAAAATGATCACAGTCTCCACCCGACCCACCCCCACTGGGCTTTAAGTTACAACTAGGATGTGGCCCCAGAAACTCTGCTCAGACATTCTCTGTGCAAATGTGTGTCCCACTGTTTAATCAAGGTCAGTGTTACAAAGTCCCTACTGAGGGGTGACTTGAATACCTCTGTGATCTCTTACAAGCTTTCCATGAAAATGCCTCCTTGTATAGGCTGGGCGCAATGGCTCACACCTGTAATCCCAGCACTTTCCGAGGCCGAGGCAGGCGGAGCACGAGGTCAGGAGTTTGAGACCAGCCTGGACAACATAGTGAAACCCCATCTCTACTAAAAATACAAAAAATTAGCTGGGCGTGCTAGTGGGCACCTGTATTCCCAGCTACTTGCGAGGCCGAGGCAGGAGAATCGCTTGAACCTGGGAGGCAGAGGTTGCAGTGAGCTGAGATCATGCCATTGCACTCCAGCCTGGGCAACAGTGTGAGACTCCATCTCAAAAAAAAAAAAAAAAAAAAAGAAGGGGCCGGGTGCAGTGGCTCATGCCTGTAATCTCAGCATTTTGGGAGGCCGAGGCAGGTGAATCATGAGGCCAGGAGATCGCGACCATCCTGACTAACACAGTGAAACCCCGTCTCTACTAAAAATACAAAAAATTAGCCAGGTGTGGTGGCAAGCGCCTGTAGTCCCAGTTACTCAGGAGGCTGAGGGAGGAGAATGGGATGAACCCAGGAGGTAGAGGTTGCAGTGAGCCGAGATCGCACCGTTGCACTCCAGCCTGGGTGACAGAGCGAGACTCCATCTCAAAAACAAAATAAATAAATAAATAAAAATTTTTAAAAGTGCTTCCTTGGATCTAATTTGAGGCTGCCATTTCAGGGGTTAAAGAGCAGCCTGAGAATATCTGACACCCACCTTTCTGTCTACTTATCCATCACCCACTAATCCCATCCACCAACCCTCTCATTTGTTCATCCATCCACTCATCCGTCTTATCAACCCACAAAGTCCAACTACTCTCTCATCCACCTGTCCTCCCAGACATCCATCCATGCACTCATGAATCCAGCCACCCGACAACCCATTTATCTGTCTTTCCACCCACTTACTTATCCACCCACCCATCTATCACTTATCCACCCATCCCACCAATCTAGCCATTTACCCATCTAGCTACTCATCCATCCATCCATCCATCCATCCATCCATCCATCCATGCACCCATGCATCAGTTCATCCAACCACCCGCCCATCCATCCATTCATGCATCTGTTCATTCATCCATTCATCCACCCACCCACCCACCCACCCATCCATTTATCCATCTATCCACCCACCCACCCACCCATCCATTCATCCATCTACTCACCCATCCATCCACCCACTCACCCACCCATCCACCCACTCACCCACCCATCCATTCATCCATCTACCCACCCACCCACCCACTTACCCACCCACCCGTCCACCCACCCATCCACCCACACACCCAGGCACCCACTCAGCCAGCCAGCCAACCATCCATCCCCCCCATCTATCCACCCATCCACCCATCCATCCATGTACTCATCCATGCCTTTCTAGCGCCGGGCACTGTGCTAGGCAGAGGCCAACCCAGGCTGAGAGACTGATCGAGTCTTCCCACATGCGGTAGGGCTTGGATTCAGCTCTGAAGGATGCTAGCACTTGGGTGAATGGTGGGAGGGCAGGGGACTGAAGGCAGACAGCAGAGCAGGTGCAAAGGCCAGAGTCAGCGTGGGTGTGAGGGGTGTGGGGGGAGTGGAGTGAAAGGGGACCGGGACCTGGTGAAACCTCCTCTAGTCTCCCGCGTATTCCTGCCCCAGCGGCCGGGCACTGAGGCCCCGCATGGTCCCTGACAGGCTGCCTCCCTCTCCTGCTCTTCCCCTCCTGGCAGAGCCTTTGTTGGGCTGTGGCAGAAATTAATTGGATTTGCAGCTCCATTCTCAAGGGGATTTGTGGCCTCAAATAGGGATCTTAGAATAAAAGTAGTAAAGATTTTACGGGCAGCAGTATAATTCTTTGGACTTTAACATTCCTGCTTTATCTCCTCTGGGTCGGGCAGGTAAAGGAGATGACAGGAGGGGTTGAACAAGACACCAAATGAAATGCAGGGAAGGGAAATTTATAACAACCACAGCTCAAGGTCAGGTTTTTTAAAAGACAAAAGGTTTTTTTTTTTTTTTAATTTATTTTTTTGAGATGGAGTCTCACTCTGTCACCCAGGCCGGAGTGAAGTGGTGCAATCTCGACTCACTGCAACCTTCGCCTCCCGGGTTCAAGTGATTCTCCTGCCTCAGCCTCCTGAGTAGCTGGGATTACAGGTGCGCACCACCACGCCTGGCTAATTTTTTTGTATTTTTAGTAGAGATGGGGTTTCACCATAGTGGTCAGGTTGGTCTCGAACTCCAGACCTCAAATGATCCACCCGCCTCGGGCCTCCCAAAGTCCTGGGATTACAGGTGTGAGCCCCTGCACCTGGCCGACAAAAGGTTTTGAAATGACTGTTGTGCCTTATTTTAGTGGGCTCTCACTTTCTGTGTTAGGAAACAAGAATCCGAAATCATCATGGCGAGTGGGGCTTCCTCACGAGGCTTCCGAAGGCAGTTTTCTTGGACAGCGGAAAGTGCCCTGAGTGAGGATGATACTAGAAACGCTAAATCACAGCTGCCGTTGTTGGACCCCACTAAGTCCAGTGCATTCTGCCGTCCTACAGGTGCTCTTCCCAGCAGTCCTCTGAGAAGACACTATTACTTCCATTTTCCACGGGGAGAAGGCGGACACTCAGAGAGGTTTAGTAGCTTGTCCAAGGTCCCAGGGAGCAGGGGATGGACCTGGGGTTCACACCTGGGTTAGCCCAGCTCCAAAGCTTTTCCTCTCCTTCACTGCCCCGGGCTCAGCTCTCCTGGCAGGGCAGGTGGGTTCCGTCTGAGTCCCAGGACTGATGGAGGAGTAGAGCCCTGTGTTAAGAACGCTGTGCTTCAGGGATAGGAGAGCTTTGATTGATGAGTGATGTCTGCCTAGGCACAGGAAGAGTGAGAGGCAGGTGTGTGTGCTTACTTACCGTTAGGGTGCGTTTCCTTCCAAGTGTGAATGCATCTCTCGGTTGGCTTAGCAGGGCGGGTTCTGGAAGTGCAGTCCCCGAATGGCCGTCCTGTTGATAATCCAGGATTCCATGGGTTGCCCCATTTCCCTAAACTGTCGCCCACACTCTGTGATCAGATTTGAACAAGAGCACAACCTCAGGAGTTTGGTATTTTCTCTTCCCTCTCTACATTCTGCGTGAGAAAGCACGTTCATACTTTGCCACGATGTCATTTTTTACGTAACATACTTTTATAGGAGATGAGTGGGGTTTAAAATATTTACTTACGATGAGGACACGTTTTCATAATGAGAATTTTGATTCTGTTTTTCTTTATTATGGAAGTCGTACCAATCATCGCTGAAAATGTAGAAAAAGCAGAAATGACTGATGAGGTCGGAGACAGGGATGGCTGGACGTAAGCGAGGGGCTGGTGTGGGAGCGGCGACGGCCCAGGGCTGGTCCTGGCAGCGGGGCTTCATGTTGAAGGAAAAGAAGCCTCCACCTCTGGGTCCTGAAGCCACATCTCAGCCTGGCAGAGCCTCCCTGGCTCGTGGCCCCCCACCTGCTCCTGTGCTTTCCAGGGTCACCCGCTTGTGGGCCGGTCCCTCCAGGTTGTGGCTTCTCAGCCCCACCCCCATCAGCTGCACGGGGTCTGTGTCAGCCTGGGGCTCTGCATGTCACAGGAGGAGATGGATTCCTTGAGGGGCTTCTTGGCCGTGAATGGTGCTGTGTCAGCAACAGAGCCCTGGTGGGGAGGATGTCGTGGCAGCCTCAGCTCTGCCCGTGACCCGGGACACGCACCTCCACTGGGGAATGTGGCTGTATGGTGATGGGTGGAAGGAGGGAGAGTGGCTGGAGGAGAGAGCCGAGCTCATCCATGCAGAGGTCAGGCCTGGCCATGCTGCCCTCTTGGACACGGGCTTTTACCAGGAAGCCACAGGGGCATGCTGACCAATGGCCTGGTGGGTCTGGCTTGGGGACCTCCAACCTGAGACCTAGTCCCTGCAGGTCTGTGACAGAGCCAGGTAGGACCCAGGCCTCCAGCTCACAGCTCAGTGGACTCCCCCCTGCCCCTCTCGCAGGAGCACAGGCCCCCAGCCTCCAGGTGGGGCAGGGCTGCCAGGATGGACTGCGTCCCTGCTGGATCTCGGGCTGAGCAAATGTCAGCCTGACCCCAGGCAAGGAAGCAATCCCAGCTGGCATCTGGGCCCAGGCAGCCCCCCGCTGGGATCTCCCGTCCCATCCTTAGTGACAGGTTTCCTACCAGAACACGCACCCGGGGGCTACAAGGGGATGCTTGGTTTAATTAAGGGGCCTTTCAGGTCTCCTGTAGAGATGAGTGGATTTGGCCCATAGCGTTGAACCAGCTGCAGCCCCCTCTTCTGGGTGTTTGATCTACCTCTCCTGCCTCTCCTCCATCCCACCCCTCCCTCCCCTCCGCCTCTGCCCCCTCCCCGAGGCTGGCCCGGCATTTCAGCTCTGAGTGGTTGGCCTGTGCTGGCCCAGGCTTGCCTTGTGCAGGGAGGCCTGTAGACTCGGGGCTACACCCATCTGTCTGTCTGCAGAGGACAGAGCAGAGCGATGCTTTGGGTCCTGGGGGAGGAAAACCGCTTCCTTCCACCCCTCCAGGTTCTTGGGCGGGTTTATGAATTGAATTGACATAAGACAGATGAACAGGAGAAAAACAATTATAATTATATACATATGCATGAGAGTTCCACAAAAATGAGACTCAAGACAAGCTCAGATGATGAAAGTTTATATATATAAATATATTTATATACCATCCTGAACTGAAGAAAGGCACCAGGGTTGGGGCGTCTTGGGGGCGGAGGGGGAGGGAGATCAGTGCCACGTTCCTTCTGGGGAGTGCCCATGGGGCTCCTGCTCCCTTTGTAGGAGGGGAGGCTGCAGATCCGTGCAGAAGGTTCCGAGGGCTTTTCATTTTCGGGACTCTCTTCCTGACCTCAAGCCAGGGGCTGGTGGGTGGGGTAGGTGAGCCCCTACCATCGGTACCTCAGAACTCACCCCTCCCTTCTGGAGTCCCCTCCTGCTTCCTCTCCTGCAGGGACTGAGCTGGCAGCCCTCCCACCTGCCCACCAGGAGGTGTGCGAGGAGCCTCCTCTCCACTGTGAACCCCCTGGAAGTGGGAGTGCGGGTAAAGGGGAAGGCAGGTCACTGGGCAGATGAACGCCTTCTGCAGCCCTGACCTGGGCCTCTCATCTGCCCACTGGACACCCAGAGGCCAGAGTGCCCGTGACACATTCCTTGTCCCCTGGTGAGCTGGGCATGGGTCTCCTCTTGCCCTACGGCCCAGTTGGCTCATTCTGTGACTCGGATCACTGTCCGCGCACCCCGTGTCCTTCCAGAGAGTGGACAAGAGCCCCTTTGCTCCTGGCTGGGCCACACTGGGCTCTGCTGTGGGGTCCGGCTGGGGTCCCACTGGCTGGCAGTGCCGGGACCTGCTCACCTCCCTCTCGCCTTCTCTTCCGCAGGCCTTTTCCCTCAGAGGAGACCGCAGAGAATGACGATGACGTCTACCGAAGCCTGGAGGAGCTGGCTGAGTAAGGCGGGGGGATGGGAGGAGGGATGGGAAGAGGGGAGGAGGGAAGGAGGGAGGGGCAGGGGGGTTCCTGGTGGTGTCCAGGGAGTCAACAGGAAACATGGCAGCCACAGTGCAGGCAGAGCTGGCCCTGGCTCTTCCCACCGGGGTGTCTCCTCATGATGGATCATGGCGTGGGCTGCCATGCTGAGTGGGAAGGCATGCATCTGAGAGGCCTCAGAGATGAGCAGATCTTCACACCCCTTGTACATTCTAGAAGGCTGCCAAGCCAGTCTAATGGCTGGCCCAGGTGTTGGCCTGTTGCCCTACCAGGGTCCTCCAAGAGGGCTTGTCTCTGCGAAGCTGTGGGGCAGAGAGGGGGCTTGGCCATGCTCCCCAAGCCGGGTCTTGGGATGCCGTGTCGTGAGGAGGGAGCGGTGCTACCAGAAGCAGAGGCCCCTGGAGCGCAGGCTCAGGGCACAGGAGTATGTGGGCTCGGGGTTGACACGTGGCCCAGCAGGCACTGCCCTGCCTCAGTGGACCCGCCTCTGCTCTTCTCTGTGTCCACCTCATTCCTCCCTCTGAGAGGCCTCTGCTCCACCCAGGCACTGCCCAAGCCTGGCCACTGCGCCAGGGCTACAGCCCCACCAGGACCCATGGGAATCTGTGACCAGGGTGGGATCACATGACCCGCTCCGGGAGGAGGGAGGTAGGAGGGTAGGAGGAAGGGGCCTCACCTGCAGGTGAGGGACCCAGGCTGAGACCTAGCGTCCTTGCTGGGGGCTCACAGCCTGGCTCATCCACCGCCCTCCCAGGCCACCGGGACATGGTGCCTTCAGGCTTCCTTGCTGCCTGGGGGCGTCTGGAACTGTTTGACAGCAGCTTCTGTGTTCTTAGCTCAACCACAGTTTCTTCTGGGAAGACTCTTAGGGTTTCTCTCTCCTTTCATCTTGGAGCACAGACTGAGAATGGCAACCAAGAGAGGAGTAAGGGGGAGAGCCGCGTGTACTGCGCACCTGCTGTGTAGGCTGGAGCTTTGCCTGTCTTACTGCTCAGCCCACGTCCAGAGCTGCCTTTACGTTGCAGGGCCCAGGAAAATAATTCCCACAGGATCCCTGTCTGTAGACACAATTCAAGTCATCCCCAGATCAGCACGCAGCGCCACGCTGGTGGCCCAGTCTCATGCACTTCTGTGAAGAAATTCCTCACCCACCAGCTGGAGTAGCTGCCATCAGCCCGTCCCTTTGATGCTGGGCTGGCCACGGGGTCCTGGGGAAATCCCACTGGTCAGACTCCCAGAGCTCCTCCAGACATCCAGTCGGCCCCACGTGGGTCTGAGGGTTGTAGAGCATCCTGAAGGGGAGAGGTGGGCACAGGGGCCATGCAGGTCACAGCCAGGCCTGGGGCGCCCACTGGAGGCCACTGTCCACCCTGATCAGCCTCAGGAATCTGAGGGAGACTTCGAAAATTCCCAAAAGCAGCTGCTCACTCCTGGAATCCCAGCACTTTTTTGGGAGGCCGAGGCGGGCGGATCACCTGAGGTCAGGAGTCGGAGACCAGTCTGGCTAACGTGGTGAAACCCTGTCTATACTAAAAATACAAAAATTAGCCAGGTGTCATGGTGGACACCTGTAATCCCAGCTACTTGGGAGGCTGAGGCAGGAGAGTCACTTGAACTCAGGAGGCAGAGGTTACAGTGAGCCAAGATCGCACCACCGCACTCCAGCCTGGGCGACAAGAGTGAAACTCCGTCTGGGGGAAAAAAAAAATTCCCAAAACTGCTCACTGCAGCAGGCAGGCTCCTGAGACTGACTGAGGGACTGTCCATCTCAACCGTGTAAGGGGGGAGGAAACTGAGGCTCAGATGGGACAGGGCTTCTGGCTGGTGGCATAGCCAGAGGGAAGTCCCTGAAGGATAAACCCCAGCCTCCAGCAGAGTCTGCAGCCACCCTACTTGCTATGCACAGAGTTGGAACCATACCTCCCGTACCCTTCCCGGCATTCCGTGCCTTGGAAATCCTTCTCTGCCACGTCCAGGCCAAGGTGTCTCCCACTGTGTGAAGCCTCTTGTGTGCCATCCTGGCCAGCGCCCCCTCAGCACCCATGCCTCTGTTGGGCCTCTGGGCTGCCCAAGGGGTGCACCATGATTAGGGAGTTAAATGCCTGTCCCCTGCCTATCAGAGGGTCAGACCCTGTGTCTTCTTTCTGTCTTCTCCTGGTCCAGCCCTAGCAGGGCAAGCCTTCTGCACGTGGTAGGACGCCTGTACCCACATGACAATGACAGCAACAGTGGATGGTGCTTACGAGCTTTTTTGGGGCTGGGCACTGCTGGGCTTCATTCCCTCGCGTCCCCCAACCTCAGTTGCTCTGTGAGGTCTGTTCTGTGGTTGTCCTCATTTTACAGATAGGAAACTGAGGCCCAGAGAGGGGACACCACTGGCCCATGTCACCCAGCTAGTAAGTGGCAGAGCCACGATTTGACCCTAACCCCCCACCACACGGAGCCTGTGCCCCGCAGAGCCTGGGGAGCTCCTGGCCGGTGTGAGGGCAAGTTCCTGACCTGCTGTTTCTCCTAAGTTACCAGCCTGAGGTTGGGGTTCTGTGCTCTCCAGAAACATCCCTCAGTGTTTCTGGACAGTCAGCACAGGAGGGCTTCGGGATGATGGGGACCACATTGGCCTTGTGTGGCCAGGGACTGGCATGAAATGCCCACTCCATAGGAGCCTCCTGGGTGTTAAGCCCTGGACACTCCCTGAACTAAGCCCCCACATGGCCAGGCCTGCCCCTGCTGGTTTATAGAGCACATTCAATTTCAAGGATTTTCATCTGGAGAGTCAGGCTAGATCCCAGGTTGCCCATTTTCTTTTTCTTTTTTTTTTTTTTATTTCTTTTTTTGAGATGGAGTTTTGCTCTTGTCACCCAGGCTGGAGTGCAGTGGTGCGATCTCAGCTCCCTACAATCTCCACCTCCTGCCTCAGCCTCCCGAGTAGCTGGGATTACAGGCATGCGCCACCACACCCGGCTAGTTTTTATATTTTTAGTAGAGACAAAGTTTCACCATGTTGGCCAGGCTGGTCTTGGGCTCCTGACCTCAGTTGATCCACCCACCTCGGCCTCCCAAAGTGCTGGGATTACAGGCGTGAGCCACCGCACCTGGCTGGGTTGCCCATTTTCCATCTTTCTCTGCCCATCCTGATTGTGACTGATCTCTTGAACCAAAATGCAAGGTGGAGTTCCTCTCACCCAGAAAAGCAACTCCGGCAACATGTGGCTTTACATCGTCCAGTAATGTTATTCCCTGACATTAAGACTGAGCCTCCTTAATCCAATGAGCTCTTTATGACTGCAGTTATTGCAAACGTAAATCATCAGTTCTAAGGAAGGGGAATGCATCTGAATCTTTAACTTGCGATTTGGTCCCGGTGGCTCGAGTTTAATAAATTTTTTATGTTGTTTTCCCCCCTCCTTCTTTCACTGAAAGGCAAGATGTCCTATCCTTTCTCTGTGGACTTGGTGTGGATATTTAGCCATTACGGCAATTTACAAGACACAAACGCATGCCATTTCTTACTTGGATCCTACTTGGGGAGAGAATGTAATTGTTAATTTTCAAGGCTAGAGCTGGGGAAATGGTCTAATCAGAAGCCAGGTGCATTAGTATTATAGTTGAAAGATTCCTTGAATTAGAAAGGAAAGAGGTTTAGTTGACTCACAGGCTGGGGAGGCCCCAGGAAACTTTACAGTCATGGTGGAAGGGGAAGCAAACATGCCCTTCTTCACATGGCAGCAGCAAGGAGCAGTGCAGAAAGCCCCTTATAAAACCGTCAGATCACTATCACGAGAACAGTATGAGGGATATGAGGGTCACCGCCTCCATGATTCAATGACCTCCCACCAGGTCCCTCCTACAACACACGGGGATTATGGGAACTACAATTCAAGATGAGATTTGGGTGGGGGCACAGCCAGACCATATCAGCAGGCACAGAAGTGAGGAGAGGGAAGGGACGTTTGGAGCAGAACGCACCTGTTCTTTGCTTTGGGCCCATAGCCAAATGCCCAACATGAGAGTCACTTTGAATGTCTAAAGGACTCCCCTGGCTACCCAGACCCCAGACACTCTGCAACTGTTTGGGGAAAGTCAAACACTGGCTCACAGATGCATCTGTCTCCCAGGGAACCTGGAAATGTGGTTTTAGGAGACCAGCGAGGGGCACCGTGTGAGTGCCTGTATACTTTCTTTTTTTTTTTTTTTTTTTTTTTTTTTGAGATGGAGTCTCGCTCTGTCGCCCGGGCTGGAATGCAGTGGCCGGATCTCAGCTCACTGCAAGCTCCGCCTCCCGGGTTTACGCCATTCTCCCACCTCAGCCTCCCGAGTAGCTGGGACTACAGGCGCTCGCCACCTCGCCCAGCTAGTTTTTTGTATTTTTTAGTAGAGACGGGGTTTCACCGTGTTAGCCAGGATGGTCTCAATCTCCTGACCTCGTGATCCACCCGCCTCGGCCTCCCAAAGTGCTGGGATTACAGGCTTGAGCCACCGCGCCCGGCCTTATACTTTCATTCATTCACACAATCATCCTTAATTCCATCGTCAGCTGGTTCCTAAACACTCTCTGTGTGTCAGTCTTGGGACAGGAGCTGGAAACACATTAAGATGAAGACACATTTCCTGCCTCCCAAGACCTAGGCCCCATGGGGAGTGTGGAAACCGAAGGACAGTTTCAGGGCAGTGTGGTGGGATTACAGCGGAGTCACGTCAAAAAATAAGAAGAGACAAATGAAACTAATCTTAAGAATGTATTTTATAGGCTGGGCATAGTGGCTTACACTTGTAATCCCAGCAGTTCACTTTGGGATTGCTTGAGGCCAGAAGTTTGAGACCAGCCTGGGCAACATAGATTGTGTCACTGCACTCCAGCCTGAGCAACAGAGCAAGACCTCATCTCTCAAAAAAAAGAAAAAAAAAAGTGTCTTATGTTTAACCCAGCATATTCCAGCATATTCAAAATATTATCTGGGTCACCTTGTGATCAGTTTCACAGATCATCCTTGGGCAGCGTACGTTTTGTGGTTGTTGCACTGAGTCCTCTGATCTGGCATGGAGCTTGCACTTGGGTGCAGATCACTACAGCTTGTTATGTTGTGAGCCGGGCAGCCACACATGGCACGTGGCCAGTGGCTGTGTGCCGGGTCGCACGGGTCTTGGATCCAGAACGTCTTAATGGGAGCTGGAACCAGTCCCCTGCGTGGGCACGTATAACACTGAAGTTACTTTCTCAAGTGCTCTAAGCTCGCTTTTGAGAGCTTTGAATAATGCATAATCAAATAATAAGAGCAGCTGGTTGAAAAAATTAACACAAAATATTGCCACTTAAAAATGCTTTATCGAGCAAAATAAGCCCAAATGGACGGCCTGTTTTTAAATTGCTCTAATAATCAGTACCTTGCGTTTGCATAATGGCTTTTCCTTAGCAGGCACTGTGCTTCCCTTCTCGTTCCTGCCCAAGTCTTGGGGGCCCTGGGCTAGATGCCTGCACTGGGGGGCTCCCAGCCTGGGGTCCAGAGGCAGGTTTGTACACAGAAGAGTGACAGACACAAGATGGTTGGCTGTGGGAGCAGAGTGGGGCTGGCGGAGTGCTAGGTCAGAAAGAAAGAAAGGCTTCTCAGAAGAGGGGACAGCCGGACCTCAGCACCCAAGGAGGAGCTTGCTGAAGACCTGGGCAGTATCCCAGCACGAGGAGCTGGGCAGGGTGTGGAAGGCGAGGCTGGAGGGCAAGGTGAGGCTCCCCATCTGGAGGCGTGGCTGAGGGTTGTTCCTGTGCAAGTCTGGTATATTGTGCTATTGTGGGACAAGGCTTGGTGTTTGCAAGGTATGGGAATTCTAGAAGTTCCCTGGGGACTCATAGGGAGGACCACCCTTCCCCCAGGAAGGCACAGGGCTCACATCCAAATGCCTGCTGTGACCCCAACCTGGTGGCACTGCAGTGACAGTGCTTCTCCGCGCAGTAGAAGGACACCTTGGGTCAGCCTGTGCTGGCTGCAGGGGGCAGCGCTGCTGGGCATCCAGGAAGGTGGCTGCATGCCAGCGATGCCCGTGCTCAGTGGTCAGCCCCAGTGGGCACAGCAGTAGGTGGCGATGATCTTACTCAGTGGTCAGCCTCAGTGGGCACAGCGGTAGCTGGCACAGTGGCTTCTTCCTTCCAGCTTCGAGAAACATCCCTCTGATCGCTCTGGCCTGGAGTTCCAGGGCCCTCTGTCTCCCTCCTGGCACTGCAGCCAGCCATTCCTCGTTCCTATTTTCTGTTCACTGAGGCTGAACATGGTCCACTGCAGTCTGTGGGAGGCCCTGGGAATGCTTCCAGGTCTCGATGGAGGAGGATTTGGAAAGGGCACCCGGATTGGGTGCCACAGAGTGCCATGATGAGTGTGTCTTGTGAGGACACTGGTGCCACTGTGGCAGGGCGGCCCTTGCCTGTGAAGTAGGCTGCACACCCCAGTCCCCAGCAGGGCCAGGCCGCCTGCCTCTGCCCTCCCTCCTGTGGTGCCAGCAGGTTAGAAGCCCCTGAGAATTCTTGGGGGAATTGAAGGGACATGGGAGAAATCTGAAAGCTCTCACTCGGGGCAGATGAGAGGCCAGAGGAAGGACGTGGACATGAGACTGAGCTTTATTTAGCCAACCGCTTGATCCTGTGTGGCTGGGGGAGGGGTGGTTGGACCTGGATCCTCTTCCCGGGGTGTGCTGCTAGATGTTTGACGGCCAGCTGGTAAACATGCCTCACCAGGAGCATCCTTGTCTGCAGAGCGGGGTCCTGTGACCCCAGAGGCTGCTGTGGGAAGGCACCCCACCACTCCAGTGGCTGCATGAGGAGGGAGTGATCCCAGACACAGCCAGGCTCTGTCGGGAACCACTTGCCCTCCTGGCTTCTCCCCAGAGAGCCTCTGAGCGGGAGCATCCTTGAAGGGAGAGCGGCCCCTGAGTGCCAGCGGGGAGGGAGATTCTGGGGCCAGGGCTCTGGGCGAGGGCGTGGATGTGAGGCCGGGGCTGCTGGCTGCTTTAGTGTGGCGAGTCGCCAGGGCCCGACGTCTAGCTGGCCTTTCCTTTCCTTTCAAGGGGCTGCTGCTGTAGGCGGGTTAAATGCCACTCAGGGCCTCAGTTTCCCGGTCTCTGAAACGAAAGCGTCTGCCCGGAGGGTCTGTGAATCCCTCTGAGCTTGACGAATCTACAATTTTATGATTTAGGAGCCTGCTTTGCATAACACTGGTTTCACTTTCCTGGGAGCTGAAGTGATTTTCAGGCTTAAACAAATGTGATGGTGACACGGCAGGGAGTGTAATTTATCCGCGAATGTAGAGCTGCATGCTTTATTGCATCATAAAATGACTGTGCAGCTTTAAATGTGTCATGTTAGCATCGTTGGGATAATTTTTTAGGTTGCATAAAATGTAGAAGGAGTTTCTGGTGTTGAGGCGGTTTGGATGTCTTCTTTCTACCCGGGGAGGGAGTGGGAGCTGCCTGCTGGCGGTGACCTGGGAGGGGAGAGGCCACGCTTCTCCCACTGGATCCTGCCCTGGGGCCTTGACCACTCTTTGCTGTGCCGTTTGTCTGCAGGGGGACAGGGAGTGAGGAACAAATCACTGTCTTCTGTGGCCCACCCTCCCCGCTGCTGTCCTCACCCTGCCCACTTCTCCCAAAGGAGGTTTGTTTAGATGCCATCTCCTGAGCTCACGTACATTCATCTTCACGCTGGGAGGTCCACGTTGTGGAGGACGCCTGCGTGTGGAGCCTAAGTTGAGCTGGGAGAGGCTGGGTCTGGGATGCTTTATGTCCACCCCAGAGGATTGTTTTTCCAAAGGGGACAAGTTTGAAAGCAGACGCCACGAAAACGGCCCCACGACAAATAAGCAAATGAATCCAGCACTGTTAGACAGCCCCCGGCCCCAGGCACACGTAAACCCTGCAGTGGTCTGAAGGAGGCCAGAATGAAGCCCCCTGCCCCAACGGAGGTGTTGACAGGTGTCCTCCTGTCCCTCCCTGGTGGCCCGAGGCTCGTGCGGGGATGGAGGGGAGGCTGGAGGGACGGAAGACAGGTGGGGTTTCTTAAGGCGGGTGACGGCTGGGACAGAAAGGCCTTTGCCCCGCCAGGTCCTTCATCGACAAGGACCCCCGTGGCTGGAATGTGGCATCATCTGCTTGGAGCTGCCTCCCCGCTGGCCGTGGTACCTCATTTGCACAACAGACCCTTTAAGACTGCATGCTTGGCCCCACCCGGGCTTCTCCTTGGCAGCATGTGGCTCCCTCAAATGCTGCCGAGGGTCTCTTGCTGCTCGGTGTGACTGTGAGGCCAGGCCTGGCTGTGGGGATTGGTTGAATGGAGTGAATGAAGCCAGCATCCCCGGAGGGTGCCTCTGTCAAGATGCTTCCAGTTGTATCTCACTGAGCCCTGCAAGCGGGGCCCTGAGCCCTCTGCCTGGACAGGAAGCAGACTGGGCTCTGAGAGAGGCAGGCGCCTGGTCAGGGTCACACAGAACTAGGGTGCAGAGCTGCAATTTGAGCTCAGCTCTGTCTCTCCGAGGGTCATTGTCAGACCACCCCTCCCTAACCCCAGGGGTGGCTAAAAGAGCCCTGTCCCACAGACCTGGGACCTGGGACTTTTGTGAGCCCCTGCACTTCTCACTCCTGAGGCTCCTCTACCTCCCACGTGTGCTATCCAGGCAGCAGCCTCTGGGGGCAGACCCTGACAAGCCAGGAGGGCAGGAAGGCTTCCTGGAGGAGGTGTTCATTTTGAAGAGTGCATAGGATTTGCCAAAGTGTGATTTAGGAAACCTGCTCTTGCCCCCTGTGCCAGGCCAGCCACTGCCTTGCTTTGGGCTGGGATTTTAGGAGTGTCTGGGTCTCTGCTGTGTCTGTTCTCAGGAACTGAGGGCCAATGGGCCTGGCTCGGAGGTGATCCTGTGGACACAGTCCAGCCTTTCTCACTCTTGTGGTCTAGACAAGCCCGGTCCCTGTCAGGAGGTGGCTGCGGGACTGCTGGGCAGGGGCTCCCTGTCCTCACTTTCCGTGTTAACGGAGCCATCAGCACTTCCCTGTGGGGCTGGCTGTGGAGGCCGCAGCTGGTTGGGATGAGAGCGCCGTGCTTTCAGGGGCTCTCCCTGCCCCCCTCGGACGTCCTGTTGGCCCCTTGGTACTCTGGCACCACAGTGGGCCCCAGCTGTCTCCAGAGGCCCTGCTGCCATGTGTCTGGGGGCTTCAGTGACCTCGCAACCCTGCTCCCCCACCCCCAGCACTGAGGGAGAGGCCATTTGTTCCTTCTCAGTGGGAGATGGCAGGGGAGCCCTCTGACGCACGCAGAGCAGGCACGCGTGACCACCCCACCCGCTCCACATTCCCGTGGGTGTGAGAGCAGGTATGGCCTGGGACTTCCGGGGGCTTTCATTTTTATTACCTCGTTAAACTCGAGTGCTGTCAGGACCGATGCGGTCACACCAACTCTCCAGTCTCATGTAATGTAGTCTCTGCAGATGGAGGGGACAGGCACAGAAGAGGCGGCTTTAAAGACATACACATTCATCTTGCCATTTTCCAGGAAGGAGTAGACAGCTGGGCTGCAGCCCGAATGAAGGGGCTGCGTTGTGTCTGATGAAGGTCCCGCCCCGACTAAATCGCATTCCTGGTACTCTCCTGGAAGAGGAAGACTTCTCCCTTTTGACATTATTTTCCTTGTATTCAGCATCGACCTGAGTGACACACAGTGGCACTTAACAAATACTGCTCTAAAATGAACAAGCGTCACATGCTGGGTTTTACTGTACAAGTCCCATCATGTACATAGTATCTCCTATATTGACTGCCCAACTCCTATTCATTCTACAAAACCCAGCCCACAGGTCACCTTCTCTAAGAAGTAGCCCCCAACCCTACCAGGCTGAATTGAAGTTTACCCTCACCAGATGCTTAGAAAGGACAGCAGGACAGTCTCTGCCACCAACTTTCCCTTGACTTCCTGCTTTTGTTTCTCACTGCCGAGATAAACGCAACATAAGGGTCATTTGTGAGGGAGCGGAGCACAGAGAGGACGCCTAACTAGGCCTGGGCCTGGTGCACTGTGGTAGGAGGAAGGGCTGGGGGTAATGAGGTCCTGAGAGCATTCATGATTCCTGTACTGGAGGATCTGAGCCATAGGTCCATACGCTGTTCGACGGTCCCCGCTCCTGTCCCCTGAGAGCCAGGCCCTGGGCTTTGCCACTTCATCTCAGCCCTCACAACACTTCCGGGTCGGTGCTCCAGCCCCCATTTTGCAGTTGCACAAATTAAGGCTCAGAGAGGGTAGGTGACTTGCCGGAGGTCACACAGCATGCTTCACATGGCAAAGGAGGAATTGAAACCGTGTGTTGTGGCCCGGGACATTCCCCTGGGCCCAGTCCTTGTGACCTGGCCCCAGGGGCTGTTCTTTTTTGGCTCCTGAGTATTTTTAGATGGTGGGAGGCTCTTTTACTGCTTAGAAAGAATCCCCCCAAAAGAGGGAGTTACGGCCAGGAGGGACAGTCCGGTGGACGGGTCTCCTTCCGGGAATCCAGTAGCCGAGGCCTGTGCAGGTGCGCGCCTACATGGCTTGGCGAGCTGGGTGACTCCCATGCCCTCTTTGAGTCCTGGTTTCCCCACCTGTAGAAAAAGCAGGGCCTCCCTCCCTCATGGGTCATGGTGAGGGTCTGCCAGGGCGTGTGAGAACGAGCTCCCTGATGTGTAAAGTGGTTCTTGCCTGTCTGTCTATCTGTCCATCCGTCCTTCCCCACATGCACACCATCCAGTTCCCAGCCGGCTTCTTCAGAGGCTTGATGCGCCCTCTCTCTGCCGCCCCCACTCCAGCCCCCTGGGGATGAAGCACCCCGTGGTGTGGACTGAGGTCAGGAAATGTCCGACTTGGTTTCCTAGTAACACACTAATGGCAGCTTGGTACCCTGCTTGGCGGCATCAGACAGCCCGGGGCCAGTGCGGCGCATCCGAGCCTGTCAGCAGCACTATTTTATGTCCGTCGTAAACACCAGGCTCACCAGGGGCAGAAAGCAGAGTTTGTTGGTTTTCTTTAATTTTCTGTGGGCGGCGGGGGCGATGGCCTCTGAGCAGCTGCCTTTCTGTAACAGAATCGGGGCAGGCGGGCGAGGCTGTTGGGCTGGGGCCTCAGGGTCTCGGGCAGAAGGTGAAGGTGGCAGGTTTTGCTGTCCCTGGAGGACCGCAGCCGTGTGCAGGGCCCCTGCTGGAAGATTTCAGGCTATTGTGAGGACAAAAATAATGGTCGGGATTTAGCATCTGTCAGCGCAGCTGACTCCCGGAAAACAGCAGTAGCGAGAGGATGAGACGGGGCAGGAAGGAAGGAGGGGTGGTCACTGGCCCGGGGTGGAGGGAGCTGGGCTTGGGCTCGGGTCTGACCTTGGAGGTCCGTTCACATCTGGGCTTCCACATTCCTGCCTGGCCATGTCGGGCCTCCTCATGGGCCACTGGTCAGAGAAGAATCACCCCTGAAACCCATGGAATTAAAGTGGCTGAGCAGAAATTAAAGCAGCACCAACCCCCCCGTCCAACTTTCTAGTCTCCCAGGTTTTAAAAAAATCTGTCATTTTTAATGCTGGCCACTCTGTGTGTTGAACCGCGGCCGCTGTGCTCAATGCCGTCTCATTGAATGAGCGCCTCCTTCCGCCCTCTGGGGTGATAGGCCACGCTCCCACTTACTGAGCACCTACTGTATGCTCAGCCTCTACTGGTCTTGTACGTGATGGCTGGTCCTTGCAACTGTCCCCCTCCTGTTGCAGATGGGGGAACTGAAGCTTAGGTTATCCTGCCCACAGTGACACAGCTAGAAACAGGAAGGTCTACAAAGACAACCCTAGTTTGCCTCACCGCCTCCCCTCCAGGGGCTCAGGAGCGAGAGTCGAGTTCCTGCCAACAAGAGACCCACTGCAGCCCACCTGTTCCGAAGTGATGAGGATGGGCCAGCTCTGTGGACCAGACTCTGGTGCGGCATGGGCGTGGAGTTTTTCCATGAAGCGTAGCCTCTGATGACACGGAGCCTCCACACACACTTCTTTCTAGCCGAGACACTGATGTGAAAAGGATCAGTGTGTGACATGGCCACCGGCCACACAGCTACGGGAGGTGATGTAATTGTGCCACGGAGATTCCAGAGCCACTTGCAGACATGGCAGGGCCTTGGGGCGCTTTTCAAGAACTGTGGGAGAGTGGGCTGGGTCCAGAGAGAAGCCACAACGGCCCGGCCCCTCCTCTGGGATTGCGTGGAGGGTCATGTGGGGCTGGGGCTGGCTCCGTGTGCCAGGTCTTAGCTGGGCCTTCGTCAAGCTCATGTCTAGTGAGAACGCCGAGGTGAGGGTCCTTGCACGATGGGACCCCCTCCCCTGTCACTGTCCCGTACTCCTAGGAGACTTCACACTCCTCAGTGGATCTGAAGGGCCCATTCATGGTGTACCCCTCTCCCAACCCAGACCCTGAGGGTTCCCTCTTCCTCCCAGTGGACGGCTGTGGCCCTCAGGTGCACTGGGCCTGCTGGTCATGACGTAAGTGAACCTGCCTTCCAGGTGACTAAGACTGGTCATGTGTCACCTCCCTGTGCCAGAAATTTGTTTATGGAGATGGCACCTTTGCCAAGAAGCCAGGTAGCAGTGGCATTTCCACGTCAGTGATGGCCAAAGGAAAGGAGCTATTGGGGGGCAGAGCTTGTTACACCCCAGTAGCATCTGCCGCTAGGATCTGTTCCGTACCTGGGAGATTTCCTGGTGCCAGGATTCAGATGCAGCTGCTGCCCGGTCAGTCTCCCCACTTAGACTGTGAGGTCATTGGGACAGATGGCCATTGTCCCCTCTGTCCCAAGGACCCAACCTGTTTCTGATGCAGAATTGGTCATAGGAGAAATATTGGTTAAACCCATTAAATCTGGTAGATTTTTATCTTAATTACTAAGTTTATATATTATTAACTTTTTTTATCAAATACGTTTGATTTTATTTTCCTAATTTAATTTTATTTTTAAAAAACCACGTCTGTACTGTTCCCTTTATTTCTCCCTCTCTCATAATTTAGAATATGTGTGTCATGAAATTTCAGTTCCACTGTTTTAGAATTTCAAATGACACGCAGGAACCTGTCTCTCCCAGTGTTCATTGAATACAGATGGTTGGGAGAGTACTTCTGACGAATGAAAAGTACCATCCGTGTAGCCAGGCCGACGGCCAGTGCTCTGGCTCCACAAGGAGGGCCTGGTAGGAAGGGAGCCTAAGGGTGTGACAGGCAGAACTGGGTGACCCCAAGTTCCACGCCCCCAGTATCAACAGGCTTCGGATAACTGACATTGGACGGAAGGGAGAGAAGGGATGTTGTCTGCATGTTTAAGATGATTCTGTCCCAGACAAAGATTCGCAAATACAGCTTCTCCTCTAGTGTTTTTGGTTGCTCACTCTTTTTTTTATTTGAGATGGAGTCTCGCTCCGTCGCCCAAGCTGGAGTGCAGTGGTGCGATCTCAGCTTCCTGCAAGCTCCGCCTCCCGGGTTCACGCCATTCTCCTGCCTCAGCCTCCTGAGTAGCTGAGACTACAGGTGCCCACCACCACGCCCAGCTCATTTTTTGGTGTTTTTTAATAGAGACGTGGTTTCACCGCGTTAGCCAGGATGGTCTGGATCTCCTGACCTCGTGATCTGCCCGCCTCCGCCTCCCAAAGTGCTGGGATTACAGGCGTGAGGTTGCTCACTTTTAACCTTGGCGAATGACGAGGTTAATGGAAAGTGGTGCATGAAGAATGAGCCTGTATGAAGGAATGTTCCTCGTAGTCATGGATTAAAGAAAGGAAAACAACACAGGTGTGGCTGGGCGCGGTGGCTCACGCCTGTAATCCCAGCACTTTTGGAGGCCAAGGTGGGCGCAGTGCTTGAGGCCGGGAGTTTGACACCAGCCTGACCAACATGGTGAAACCCCGTCCTCTATGAAAAATAAAACAGGCCGGGTGCGGTGGCTCAAGCCTGTAATCCCAGCACTTTGGGAGGCCGAGACGGGCGGATCACGAGGTCAGGAGATCGAGACCACCCTGGCTAACACGGTGAAATCCCGTCTCTACTAAAAACGACAAAAAACTAGCCGGGCGAGGTGGCGGGCGCCTGTAGTCCCAGCTACTTAGGAGGCTGAGGCAGGAGAATGGCGGGAACCCGGGAGGCAGAGCTTGCAGTGAGCTGAGATCGCACCACTGCACTCCAGCCCAGGCGACAGAGCGAGACTCCATCTCAAAAAAAAAAAAAAAAAGAAAAAGAAAACAATCAGCTGGGCATCGTGGTGAGTGCCTGTAATCCCTGCTACTCAGGAGGCTGAATATCGCTCATAGCATCTCGGGTCCAAGAAAGAAATCACCAAACGCAAGAAACAGAAGAAAGTGAGTCATGCTCAGAAAAGAAGAGTCAATGGAAGCCAACCTTCAGATGACCCAGATGTTGCAATTGGCGGCTTCCAAGAAGCATAACCAGTGGGATCTCTGTAGATGGCTGAGGGGATTTATTATGGGAATTGGCTTTCGCAATTACGGAGGCCAGAAAGTCCCGCCATATGCTGCCTGCAAGCTGGAGATCCAGGGAAGCTTAAGTCTGAGTCCAAAGGTCAGAGAACCAGGGAGCCAGTGATGTGTCAACCCAGGGCCAAAGGCCTGGGTCCTGGTACGGGGTGGGCAGGCGCTGGTGTGTGTTCTGGAGTCTGAAGATCTGACAACCAGGAGGAGTTCTGACGTCTGAGGGCAGGAGACGATGGATGTCTTAACTTCAGAAGAGAGCAAGTTCGTTGCCTTCTGCCTTTTTTTTTTTTTTTTTTTTTGAGACAAAGTCTCGCTCTATCGCCCAGGCTGGAGTGCAGTGGCGCGATCTCAGCTCACTGCAAGCTCCGCCTCCCGGGTTCACGCCATTCTCCTGCCTCAGCCTCCCGAGTAGCTGGGACTACAGGTGCCCGCCACCACGCCCGGCTAATTTTTTGTGTTTTTAGTAGAGATGGAGTTTCACCGTGTTAGCCAGGATGGTCTCGATCTCCTGACCTCGTGATCCGCCCACCTCGGCCTCCCAAATTCCTGAAATTACAGGCGTGAGCCACCGTGCCCGGCCGCCCTCTGCCTTTTTTGTTCTACTTGTGCCCTCAATGGAGTGGATGACACCCATCTGCATTGGTGAGGGTGAATCTTTACTTGGTCTTCTGATTCAAATGTCAATCTCTTCAGGAAACCCCTTCACAGACACACCTAGAAATAACGCTTCACCAGCTCTCTGGGGAGTCCTTAGCCCAGTCAAATTCACATACAAAATCAGCCATCACAGCAGCTGTTACAAATACAGTCAAGGACTTAGAGGAAAATGTGCGACGAATGAATGAACAGATGAGGAGCCTCAGCAGGGAAATAGAAACTACCGAAAACTGGCAAATGGAAATTCTCAAACTGAAAAGCACGATATCTGAAATGAACAATTGCTGCACACGGCACAGGGAGAAGTTGTTTAACTTGAAGATAGTCCAGTGGAAGTTACGCACTTTATTATTTTTTATTTATTTTATTTTTAAAATTTCATTTTATTATAATTTTTTTGAGACAGAGTCTCGCTCTGTCACCCAGGCTGGAGTGCAGTGGTGGGATCTCGGCTCACTGCAAGCTCCGCCTCCCAGGTTCACGCCATTCTCCTGCCTCAGCCTCTCGAGTAGCTGGGACTGCAGGCACCCGCCACCCTGCTGGCTGATTTTTTTGTATTTTTAGTAAAGACGGGGTTTCACCATGGTCTCGATCTCCTGACATTGTGATCCGCCTGCCTCAGCCTCCCAAAGTGCTGGGATTACAGGCATGAGCCACCGTACCTGGCCTATTTTTTATTTTTTTGAAACAGAGTTTTGCTCTTGTCTCCCAGGCTGGAGTGCAATGGTGCAATCTCGGCTCACTGCAACCTCCTCCTCCCAGGCTCAAGCAATTCTCCTGTCTCAGTCTCCCAAGTAGCTGGGATTACAGGAGCTCACCACTACGCCCAGCTAAGTTTTTATTCTTAGTAGAGATGGGGTTTCACCACGTTGGCTAGGCTGGCCTCAAACTCCTGACTTCAGGTGATCGTCCCATCTCAGCCTCCCAAACTGCTGGGATTACGGGCGTGCACCACCACGCCAGGCTGGAAATTACACACTTTGAATAACAGGGAGGAAAGAAGCCTGGAGAGAAGAGACAGAGCCTGAGACATGTGGGATGATGTCAGGACGTCTAACACTGGTCTCAGTCTCAGAAGAGGAAGAATGAAGGAAGCAGAATAAACGCTGAAAAAGAAAAGGCCCAATACTTCCTAAATTCCAAAGCCTCTGTCGTAATACTACAAAATGTCTCTGAGAGAAATTAAGGAAGACTTAAATAAAGTATATACTATGTTTGTGGATTGGAAGGTGTTATTGTTAAGATGTCAGTTCTCCCCAAATTAAACTGCAGACTCAGTACAGTGTCTGTCATGATCCCAGCAGACATTTTTAAAAAATTGAGAAGACGGTTGTACAGTTTACGTGGAAATGCAGAGGACCTTGGAATAGCTTAATCGGTCTTGTAGAAGAACAAAGTCAGGAGATTGACGTTACCTGGTTTCAAGAGTTTCTATGAAACCTCTCAAGACAGAGGTGTTAGCGTAGAGATAGACAAATAGACTGATGGAATAGAGTAGTTTTTCCAAAATAGACTCACCCTTATTTGGCTAATTGGTTTTTGACAGAGATCTAAGCAATCCAATAGCAAGGTTTTTGTTTGTTTGTTTTCTGAGAGTCAGGGTCTTACTCTGTCGCCCAGGTTGGAGTGCAGTGGCACGATCATAACTTACTGCAGCCTCAAACTCCTGGACTCAAGCAATCCTCCTTCCTCAGCCTCCTTAGTAGCTGGGAGAACAGGCATGAGCCACCATGCCCTGCTTGAAAAAGAGAAGTTTTGAGAAATTGTTCTGGAACATGTGGTTATTCCTATGGGAAAAAAGTGAACCCTACTTCATATCACGCACACAAATTAACTGGAGATGAATCAGAGACCTAAACATAATGGCTAAAAACTATGCAGCTCCTGTAAGAAAATATACCGTGATTGAAAGACAGCAAAGATTTCTTAGATAAGATGCAAGGATTTCTTTGGACACAGGACAGAGCCAGGATGTGACTGAAGAAAGATGTGATAAATTAGGTTTTATTAAATTAAAGGTGAATGCTTGAATATCATTAAGAAAATGAAAAGCCAAGCTAGAGACTGGGGGAAGAATCATAAAACATATCTGTATCCAGAATATGTAAAGAACTCACTGAATTCAGTAAGAAGACAGACAACCAAATTTTAGAAATGGACAAAAGTCTTGAACAGATCCTTCACAAAGGAAGGTAGACAGTAAGGACACAGAAGACCCTTCGGCAGCGTTAGCCATCAGGAAAGTGCCAAATAGAACCACAGTTCTGTTTCACTCCACAGGCACTCTGGGGGCTGGATGGAAAAAGACTGGCAACAGCAGAAGCTGACAAGGATGCGGAGCAGCTGGGGCTGGTGAGCGCTGCTGGCTGGGGGTGTGGAATGCACCCACTTTAGAAAAGCATTTGTCAGCTGCTTATGAGGTTAAGTCTAGACCTTCTCGTTGACCAGCAGTTCCACTCCTAGTGGAATTTAGTTTCCAAAGGAAAAGAAAGCCTGTGTAACCCCCCCCACCCACCACACATGCGTGCACAGGCGCACACACACACACACACACACACACACACACAACTTGAATGCTCATATAACAGATCTCATTCACAATAACCAAAAACTTGGAGGCAACCCAAATGTCTGTCAAGAAGGAGAATGGGTAACCTGCTGTTATTCATGCCGTGGATTATTACTCGGCAGTAAACAGGAATGAGCTGCAGATGTGGGCAAGTCGGAATGGATGTCTCAGAGACCTGATGTTGAGGGAAAGAAGCCAGGCGTGAAAACTAATGCACAATGCCATTGACATTCTACTGCAGACAAGGCTCGTCTGTGGTGAAGAACAGTCGGAAGGGTGGTTGCTGGGGTCAGGAAGGAGATTGATGGAGAAGGGCAGGAGCTCTGGTCAGATGAAAGTGCTCTCTGGCCAGGCGCAGTGGCTCAAGCCTGTAATCCCAGCACTTTGGGAGGCCGAGACAGGAGGATCACGAGGTCAGGAGATCAAGACCATCCTGGCTAACACGGTGAAAACCCGTCTCTACTAAAAAAGATACAAAAAACTAGCCGGGCGAGTTGGCGGGTGTCTGTAGTCCCAGCTACTCGGGAGGCTGAGGCAGGAGAATGGCGTGAACCCGGGAGGCGGAGCTTGCAGTGAGCTGAGATCCGGCCACTGCGCTCCAGCCTGGGCGACAGAGCCAGACTCCGTCTCAAAAAAAATAAAATGAAAAGAAAGTGCTCTCTGATGTGGGAGGGCATGAGTGACCCAGGTGTATCCACTTGTCAGAAAGTTACCACTAAGGATGTATTTTGATCCTTAAAAAGCTTAACAAAAATATTGTGAAAACCCTATGCCTGCCATTTCTTACCAAGCTTGAGATGCAGCAGGTGCTACATAGATGTGGACTTGTACCTAGATCCCAGCGTGACAGTTCTGACTGGGCCAGGGAAGAAGCAGGTGGGCGGGGGACTCTGCCTTTCACACCCCTTTTCTAGGTCCACCCGGGCTTCAAAGCATCTTTTGAGTCTCATCTGTTCAGGAAGATTCTGACCATCCCAGCCTTCCCTGTCCTCTCCCTCCTTAATATGTTTGGGCTCGGGATGGAGCTCGTGCCTCCTGCATCCCGGGATCAGTGGATTGTATCCTGTATTTCCCAGAATACGCTCAGGCCTTGTCAGAGCCAGGCACGTCATCGAGAACTCAGTAAATGGCAGTGCTAGGCCAGTGCGGTGGGAGGCACGAGCGAAGGATGTGTGTCCATGACATCTGAGAGACCTGCAGCAGCTTGGGCTGGGTTTCCCATCTGCACCGTGACAAGCCTGGGGCTCCTGCGGGAGAGGAAACACGTTGCATGTCGTCAGCAGCCGGTTCTGGTCGACCTGTGATGGAGGTGGCACAGGGTCCTTTATGAACAGGCTCCTGAGTGGTTGAGGGGAGCCCTGGGCTCTGTTGGAACGCCCCACCGTGTGGCCATTTGCCATCCCTGCACGGGATGTCCTCCAGGCCCCTGTCCAGGTCCGGCTTGCAGCCTTTTTTGATCCATGTCATCAGCTCTTGCAACATTTCACAGCCAACCCCCCTCCTTCCACCTGGCTTGTTGGAGAAAAGCCGACGTCTTTCTCTAGACAGTCTGAGTGGCCTCATCTGCCCTTGAGTTGTCTCGTTCAGCAGCCTGGAAGCTTCCCCGTCTCGCCTCGCCTCCAACTGTCAAGAGTTCTCCACAGACGCTTTGCCGCCAGCCTCACTCTGCCGTGTGACGGAAACGTGGGGTGGCTGGCAGCCGCTGAGAACAACCCCTGCCGTCACTTTTGCCTGCGTCCCTGGTAGCCTGGCAGGCAGAGCAGTGGGGGCTGTTTCCTTGGGGACAGCATCTGGAGAGTAGGGGAGGTAATTTGTGTCATCACAGGTGACAGTTTCTAAGGCAGTTGCTGGACCTGGCTGGGGACGGACCTTTGATATGGGTTAGTAAGAAAACCTATGAGCTCACAAACACCCTTCCTGCCTTCATGTCTGTTCCCAGGGCAGCGTCTGTCACCAGATTGTGGGCCCAGCCCGTCTGACGGCTGCCTTTGCCCTGGCTTCAGTTCTCCCGCACAGCTGAGCAGCACCCAGACGGACCTCTCACGGTGGAGGGTGGGCAGGGAGGGGAGAGGACAGTGAGCGCATGCCACAGCCCTGCCCCTTGCTGACCATTTAACCTCAGTGTGTTTGTTTTAATTTGCACAATGGCCACAGTGCTGTCTACCTCCAAGGATTCTGTGAGGCCCAAAAGAATAACTTTTTCTACAGGTGCTAGCACACAGAAGGGCTTGCCCATGCGTGGGTGGCTCTTTGAATGCTGGTTGGAGGGTTCCATCAGCCTGGTCTGTCCCAGGGCCGTCCGCTCGCTGCCAGCTTTGCTCCTCTGGCCGGCTTTCAGCCGCCTCACTCACACCTGTAGTGGTGCAGAAAATGAAGTACTCGGAGTGACAGCTTCCTCCTCCTCCTTTGCCCGCCTGCCTGCAGGAGGCTCCACAAGGCAGGAGCTGGGCTCGCCCCCAGCTTCCCCTCTAAGAGAGGCACAGATGCTTCGCCCACAGACAGAGGCCGTGTGGCAGGTGCATTGCAGCGTGTCCTCCAGGGAAGGTGCTGAGGGCCTTCCTCGAATGCACACGTGCCCTCCCTCTCTCAAGTAGACCTCGAATGGTCCTCCCCAACCCAAGCCTTAAAAGGCGACAGCTGATATTCAAAGACCAGGTTCGGGATGAGGCCATGGCATACAGCGTGGCTGGGGAGCCTGTTCCTGAGTGCCGCAGGGATGGTTCCTGCCCCGGCTTCTGTCCCTGCCTCGCCTCCCTGCGTGCTGGTCATGGTGGCAGTGGAAGGGGGTGCTCTGCATTTATTTCCATCCTTCTCCCATTGAACTTTGCCACCCACTTTGAGCCCAGGCTGTGAGATGCGTCCTTGTGCAGGGGTGAGGGCTTGCAGGGCTGAATACACCACCGGTCTGGACCTGGGATGACTCCTGCCCCTCCGCCCCCAGGTGCAGTGAGCCCCCAGCGGGTCCTGTGGAAACGGGGCCGGGGGGGGGGGGGTGGTTAGATTGGCTCAGGTGCTGATTCAATGAGAGACTTCCCGAGCCCCAGCAGGTCAGGTGTGGAGCGTCAGGAGGGGTGAGGAAGCCCAGTGTGGGGAGGGGCCAGGCTCATCTGCTGCCACTCACAGAGTCACTGCAAACGTAGCCAAGGAGCTGCATCTAGTCCACGGGTGCCTGCAACAGTCCAGATCACAGGCCAAGTGGCGATCCTGGTGGGTGTCTTGGAGGAGGCAGCCCGCGAACTGAGTCCTGCAGGTGGACGGGTGGCTTGTTGGAGTAGGACCGTGAGCTAAAACAAAGCTTTATCGTATTAGACTTTGGTGGGAATTTCTTTGGCTCTGGTTTCAGAAGGCAAATGATAAACTCCGGGTCACCCTCCATGTACCTGGAACCTTTGCACCTTGGCTCCAAGGACTGGAAGAGCCAGGGCTGAGCTGGGAGCACTCCGGGCTCCAGGTCACAGCCTTGGGCTGGGGGAGAGAGGCTTCTGGTCTGGAGGCAGGAGCCGGGTGCTCCCGTCGGGTAGGGTTGGGAAGATTCTGGTGAGGGCAGGGGTCCCGCCCCTGGACCTCTGGCCTATGTCCCCAGTATTTACCAAAGGGCTGGAGAAGTGGGAGCTTTGTCCTGGCAGATCCCTCTGAAATGCACGTTGTGGAGGCAGCAGGCAGAGCCCTGGGGGATGCTCCCTGCGCTGCCCGGTTCACTCCCACAGAAGCCCTGCAGGTGGGGCCCACCCCACTTTGTAGACTGAGGCCCTGGGCAGGTGACCTCACTGTGGCCCCAGCTGCCTGCGTCCCTCATGGACCCTCGTCCTCTGCGGCTTCCTGGTCAGGGTGGTGGGAGCCTCCCCTCCCCTCTAACCTGCCTCCTCCTGTACAGCGAGCATGACCTGGGGGAGGACATCTATGACTGCGTCCCGTGTGAGGATGGAGGGGACGACATCTACGAGGACATCATCAAGGTGGAGGTGCAGCAGCCCATGGTGAGCCCTGCTCCGCTCCTTCCCTCCCCTCCCCTCCTCTCACCTCCCCTTCCCCTCCTCTCACCTCCCCTTCCCCTCCTCTCACCTCCCCTTCCCCTCCTCTCACCTCCCCTTCCCCTCCTCTCACCTCCCCTTCCCCTCCCCTCCTCTCCCCTCCCCTTCCCCTCCCCTCCTCTCCCCTTCCCTCCTCTCCCCTCCCCTCCACTCCCCTCCCCTCCTCTCTTCCCTCCCTTCCCCTTCCCTCTTCTCCCCTCCCCTCCTCTTCCCTCCCTTCCCCTTCCCTCCTCTTCCCTCCCTTCCCCTTCCCTCTTCTCCCCTCCCCTCCTCTTCCCTCCCTTCCCCTTCCCTCTTCTCCCCTCCCCTCCCCTCCTCTCTTCTTCCCTTCCTTCTCCTTCCCTCTTCTCCCCTCCCCTCCCCTTTCCTCCTCTCCCCTCCCCTTTCCTCCTCTCCCCTCCCCTTTCCTCCTCTCCCCTCCCCTTTCCTCCTCTCCCCTCCCCTTTCCTCCTCTCCCCTCCCCTTTCCTCCTCTCCCCTCCCCTTTCCTCCTCTCCCCTCCCCTTTCCTCCTCTCCCCTCCCCTTTCCTCCTCTCCCCTCCCCTTTCCTCCTCTCCCCTCCCTTCCTCTCCTGTCCCCTTCCTTTCCCTCCCCTCCTGTCCCCTTCCTTTCCCTCCCCTCCCCTCCTGTCCCCTTCCTTTCCCTCCCCTCCCCTCCTCTTCCCTCCCGTCCCCTCCACCCCCTCACCTCCCCTCCCCTCCCCTGCTCCTCTCTTCTCCCCTTCCTTTCCCTTCGGTCCTCTCCCCTCTCTTGCTCTCCCCTCCCCTCCTCTCCTCTCCACTCCCTTCCCTTGCAGAGCAGCCTGGCCCTTGCTTAACACAATACTGAGCCATCCCCATGTCTGAGCCACCGAGGGGGAGCTCCTCTGGTTGCAGGGGGATGTCCAGAGAGTCCACCCCTTGGTCCTTCCCAGTCCCCTCGGGGCTCCTCCAAGGAGCAACCTTGGAAACCCTCACCGAGTCCTGGTCCGCTCTGTGCCCTTCCTCTCTATGGAGATGTTCTCAGGTGCCCCAGAGGTGACACCACCACTGTCGTGACCCCCGCCCGTGTTGGCATGGGATTCTTCTTCCAAGGGTTTGCAGGACCCTCAGTCCTTCCTGCCCAGGGAGCCTTAAGATAGTAACTTGGCTCACAGTCTAAAGCACACATCATTTTCCCCCTTTGTGTGGAGAGTGATGAGACCAATATTGGCCCAATTAGCCAGCTGTGCGTCTTTTATGTTTGGAGGATATTTATTTCCATGCAGGCAGTGGCGAATCATCTCTCGGATACCAGTTTGCTCCGCGTGGGTTTATTGCCAGCAGCTGCTGTGTGGAAGGTGGGGATCCAGCAAAGCTGGAATGGGGAGACAGGGACCTGGTGGGGCAGGTCACAGGCCCTCGGACCCCCAGGCTCCCGAGAGTGGGCAAGATGCTACTTGCCAACCGTGGAGGCTTTTGATGCCACTGTCTTTCCCCGAAGAAATGGGAAATTTCTCAAAAAGCTGATCTCAGTGTTTTCTTTTAGTGTGGGAGGAACCAGCTGGTGGTGGAGAGGCAGAAAGCTGGGGAAACCAGTCCCTAAAGAGACCTTGCCCGGAGGCCTTGCCCGCTCTGCTGGCATCCTGCTGGGAGAGACAGGCAGGTGCAGGGCTGGGGGTCTCACAGCCCCCAAACTGACTCTTTTTTTTTTTTTTTTTTTGAGACGGAGTCTCGCTCTGCCGCCCAGGCTGGAGTGCAGTGGCCGGGTCTCAGCTCACTGCAAGCTCCGCCTCCTGGGTTTACGCCATTCTCCTGCCTCAGCCTCCCAAGCAGCTGGGACTACAGGCGCCCGCCACGTCGCCCAGCTAGTTTTTTGTATTTTTTAGTACAGACGGGGTTTCATCATGTTAGCCAGGATGGTCTCGATCTCCTGACCTCGTGATCCGCCCGTCTCGGCCTCCCAAAGTGCTGGGATTACAGGCTTGAGCCACCGCGCCCGGCCCAAACTGACTCTTAAGAGCAGGTTTCTCTGCTTGTCCCTGAAGGGTCTTGAGCTGAATTTTGTTCCCCGCCATTACCGGGGGGTCTCCCCACAGGGATGATGGCCCTTTGTGGAGGCAGCAGGGCCTCCAGTTTGCCTTCCTGGGGAGCCTGGCTGGGCAGCTGTTTGGGCTGGAAGGCTGACCCATGGCCCTGCTGCTGGGGGCTCCCCTCACCTCCCCAGAGCTGGCCTGAGAGGTCCCAAGGTGGCCGGCGAGCTGTCTGGACTTGGGAATGAGCTCTGACTGGTCAAGGCCAGTTCACTCCCCAGGTCGTTTGAAAGCTGGGCATCCTTGGCCTGGCATGGTGGCTCAAGCCTGTAATCCCAGCACTTTGGGAGGCCGAGACGGACGGATCATGAGGTTGGAAGATCGAGACCATCCTGGCTAACACAGTGAAACCCCGTTTCTACTAAAAAATACAAAAAAAAAACCTAGCCAGGTGAGGTGGCAGGCACCTGTAGTCCCAGCTACTCGGGAGGCTGAGGCAGGAGAATGGTGTGAACCCGGGCAGCGGAGCTTGCAGTGAGCTGAGATCGCACCACTGCACTCCAGCCTGGGCGACAGAGCAAGACTCTGTCTCAAAAAAAAAAAAAAAGAAAAAAAAAAGAAAAGAAAGCTGGGCATCCTGCAGGTAAACTTCAGCAGGTGGGTGCATTGCCTGTGAGGTTTTGTGGGGGATCCTGGCCCTGGATCATGCAGCCCCTCTCTCTCAAGACCCCCATCCATGCCTGGCGAGAGTGGGTGCTCCCTGGAGCCCACTGCTGTCCCTGGTTCTGAAGAGGTCTGACCTCTTTGAGAAAACATGTGAAGGGACGTGGAGCGTCCACAGAACCTGCCAGGCTGGGTAACAGCGTTGCCTGTGTCTGGGGTGGAATGCACCCTGCTGTCAAGCTCTGCATAGTGTCCTCGTGCCCAGCGCTGGTCCTGCTGGTCTCGAGCTGTCCAGTCTATCCAGGCAAGGGCTGGGGGCAAGGGGCAGTTCCTGCTTCCTACCAGGGTCCTCTGAGATAAAACAGCTGCTTCCATGTCCTTCCCTGTCATGTCTGGAGCTCTCTGAACAGCCCCAGTAGAAGGTAATAGAGATGGTGACTTCCCCAAAGGAAGGTAAAGCCAGAGGATGGCAGGTGCCACTTCCAGAGCCTGAGTAGGGGTCTGTTGTGGAGGCTCTGGCCCCTGAGCTGTCACCCTGCCCAGCTGGGCAGCACGAGGGGCTGTGATGTGGCTTCAGGTCTGTTGGCTGGTTGTGGGGTGGTGTTCCTGATGTCCCAGGCCCAGGTTGCAAGGACAGTGTGGGCCCTGCTAACTGGTGCTGTTTCTGGTTTCTTTCTCCACGCTTGCAGATTAGATACATGCAGGTGAGTGGCCTGGAAGGGGAGGCTGGGGACGTCCTGCCTGCACCATCTTCTTGACCTTTCAGGGAGGGCTCAGACCTCTCTGAGAAAACTCAAGACCCTGGAGACATGGTCAGACACACGTGACTTCAGGCATCACAGACCCTTAGCACCCCCGTGGTCCTGTATCCCATCTTGCATGTTGCCTTAGAGATCTGCAGCCTGGCAGACCCAAGGGGAGCCTTGGGGATTTCTTGGAGGATGTTGATGGTCTTAGGGCTGACACAAGTGCTGTGGGTCTCAGCACCATTTCTCCAGAGCCTTCTGACAGATGTGGTTCACCCAGCCTAACAGAACCTTCAAGATAGTGTTGGGAAAATCCCCCACTGCCCCACAGTGACCCCCACCTGTCACCTCACCCTGGACCACTGGCCAGGCAACCTCTGAACAGTCCTGCCCCGGCCACATTCCACCAGAGGTGGGGGCAGGCCCTGCTCTGGAGGAGGCCCCAGGGACCCTGCTGGTGGAGGTGGGGTCATCTCAGGCCCCCTGGCTAGAAACCAGTGGACACTTGGGGGAAGAGTCCAGCCTGCAGGTGGCTGGTACTGAGACATGCAATGTCTCAGTGGATGTGGTCTGCATGGAGTTGAGCACACAGTCTGCTGTATAGGGAGGACTTATGCACGCAGTAGGTGCTTTAGCAACTCACTCCTGCTCCTGTGTGGGAGGGGATAGCTTCCGCGGCCCTCACCCCAGTCTGGCAAAGAATTGAGATTCAGAATCAGAGGAGTAGGAGCCTGGGATTGTAGAAGCCTCTGCCTCCAAGCCTTCCTTGGCACTGTCCCCATGTCATGGCCCCTCCCCGTGCCTCAGTTTCTTCATCTGCAAAATGGATGCGAAGGGGTTGGCCCTCTCTGTCACCCCTCCGGCTGCAGCACTGCACACTCAGTGACCTCGTGGCCAAACCCGAGGAGGTGTCCTCGTGTGCGGTGGTGTCCGGGTGTCACGGTGCAGATGTGCAGGTGGCAGGTGGCTGGGCCCATGGGGTCCTGTTGACACCCCCTTCCCTTCTCTAGAAAATGAGCATGACTGAGGATGACAAAAGGAATTGCTGCCTGCTGGAGATCCAGGAGACCGAGGCCAAGTACTACCGCACCCTGGAGGACATAGAGAAGGTGAGGGCGGGCGGTGGCTGCTGGAAAATCGCAGCAGCCACTGTGGTCATCCATCCCCTGGGAGTGCATCCCGTCCATCCCCTGGGAGTGCATTCCGGAGGCAGGGCCGCAGGGCCTCTCTGACAGGCGAAGGAGATTTGGTGGCCCTCCCAGCTCTGCCTCCGGGTATCCCCTACCCAAAAGGAGGGTGCCCTCTCCTTTCCTCTGCAACCCCTGAAGCCCCAGCCTGCGCCTGTCCCTGCCTCTCCTCCGAGCCTAGTCGGGGTGGGATTACGGCTTCAGCTCCTGAACGTTGCTCTAAGGCAGGCGCTGAGCTAGCTCCTCATGTATTCCCCCCCATCCCACCTAGAGCTGCTCCCCAGCCTCTCCACCCTCAGCCTCTGCCTCTGGAAAAGGGAAGAAAGCTCCCATGGGGAGCTGGGAGTGTCCTGCACAAGGCATGGTCGGGCCTGGTGGCCAGAGCTGCAGACTCCAGCTGTTCCACTCTGGTGCATCTGAGTCCTCTCCCGCTGGCCTGCTGAGCTCCTAGAGGGCTGAGGATGCGCCTTCACCTGCCCTACCCAATTCGGGCCTCCTGTAGGCACCTGATCGGCCTGGCTCTGGGACATTTCCCCGGCACTTCTGAGTCTTCATTGCCAACTGCTAGTGTTTACTGGGGAGAAAAACCAACCTTGTTTTAAAGCTGGAGTCTCATTTCTATCCTCCGGTTGTGGTGTGGGGTCCAGGGTGGCCATGGTGCCTCCAGCCAGGAGACCTGGTCTGCCCCCTTGGACCCAGGCTGGCTTTGCTCCGGCCGGGCCCCCTCCTGCTGCCCCATCCTCTGGTCCCTGGCCAGCGGCCTTTCTGCACTCACATCTGTACATCCTGGCCCAGGTCCTTCCAGCTCCCTTGAAGCCCTGCTCATGCCCTGGCAGAGTCCCGCCCCTTCCGAGAATCCTGGCTCTGAGGTCGGCCTCTGCTGGGGTCCTGCTGGCCTCTGCATCCCTCTGTGGCTGAGTGCTGCCTCAGAAAGCAGGAGGGCTCTTGGGGTCTGTCTGCACCCTGCCTGGGGCCGCCACCTGGGTGTGTTTGCTTGGACAATGCTCTCTGCGTCATGGGGTGGCCAAGGAGTGGTCCCGCAGCTGGGCCCAGAGGATGCCTGCAGAGCTGCTGGCCACCCTGACCAGAAGCCACTCGGGGAGCAGGAGAGGAGAGGGTGGCAGGGCCTCCCCAGGCCTCCAGAGCAGGGTCGGCAGCCTCACACGTCCTCATTTTCACTTCACATCCTGCCTGAGGCTGGGACTGGAGGACTCTGGTCCCAGGCTGCACCCCTGCCGGCACTTCTCCAGATGGAAAGCATCCCTTTTGATGACAGTTTTGGGGTCGTGCTCAGGAGCACAAGCTCAGTGTTTGAGTGCTGGGTGGGGACCACAGCCCTGTCCATCCAGAGAGTCCCCGGGGTGATGGCCCTGCTTCCTGGGTCTCAGTCCCTCACTGCAAGCCACAACCCCAACGCCCAACTCAGGGCAGCCATAGCACCCACGTCCACCCTGTGTATGAGTGGCCACCACAGGACTCTGCCCCTGTCATGCTGGGAGCATTAGAATCTTTACCCCCACACACTTCCCCGCCCTGAACTCATCCCCAGAGAATGGAGCCCGATGTGGCCAGAACACAGGTGTACCCCAGTCAGCATGGAGCACCCCAGTGTGCCTGCCTCGGAGCTGCCCCAGGGACCCTCCCCAGCAGCTGTGACCTTGAGAGGGTGGGCGACAGCAGCTGGCGGACTTCTCTCTTCCAGAACTACATGAGCCCCCTGCGGCTGGTGCTGAGCCCAGCAGACATGGCAGCTGTCTTCATTAACCTGGAGGTAAGGGTCCTGGCACCCCTCACTCATGCCGGGCTCTGGGCTCTAACTCGGCACTGGCCACACATGTCCTGCTGTCCCCAGGGCCTTGGAGAGCTGCACCCCTGCAGCTCCGTTGTGGCTCGTGCTGGCCAGAAGGAGGAGCCCCCACCCCTCTCTCCACGGTCTTTGGATTTAGGAGCCAGGGTAGCAGGTTTCTGGGCTCCCCTTGTCTGCGGGGTGAGGGCGGCACTGACATGCATGGCTGGAGGCACGGATGACCCTGAGAATGTAAATGAAGTTTTTGTCAGCGGCCAGAGAGAAGCGTGTCCCTCCATCCCTTTGAGCAGACCTCCTTGCCTGCCCTGCGGGTGTCTGAACGCTGTCATAGAAAGGCAGTTCCCCATGCAGAGTCACCTTGATATGGTTAGCAGAGCAGGGCGCTGGCACCAGGCTCCGGCGGCCACGTGTGGGTGGGCTTCCTCCAGGGACACGCTGCTCCTGGCCCTTCCTCCTGGCCTGGTGGCCACAGGTGCCAGCAGCTCATGCAGTGGCTGTGTCCTGCCTCCCTGGGTGTCTCATTAGCTGCAAGGGTGGGCTCTGGTCACTGCCCTGGATAAGGCTGGCTTGGACCCCAGAGCTTCCTGTAGTCTGTGCCTCTGACCCAGAGTTCATCTGGCCTTGAGCTGTGGTCCGGATGGAGGACGGCAGACAGAAAGGGGCCTGGGGTGGGGATGGGGGTCCTGGGGTGCGGCCTGGGCACAGGGGTACTGCACTGTGCCGCCCCACTCTGTCTGTAGAGCCTGCCCTGAGTCGGCCGCTGTGTGTCAGATGGGCTGATGCTGGCTGAGGGCGACTTCCCTCCCGCACATACTGGCTCTTCTGTGCACCATTGCCATAGAATCTTCTACCGGAATCACACCGTGGCATGCACAGATATGTGGGGTGCAGGCCCAGCACCCGGGCCCCTCACCCCCTTGACAGGAACCACAGAACCACAGGGGTGCCTTAAGGGTGGCGCTCCCGTCTAGCCTTGGGTGGGCCTGGCCAGGCACTCACAGCTCTTTTTCAACCCAGGACCTGATCAAGGTGCATCACAGCTTCCTGAGGGCCATCGACGTGTCCATGATGGTGGGGGGCAGCACGCTGGCCAAGGTCTTTCTCGATTTCAAGGAAAGGTGAGTGGCTGCTGGCCCTCTGGGGCTCCTTGGCCCCTCCCTGTCTGTGGAAGAGTTTACACAAGTGGAACTCTTGGGTTTTGGGGTGTCCCGAGACAGGGGCCGCCTCCTCTGGACCCCATCCTCCCTTGTTGAGGATGCCGCCCACCCCGAGCCACAGCCTGGATGATGGAGAGGATGTGGAGCCTCCTATCCTGTGGGAGCTCGGCAGGGGCAGGATCCAGATTCTGGACGTTTCTACCTAGCTGTGAGGGGTCGCCATCCAAGTGGCTTGGCTGTCCCAGTGGAGATCTTGGGCCCCTGCTTCTCCCTTCTGTGCCTTTGTGGCTGGTTCTTTAAAGTTAGGATGCGGACAAGGATGAAAGGAGGTGGCACGTGAAGCTTAGACGATGCCCAGGCTGTTGGAGGCCGGGGAGATGGCGTTTCTGGGGCTTAGCCGATGCCCAGGCTGTCAGAGGCTGGGGAGATGGTGTTTCTGGGGGTTAGACGATGCCCAGCCTGTTGGAGGCCGGGGAGATGGCGTTTCTGGGGGTTAGACAATGCCCAGGCTGTCGGAGGCCAGGGAGATGGCGTTTCCAGCCATGGAAGTCGCGAGAGAGCCCCATCAGGGGACGGTACCAAGCTCTCTGTCCCTTGGAGATCCTTTGGAGGTGCCCGAAGGGGTCTATGCTAATGCTTCCTGAACCTGGCTGCTCACTAGAGCCACTGGGGAGCTTGTTACAAATACCATGTCCGGGGTCCACTCTTGGAAGGGTCTGCTGTGGGGCCTGGGGAGTTGTACAAGACCCCACAGGCGCGTCTGACCACGCGGCCCTGGGCCAGGCATTGGATGCCCAGGTCCATCTCTCCCTCATCTGTAGGAGGGTCCCCTGCATCATCCGCCAGGTGACTGTCAGCATAGCTCACACCCCTCCCTGTCCAGGCAGCCGGGGACAGGCCCAGGGCTGGATTCTCAGGCACGTTGCCTGGGAAACCCTGCAGGTGCTTCCCCGTGTGCTCCGTAGCTCCAGGAAAGGTGCTCCCCCGTCCCCTGTGAGGAGGGTCCCGGAACCTGCTCTCCAGGGGCCATGGCTTGGGGGGTTCCCGGAGACGCAGTGGAGCAGGCAGTGCTTGTGGTCAGGTGGCAGAGGTGACCAGGAGAGCTGACGAGGCCCAGCAGGTGTGAGCACACTGGCCAGCCCCGGAGGCGTAAGAGTGGGCAGGGGTCGGGGGAGGACAGCTCCCTAACCTGCCCCAGCAAGGTGTTCCCTTCATCTGCGGGTGAGCCGATAGAGCCCAGCTGGCGGGTCGCACTGGCTGGCGGCTCAGTCCCTGGCAGGTGTGGGGTACAGCGGACCTTCTCAGTGCCTTGTTCATGCTGTCCCTCGGCCAGGAAGGGAGGGAACCACGGATGAAGCATGGTTTACTTTGAGGCCCATTAAAGGCTGAAGCCCCGGAGCAGGAATGGCTGGCTGTGAGGTGGAGTGACAGGGTGGATAACCTGCCCTCTCCCGGGAGCCTCCCTTCGCAGTCAGGCTGCCCTGTGACACCCCTGGCCCCATCCTACCAGCAGGACCTTGCATGCGTGGCTCCTGCCCAGGAACAGCGGGCATCTCTGCCTTGGAGTGCCACTGCAGTGTGGGCAGCGCATCCAGTCACAGGCCCGGCCCGAGAGCTCTGTGGACAGGTGGCTTCATCCGTGGGAGCAAGGCCTGTGGCCAGACCCGTTAGTCAGGGTCTGTTTGGGGAAGGGGCTGGCAGCGTTTCATCAAAGCTCATCACCAAGTCATCGTGGTTCCATCCCAGCATCCAGCTTTTCTGCCCCATTCCTCTCATTTTGGAGTCGGCCCCAAGGTCCTGGTTCTCGCTTGCTGGATGAGTCCTGAAGCTTTCATAGGGTGCCTGCTGTGTATGGCCACTGAGCTCTGGACCGAGGATATGCAGTGAACAGAGCTACTGGCCTCTCACTGGTTGGGAGGGATGAGAACCAAGACAAGACAGAGGAGCTCGGGGGCGCTGTGGCATTGCTGGAGAGCCCAGGAGACCCGTGAGGGCTGCTAAGCCGAGGACGGGTCCCCTTGAGCACAGTCCTGCAGGGGTGGGGTGAGGCGGGTGGGGGAGCAGAAGCTTGGGGGAAGGTGAGAGGCAGGAGCTCAGTAGTTTCCTACTGGGCAGCTCTCCAGGGAAGGACTGCAGGGTCCTGCAGGAGCTTTCAGGGAAGGACTCTGGAGGGTTCTGCAGGGGCTTCCAGGTCAAGGGAAGGATTTAGAATTTTTCTTTTTTAAAGCGAGGGCATGAGGAAGCTGCTGAGGGGCTTTGTGACAGGGTTCTGGCAGCTCGTCAGGGGTGAAGGGTGGAGTAGCGTCCCCGTGTGGCGTGACCAGCCCTGAATGGCAGGGGACAGTCACCTCCCTCTTTTTGACGTTATGCCTTTATGAATGTAGCCTTGGTCCTCAGACAAGGCAGGAGCTCCTCTTAGCCTTTCCCTGTAGGCCTAAAAAGGGGCATCTCCCACCCAGAGGGACACTGGGCCTTGGGAAGGAGTTTGCATTCTGCAGCTCTGGATGTAGACAGAGCCATGTGGTTTTTCTCTGTGGCTGGGGCTGGCCAGGCTGAGCCTGGAGTCCAGCCCCTGGTGGCTTCCTTGAGTGAGGCAGTGAGTCATGCTGGGGGAGTGGGGGCATACGGGGACGTGGAGGCAGGAGAGCTACAAAGGGAACGGCCTCAGGGAGCTGGCAGCCCCGCAGGAAGGCCACGGACTGGCTTTCAAGAGGAGCTCTCTGTGGAGCTTTGCACAAGCACTTTTGGGAGAAAAGCAGAACAGAACAAGATGAAGGCCATGCCCTCCTCCCCTGGGGCTGTGTGGGATTTCCTTGTGCGTTTGGAGATGAAGGATCCAAGACAGGCGAGCGCTTTGGTGCACCGAGACTTCTGCTCGGAATCCTGGAACGAGTGAGGCTGCCCTGTGGATGGTTCCTACCCGAAGTCCAAGGCTGGGTGGTTCCGGGGTGCTACCTGCAGGGAGAGTCCCTGGCCTCAAAACCCCCAGTAGGGGTTGGCTTGGCCACCTCCTCTGGCAGGGCTGCCTTTGGGAACCTCTGAAGTCAAGAAGCCTTAGCTCTCGCTCTGTCTAACCCCCACTTCCCAGATGGGGAAACGGAGGCCAGAGCTGGCAGCTCAGCCGTGGACCCGCTTGTTCCTGCATCCTTGGTCCATACCTGAGCCCATGGCCTGTGGCCCTCAACCCACGCTGGCCTGTCCCTGAAAGCCTCGAGGTTCATCACCTGCCCTGGTTTCCCCACCTGGAGTCCTTAGGTCAGGTCAGGGGCACTTTTCAAAGGGGCCACAGGGGTGGACTGGGGGCATTAGGGTTCCGGGACCTCCTGCCGTGCTTCTGGTCTGGTGTCATCATCAGATGGGAGGCACAGCCTGGAGGCAGGGGTGCAGCCCAAGGACCTGGGCTTTGGGGTCGGTGACTGCTGGTGATTCCCTTCTCAGCTACGGGCCTCTCTGAGCCTCAGTGTCCCCATGGGTAGAACGGTGACAATCACAGCCCCAGAGCTTCCAGCCCGGGTCCTGGCACCAACTGATGCCCAGTGTGTGTGGCATGTCTTCTGTGCCTGGCTCTGATCATTCTCTTACGGTGGAGAAAACACCGATCTGGAGCGGGGCAGGTGCAGGCAGCCGCTAGGGCTCGGTGTCTTGTCTGCTCACTTTTCAGGCTGTCTGGTGGTCTCTTTAATGTCCCTCTGTTCCTTCTCCCCCCTCCTACTCTACCGGGGGCTTCTGAAGCTTTTGTTCTTTTTTTTTTTTTTTTTTAAGGGGAAAAACCTTTTTCTCGATTGCTTCCAGAGATGATAGGTTTTCACCAACTTTTATATGAAAATGATCAGTATAATAACAGACTCATTTAGGTGGAAACCAGGGAGCAGGTTCCTATTTAAAGTGGGTCCCGGTCAACACACGGCCCCAGCACCAGGCAGGAGGCAGGCCCTTTGCAATGATGGTGATGCTTCTGTACAGACCGCCCAGATCTGTGGACACGGGACACACCCGTACAGACCCCACATGTGGGCCCTGTGGGACCGGCCACGGGTGCTTTGCTTGACTGTGGCTGGGCCAGGTGAGCATCGAGCAGGTTCAGGTCCTTTATCAGAGTCATGGACCGTCAGCCTTGAGTGCCAGAAGTGTCCCTGCAGGCTTGTGAGGGAGGATTCTCGGGCGGCCTGAAGAGGTGCCAGCCACTGGACCCCACGTGCAGCGCTCGGAGGGTGTCAGGGCCTCTGTCGCCCCTGGCCGCGGTGAGGACAGCCTCTTGAGCATTTGTTGGGAGTGGGAAGTGTGTCAAGATGCCTGTCCGTGTGCCTGAGCCAGCAACAAAGGGACGTGCTCCCTAGGCAGAAAATGTGTTCCCAGCCACGGTTGTGTTCTTATGAGCCCAGAACTCCAGAGTTGGGAAGAAAGTGAGCATTGTGTGGTCCAAAACCCCATAGGTGTGGGGAGTGGGGCCTGTCTAGGGCCCATGTGGCAGAGCCACCTGGATGGAAACCTGTCCCTGCATCAAGACTCCATGATCAGGACGCTTCTTCCCGAGGGCGGCCCTCCACAAAAGCCAAGCTACAGGCCCAGCTGCCTGCCCTGAGCCCCAGGCCGGGTGCCCTACGGCAAAGCAGCTCTCATGATGGAAAAAGAAATGGCCCAGAGGCCATGGTGACCTGGTCCCGAGAACCTGCACTGGGCTTCCCGGGCCAGGGAAGGCTCCAGACGCTAACACGCAGCCCTGCCAGAGAGCACATCACCAGGACGCTGGGTCCGGCCTAGCCCTGCAGGCCAGACTGTCAGCTCCTAGCAAGTTCATGGAGGCCTCAGTCGCCCTGCCTGAAGGGTGAGGCTGATCACACCCATCTTTACAAATGGGCAGAAAAAGTCGTCAGGCTTGTTGGCAAAGCACCTGGCAGCAGCTGCCTCGGCGAGTGGTGGCTCTTGTCATCCTTGTCACCAACATGGTCACCTGGCGTGGTTCTTCTTCTTTGGGACTGCCCTGTCAGTGGGGTGACAGGGTTTTCAAGATGAAATTTCAGGCTGGTAACCTAAGACCCTGAGGCTCCAGAGGCCGGGAACCCTGGGTTCCAGTTTGTAGAGATGGGGGCCCAGTGCAGGGCAACGGAGAAGGTGCTGTGGCTGAAGAGACCAGCACAAGGCACTGAACTGGGAAGCAGAGTGGCTGGGAGAGCGATGCCGGGGCCAGGAGGAGGTGGTGGGCAGGACACGAGGGCCGTCCTCCTGGGCATCTTCCCGGGACCTTGCTGGTCCTCCCAGGTCCGGGGGCCACATGATTGCCTGCATCCCTGGTGAGGAGGGGGCCGTCACTGACTGCTGTTGTCCCCTGCTTGTGGAATCCGGGCACCATGTAGAAGCACCAAGGGTGACACTTGGGGGTTTCCCAGCTGGCACAGCACCAGGGTGAGCCCTGAGCCAGCACAGGCCTCGGTGCTCAGGGCCTAGGGACAAGAGTCTGAGCCCTCCTGGGGTCTTCCTTCCTGGGGCGATGCCAGGAAGGAATCCTTTCCTCCAGCGTTGGCCCTTTTCAGGGGTGGGGTGGGGGGTTGAGAGCTCCACCCTGAATCCCCAGCCGGGACCTGACCTAGAACCACCTGGGACTCAGGAAGAGCGGGGCACCCCCTCTCCCAGCACGCCGGCAGCCGTCCTGCGGCCCGGTAGCATTTCAGGAAGGGTAAAGCAGCCTCCTGGCCGTCGCATATGTCCACGCGCAGGGAGCTGTCAGGGGAGGGGACTGTTGGTTGCGCACCTACAGCCTGCTGGGAAAAATGGACGGGCTCACTGCAGCCCCGAGCAGCTCATTAAACCTGTGTGTGTGTGTGCGTGTGTGTGCAATGTCCAGGCTCCTGATCTACGGGGAGTACTGCAGCCACATGGAGCATGCCCAGAACACTCTGAACCAGCTCCTGGCCAGCCGGGAGGACTTCAGGCAGAAAGTCGAGGTAAGTCCTGCCAGGCACTGGCCCTGGCCTTGGCTCTAAGGTTGCAGCTTGCAGGCCGGAGCTCATTAGGTACCAGCCTCTCTCTTGCCCATTTGTTGGGAAGGTGGTGACGGGGATGGTGATATAATGGTTTTTTGTAGATTTTTCTTTTTTGCATTGTGTTGGGTTGGGGATTGGGTTGGGTGGAGGTCACCATCCCAGGCCAGGACACAGCGAGACTCCCCATGGAGATAGGGCCTTGGGACTGAATCTAACTCAGCAGGGGGCTCTGGCTGACCCCGACCCTGGCCTCTGCTGACCCCAGGGAGCCCCGGGTAACATTTGCTGGGAACTGTAGGACCACCCACCCCTCATGCATCCTCACCCCAGGCCCAGGGCGAGTCTCTATCAACTGGGGGCTCTGACTGACCCCTGACCCTGGCCTCTGCTGACCCCAGGGAACACTGGGTAACATTTGCTGGGAACCATGGGGCCACCCACCCCTCATGCATCCTCACCCCAGGCCCAGGGCGAGTCTCTATCAACTGGGGGCTCTGACTGACCCCTGACCCTGGCCTCTGCTGACCCCAGGGAACCCTGGGTAACATTTGCTGGGAACCATGGGGCCACCCACCCCTCATGCATCCTCACCCCAGGCCCAGGGCAAGTCTCTATCAACATCTAGTTTCTCACGTGAGCCCCTCCCAGCCCCTCCTGTTCCCAGCTGGAGTTTCCAGGCTCCATCTGGTCAGTACACCCTATTTTCTGCGTGGAGCCTGGTGTAGAGCCCTCTGGCTGTAGCAGTGGTGGAGGCAGTGTGGCCCCCCAGTGGAGATGCCTGATGCCCCCCAAGTTCAGACAATGAATGGGGGAATGCCCTGGTTCCTGGGAGTGGCCCCCACAGCTCAGTGCAAGCTGGCGCTCCACCTTGCTTCTCCCAGAGGCCAGACCAGAGAGGGGCTGGTCAACGGGGCATACCCTGCTGCCCTTCTCCAAAGGACCTGGCCTGGCAGAAGAGTCAAAGCCACATCCAGGCAGGCCCAGCAGGCGCTCTGGGAGGGTTCCTGTAGCATCGCACGTGTCTCACTGCGTCCCGGCCTGGCCAGTGCAGATACGGCAGGGTGGGAGAGGTGGCGCGCCCCCACCCACGTGTTGTGAAGCCCATTCCTCTGCATACACCGGGTGCATGGGCTGGTTCTGGGAGCCTGGCTAGAGAAGAACCAAACGTCTGGGCCCGAGTTCTGGGCTTAGGTCTCCCCTTTCTGTGGGCGAGGGTACAGGTGGGTGGATTCAGGCTTTCCTCAGGGAGGGCTCTCCCATCACCCTGTCGCCCTCCCAGGAGTGCACGCTGAAGGTCCAGGATGGAAAATTTAAACTACAAGACCTGCTGGTGGTCCCCATGCAGAGGGTGCTCAAATACCACCTGCTCTTGAAGGTGAGGCCCTGGGCCCCGGGTGCCTGTGGGGTCATCACTGCCAGAGTTAGATGAGGGCTGGCAGCTTCCAGGGGGTGTGGGATGCAGCCCACAGACAGATTAAGTTGAATATAAACAAATCAGTTCGTGCTTAGTTCATTATCACTGTTCAATGCGTGTGATGAACGATTATCACAGTAAATATACATGGGAAGACAACTCAAGTCACTATTGAGGTCAGAAAACTGAAGGAGACAGAAAAGTGTCCTCACACCAGGAATAGGAAAGCTACTGTGGGCCGGGTGCGGTGGCTCAGGCCTGTAATCCCAGCACTTTGGGAGGCCGAGGCGGGCGGATCACGAGGTCAGGAGATCGAGACCATCCTGGCTAACACAGTGAAACCCCGTCTCTACTAAAAAATACAAAAAACTAGCCGAGCATAGTGGTGGGTGCCTGTAGTCCCAGCGACTCAGGAGGCTGAGGCAGGAGAATGACGTAAACCCGGGAGGCGGAACTTGCAGTGAGCTGAGATCCGGCCACTGCACTCCAGCCTGGGCGACAGAGCGAGACTCCGTCTCAAAAAAAAAAAAAAAAAGAGAAAGCTACTGTGGTTGATCTCTGAGCTTCCTGGTGGCCACAGCAGAAATGGAAATGGAAGGGCTTCAGGAGAGACAGACCTGGGAGGGAAGGCGGTGGTTTCTGCCAGCCACCTTGTGAGGCCTTTTCCCGTGAACTGCTGGCACAGAGCCTTGCTTTTTGCTGCCTTCATGTCCTTTCTCACGGTCACTCCCTTCCTTTATCCACAAGATCTGGGAGTGCCCCACCAAGATGTGGGGTGTCCCCCTGTGGAGGGGTCACTCTCTGTCCTTTGGTGGTGGGCAGCCAAACCCAGCCTGGGCTGGCAGGTGGGGTGGCTTTCTTCTGAGGACTTTGTTCTATGCTCACCCCCTGCACTGGAGGGGTCAGTGCAGAGGCCAGGACCCCCGAGTGGTAACACATGACACTCTTCTCCCCCCTCCAGGAGCTTCTGAGCCATTCTGCAGAACGGCCTGAGAGGCAGCAGCTCAAAGAAGCACTGGAAGCTATGCAGGTGAGTGGGTAAACTGAGGCAGGGGAGAAGCCATCGTGCAGCTTAGCACACCATGCCCGTGTGGTCTTGGACTGAAACTGGGCTCATTAACAAGCCGTGATTGTGACTATAGACATTTTCCTGGGACAGCAGGAGTTGGGGCGGGGCAGGGCAGGGGGTGAGACCCACAGGAGGTGGAGGTGACGGGTGGAAGGGCACTGCAGGTCAGGTGCCCCCTCAGGTGTCCCGGGTCCTAACGTCACCTGTCCAACAAGACCTCCTTTGAACCTCCCCTCCCCCTGCTTTCCCCCCAGGCACTCGCCTCCATTCTGGGCTTTCTGGCCCAGTGCTTCTCACTCCCAGCTCTGAGCCTTCTGCTTCTAAAATGCTACCTCAGGGCCATCTCTCTGCTACCTGCCTGGGGAACTCCTTCACTCCTGGCTGTTTCAAGGACACCCCCCTCCCGCATCAAGCCAGCCATGCCTCCCTTTCTCCCCTTGTCCGAGTGAGCTTAGCTCATGTCACTCCCTTGCTCAGAAACCTTCCATGGCTCCCTCTGCCCATGAAGCAGGCATAGGCTCTTCACTCTGGCACTCCAGGCCTTCTGCAGGATGCTTGCCCCCAACGTTGTAGCTGTGTTTACCACAGTTCCAGGCAGATTGGATCCCTCCCAGGCTCCTGCACATGCCCTGCACTTCCCCGGGTCCACGTGTTGTCTCAGGTGCACCCTCCTCCTCGTCACCTGGCTGCGTCCTGCTCATCCTGCCTTCGCCATGGACAGGACGGTTTCCAGGGAGGATCGCCCCTGACTGGGTTCCATCCTCAGGGAACTGGCTTCCCCGTGGGTGGCACTCTTACTCCTGGACACAGTTGTTCATGCCAGCCCCTTCCCAGCCAGGCCTGTGTCAGCCACGGTCACCTGTGTCCCCAGGTCAGGCATGGCACCCGGCATGGGGTAGGTCCCCTCCAGCCACATCTGGATGGAGGGATGATGGCTCCCCCAGCATCTCCCTCGTTGGGAACACGGGACACCTCTGCCAACTCCCCTCAGGGCTGCAGTCCTGCCCTCTGATACCTGGCGCCTGCCCTCTGAGCAGCCCCCTGGGCTGTGGGCCCCCTTTTCCTTTCCCAGGTACCTCATTTAAGGAGCGCCCTCTGGGCGGGGGTGGGGCTGTAATCTGTCTCCGTTTATAGCTGCTGTTGGGCTGGGACAGGAGTGGAGACCAATGCTTGGCCACCGGTGCTAGGAGGTTCTCTGAGCAGGGCTTGTCCTCTGGGAGAAATTTATTCCCAATCCTGTGGGCACTCATGTGTGAGCACGGGAGGTGGTCCCAGAGACCTTCAACTCCTGTGCCGCTCGGCTCCACTGGGCAGCGAGCACCCTGAGGAGTGCTCCAGGAAAGCTTCCTGCCATGACGGACTGATAAAACTTTCTTGGTGTCAGCTCTGCTGCCCCCAAGCCGCCCCTCTCCAACACCTGCTCTGGCCTGTCTGCTGTGAGCCACGGTTTGTGAGCCAGCACGGATGTGTCCTCGGGGCCTCTGAGACAGTGACAGCAGGTGCAGTGGGCCGTGCACCCGGGCCCTGAGTGTGGTCTTGCATTTCATACTCTCAGCACTTGGTGTCTGGCTGGCGGGTGGCTCTGAGCCCCTCGACGGGACAGTTTCGCAGGAGTGTAGCTCACAGTGCTGCACGAAGTACTCTGTGACTTGCAGGTGTGCGTCTGCCTTTCTGAGAGCCACCGAACCTCATCATGAGACTTCAGGGCTAGGGGGGATTTTAGAAGTCTTTGGATCGATTCCCAATTTATATAGGAAGTCATTCATGCAGCCACTATGGGAGTCGTCACTGTACCTGGGCTTGATTTCCCCTTGGGACTGAGAGCTCACTCCTTGTAAGGCAGTGTCTTTGAGAGTCGGCTGCCGTGCCTCGGTGGGCCTGAGGTCTGTCTCCATGGGAATTGTGGTTTTAGGTCTGAGCTCCATGAGCTGACTGCAATCCTGCCTCTGTATCAAAGTACAGACATTTCCCTCACCTGCTCATTCATTTGGGCAACTTCCATCTGTTCCTGTTTCATGCCAGGCATTGGGCCAGGTGCACACAGGGGCCACGGTGGTCAGATTTGTAATGTTTCTGCTGTTGGGGTTGAAGGGGTGGTTCTGAGCTCTAGACTCACCACTGGGGTCCCTGTCTCTGGGAATTTATTCCTCATTTTAAAGGTAAGTGGACAAGAAAACAAAACACCCCTTTCAGACAGCGTGCTGCAGCCTCCCCAGGAAGCTCCCCACTGCGGGGTGGGTGGGGAGCCGACTGTGAAGTCTTCTAGGAACGAGGAAGGGCGGGAGGGATGGGAACCTGCTGACGACCTGGCTCTGGCTCTGGCTGGTCACTTGCATTTTGGGGAATTCCGCCCGCTGCTCTGGGTGGGCAGGGCCAGGACCGCCCATGTGGCCGGCTCCCTTGGGTTCCCACGCGGGCCAGGTTGAGATACTGCGTTTTCTGTCTGGACTGAAGTGGGCACTGCTCCCTGGTGGCCAGCACAAGAACTGCAGCATGGCAGACAGGCGCTGGATTGGGGATGGCCAGACCCATGGAGAGAGGGACTTCCTGACCCCTCATTGTGTTCAGGCTCCAAGGGGCGGCCGTGGCTTGGAGAGGTTGGGGAGGGGGAAGCTTCCCAAGAATGGGGACCTAGGTCAGCCCAAGCCTAGGTGGCTCTTCTGTGGCCTGATGTGGCTCCAACACACAGGGCTGCTTCCCTCTATTAGGATGTTTAAGAGGGACCACATGGTAGGGTAGAAATAAGCAGCACCAGCCAGGAGTTTGGGGCTGTTGGGATTGTTCTTCACTGACGAGGTGTGGCTCTTGGTCAGTGTGTTCCCTTCCCTGCCTCAGTTTCCTCATCTGTCATGTGGAGGTGGTGCTTTTCAGCCCTCCTGTCTCGAGGGCGGCCTCCCCGGCAGGATGGAGGAAGGAGGTCCAGAAACGCCCAGTGCCTGGATGCTGGGTGGGTGGAGGTCCTTGAGGATTGGGCTCCTGCATGCATGTGCATGTGTGCACACACACGCTCACACACACCCTGCACAGCACTGCTTGCTCACACACACAATCGTCGACACACCCCACTCAGCACAACCTGCTCATATACACACACACACCACCCAGCACAACCCTCTCACACACACAATCACATACATCCCACTCAGCACGACCCGCTCACACACACACACACACCCCAGCCAGCACAGCCCGCTCACACATACTGTCACACAATCACTCATACACACACCACAGCACAGCCCCCCCACACACACACACATGCTCACACACACGCACCCCACCAGCACAGCTCACTCACACATGCACACAATCACACACACCCCACCCAGCACAACCCGCTCACACACCCCAGCCAGTACAGCCTGCTTGTACACACATGCTGTCACACAATCACTCACACACACACCACAGCACAGCCCCCACACACACACACATGCTCACACACACACACCCCACCCAGCACAGCTCACTCACACATGCACACAATCACACACCCCACCCAGCACAACCCGCTCACACACACATGCTCTCACACACCACAGCAGTCCACACACACAGTCACACATGCTCACACACACGCACCCCACCCAGCACAGCTCACTCACACACACACACACCCCACCCAGCACAACCCACTCACACACACATGCTCTCAATCGTTCACATACACACAGCACAACCCGCTCACACACACACACACATGCTCACACACACACTCCCCACCCAGCACAGCCCGCTCACCCTCTGCCTCTTGTCTTCAAGGACTTGGCGATGTACATCAATGAAGTTAAACGGGACAAGGAGACCTTGAGGAAAATCAGCGAATTTCAGAGTTCTATAGAAAACTTGGTGAGTGGGACTGACTCTTCAGGCTAGGGAAGGTTGATGAGGACGGTACCTATAAAGTCACGTTCACAGCTGCAGTATTGAGTGAGCTCCATGGGCAGCCACACCACGGCTGCCTGTTGAGAGGCTGGCGCCCGGCAGCTTCTGAGTTCGATCTCAGACCCCCCAGCATCCACCCTCCCTTGCCCACCATGGCCAACCCAAGTGCCCTGTGCCCTGAAGATGGCCTGTACTTAGGGGGCAGGGGAGGGGATGCGGAGGGGGCAGGGGAGGGGACAGGGGAGGGGTTGGGGAGGGGACGGGGGAGGGACTGTATTCATTCATTCATTCTCCCCCCAGCCTAGACAGAAGACTCCTTCAAGTCCAAGAGGAGAACTGTGGCTCCCAGGGGCAGGAGACAGCCCCGGTCCCTGGACCCCTGGCCCACCCTCACCTTGACTCTCCCCTCCAGGGGCAGTGGACAGGGTTTGGGCCCAGGCTTGGTGGGGCCGGCAGTCGCCTCTGCTCCTCGGACTCCATCAGGCAGGCGTACCACCTCCCGGGACACTCCCCAAAGCCTGGCCCTGCAGAGGCCAGGCTTGGGCTGCTGAGTCAGTCACCTCGTCCTGCCTGGGGAGGGGATGCACCACCCCGGGAAGCAAGCTCCCTGGTCTGTACTGACCGGAACGGACTTGCCGAGGATCTGCCGGTTCTAACCCGGGATTCTCCCCCTCAGCATTGCTGGCGTTTGGGGCCGGATCATTCTTGGCTGTGGGAGCTGCCCTGTGCATTACGGGATGCGGAGCCATGTCCCTGGCTGCCACCCACCAGATGCCAGTAGCACCCCCACCCCCTCAACTGATGCCAACCAAATATGCCCCTGGACATTGCCAGAGGGTCCTTTGGGTAGCAGGATTACCCCCTGGTTGTGAATCACAAACATTTCACCCTGGTGATTTCACTCGCATGAAGCCGGCGGGGGAAGGTCCCTGATGCCCAGGCTACACCCACCCGGTGCTAGCAGCACAAAGAGAACGCCCTCCGCAAACGCGGGGCATGAAAAAGCACCCGCAATACATCGGCAATGAAAGAAAAAAGAAAAAAGCTTCTGAAGGGCATTATGATACTGCCCCCTTTATCTTTCATGTTAGAAATAAATTAAAGTGGGCCGGGCGCGGTGGCTCAAGCCTGTAATCCCAGCACTTTGGGAGGCCGAGACAGGCGGATCACGAGGTCAGGAGATTGAGACCATCCTGGCTAACATGGTGAAACCCCATCTCTACTAAAAATACAAAAAACTAGCCGGGCGAGGTGGCGGCGCCTGTAGTCCCAGCTACTCGGGAGACTGAGGCAGGAGAATGGCGTGAACCCGGGAGGCGGAGCTTGCAGTGAGCTGAGATCCGGCCGCTGCACTCCAGCCTGGGTGACAGAGCGAGACTCCGTCTCAAAAAAAAAAAAAAAAAAAGAAAGAAAGAAATTAAAGTGTGTGGGTGCAGAGGAGGCTGAGGATGGCCGCACCCCGCGCCATCAGCACCTGGTGGGTCCATGCTGCTATGAGCTCCTGTGCAAGGCATTTGCAAATGTGTACAGTGAGCAGGACGTGAGGAGAAAAGTTCATTTTGTTTTGTTTTTTAAGTTTTTACATAGGAGCAATACTTGTTCATTAAACAACAAGAACAGGCCGGGCACGGTGGCTCATGCTTGTAATCCCAGCACTCTGGGAGGCTGAGGTGGGTGCATCACTTGAGGTCAGGAGTTTGAGACCAGCCTGGCCAACATGGTAAAACCCTGTCTCTACTAAAAGTACAAAAATTAGCCAGACGTGGTGGCGGGTGCCTGTAATCCTAGCTACTCGGGAGACTGAGGCAGGAGAATCTCTGGAACCCCGGAGGCAGAGGTTGCAGTGAGCCATGATTGCGCCACTGCACTCCAGCCTGGGTGACTGAGTGAGACTGTCTCAAAAACGTCGACAACAACAAGAATCAAACAGCATGGCCAGCAGGCGCCATGGCCAGCAGGCACCAAGCGTCCTCATGAGCCAGTCCCTGTATCCGGTCCTGGCTCCAAATCCCATCACCACAAGGAAGGTGGTGAGAGCTGAGATCGGAGGCCTGGAGCAAGTTGACTGAGGCTGCGTGGCACCAAAGCTGTCCTTGCGGCCTCTGGGGCTGAGACCTTGGAAGGAAATGCTGAGCCCGTGCCTCGAGCACCCCCCAGGCAGGGCCCTGTTCACGTCTCCCAAGCATTTTCCTCCACCTTTTCCTGTCTGCATGGACACTTTGAAAGCCACGCAGGGGACATGTCAAGAGAAACTGTCTCTGAACCAGAAGAGTCAGAGACAAAACCAGACAGACAACGAAAATGAAACCTCAGCGAACCACACGGGGGTCTGAGTCAAAGCCTCACCCTTGGCAGGACCCCGGCCCCACCCGCCCTGCAGCAGATAGGCGCTGTTTGTTTTCTCCTGAACGTGGGTTCTCGGGCTTGGGCGTCTGGCTTTTCCGACCGGGTCCCGCTTGGGGCTCCACACAGTGGCGGCCTGTGAACAGAACTGGCGCCGTCAATCGCCCTTTGTCCCCAGAGCTGAAGGGAGCCCGTTGGCGGGGCTGGCCAGGGAAAGGACAGAAGCTGCCAGGCCCCGTCCCTTCCCAGTTTTCTGCACCCTCCCTCGTCGATCCTGAGCACCAGCTGGGAGCCACGGGGGCTGTTTCCCTTTGTCCCGCCTCTGCTGCCTGTGGGGAGCTCCCTTCGGTGCACGATAGTCTGCCCTGCCCGTGTGGTCAGGAGAACTGGGGCTGTTCCAGCCCCGGCTGACTCCCCCTCTCCTTCTTCCCAGCAAGTGAAACTGGAGGAATTTGGAAGACCAAAGATTGACGGGGAACTGAAAGTCCGGTCCATAGTCAACCACACCAAGCAGGACAGGTGAGCGGGGGGCGTGCTGTGGGCTGGGTGGCATCCCGCCAGGGTCTGGCTCTCCCTGCCAGGGAGCCGCTCCTAAGTGGCTCTGGAAGCCGGGCCTTCCTGTGGAAAGAGCTGCCTGGTGGTGGCTTGGTGCTGTTCAGTTTTAATTGCTTCCTTCCTTCTCGTCAGCGAGCGGGCGCCACAGCAGTGGGGCTTTTGTGCCTGTGGCGGGCACCAAGCTGGGCTGGGGCAGCCAAAGGTGAGGGCCAGGCCTCTCACTGCCAATGCTCAGCCTCCGGGGACCCAAGACAGGCCTAGAGTGGCCGGATGAGCTCTTTGCCAAATGACTGCCAGAGAGTGTCCAGGCCCACGGTGGCCCAGGCTTGTCCAGGGTCCTCCTTATGCACCTACTGTGCGCTGGGGCAGGGGTCACAGCAGATCTGGGTCCCGCCCTCTTAAGGCTCCCAGTCCAGTGCAGAAGCAACTGGGAGTGGCCGTCAGGGCTCAGTGCTGCACAGGAAGCCCTCGTGGGGGGATGCAGGAGCCCCTTGAAGGGCTCCTGACACAGCCTCAGTCACGAGGGTAGGGAGCCAAGGAAAGCTTCCTGGAGAAGCAGTGTGGGAACAGCCGAGACCTGACTGAGGCTCAGCATTAGCCTAGTGAGCCAGGTGAGGGCAGGGCTCGCCTGGAGAGGGAGCCGCGTGCCAGAGCCTCAGGCTCAGCTCCTGCTGCCTCCTCGGAGCAGAGCACACAGTGCTGGGGTGCTGATGCCCCGCTGCGCTGCCTGGCCCAGGTACTTGTTCCTGTTTGACAAGGTGGTCATCGTCTGCAAGCGGAAGGGTTACAACTATGAGCTCAAGGAGATCATCGAGCTGCTTTTCCACAAGATGACCGACGACCCCATGAACAACAAGGATGTCAAGAAGGTGGGGCCTTCCGGGTCCGCCCCCCACTACCCAGGAACGTGGGGGTGGCCTGGAGAGAGGCACTGGGTTCCAGACCTCAAGGGAAGGGGACTCGAAGTCAGCCGCTGATGCTGGCCGGGTGGGTTGGGGTGAGCGTCCCCACCCTGCAGGAAGCCTCCCCTCTGAGTCACTGCCTCACCATCATGACCCCTGCTCCTCGCCAGGCCCAGCGAGATGGGTGAGCGAGACCAGAATCCCACTCCCACTTCAGTGAGGCGACTGGAGCAGAGGGGAGAGGGCTGCCCAAGGCCTCTAGCGAGGGTGGGGTTTTCAACCTTGGCTTTCCATCTGACCAGCCTGACTCTAGCCCATGTTGTCCCTTGTAGCAAGCAGGCTTTCCTCTCCCGTCCCACCCTGCAGTGCTTGGAGGAGGGCTATGGGTAGGTCTGGCTGTGACTTGTCCAAGACTCTACATGTAGCTGACCGGGGCCTGTGGCTGCTGGGGCGGGGCCAGGGCTGCAGGGGTGGGGCCTGTGGCTGCTAGGGCGGGGCCAGGACTGCAGAGGTGGGCCTGTGACTGCCAGGGGGTGGGGCCAGGGCTATGGCAAGTTGACTGAGGGGCCAAACCTGCTGTGGGGCAGGACCCTGGCTACAGGGCTATTGCTGCCTGGCTCTCTGGTTCAGTCCTGTTTCAGCTGAGGCTTTTGCCCATGGCACTTGAGCACCTACCATGTTCAGCCCTGGTAGGGCGGGGGGTGGGGGGTCAGGAGCCCATGTTCTGAAAGTCCGGGCCCTGGCATCCAGGGCTAGCAGTGTAGCCCTGGTCCAGACCCAGCGAGTGCAGGCTGGATGAGCCGTTGAGGGTGACCCTCCCTGCCCTGTTACCCAAAACAAATAATGGGCCCACGAGGCAGTCCCTGCCTCCAGCACCCAACAGTCGGGGAAGAAAGTCCTTTCCCTGCTGACTGCCCCACCCCCAGCCTGGGCACTGGAGGATGTCCCACCTGCCAGGGCTCCTGGTGCCCCCACACCGCAGCACCCACCACAGGGCCGGGCTGAGCCTCTCACTGACTGTCTCTCCCTTCCTCTCCTCTCCTCATGCTTCCTAGTCTCACGGGAAAATGGTAAGCACCTAGCGCCCAGGTCCTCCCACCTGCCTCAATCATCCCAGCCTGGTGCTGGCACTTCTGCCCGGAGCCAGGGAACCCAGGGGCCTGAGGGCCCGGGCTCCTGGTTTTCTTCGTCCTCCGTCCTCCTCTCCCCCTCTCCCAATGATGAAATGTTTTGTATTCACGATGAAAGACCCAGGAAGACAGTGTGAAAGGAAAACCCCATGACCCTCAGTCGCTGGAGCTCGGGCCAGAGGCTGGGGTTTCTTGGTCTCTCTTCAGCTCTCCATCATCCTTTTTGTTTTTCTCTGTTCTCTCCCTCCTCCCTCCCTCTTCCTCCCCTTTTCCTCTCTCTTTCCTTTTTTCTTTCCTCTTCCCATCCCCGCACCGCCCTTCCTCTCTCCATCCCTCCCTTCCTTCCTCTTTCCCGCCATCTTTTCTAACCCAGTGGGCTCCTATTTGCCAAACTCTTTTTTCTGAACCACTTTGAAAGCCCTTTGTCCAAGAGCTTGGAGAGATGGCGAGGCCTGTGGGGTGGCAGGGAAGGAGGCAGGTGTGGGTTGCTCAGTGGGGAATGGCTTCGCAGAGGGTGCCCCAGGCCCATGGCTGTTCCCTGCCTTTTTGTTGTCATTGTTCTACTTCAGAGAAGTGAGTTTTTTTTAGCATCACATTTAGGAAGTGAAAGTGGGTGGTCAGGCCTCGTGGAGGGGCCCTGGGTGGAGCCCTGAGCTCATCCTCCCTGGGGTCCTGCCCGCACTGAACATACATCTACATATCCACTCGGTGGAGCATCCTCGCACACGGGCACAGGCAGGTGTGCAGATCTGCCCATGCACATGTGTGTGCAACCACAGGAGAGCACACACAGCATGGATGCACATGCATCATACATGTTAGAACGCGTGTGTACCTGCAGGGAAGGACACAAGTGTGTGTGTACACATGCTCACAGGAGCACTGGGCACACTCAGGCACAGGTGCACACTCATAGACACGCGTGCAGGCACAGATGCACACCCATGCACACAGCACACTCGTATGCATGCACAGGTGAAGGCACAAGCGCATATGTATTCTCACGTGAGGATGCGGGCACACAGCTATGCATGCACACATACAGAGACACGTGTGCACATACAGCGTGGGCAAGAGTGCAGGTATACGCATGAGAACATGTGTTCACACAGGCACAGGCACCCATGCGTGTATGCATATACACACGTGCACATACCGCATAGGCAAGAGTACACGTGGGCATGTGCCAGGATGTCTGAAGCCGTGTCCGTTGCAAGCATGGCCCCTCTCCCCCGCAGTGGTCCTACGGCTTCTACCTAATTCACCTTCAAGGAAAGCAGGGCTTCCAGTTTTTCTGCAAAACAGAAGATATGAAGAGGAAGTGGATGGAGCAGTTTGAGATGGCCATGTGAGTTCCAGGGTGGCAGCCCCCAGGTCCCACACAGATCAGTTGTATGGGGAGTGGAAGCCCAGGTGGATTGTGTCTGTGACTCCTGTCAGACCAGGGGTGGAGGGAGGCAAAGTTGGAATGTCAGGGACACAGACAACCTCCATCACCCCTGGGACGCCAGCCTCCCTCGGTGACATCCTCTTTAACAGTCGATCCAGAGTGAGAGGGCTCTCCCTCTGCCATAGCCTGTCCCAGGCAGGCTCTGCTGTCCTGCTGGAATGAGCCATCCCACCCTTAAGGCTGAGCCTGGCACGCTTGGCCCACAGAACAGTGACCGGCTGGGAGTGGCCATGATGCCAGAGGATTCCTAGTGACCCCAGTCTTCAGGGTCTTATGGGCTGGTGGCTTGACACCTGTTTTTGAAGCCACAGAACTATTTTTCTATGAAATCCAAGAGGTACCCCTAGATATGTGAAACAGAGAAAGGTGATGAGTGGGTTCCCAGAACACGGACCCTGGAGGGCCAGCAGGGTCGTCTGTGCTTGAGCTCTGCGGGCAGGTGCGCTCGCCTCTCTGACCGTTTCCGCTGGTGAACTGGAGCGGGGACGGCCTGTGTTCCGGACTTCTTGGGAGGATCGAAAGGGAACCAGTGGACACAGCGGGGCCAGGGCCTGGCTCATGGGAATAGATGCAGCCAGCTGGTTTGCACCCAGGCTCTGTGGGGGAGGCCTGGGGCATCTCCTCTTCGGCCACTTGCTTTCCCTGGCCTGTAATTTTCTCCCCAACATCCTATTGTGGAGAAGTTCAAGTGTTCATGGAAACTGAAGCAACATGATGTTGAATAGCCGTCTTCTCACCACGCCGCCGCCATCCGCATCACCCCACCCTACCCCTGGCCATCCAACAGCGGGTCTGTGTCAAAGTAAATTGCACACCAGTGCAGCCTCGCTATGTACCTCAAGGGGCCCAATATTTGTTTAGCTTCTGAAATTTCAAGCTTATATCCAATGAGGCAAACAAATCTTAAGTATATGTTTTCTGAGTTTTAACAAATGCCCACACCTGCCCACATCCAATCCCAGTCAGGACCTTAGACCACCGCCCCCACCTGGAAGGTTCTCTCAGGCCAGTGCAGCAGTGTTAAAGCTTCCTCTCTGACCTGCCTTCTACCAGCAGGGAGTCTGGGCCCCGAGTCTGCCCCGTGTTGGGGGCAGAGCCAGGCTTGGAGTCCAGGCCCTCCCGGATTCTGTACAGCCTTGGTCTGGAGCCCAGCTAGTTCCCAGGATGGCCACATGACGGGGCTCGGGGAATCTGGTGGGTGTAGCGTCTGCTCTCTTTCCCTCCTGCCAGGTCAAACATCAAGCCGGACAAAGCCAATGCCAATCACCACAGTTTCCAGATGTACACGTTTGACAAGACCACCAACTGCAAAGCCTGCAAAATGTTCCTCAGGTAGGAAACCCCGTCCTTCAGCCCTCACGCCCACCCCAGGTCCCCGAGGGAGCTTAGTATTCTATCTGTCCTGTGTTCCCCGTGGGAGGCCTTGAGGGGTTAAGGGAGCATATCCCACAAGAGTCAGGCCCGTGCCAGGCATGGTGGCTCAAGTCCCAGCACTTTGGGAGACTGAGGCAGGCGAATTGCTTGAGCCCAGCAGTTTAATACCAGCCTGGCAACAAGGCAAAACTGTGTCTGTACAAAAAATACAAAAGTCAGCTGGGCGTGTTGGCCTGCACCTGTGGCCCCAGCTACTAAGGAGGCTGATGTGGGAGAACTGATTAAGCCGTGGAGATTGAGCCTCCAGTAAGCTGTGATGCCACCACTGTGCTCCAGCCTGGGTGACAGAGTAAGACCCTGTCTCAAAAAAAAAAGAGGCCCAGCCAAGCCCTTAGAGTTTCAGATTTAGCCAGGGGGTGATTGTTCCTGGGTGCCCGGGATGCTGTGTCGGGCGGAGAGGCAGGCTGGGGTAAGTAGGAGAAAGCAGGTGTCAGGCTGCCTGGTAAAGGAGGGTTCTGGATACTCAGGGCTATGAGGGATGTGTGTGCTGGGAGGGAGCCAGCCAGGTGAGCCTGGGTGGGAACAAGGGCCTTGACCTTGGCAGAGAGGCGTGAGGAGCCGGCCCCACCCTCGACCTCACCTCCCGCCCTCCCCTGTGCAGGGGCACCTTTTACCAGGGATACATGTGCACCAAGTGTGGCGTCGGGGCACACAAGGAGTGCCTGGAAGTGATACCTCCCTGCAAGTTTAGTGAGTACTCCCTGAGTCCCTGACTGTGCCCACTCACTTCTGCCCCCTACCACCCGGGTACTAGGTCTCAGACACCATCTCCCATGGGGCAGGGACCAGATGAGGACACTGGTGCTTATGTGCCCTGGGGCAGCCACCTGCCACACGTCACACACTTATCAGTAGACACAGCCGGGATGAATTCCATTCCAAGCCCTCTCTCCTAATGGGTACTTGAAGACCCCTCCCCATCTCCTACATCCCCTGCCCCGCTCCAGGAGGAAGCTTCTGGAATCTCCACCCCCAAACCTGGCACAGAACGTTCTCGATAGGTGCATGGAGGTTTCTCATCACAGAAACACTGGTCATCCTGGCTTCTCCCAGCGGGTGAGGTCTGGCCATCAGTAGCTGTAGCCATGTCAGTAAATGGTTCAGACACACGCACATGCACGTGTACACACATGGCACTTACAGTGGTTCCTTTCTGTTCATGCCCCTCTAGGGAGGCTTGAGGCTCAGGGAAGGGAGAGGGTTGAGCCAGGCTGGCAGTGGGCAGAGGCAGAGATGCGCCCTGGAGGCTCCCCTGAAGCATCTTGGGTTGGGGGGCATACATTTGGAGTTGTGCCCAGCTCAGGGCAGCTGGACAGCGGTGCAAAGCCTGAGATGGCTCTTTACAGAGAAGTTGCAGACATCAGGATGTCACCTCCATCATCAGCCCCAGAAACTGAGGCTTGAAACTTTCGGCAATGTCTACACCTATTAGCGGAGCTTCCATTCAACAAAGAGCCCCCGGTGGCCCCAGGCCGAGTATCTGGGTCTTGTCTCCTTGGGCCTCCTGGAAGTGTTTTAAGACAGAAAAAGCCAGCTTGTCACCTGGAGACGCCAGCGCCCGGAATACATTTTGAGCTGTGACTTTAGATCAATAGTTAATTCACCATTTACTGTGAGTGCCAGCCCAGTACCCTAACCGGAGGAGAGGCCCAGAAGGTCAGCCCAGACCCCCTTGTCCCCACCACAGGCCCAATGCAGTCCCCCAGCTGTGTGCAGGATCCTGCAGCCCCTGGAGTTAGTACTGGAGGATTCTGCAGGCAGCCTGTGGGCTGAACACGGCTTTTCAGCTGTGTCCATCAATACTGCCCTCTTGTGGCCGCATGTCCCTCTCCCAGACGACGGGCTGCAGCCACTTAGAACCTTTTTTTTCTTTTTCTGATTCTAAAAGTAATACATTTACTTACCAAAAATTTGGAGAAAAAGAAAAAAAGAAATGAAATTTTAAAGAAAAAGCATCACCTGTGAACTTACTTAGAAATATTGAAAGGCAGGATTTTGGTATATTTCCTGCCAAGTTTTCTTTTTCTGTGATTTTTCTGTTTTGCCCCTGATTATTAATTACTGATTTTCCATAGAAAATTTGGAAAATGTAGAGAAGTGTAAAGGAGGAGAGAAAAACTACTCCTGCTATCCCCAGGCAAAGCCAGCTGCCACGAGGCCCCGGGCACTGTCCTGCTTTCTGCGGACGTGCGCGCCCGCCCACCCCACCTCTGTACGGTTTTCAGTTTTTCCTAGTATGTGTAGTTAGGGTTCCACCAGAGAGGCAACTGCAGGTCTTTTGGAAGCCAGCGTTGCTGTCTGCATTCTCCCATGTCCTGGCAGTGCCCTGGCTGGCACCAGCTCCATTCTCAGGGACCTGGGACTCCCCTGTGTCCTTGCCCCCCTCCTCATCCCTCTGCCGGGGGACACTGTCCTTGCCACTTGTAGCCATTTTCCCTTAAGAATGTCCAAGCTGCCTTCCCTCTGGTCCAGGCTTCTATCTTTGCTCCGTGGTTTGGCTCTGGGCAGTGTTCCTTTGACCATTGTAGCTTTCACCTCTGGGCTGTGCCCAGGCTGGTTTAGCTGTTTGCTGCCCATGGGGGCTGAGATGTTCCAGAGAGATACTGGCCTCTCCTGAGAGCCTTTCCTGTGGGAAGCCTTCATCAGGCACAGTCATAGCTGCTGTCCAGCTGGCTCCCCTGACCCCTGCCCACTAAGCTGGAACCTGTTCTCTGGTGTCTATGGATACCTGTCTGTCCAGGGCTGTCTGCACTGTGAGTGCTGGGTGGGGTGGAGGTCACGTCAGCCATGTGTGTAAGCTGTTGGGCTCCTTGCCTCCTCTGGTGGTGGGTGGCAGCCAGCTTGCCAGATGGCTGGGCCCTAAAACGTCTTGGGAACATTGGCTCTCCTGACACGCTGAGGTCTTGTGTCCTTGAGCATGTTGGCACCTGGGTGTCTGAGCTGAGGACGGCAAGCGGGTAGCATGCGTACCAGTACCTCCTCATCACTTGCCCCAGCAGGCATCACTAAGCGATTGTGGAAATCTCCCCATTGCATGCCAGGTACCACCCAGTGATCCAGGCAGCTGCTGCCATTCAAAAGAGGTGGCCCAGGCGGGACAACCTTTTCACCAGCTTAGGTCTATTATCCGGTCCGAGTTCTCCCCTGGGCCCCCTAAAGCCAGAGCTCAGAATTTGCTGCCAGAAGTAACCAAGAGGCTTTCACAGCCATGACTTTGGACCTGCGTGTCCATGATCCATGTCCAAAACAGACCACTTTGTAGCTTGGCTCACTAACCATCTTCAGCTTGTCCCAGAGGCTTGGGTCGGTGTGAGTGAGAGCCGCACGGGGCCTTGGCATCGGTGGCCTCCCCTCTAACACCGGACCTGCTTCCTTTCCAGCTTCTCCTGCAGATCTGGTAAGTCCGCAAACTGTTTCCCCTCCCTCTGCTCCCGCCCCCGCCACAGCCCTGTGTGCCCAGAGCCAGAAATACCCAATTGTCTGCCTCTCACCACTCCTGGAGCCACACCGGCTTGGATGAGCCACTTTCAGTCACAAGAGGCCTCTGCTTTCCTTGGTGGGTGTCAGTAGAGTCCTCCTAGGGGCCCCAGCGGTGTCTTCCTATCCCAGCTGCCCCCCCTACCATTCCCTTGCCCACTGGCTGCTTGCAGCTGTGGGTACAGCTCTGGGTCCTGCGCGCCAGCCCTCCTGTCCCTGAGTCCCCCGGTTGGCTCAGAGCCCTCTCTTTAGCTGATGTGGGGATGGAATCACTTTGGGGGCTTCATGTACCCCTTGAGCTATGAGGTCCACATGAACCAGCCTTCATGGAGGAGGGAAACTTCGTTGTATTTGGCATTGTGTGTCCTAGATGGAGACCACAAAGCTCAGGCTCAGAGCAGGTGGTCAGGGCAGGCTTCCTGGAGGAGGTGGGGGCTCGTGGTAAGGAGTGGGAGAGGGAAGGGCACAGACCTTCAGGAATGGAGGTGCACAGAGGTGGAGTATATTGCCAGGGTGGGAGTCACATAGTGTCCCTCTCCTCCCCTGCTCCTGCCTTGATCCCTCTATCTGGGAACAAGTGGGGACAGGGAGGAGGGGGTGGGTCAGTGCATTGGCCACAGTCAAGGAGCAGCTTTCTCTCATCACTGTGTTCTGTCCTTGTCCTCACAGGACGCCTCCGGAGCAGGACCAGGTGAGTCATCTGGTCTTGGGCCCTCTGCTGTCACCCATGTCAGCCGTCACCTGGGAGCTGAGCCAAGGCCCAGGTGTGGTGATGGCCGGGTCTGCCCAGCCACCAGCTGCTCCAGGCTCCTGGATGCCGCCGCCTGGGGCCCCTCCCTCCTGCCTCTCTGGCCTCCGTGGCACCTCCTTGGGAGTTGGCTCTGTTTCTGATAAGGCAGCAACAGGCTGTGGGGACAGGACCCAGCCTGCAGAGGGGCAAGGGCCTTCTGCCCAGGGAGGGGCACTGAGCTGCAGCCAGAGACTTGAGACCAAAAGGTGCTGCCGTCTTCCCACTACGTCCTCCATCCCCTTCCTGCCTTGCCGTGGGTTGCTTAATGGAAACATGCTTTTAGACACAGCATAGAAAGCATCGTGTTATCTGCAAACTTGAGTGCAGTGCTCAGTACAGCCTCACCCTCATTAGCAGAAGACAAAAGATGAAAAACACTGCTACTGCTGGGACCAGGCAGGAACTGGGCTGGGAGACATGTGGGCTCTTTGAGAGCTACAGGCAGGGCTGGGTCGGAGCAAGGCTTGTCTAAGAGCAGCCTCCAGATTCCCTGGGGGCACAGTCAGGATCCCCATTTCAGGCCCAGAGCTCCTCTTTGAGCTCTGTGGCCTTGGGCAAGGTGCTGGGCCTGCTGACCCATCGCCCGTCTCTGTCACGAGGGATCCCTCGTCTTCTGCCCCGCACAGCTGCCTGTGGGCCACAGATCTCAAGGGTGTTGGAAGAAAGCACGAAGTGCCATCTGAAAATAAGTTGCTGTTCCGTGATGACCCCTGAGTCTGTTTATTGCATCAATAATTTGCTTATGATATTTATCAAAAAGACACGAGGCTTATGGGAAGGATTTAGGGAGGGGAGATGCAGGCACAGGGCTGTGTGTGCCGGGGGAGGCCGAGCTCGGTGATGGGGTGGGCTGCGGGCTGGGGCCAAGTCAGTCACCGAGCGAGCTGCTGAGTCACCGAGTGAGCTGTCCTGTCCTTTGCAGGTCCCAAGATGGTGGCCATGCAGAATTACCATGGCAACCCAGCCCCTCCCGGGAAGCCTGTACTGACCTTCCAGACGGGCGACGTGCTTGAGCTGCTGAGGGGTGACCCTGAGTCTCCGTGGTGGGAGGTGGGTCCTAGGGCCTGGGAGGGTCGAGGGTCCCCAGCTCCGGCTCCTGCCTGTTCCCTGGGGCAGAAGCATAAAGTCCTGCACATCCCCAGGCAGAGGCAGAGGGGCGAGAGATCACCAGGGAGGAGGAGGCACAGGGTGGCTAGCAAGGCCTCTCCTGCCTCAGTGCCCCCGTTCTGCACCATGGCATGCGTTCTTGGGAACCTTAACCTGGTCTTCCCCCGGGTGTTTGCTTTCACATGGTAGGGGATGCAGCGTCCCTTCCCGGGAGAGGCCCTCCTGCCCTGGCACCCAAGCCTTTCTCCATTGGCCCCTGTCCTTCCTGCCTCTGTTGTGTCCCATAGGCCCGCCTCAGGCTTCTGCCCTGGCCATGCCATGCCCACCCTCCTCCCCACACCTACCTCAGTTCAGGTCAGCAACCTTCATGCGATCATGGGGTGAGTGGGCAGGTTCACTCCTTCCCCAGGTGGGCACAGATGGCGTCATCGTGATGTGGTTTATGGTTTTGAGCCAGGAATGTGCTGCTCTGTTTCCAAGGTGCGCAGAGTGGAGACCTCTGTGGGTGTTCATCCCCACCTTCAGCCGATGGCTGGGTTGTAAAGGGTTCTGGGAGCATTTGCCTTCCTCCTGACACACTGAGACCCCATGTCCTTGAGCATGCTGGCACTGGGGCGTCTGAGCCAAGGACTCAGACACGTGCTCCTGGGCCCCTCTACCAAGCCCCAGTGCTCAAGGGAGCCCCAAGACCCGCAGGTCAGCAGAGCACCACAGGACCTTGATGGCACTTAGCCCAGCAAGGCAGCCTCCCGTGGGAGCTGACGTTAGAGCCGAATGTGTATCAATGTTCAGGTTACAATGATGCTGTGGTCATTTTGTCATGGTCATTCTCAGTCCATACTCGGTGATGAATTTCTTGTCCCAGACCCTACATTCATGTAACAGGAGGTTCAGAGGGCGCAAAAGGCCATCTGTGCTGTGCAGAGTCTCAGTCCTGCTCTGTCCTTCCCTGGGTATGAACAGGACTGCCAGCTTCTTGGAGGGCCTTGCAGAGGTGCTTTGCCGATTTGCCAGGCCTTAGTGCTCTCATGTCTAGGGTGGGACGCCCGGCACCTCCCTGCCTTAACTGGCTCTCAGGTCAGCTGAGGTCGGGAAGGAAGATGTTGGGTCTGCTGCCCTCCAGGACCGGGATTGAGTCCATCTCAATGGCCCCACACTCCCATAGGCCAGGCTCAGCCCCCTTGTCCTAACCATCTGTTTCCTCTGCCAGGGTCGTCTGGTGCAAACCAGGAAGTCAGGGTATTTCCCCAGCTCATCTGTGAAGCCCTGCCCTGTGGATGGAAGGGTGAGTCCTTTCCCACAGAAGCTTCCGGAGCACAGTGGCCTGGGTGCCGAGGGTCCTGGGAGCTGTCTTCTCACGTGGACATTTTTGGCTTCTTCGGGACGTCCTTGCTAAATTTAGGCTGCTGTGAGCTGCTTCCTGGAGCCGGAGCCCAGAGAGAAGATGGGTGGGGGCTGCGGGGCTGCACGCTCTCCTGTGTGTAAAGGGCTCAGCCCATCGGGTGGCATCTCGTTGTGGTTTTAGAACACCAAAACGGGCATCTCTGCAGCAGCTGTAATGGGATGAAGACCAGCCAGCTGCCTTTCACCAGATTTCGGGGACTCTATAAGTTCTCTTGGACTATTATGCAGCCTTAGAAGAAAAAAAAGGCTCCTCTCAACCATATGGATTCAAAGCTAGACTTTATGCTATTTAAAACAAAGGCAATATGGTATTGCTTTCATCTCAGGGGTATGGAGCAAATTCTCAGCTGTGTGACGAAAGGCAGCAGTCAGCCTTGAGTAAAATGAGTTACCCCACCTCCACCCCCAAAAGGACAGGTCAGAGTGAAAGTGTGAAACCTCTGAAGGTGCAGGGGGTGGGTGCCCAACCCCAGTGTGGCAGCCCCAGTGCCCCCCACCCCAGCCCCGGTCCTGTCAGCCTTTGTGCCACCTCTGCTGAAAGGGCAAGTGCTCAGCACTTAGGGTGCTTTGGATGACCAAGGGGACCAGGCACCAGGGAGGACAAGGGTCACGAACTCACTAGGTGGCCTGGGGCAGGTCCCTTCCCTTCCCCAGGCCTCAGTTATCCCATCTGCATGGTGAATAGGGTGCGAGGGAAGAGGTAGTCTCTGAGACTGTGCCCAGCCTGTGGCCCAGTGAGGCCAGGGTCGGGGGCTGTAGCTAGGGAAGGAGCCCTACCTGCTCACTGGAGCGGCAGCACCCACCTGAGTGTGGCCACCACCAGACCCCCACCCCAGGGCTTCGGGACCTCTGGAGCAGGGAGCTTTGGCTGTGGGTGTGCTCACGTCCACTGGCTGGGAACTCCCCACACGTTCGGTCCTTGCCCTCCCAGGGGACCATCTCAGTGTTAGCTGGTGGCTATGCCGGCATCTGTTCCATCAGACCTGTGGGGCATCTACCCAGAGATGAGGTTGTCCCGGCCACTGCCCTTGGGCACCTCCCAGGGCAGGAGCACTGGGGCTAAGTCCACAGATGGTCCCATCCAGGGCAGCCAATGCTGGGCCTGGGGGTTGGGTCACCGACAGCGACCCCCTCTGAGCCCTGCTCTCTGGGTGGCCCTGAGGGGACGTTAACACTCTTGTGCTTTGCCACCAGCCACCCATCAGCCGGCCGCCGTCCCGGGAGATCGACTACACTGCATACCCCTGGTGAGTGGATTGTGAGCTGCGTATGTGGGCATCTGGTGGCCTCTTTGTTATGGAGGCATGCCCGCCGGGTCTGGGTGATGCCTGTGAGTGGCCCGGCAGGGTGGAGGCCCCAGGCTGCCTCTTGCTGTCTCCAGGGCACTGAGCCCAGTGGCTCCCAAATGCCTTCTCCCTCCTGGCCTATCCTTGCCAGGAGCCTGGGGGAGTCCCCCTCCTGTAGGTGGCTGTTAACCCTCTCTAAAACAGCTCAGCTGGCTCAGATATTTCAGGGAATGAAACCCTTTTAAAATTTTATGTGCACTATGTAAAAGTGGTATATTTAAGGTCACAGGTGTAATCCACTTACTGACTTAATACAGTTGCTTGATGGGAACAGTGAGGCTGTTTGAAATCACACAAGTCCCAACTCTCCTGACAGTGTGGCAGCAGATTCTGGGAGGGCACTCGTCTTCCCAGGGTGGGCTTCAATGCCCCCCAGACGTACAGGTGGCAGGAAGAGCTTCGTTTCAAAGTCTGTTCAAAATTCAACTGGCATAGATGTTGGCAATCTCCAAGGTGTTACCAAAAAAATCCACATAAGCAGTTACGCCTTTACTGCTTTTGAAATAGTGAAAATATATTTTAGGAAGGAAATTGGATCTACTGAATACTCTGTACTCCTCTGGCAGGCCCTCGGGGTCTGTAGAGCAGAAGACAGAGCATGGGACTGGCTGGCGGCCACAGTCACCCCTCTCTTTCACCCCTCTCAAGATCCGTCCTGAGCCTCACTGTATCCCACTGTAGGCAGGGTCAGATGCCAGACCCCACCCACAGTGGTGCCCCACTCATAGGGACCCAGCCTGTTCTCTTGGGTTCATTAGGAGGTGAGCTCTCAGATGAGGACTGCAGAGTACTTCATGTGGCCTGCCACGCACGGAGGGCTGGGCGCCCCTCAGACGCTGTCCTCACTGTGTCTCGTTTCCTCCTGGCCCCCTCCTGTAGGTTTGCAGGTAACATGGAGAGGCAGCAGACGGACAACCTGCTCAAGTCCCACGCCAGCGGGACCTACCTAATCAGGGAGCGGCCTGCTGAGGCTGAGCGCTTTGCAATAAGCATCAAGTAAGTGGTGGCTCTGGGCTCGAGGAGACCCATCCCCCAGTGCCGTTCTGAAGTGGAGACCACTGTCCTCTCCACGTCCTGAGCTTGTGGGGTTGGGGTGGACATGTCATCTGTTGCCCAAGTGAGGACATTATTGAGATGAAAGTGGTGCTGAGGACTCAGGGGGTCTCTACAGGTGTGCTGGGCAGGGCCTGAAGCCCTGTGTGGCATGCACAGATGGTCCAAGTTTACATCACTCCTGGCTGCCCTGTGGGCTAGGTTGGACATTTCTGGGTTATAGGAACAAGATAAGCTCAGGTACAAGTGGGTGGGTGAAATGCTGTGTGAGCTCAGGGATTTCCCAGCAGCCCCACAGGTTGAGACAGTGGACCTGTCACACTGCTCTGAGGCAGCCAGGGGCCTAGGAGGGTGTTTCCTGTGACTACTGCTGCCTTGCAGCTTTGGCACAGTCTGGGCATCCTCTTGCCCTATGCCCTCTCCCTGGGAGCTGCCTCCTCTTGCCCTATGTCCTCTCCCTGGGGCTGTAGTTAACTCTGCAAGAGACAGACCCTGATGGGCTGGAGCCCACCAAGCACTGAGCTGGTGGGACATTGCTCACCTGAAAGAAAATTCTCAGAAAGCCTTCTGTATGCCTGGCCTGCAGGAGGCTAAGATGGGCCTTGCCGACTGGGAGCTGGAGGTGGGTCACACACACTCATGGTACACATTAAATCCAGGGAGAAACAAGATGGGTGCTTTATGTAGGCCTCACAGAGGACCAGGCAGCCAGGCCACCATTTGTTTAACAACTGTTTATTACATTAGCTGATTTCCAGATGTTAAACCAACCTTGCATTCCTGGAATGTCCCACTTGGTTGTGGTGTGGGGTCCTTGCTATGTGTCTGGTTTATATAGATAAATACAGTCATGGGCCACATAATGACATTCCAGTCTGTGAGGGACCCCATATGTAGTGGTGGTCTCATAAGATTATAACGGAGCTGAAAAGTTCCCATGGCCTGGTAACATCACAGATCAGCCCATTACTCATGTGAGTGTGATTATGCTGTTGTGAACAAACCTACAGTGCTGCCAGTCATATAGAAGCATAGCAGAAACAATTCTGCACATACATAGTATGTGATCATTGTAATACCTGACTGTGTTATTGGTTTATGGATTCACTATACAATACTTTTTCTTTTAGAGCGTACTCCTTCTACTCATCAAAAAAATACTTAATTGTAAAACAGCCTCAGGCAAGTCCTTCAGTAGACATTCCAGAAGAAGGCATTGTTATCATAGGAGTAAAAACAACAACAACAAAGAAAAAAAACAGAAGAAAGCTTATAGAATAAGGATACAAAGAAATAAAATATTTTTGTACAGCTGTACAATATATTTGTGTTTTAAGCTAAGTATTATTACCCAAGAGTCAAAAAGTTAACAAAAATTAGAAAGTTTGTAAAGTAAAAGAGTGACAGTAAGCTAAGGTTAATTTACGATTGAAGAAAGAACATTTTATTTATTTATTTATTTTTTATTTATTTATTTATTTTGAGACGGAGTCTCACTCTGTTGCCCAGGCTGGAGTGCAGTGGCGCGATCTCCACTCACTGCAAGCTCCGCCTCCCGGGTTCACGCCATTCTCCTGCCTCAGCTGCCAGTGTAGCTGGGACTACAGGCGCCCACCACCACGCCTGGCTAATTTTTGTATTTTTAGTAGAGGTGGGGTTTCACCGTGTTTGCCAGGATGGTCTTGATTGCCTGACCTTGTGATCCACCCATCTCGGCCTCCCTGAGTGCTGGGATTTCAGGCGTGAGCCACTGCACCCAGCCAGAAAGAACATTTTAAAAATAAATGTAGTGTAGCCTCAGTGTCCAGCGTTGATAAAGTCTACAGTGGTGCACAGCAATGTCCTAGGGCTTCACATTCACTCACCACTCTCCAGCTCACCCAGAGCAACTTCCAGTCCTGCAAGCTCCAGTCTTGATAAGCGCCCCATACAGCTGTCCTTTTTTTTTTTTTAATCTTTTCTACTGTGTTTTTACCATACCTTTTCTATGCTGACCTCATGTTACAACTGCCTATGGTATTCAGTAGGTCTGTTAGCTTGGGAGCAATAGACTGTGTCATCCAGCCTAGGTGTGGGGTGTGCAGTAGGCTCTGCCATCCAGCCTAGGTGTGGAGTGTGCAGTAGGCTCTGCTGTCCAGCCTAGGTATAGGGTGTGCAGTAGGCTCTGCCATCCAGCCTAGGTGTGGGGTGTGCAGTAGGCTCTGCCATCCAGCCTAGGTGTGGGGTGTGCAGTAGGCTCTGCCATCCAGCCTAGGTGTGGGTGTGCAGTAGGCTCTGCCATCCAGCCTAGGTGTGGAGTGTGCAGTAGGCTCTGCCGTCCAGCCTAGGTGTGGGGTGTGCAGTAGGCTCTGCCGTCCAGCCTAGGTGTGGGGTGTGCAGTAGGCTCTGCCGTCCAGCCTAGGTGTGGGGTGTGCAGTAGGCTCTGCCGTCCAGCCTAGGTGTGGGGTGTGCAGTAGGCTCTGCCATCCAGCCTAGGTGTGGGGTGTGCAGTAGGCTCTGCCATCCAGCCTAGGTGTGGGGTGTGCAGTAGGCTCTGCCATCCAGGCTTATATAAGTGCACTCCGTGGCGTTCGTACAGTGATAGAAGTGCCTGCCTGCATCTCTCAGAACAGGTCTCTGTGGTTAAGCACCGCCTGACGGTATGGGAGAGAGATTTGGTTTGCCAACTGCTTGCTAAGGATTTCTGCCTCCATAGTCATTAGGGACATTGGGCTGTAGTTTTCTTGTAATGTCTGTGTCTGGCAAGGGGGTGGGTGGCATTCAGGGGAGGGGTATGGGGGCTGTTCTGTAAGGTCACATTTGAATTGAGACCTGAGAACATAAAGGGGCCTTGAGAACAGAAGGAGGTGAGTGTCTGGCAGGGGCAGCAGCCGGTGCCGAGGCCCAGACAGGCTTGTGCTTGGCACCTCTGAGAAGCAGGCCCGAGGCCTGGCTGGCCAAGTGGACGTGCAGGGAAGGATGTCAGGAGATGTCAGGCCTGGGCCCAGCTGCTCCACAGGGAGGAGGAGAGGCTCCTGGTGCCGAAAAGCAAATGAGCAGAAGCCCAGGACAGGAGGCCTTAGCAGGGCTGGAGGCCAGGAGAGGCGGGGAGTTGAGCAGCCAGGGATTCTGGGCCCCAAATGAGCAAGGAGGGCAGGCAGGCAGGTAGCCCGAAGGGCTGGGGTAGGACAGAGCTGACAGGGAGTGGCCCTAGGGGCTGGGGACGAGGGGCTTTGCTGCAGCAAACACAGAATGAGCCTGGCTGCCGAGGGGGCCGGTGCCACGTGGCCCTCATGCAGTGACCACCGGGGCCATGTGTTTGCCCAGGTTCAATGATGAAGTGAAGCACATCAAGGTGGTGGAGAAGGACAACTGGATCCACATCACAGAAGCCAAGAAATTCGACAGCCTCCTGGTAGGTGACTCGCGGCTCCAGCCGGCTCCCATCCCCAGCCACAGGGAACAGGTGCTTCCTCCCGGCCCTGAGCAAGTGGCCATGTTTCCTGTGAGGATTGATTCTTTCCAGTGTGGGAAAGGTTTAGGGAACTAGTTTTTAAGGCACTCGGACAGCTAGAGCTGTGTCACAGCCTCCTGAATTGGGACTTCTGACCCCCAAAGCCTGGGCAAGGTGGTTGACCCTGGTGGACAGTGCAGGGGTGGGGTGAGGACAGCCCAGGCCACCAGCATCCCCAGATTCCTTTCGTGCCCATCCTCCTGCGAGAGCAGAAACTGACGCCCAGTAGGGCTTCCAGCTGGGGCCTGGCTGGGTAGCCTCGTTATACATGTATGGCTTCAAACAACTCCTTCCCTGACTCACCCCCACCCTCCGTCCCAGCCGGAATGCAGTTAGAGGCATAGTCCTTGAAATGATTTTAAAGTTATGCCTACATTTTGTTTTCTTAATTACAAAAGTTGTGTATATTGAAAACTCCTGACTAGAGGCCCCCAAGCTCTTAGCTTCCCCACTGTGGCCACAGAAAAGCACAAGGTCAGGCAGAAATCCATAATCTCCGGCTGGGCGTGGTGGCCTATGCCTATAATCCCAGCACTTTGGGAGGCTGAGGTGAGTGAATCACTTGAGGTCAGGAGTTCGAGACCAGCCTGGCCAACATCGCAAAACCCCAAGTAATACGAAAATTAGCTGGGCATGGTGGCACATGCTTGTAGTCCCCACTACTTGGGAAGCTGAGGCACGAAAATTGTTTGAACCCAGGAGGTGGAGGTTGCAGTGAGCCGAGATCGCGCCACCGCACTTCAGCCTGGGTGACAGAGTGAGACTCCGTCTCAAAAAAAAAAAAAAAAAAAAAAAAAAAAATCCATAATATCCCATCCCCACCTCCAGAAAAAACAAAAGTGGAAACGAGTGTTTGCACTTCAGTGAGTCCTCAGGACCTCTCTACACGCAGCTTAGGTGTGCTTTATATTATATACATAATAATGCTGGCAATACCCCAGCTGATTGTTAGTGGACTTTTCAAGGCCACACACACTGACCATCAATGAATCTTTCCCTGACTGATGGCCGCATGGCTCTCTGTCACTTGGAGATCCTGTTATTTCTAGAAGCTTGCCCCAAGTGCTGGATACAGAGTTTCCGTTTTTCCATTATAAAAGCTGTTGGCAATCAGCATCCGTGCTGGTCCGTCTTTCGGCATCTTTTGCAGATTATTTTTTCTAGAAAGTTTTTGGGGGAGTTGCTGGTACCTTCGAGGTACTGACCACCCACCATGGGCTGGGGGGGCAGTGGGGAGTTCTGAGGAGTCCAGGAAGCTAGTCTCCCCCACATGAACCAGGAGGTGGGAGAGGGAGGCCAGGTCACTGCGGGAGGACTTCTGGAGGTGGCAGCTGTCAGTGAGCGTGTATGCCCTGCAGGAGTTGGTGGAGTACTACCAGTGCCACTCACTCAAGGAGAGCTTCAAGCAGCTGGACACCACACTCAAGTACCCCTACAAGTCCCGGGAACGCTCGGCCTCCAGGGCCTCCAGCCGGTCCCCAGGTAACGCCCCAGCCCAGCCAGCACACCAGCACTCCTCAGAGGGGTCTGCCCTAGCCCATTTCTCAGGACCCAGATCCTGCCCTCACGTACCCAGGCCAGGAGTCCCACCCCTGGGAACATAGCCCCGGTCCCCCGCCTGCGCCCCCAGCTGTCACAGATGCTATCGTGTGGCATCTCCTGGGCCACGTGACAGGCGGGGCTCTGCACCTGCTCAGAATTGCTGCTCTGTCTTGGCTCCCTCATCCAGAGACCAGTGGGGGTTGGAGGGGCCAGGTCCAGGCAGAGACCCCTGTGCATGGAGCTATCACTGGTGGGAGAGAAAAGGGCAGGCCCACCCATTCCCAGATCCCTGTCTGTGCCCAGCCCCTGGGCCTCCTCTGTGAGGGGCAGCCTGTTTGCAGATTGGACTCCTCAACCCAGAACAGGGAAGGCCACATGGAATCAGGGGCAGGGGCAGGCCCAGAGCATGCGGCTTCCCGCTCAGGACTCTGTCCAGAGTCACCCTACATCCTCCAGCCCGCAGGGACCTGCAGGGCCATGGGTCCCACACAGGCTGAGCTGGACAGGAAAGGAACAGCTGGGCTTAATGAGCACCTGCTGTGTGCCAGACGAGGGCATGAGAGGAGGTGGTCCCCATTTGCTCTCGAGGACGCAGGTGCAGAGATTGGCTCCAGGGGTAGCTCAGGTGTGGCTGAGCGACGCCTGTGCCTGGGTGGGGCTTGACAACCCACGCTGCCCCCTGCCTCCTTTGCCCCCTATAGGGCCTTTCCTGCCAAAGGGCCTGCCCCGCCCCATGCCCCCCAGCCTGTAGCTGTGCCCACCGTGACTGTGCATGGATGCCCTGCTGCCCGCCTCACGTTCTCTCTCGCCTCTTTGCAGCTTCCTGTGCTTCCTACAACTTTTCTTTTCTCGGTCCTCAGGGCCTCAGCTTTGCTTCTCAGGGCCCCTCCGCTCCCTTCTGGTCAGGTACCGCTGCTCCCCAGGGCGTGGGGGGACCAGGCCTGTGGCAGCTGCCTTGGGAGACCCAGCACGGAGCTGCCCGCTGGCCCCACAGCCCTGCCTGACATGGCCACAGTTGTCCGCAGTCTGGCGCAGGGTGGCGGGGAGGAAGGGGCTGGGGAGCCTGGGCAGAGGCTGCTGCAGGCACCTGAGGACACGTCAGGCTTGGTCCCACCCTTGTCACCACCCACCTCCTGTGGACACGCCCACCCTGATGGCCACTTCCCCAGCCCCGTCCACTGTCATTCCTCCTTGTTCATCAAGAGCTTTGCCTCTGGTAACAGAAAACAGGTGGCCACGAGGAGGCGCTGTGGGACTTGGGTGCAGGGAGGTGGGGGTTTTAGTCAGCCCTGACCTCATGGCTTTCAGCTGCCAGAGTCAAAGTCCCTTCCCAGCAGCTGTGTGTGTTTCACCCTCAGCCATGGTCATGTCACCTGTCTATCAGGATTCTGTGTCTGGGCCAAGCTGGTTCCCCTGGGTTGCTGGTTGGATTTGGGCTCTGGAATTGGGGGACCGCTGGAATGATGATGGTCAAAGCCTGGGCACCTGCTCGTGTCCCTAAGAACATCCTCATTGCAGGGACTTGGATGTGCTGTGTCCCCAGACCCAGGGGGCAAGAGGGCCTGGGATTGGAGGCCAGTGTGTCCCTCCAGAGCCTGGATGCTTGACATCCTTCCTCTCTGGGTACAGAGCAAGGTGCTGGGCACCAGGGGAGAGACCCAGCTTGGCCCAAGGGCCTCCTCGATCCCTGGTTGGGCCCCTACTGCCGCCGTGTGATGCCGCCCATCTTTCTCCACAGTGTTCACGCCCCGCGTCATTGGCACGGCTGTGGCCAGGTACAACTTTGCCGCCCGAGACATGAGAGAGCTTTCGCTGCGGGAGGGTGACGTGGTGAGGATCTACAGCCGCATCGGCGGGGACCAGGGCTGGTGGAAGGGCGAGACCAATGGACGGGTGAGTGGCCTTACCCTGAGGGTGCGGGGCTGGCCTCGCTGCAGCCCCCACCTGGTGACTCAGGCAGACTAGCACCACAGCTATGTCCACATCCCTGGCCCTGTCCCAGGCACCCTCTGCAATCTCCTTCATCCTCACAGCAGCCCAGAAGGCTGGCGTTCACAGGGGAAACTGAGGCTCCAGATGTTTACCACGAACCCAAGGTCTCATAGCCCAGGAATTGGCTACAGAGGTCTGATCTGGATCCAAGCTCCTAGGACCCTCCACCCTGTTCCATTTTTATTCTGGGCTGCCCTCACAGCTGCACTCTTCAAATTACTTGTAAGTCCCCAAGCTCTGTTTGCAGGAAGGGAGGTCACAGGACTGAGGAGGACACGGTGTCCTTTCTGGGCTCCTCCTGCCATTCTCTAAGGCCCCATCTATGCCCTGGTGAGACAGTAGGACACATTGTGTCCCTACCCACCTCCATCCCTTCACACTTTCCCAAGTGCCAGGTGGGCTTAAGAGCGCCCCGGGCACCCTAAGATTCTGCATAAGTCCATGGCCTCTTTATCCCAACACCCCATCTCTACCTCTAGCTTTGACCCATGTCTCTCAGTACGTATCCATCCAAGCACCAGAGTTCCGCGTGCCACCAATTAGAAAATGCCCAGCTTCCTCTTTGAACTGCAGGTGCACAGGGCAAGTGCATGGGGCTGCAGAGGGCCAGTTAACCTTGGCTCCCAGTGCTGTCCCTTCCATTGTCCAGTGGCAGGAGCCGCTCGCTCTGCCTTCACCTATCAGGCAGTCTGCCCCTTGGAGGCGCTCAAGTCTGATCCAGTTTTTACCCAACTGCCTTGCAGAAGTGTCAAGGGTACTGAGGCGTAGGTAGCCCACCTAGAGGGCTGGGACCACTTGTTCTCAAAGTGGTCCTTGTGTGATTGGCATTAAAAGTGCCTGAAGCTGTAATATAATAAGCACATACCTGGGCCCTTTCCCAGATCCAGGTATTTTCTATACAGCATTAAGTTTTAGAACAACTAGTTTGAGTATTACTGGATAATTCCTGTCAATTTGACCCTGTTATCATTATGAAACATCTCTTCTTTTCTCTGGCAGTTATTCTTGCTGTAATCTCCTTTATCTGCTGTTGTAGTGACACCAGCTTTCTTGGGATTAGCGCTTTGTGTGGCATATTATTTTCTCTCATACTACTTAAACTTGTCTTTTTCCTTATATTTAAAATGGGTCTCTTATAAATAGTTGGGGAAGCCAGTCTGATCTGACAGTCTTTGACTTTTAATAGGCATGTGTAGTCCATTTACATTTAGTGTAATTACTGAGCTATTTGGGTTTAAGTAAGTAATCTAACTTTATTTTCTATTTGTCACATCTACTCCTTTTTTCTTCTCTCTTGCCTACTTTTGAATTAACGTATTTTTAATTCTACTTCCCCTGGCCTACATTGGTTTGTTAGTTACATACTTTTTTTCTTAAGTGGTAACCTTACACCAGAGGTTCCCTTAAATGAGTACTTTTTTACTATTTCCCAGGCAATGCAAGGAAGGACCTTGCAACTTTTGATTGTATCCATTTTCCTTCCAACTTTTGTGCAAGTGTCATCATGTATCTTAATTCTATATATGTTCAAACCTTAGAAGACATTGTTTTTGTTTTAGGCAGTTGTGCTCATTTAGATTTACCCCGTGTTTACCTTTCCCAGGGCTCCCCATTTCCTCTTGCATTATTGTATTTCCACCCAAGACCATTTCTCTGCTGGCTGACCTCCCCTCTCTTTCATATTTTTTAAAGTTTATCTGCTATTAACGAAGTCTCAGTTTCTGTTGAATCTAAAATCATCCTTATTTCACTTTCTTTTTAAATATTCACATTGTAAAATGTTTGTAACTTATAATTTTGAAACAAAATTTCAAACATAAAATTTCAAAATTTCCTCTTAAAAGTGAGAGTAACCTGCCCAGATTTACCAATTGTGAATGTTTTGCCCCCTTTGCTTTATCATTTGCACTGTGTGTGTGTGTGTGTGTCTATTTCTCTCTAACTCATTAGAGAGTAAATTGCAGAAATCGTATTTCTTTACCCCTAAGTATTTCCTAAGACCAAGGACATTCCCCTTTGATATAATACAATTATCTAATCCACTGTCCCGATTCAAATCTTACCAGTCATCCCAATCATGTCTTCTCTAGCTCTTTTCTCCTGGTCCTGGATCCAATCCGGGATCATGAACTGCTGTGATCCTTAACTCTCTTTAATCTAAAATATTCCTCAGCCTTTCTCTGCCTTACATGACTTGTACATTTTTGAAGCATTTCAGCCACCTATTTTTGTAGTATATCTCTCCATTTGGGTTTGATGTTTCTTCATGATTAGATTGAGGTTGCATTGGGAACACCACAATGGGGACGTTGGCACTTTCTCAATGCTGTAGTGTCCTGTTAGGAGATGAGTTATACCAGTTTGTCTCATTATTTGTGACATTAACTTTGATCATGTGTTTAAGATTATATTTGCTATGTTCTTCTACTGTGAAGTTAACTGTTGCCTGTCATTAGCAAGAAATGTGGAGGGTAACACTTTGAAGTTAAGTAAATGTCCTGTTCCTCTTCAAACTTTAATGTACTAGTTTTATCTTCCCTTGATGAATTTTATCTGTTCTATTTAGTCACTTTCTAGTGACCTATCTTACCGTTTATGCATCTTCTCTTCTGCTTTGTCTAAATCCCTCTATTGGATTCTTCATTTCATTCATTATATTTTTCAGTTCTAGGATTTCTATTTGACTTCTGATTTAGGTTCTCTGGTAAAATTATCTGCCTTTTCATCCATTTTCTTAAACGTACAAATTAGAGTTATTTATCTCCCCTGACAGATGACCTCAATACCTGTGGTTATAATTTCTACTGCCTGCTTTTTCTGTTGGTTTTTGTCATTTGGTCCTGACTGAATGCCAAGCTTGTGTATTAAGAAAAAAACTGTAGCTGTTCTGGGTGATGTTCTTTTCCTCAGGAGAATTTATTTTTTTTCTGACTGGCAGGTGGAGGGTGGGCAGAACATCTTAAATTGGCCAAGGGTGGTGGTTTTCTGGGTTCCTTTTATTCCTGGGCAATGGTTCCATCAGGTGCTTCTGAATTGCAGGCCTTGCGGAGAACTCTGGACTTCCCAAGGACCCCCTATCTTTATGAGTCTCTACTTGCCCCTACCCCAACACAGACATGCACACACCTGCTTACACACACACACACACACACACACACACACAGACACGATCCTGCCATCTTTTTCAGATTGGCTGGTTTCCTTCAACGTACGTAGAAGAGGAGGGCATCCAGTGACGGCAGGAACGTGGACAAGACACACAGATTTTCTTGGGAGAGTCACTCCAGCCCTGAAGTCTGTCTCTAGCTCCTCTGTGACTCAGAGGGGAAATACCAACCTCCCAGTCTTCCACCACCCACAGGGATGGGAAGGGTGTTGAGAATCCTAAACTCGAACCGTTTCACTGTCAGCCTGCCCTTGGCGACCCATCACTGGGTATGCTATTGTACATAGAGGAAACCTGGGCTCGCCCCACCCAGAGCACAGAGGAGGGGGCACCAGCAGCACTGCAAGCCAGGCTCTGGGTAGCAGTTGAGGCCGGAAGCCCATCGCCTGCCCCCGTCCAACTGAGATGGCGGTCAGGAGCCTAGGTTTGAACAGCAGATGCTGTCCCAGGAAGGGCTAGGGACAGCAGAGGGGACCTGCCCCCAGCCCCTCTGCTTAGCCCCTGGACTCAGCCTTGCCTGTCTTTTCCTGCTGCTCCCAGGGGGAGGTGTCAGGCCTCGGGAGGCAGATGGGACCAGAGCCAGGCTGTTCACTGTGGGCCCACTTGTCCCACTGTGCTAGGGCGCAGGAGGAGAGAGCACTACAGTGGCCCTCTGCAGCCACTCTGGCTCCCCAGACTTCCCTGACTCCCCCACTCCCCTCCATGGCAGGGGCACACCCAGACCCCACAGGGCAGGCCCCTCTCTTGGGAGGAGCCTTTAGGAGGATGAAATTCCAACCCTGCTCCCTGGTCAGTGGTACTGTTTCCTGCCTTCTCTCTGAGAGACCCTTTTTGGAGTCCCGGGAAGGTGTTTGCCTGGCCCCGGCCCTGCTGCCAGGTCAGTACATCTTTTGTAAAAACCCTGAAATGGGCAGGGAAGAAAACAGGGATTTCTCCTCTCTAGATTCCTGCCAGGTCCTTCTCCAGGAGGCCCCTCTGCTGTCCTGCAGGGTGGTCCCTGAGGGTCTGCCCAGCCTTGGCATGAGAGGTTGGTTCTAGCCCCTGGCAGGGCTTCCTTCCAAGGGTCCCTGCAGCCTTCAAACTGGGCCTTGGGCAACTCAAGAGTAAGTGCTCTTGGGAGTGGTTCTACCCCATTACCTCCCCCAGCCACAACTCCTGGCCTTTGACCTCCGGCTGGGTTAGCCAGATCCTGGTTTCTCTACCTGGCAGCAGTGTCTCCCTCCCAGCTCCTTGCCAAAGCCTCTGTTGAGACCTGGGCTTCCTGTAGCCCCTTATCCCTCTGGCCAGCTGCACAGCCTATGGGAGGTGCCTGGCCCAGGTTGGGTATGGGGGAGGCTGATCCCTGCTGTGGGTGGCGCTGGGGACCTGCGGGCTTCTTCTGAGTTTGGCCTTGTGACCTCTGAGCCTTATGCTTCTGGGGCGTAGGGAAGAGGTGGGAGGAGTCACGGGGATGGGGAGCGGCAGGATGAGAGTGGCCCTCGACAAAGGCTTGGGAAATGAGGGGAGGTGGAGGCAGGGCAGGGGAAGCGAGGAGTCGGCCTGGGAGAGAGCACCCTGGGGCCTGCGTGTCAGGGTACACCTAGCACTTTGTGCCCCACGGCCCAGCAGGCGTCGAGGATGGAGGGGAGGAAGCCAGTAGCCCCTGTGTTGACTGTCGTCAGAAAGGTCTTGTGTTTTGGTTTTGGGGTTTTTGTTGTGTTGTGTTTTTTTGGCTTGTTTGTTTTTTTAAGGGGAAAAAAGTTTGTAATTATTTCATCCAAATCTCCCGTTATATATCTGTGAATAATAAGAGATTTTATAATCGCAAGAAAATGATGTATATTTTAGTTTGTTGACAAATAAGTCATCATGATCACAAAGGACACTGAGAAAAAATAATTTAGAACCCTGACCTTTCGTGAATTTTTTTTGTTTTGTGTTTGTTTGTTTTGAGATTTGTATTTGGTTTGGTTTGGTTTTTGCACTGCACAAAGGCAGGAGGGTTGGAGGGCTGAGTGCAGCCGGGAAGTCCGATGGTTTTCAGCAGGAGACGGGGTGTCCTCTGCCGGGGGCTAAACTGCAGAGGCCTGAGATTAGCTGTGAACATGTGGGAGCCCGATGCATGCGGGTCAGGGATCTGGGCCCCCCTCCCCCCACGCTGGTGGCAACCCCAAATGGACACAAACTGTACATTTACCAATGGGTTTTTTTCAGACCATGGTTTTTACTTGCAAATAAACCTGAGTTCTTTTCTGCAGGAGTGGTCAGCCTTTCATGCCAGGGGAGGAGGGGATGGCTGGATTCCTCCACCTAAGTCCAGCAGGGTCTGTCTGACTGGGTTGCTTGGATCTCAGCATGGCCCAACCTCAGCAGGGTCTGAGAGAGAAGGAGGTAATGGTGCCATGGCCACCTCCCGGCTGGCACAGCACCACGGGTTTCCCATGCGGTGCCCTGGAATTCTCCAGGTGGCATCGGGCATACAAATGGGACTGGAATTCCTGCCCCATCACTTGGGTACCTCCTGAGCCCCTGTTTCTTTACACGTATATTGAAGATAAAAATAGCCTCAGTGCAGTGGCACACATCTGTCATTCTAGCACTTTGGTAGGCTGAGGTGGGAAGCTGAGGTGGAAAGATGGCTTGAGCCCAGGGAGTTGAGACCAGCCAGGGCAACATAGTGAGACACTGTCTCTACGACACTTTTTTTTTTTAATAGTTGGGCATGGTGGTGCACATCTCTGGTCCCAGCTTCTCAGGAGGGTGAGGTGGGAGGATGACTTGAGCCCAGGAGGTCGAAGCTGCAGCAGTGAGCTGTGATTGCACCACTGTACTCCAGCCTGGGCAACAGAGCAAGACCCTGAATGTAAAAAAAACCAAAAAACAAAAAAAACCTCCATTTTGGTGGGTTCTGTGGTGTATGATAGAGAAAACCAAAATAGAAAATGAGAGATTTATTTCTCCTTCCCCTCATGGAGGACCGTCCAGAGGCAGCAGCACTAGGCTCCTTTGCCTTGCCCTGGTCCCTGAGTCATCAGGAACCCTGGCTCCCCCCTCCCTGCTCCCCTGCCTCAGGGGGAATCTTCCTCCCTGATCCCCCGTCCTCAGAGGCTCCTCCCTGATCCTTCGTCCTCAGAGGCTTCTCCTTCCTGATCCCCTGTCCTCAGAGGCTCCTCCTTCCCGATCTCCCATCCTCAGAGGCTCCTCCTTCCCGATCCCCCATCCTCAAGGCTCCTTCCTGATCCCCTGTCCTCAGAGGCTCCTCCTTTCTGATCCCTCATCCTCAGAGGCTCCTCCTTCCCGATCTCCCGTCCTCAGAGGCTCCTCCTTCCCGATCCCCCATCCTCAGAGGCTTCTCCCTGATTCCCCGTCCTCAGAGGCTCCTCCTTCTCGATCTCTCGTCCTCAGAGGCTCCTCCCTGATTTTCCGTCCTCAGAGGCTCCTCTTTCCCGATCCCTCATCCTCAGAGGCTCCTCCTTCCTGATCCCTCGTCCTCAGAGGCTCCTCCTTCCTGATCCCCCATTCTCAGAGGCTCCTCCTTTCTGATCCCTCATCCTCAGAGGCTCCTCCTTCCTGATCTGCCGTCCTCAGAGGCTCCTCCTTCCTGATCCCCCATCTTCAGATGCTCCTCCCTGATCCTTCATCCTCAGAGGCTCCTCCTCCCTGATCCCCCGTCCTCAGAGGCGGATCCTCCCTGATCCCCCATCCTCAGAGGCTCCTCCTTTCTGATCCCTCGTCCTCATAGGCTCTTCCTCCCTGATCTCCCGTCCTCAGCATGCCCTTCCCTCCTTGTGGCCGCCTCATGGTCCACAGTGGCTGCTGGAGCTCCTGCCACAGAACCATGAGAGAGAACAGAAATCCCCTTACAGCTCTGGCCAGTGCCCAGTCAGGAAACAGCCCATTTTCTAGAGGTGGAAACTGAGGCTGCAATACGTGAAGTGACTCGTCCAAGGCCACACGTGACCCCTGCACAGCTCGGTCTGATGCCAGAGTCCACGTTTCTGTTCGGGCAGCACCCAGCTCCTAAGCAATGACTTTCTGCTTCTCAGGCCAGCCCCTGGGTCTCCCACCCTTCCTGCAGACTGGACCCTGGCCAGCCTTCGCCCCCACTGAGGCTGCTGGGAGGCAGACCCAATGGGCAGGGTGAAAATACCCCCTTCTCCAGGAGCTTCCAACACTGGGAACCTCTCCCTTGGGCCGAGCCTTCTTCTCCCAAACGTGCAGGCTGGACCATGCCCATCTCTCCTGGCCTTGCCCCCATTCACTGGTATGACAGCCGAGTCCCCAGGAGGGACCCCTTGCCTGACCCGGCCCCACCCTCCTCACACAGCCCTCCCTGCTGCTTCTGGCCCCCTGGGGGTGGCAGGCAGGTGTAGGTGCAGGGCGGCCCCTGGACAGCTGACCGTAGAGCGGGCGTCCCAGGCTGGTGATCAGAGGCTGAGTCAGGGAGAAGTGATGGGGCCCTGCATTCTGAGAGACAATAAAATAGCTCCTGTTTACTGACTGTTTTCTTCTACCAGGCATGGGGGCTCTGGGCGAGCACATCCCTCCCCCCCCTCGGTCTCTGCCCTCCCTCGGTCTCTGCCCTCCCTCGGTCTCTGCCCTCCCTCTGTCCCTCCCCTCGCTCCGTTCCTCCCCTTGCTCCATTCCTCCCCTTGCTCTGTTCCTCCCCTTGCTCCATTCCTCCCCTTGCTCTGTTCCTCCCCTTGCTCTGTTCCTCCCCTTGCTCCATTCCTCCCCTTGTTCTGTCCCTCCCCTCGCTCCATTCCTCCCCTTGTTCAGTCCCTGCCCTGCTCTGTCTCTGTCCTGGTTGGCTCAGGCTGCCATGAGCACTGTGGCTCAGGCCCCAGACCCGGCTGCCTCAACTGAAATCTCCTTTCTCATGGTTCTGAGTCTGGAAGTTGGAGATATAGTGCTGGAGGTCATTGGTTCCTCCTGAGGCCTCTGCACGCTCATCCCAGAGGTCTCTCCCTCTTCTCCTTGGGGACCCCGTCCTCTTGGATTAGAGGCCACCCTCAGGGCCTCGTGTCACCTCACCTCTTCAGAGTCCTTCTCAGAGTCACATTTGCAGCAGGTTCTCCATGATAGCTTTGCAGTAAGAATCACTTCCACTCACTCCACAGTCCTAGCAAGGGCCTACTCTGTGTCTTTTTGATACCCAGGAGGAAACCAAGTGGAAAAGCCATGGCCCTAGGAAGCTGATATGTGGGGAGTGGGGAGGGGTAGGGGCAGAATTGAGGAAGCTCTGGATTGGTTTTTTTTTTCTGCTCCTTTTCTCTTTCCCGGTGCTTGTCCCTCTCCCCCTCCTTCCCTGAATGTGTTGCAATTTTCTACAGGACTCATACAATTTCTACTTGACCCACTTTGGCTGTTTTCTTTTCTCTCTTTTTTTTAAGAGATAGGGTCTCACTCTGTCACCCAGGCTGGAGTGCAGTGGCCCAGTCCTAGCTCAGTGCAGCCTCACAGTCCTGGACTCAAGCAATCCTCCCGCCTCAGCCTCCCAAGTAGTTGAGACTACAGGCACGTGCCACCCTGCCCAGCTAATTTTTACTTTTTGTGTACGGGTCTTGCTACTTGGCCCAGCCTGGTCTTGAACTCCTGGCCTCAAATGATTTTCTCGGCCTCCCAAAAAGCCGAGATTATGGGTGTGAGCCATCACACCCAGCCTAGGTGTTTTCTTTTATCTATTAAGTGTTGCAAAAACATGAATTTTGTGCTAAATTCTCTCATTTATCCAGTCAATTTTTATTGATTCCTTACCTGAGATTCAACATTGAACAAGACCAACAAGGTCCCAGCCAGTTTCTAGTGACATATCAGGCTGAGCTGACATGGAGGCCTCTCTCCCTCCACTGCCAACACAGAAATCCTTGAAAAAAAAACATGCATAAGGCGTATCTGAGCTGGAAAGCAGGGCCCATTCCAGAGAAAAAGAACTCGAAGCCCGAGGAGATACTGGGAGCTAACCCCAGGGCAGTCTCCAGGGTCTTGGCCCCTCTGGGCCTGGGACCGCTTCCAACACTCTCCTGGCATTGGGAGCCACCGTTGCAGATCCCCCGAGGCCAGAAGCCAGCACTGGACCCCCTGCATAAAGTTAAACTCTCAGAGAACCCCCGTCGTGCAGAGGCGACTGACACACATGGATAGCTGGGAGTGTCTGCAAAACAAAGCCAAAAGCATGGAGCAGGATAAATGTTTTAAAACATTTTTTAAAGTTTACAGAAACAGAATAAACAGGCACACCATACCCCATGCCAAATGAACCAAGAATGGTTAACCTTGGAGTTCAAAGATAAAAAGTAATCTGCTGGGCATCCAAGCAGAAAGGACGGGGAAAAAAAAAACATCAGGTTTGCTTTAGACATTACCCCAGTTAACACTCAACGCTAAAAGGCAATGAACGATTCGCACGTGGTCTTCATGGCAAGCGAGACCCAAGGGTTTGATGCTCAAATAGTTGCTTACTTGTCAGGTAGCAAGTAAGGCACTGCCGCATGTAAAGACTCAGGGGCTGTCTGGTGGGGTGGCTCACGCCTGTAATCCCAGCACTTTGGGAGGCCAAGGCAGGTGAATCACTTGAGGTCAGGAGTTCGAGACCAGCCTGACCAACGTAGCAAAACCCCTTCTCTATTAAAAATACAAAAATTAGCCAGATGTGGTGGCGGGCATCTGTAATCCGGGCTACTCCGAGGCTGAGGCGGGAGAATCGCTTGAACCCAGGAGGCAGAGGTTGCAGTGAGCTGAGAGTATGCCACTGCACTCCAGCCTGGGTGACAGAGTGAGACTCCATCTCAAAAAAAAAAAAAAAAAGGCTCAGGGGCTGTTGCTCAGGGGAGAACTTGTTAGAACAATGACCGGGGGCAAACTCCGGCTGGATGACTGGGAAGCTGCCCTAAGGACTGGGGGAGAGTGTGGAACTGGAATCTCTGGAAACAAGTCCTTTTTTTTTTTTCTTTTAATCAAACAAAAGAGATTTCTAAGTTTTTTGCATTTCCTTAAAAGTGAGGACTTTGTCAAACATTTTTATCTACTCTGGGAAATGTACAATGATTAGAAAAGTATATGTCATAATAGTTTCCTTTTTTTTCTTTGAGACGGAGTCTCGCTGTGTCACCCAGGTCGGAGTGCAGTGGCGCGATCTCAGTTCACTGCAGCTTCCGCCTCCCGGGTTCAAGTGATTCTCCTCCCTCAGCCTCCCAAGTAGCTCGGATTACAGGCACCCGCCACCACGCCTGGCTAATTTTTGTATTTTTAGTAGAGACGGGGTTTTACCATCTTGGCCAGGCTGGTCTTGAACTCCTAACCTCGTGATCTGCACGCCTCGGCCTCCAAATCCCAAAGTGCTGGGATTACAGGCGTGAGCCACCACCCCCAGCCATCATAGTAGTTTTCCAAACTTATAGTAGCACTCCAAAACCTTGAAAACAGACAGCTTGGAATAAGAAGTATAACCTGGGCCGGGCGCGGTGGCTCAAGCCTGTAATCCCAGCACTTTGGGAGGCCGAGACGGGCGGATCACGAGGTCAGGAGATCAAGACCATCCTGGCTAACACGGTGAAACCCCGTCTCTACTAAAAAAATACTAAAAGCTAGCCGGGCGAGGTGGCGGGCGCCTGTAGTCCCAGCTACTCGGGAGGCTGAGGCAGGAGAATGGCGTAAACCCGGGAGGCGGAGCTTGCAGTGAGCTGAGATCCGGCCACTGCACTCCAGCCTGGGCGACAGAGCGAGACTCCGTCTCAAAAAAAAAAAAAAAAAAAAAAAAAAAGTATAACCTGAAGATTTTAAAGTTTCGGAAATCAACCTTTAATAAATTGTACAGAACATTTATTTTTATAAAAAAAGATGATGTTTTCCGGACACATAGGTATTTAGATTACTTCTACCCTGCAAGACTCTCGTGAAACTAAAACACTTCAAATAGCAAAGGAGAAAAAAGTCAAAAGAAAAGGAAGAAAAGAAAAGCCAGTTCACAGCATGTGAATTACTTCTGGATGCTCTGGTTCTTGAACGGGCTGTGCAGCCTCCTCTGTGTATTTGAGCATTCCATGTCTTCAATACCAGACTTGAAAGAAAGAAATTGGAGAAAGCACAGAAACAAGTCTTAAACACGGTGGAAGAGGTAGTGCTGCTAGGCAACTGTGATAAGCCCTGCAGAAGGCAATCACTAATGTAAAGAAGTATAGTGAGCTCTTATACCTGTATGTTGCTTTGATGTCCATTTTGAATATAAGTTTAACTCTCTCACACCAGAAGCAGAGCTTGGTCACCCTTGGCACAGTTGACAGTTTTTTTTTTATTGTTGTTTTTGTTTCTGTTTTTGAAACGGAGTCTCGCTTTGTTGCCCGGACTGGAGTGCAGTGGCACAATCTTGGCTCAGTGCAACCTCCGCCTCCTGGGTTAAGTGATTCTCCTGAACAGCCTCCCAAGTGACTGGGATTACAGACGTCCGCCACCACACCCAGCTAATTTTTGTATTTTTAGTAGAGATGGGGTTTCACCATGTTGGCCAGGCTAGTCTCAAACTCCTGAGCTCAAGTGATCCACCCGCCTCGGCCTCCCAAAGTATTGGTGTTACAGGCGTGAGCCACTGTGCCTGGACACAGTTGATGGTTCTGCACCCGCAGCACTCCCCCAGTTCCTCAGTGTCTCAATCCAGACATCTGTCTTGTGCTACCGCCTCCTGGTGACCACCTCGCTGTGGGACAGCCGGAACAACCTGCCGGACCGAGGCACCCCCTGTGTGGCCGTGCAAATAGGCCACAGTGATGGCCTCTCAGTCATAGTCGGCGACCACGGATCATGAGGCTGCCTGTCCTATCCCCACCAATTAGAACCCTTGTGGGAAAGCTGTAACACCCTGGACCCCAATAAAGGCTTTGGTCATGGGTTGGTCTCTCTCTCTCTCTCTCTCCCCCTCCCTCTCTCCCTCTCCGCCCCCGCTCCTCACCGGTGGGAGTGTGGGTGTCCTGGACCATCCACCGTTATCAGCCCCGAGAGGCACAGCCCTTTCTCTCTGGATCTGGAAGGAGCGCACTGCTTTGATTCCATGTGTCCTGTGCCACTGCCTCCTCTGTGTCCACCTGAGCCACATGCCCCAGCCTCACTCTCCTCTGGGTCCAGCCTCTCCTGGAAGGTGGATGACATGGATATGACCTCTCCAGAGAGAGGCCTCAAGACTAAATTAGAGGAAAGCAAGACAAAAAGACATAAAAACAGTGGGGAAGGGAAATAGGAGCGGGTGGGGGAGGACGGGGCACTGGTTTCCTCGGTTTGTCGGGGTTCAATGATATTTCTTGACTTTTACCTGGAAAATCACGTGATGGAGGCATAAGTAGACTTCACAGCACAAATAGAAACATCAAGAAAGATAATGAATTAAAGTTGGATGAAGACAAACGAAAGGAAGGGTGAGGAAGATAAAAAAAATTAATGATGATACAGTTTCCGCACACGGAAGGAGCAATGCATGCTGTCTCCAGAGGCTTGCCTTCTGCTTCCAGCAGTGTGTGAGTGCATTTATTTTGCTATCGCTGTATGGTTCTGTAGGTCATAGAAGCCCAGCCTAGGTCTCACTGGACTAAAATGGAGGCATCAGCAGAGTTACGTTCCTTCCTGGAGGCTCCAGGGGGAAACCATTACCTTCCCTTTTGCAGCTTCTAGAAACTGCTGCATCTGTTGAATCATGGCCCCCTGCTCCATCTTCAAAGGCAGCATAGTGACATCTCTGACCGCTCTTTCAAAGTCACATCTGTCTCCCTCTGGTTACAGCTGGGAAGGGGTCTCCACTTTTCAGGACTTATATAATTAGATTCACCCACCCAGATTATCCAGGACAATCTCCCTGAGTCACACCTGCAAAGTCTCTTTTGCAGTGAAAGGTAACATTGACAGGTTCCAGACTGTGACATAGTCTGGAACCTGGATATCTTTGGTGGGGAGGGGGACCATTACTCTGTCTTCTGCAGTAGGGTACATATCGTGATCAACCCTTCTGACAAGACAACGAAAACACTGGGAACGTATTTGTAATTCCATCAATGAGCTGGTGATAAAGAAACAAAAAACAGATGCTGAAGTAAAGGCAGGAATTCAGACACGCGGGCTGGCTTCCTCCTTATGGGTGTCTGCCCAGCTGGGTGAGCTTAAGGGCCAATCTCTATCACCTGAGTGGGTGTGCGAGCAAGACAAAACCCAGGGCCTGCCCAAGGCAAGCCCCTCTTTAAAGCCGGGACCCCCAACAGGCCTCACCCCCAATGTCAGGAAGAGTAGTAATATACCCACCCGCATACACACACTGCCGCCACCACCACCACCAAGGGATTGCAAAGGAAATTCTCTTTCTTGTACCTTGACAGTAGGTGGAAACAGAACTAACCTGAGAGTACGTGTTACAGATTGCATTGTGCCCCCACCATCTTGAAACTTCCAACTCTCAATACCTGTGAATGTGACCTTCTTTGGGAATAGGGTCTTTACAGATGTAATCAGTTTAAGATGAGGTCATTAGGGTGGACTCCAATCCAGTATGACCGGGGTCCTTGTAGAAAGGGGAAAGTTGGACACAGAGACCTGCACACAAAACACCATGTGAAGATGGGGACAGAGATTGGGGTGACATATCTACAAGCTAAGGAACATCAAAGATTGCCGGCAACCACCAGGCACTAGGGGAGCAACATGGAACAGATTCTCCCCTAGAGCCTCCAGAAGGAACCCACCCAGCCGACGCTTGTATCTTGGACTTCTGGCCTCCAGAACTATAAGACAACAAATTGTTCCGGCTGTGGAGTGTGTGGTACTTTGCACCACGCCAGTAATACGATGTGCAACTCTGATTTGACACCTAAGAAGGTTCCAGCCTGAAATTACACTTCCTTTGGTTCTGAAAAACCTGGAGCTCAGAGTTTAAAGTAGAATACGGGGATTTTGGCTCTCCTGGGTGCCTGGAAAAAGGAAATGCAAATCCACTTTCAGCCTCCAATAATCCCCAGGGGTAATGTTCTAAGAAATACACATTAACTGTCAAAAAGCATAGATCACACAAGGAAACAAGATGCATTGCACAGAGGCAGCAAAAACCACGGGGTGCAGAATCAGATCCACAGAAGCAGAATACAAAGTAGTTGTGTGTAATGTAGAATAGAAGGGATTGGAAATATGTGTAAAGAGCAAGAAACTGAAAATAACCAAGTCAGTTGGGAAAAGATCAAGCAGAACTTCAAGTGCTGCAAAATCTGGGTTGGAACTGGCAGGAAATTGGATTTGGAATGGACACTACATCATATGGTGTGACCCAAGGAAGAGGTGCAGTTGGGGGGACATTTACAAGGTGCGCAGGAAGGCCAATGCCACTGCTAGACACACAGTGGGTTTGCATTCCAGAGAAAGATGCTGTCGCCCCCACCCCGTGACTACCTTCTTATAGTGGAAGCATGAGAAAATGGCTTGTCAGGTGGAGGAAACATGGAAATGACTTGAGTTCCAGTGGCTTCTGGGAGTTTTCAAAAAATGCCTGCTGCCCAGCCCCCCAGGACCTTGGAGTGCAGGGGAACTTGTACCTCCCTTTGCTAAAAGAAGGAAGTTATTGGTCCTGGAGGAAGCTGGATTTTGGAGCAGTCTCTCTGAGAGAAGGAAAATGGCCCTTGGTGTCTTGCTGTTCATCACAGTGAAGTCTCAGGTCAAGCAGCCCTTTTGTACCACAGATATTTATATCACAATGTATGGGTTTAACCTCAGATTAGACAAGAAAGAATCAGTGAACTGGAAAATAGTTCTAATGACATCCCTGTCGATGTAGAGATGAAACTAATGAAGATGGAGATGGAAGGAGAAGTTCCAACGTACATATAATTTAGACAAATTCCAGAAGAAGAAAGTAAAAGGGATGAGAAAGTAGAATGGATGAGAAGCAATATTTGAAGAGACACTGGGGTTTGTGTCTGCAAGTAAACTTGAGAGGTAATCTAGGTCTTCAACGTAAGGACTGCAACTCTTAGGTGAGTCCCAGTGCTGAACTAGGCCCAGAGACAGTGCACTCGTGGGACAGGGGCAGGGGCAGGGGAGCATACAACATACTGAGACACCAGCTGGGGCAGCCAAGAGGGTTTTGGCATCAGCCCTCCCCTAACCCTAGGCTGCACACCTTGTAGGTCTAAAAGAGACCCCTTTCTTCCACTTGAGGAGAGGACAAGGAAGAGTGGGGAGGACTTTGTCTTGCATCTTGGATACCAGCTCAGCCACAGCAAGATAGGGCACTGGTCAGAGTCATGAGGCCCCTGTTCCAGGCCAAGTTCCCAGATGACATTTCTAGACACACCCTGGGTCAGAAGGGAACCTGCTACTTTGAAGTAAAGGACCCAGTCCTGGAAGCATTCTCAATCACCTGCTAACTGAAGAGCCCTTGGGCCCTGAATAACCAGCAGTGATACCCAGGTACTATGTTGAGGGCCTTGGGCGAGCCTCTGAGACTTGCTGGCTTCTGGTACCAGCATGGCCACAGTGGGGTAGAGCACCAAGTGGGCTATTGGAGTGCTCAATTCCAGGACTTGACTCTTGGACAGCATTTCTGGATGTGCTTTGGGCCAGAGGAGAGCCCATTGCCTTGAACGGTGAGTCCCAGGCCAGGTAGCATTCACCACAAGCTGACTTAAGAGACCTTGGGTCTTAAGGGAACACTGGCTGGTAGTCCTCATGGCCTGGGGTCGTGGTGACTATGGGGTGAGGCTCCTCTGCCTTTGGAAAGGAGAGGGAAGAGTGGGAAGGACTGCTTCTTGTGGTTTGAGTGCAAGCTTAGCCACAACACAGTAGAACACCAAGTAGACTTCTAAACTTTTTAATGCTAGTCCCTGACTCCCAGATGGCACCTCTGGACCCACCTGAGACCTAGGGGACCTTGCTGCCCTGAAGGGAAAGACACAGGCCTAGCTGGCTTTTCCACCTGCCGATTATAGAGCCTCAGGGCCTTGAGTGAACATAGGCAATAGCCATGGAGTCTATAGCAGGCCTTGGGCAAGACTCAGTGCTGTACTGGCTTCAGGTCTGACCCAGTGCAGTCATAGTGGTGGTGGTCACAGGGGTGCTTTTGCCACTCCATCCCCAGCTTTAGGTGACTCAGAACAGAGAGAGAAAGACTCTGTTTGGGAGAAAGAGTGGGAAGAGAACAAGAGTCTCTGCCTGATAATCCAGAGAATTCTTCTGGATCTTTTCCAAGACCATCAAGGCAGTACCTCTACGAGTCTGCAAGAACCACAGAGTTAGTAAGCTTGGGGTGTCCCCTAAAGCAGATACAGCTTAGATCATGACATCCAAGTCTTTTCAAAATCTGGAAAGCCTTCCCAAGAAGGGTGGCTACAAATAAGCCCAGACAAAGAAGACTATAATAAATAACTCTTCAATGCCCAGATGCCAAAAAATATCTGCTAGCATCAACCCCATCCAGGAAAACATGACCTCACCAAATGAACTAAGTATAAGGCACCAGGAACCAATTCTGAAAAAACAGAGATATGTGACCTTTCAGACAGTTCAAAATAGCTGTGTTGAGGAAACTTAAAGAAACTCACGATAAACACAGAGAAGGAATTCAGAATTATATCAGAAAAATTTAACAAAGATACTGAAATAATTTAAAAGAATCAAGCAGAAATTCTGAAGCTGAAAAATGCAGTTGGTGTACCGAAGAATGCACCAGGGTCCTTTAACATCAGAATTGATCAAGCAGAAGAAAGCCTTAGTGAGCTCGAAGATAGGCTATTTGAAAATACACAATCAGAGGAGACAAAAAAGAATAAAAGCAATGAAACACACATACAGGATCTAGAAAATAACCTCAAAGGGGGCAAATCTACGAGTTATTAGCCTTAAAGAGGAGGTAGAGAAACATATAGGGGTAGAAAGTTATTGAAAGGGATGATAGAGAACTTCTCAAACCTAGAGAAGGAGATCAATATCCAAGTACAAGAAAGTTATAGAACACCAAGCAGATTTAATCCAAAGAAAACTACCTCAAGGCATTTAATAATCAAACTCCCAAAGGTCAAGGATAAAGAAAAGATCCTAAAAGCTGCAAGAGAAAGGAAACACATAACATACAATGGGGCTCCAATACGTCTGGTGGCAGACTTTTCAGTAGAAACTTTACAGGCCAGGAGACAGTGGCATGACATATTTAAAGTGGTGAAAGAAAAAAAAAAAAAAAAAAAAAAAAAAAACCTTTTACCCTAGAATAATATATCCAGTGAAAATATCCTTCAAACATGAAGGAGAAAGACTTTCCCAGACAAACAAAAGCTTAGGGATTTCACCAACACCAGACTTGTCCTACAAGAAATGCTAAAGGGAGTAATTTGATCAGAAGGAAAAGGACATTAATAAGCAATAAATGATCACTGGAAGGTACAAAACTCACTGGTGATAGTAAGTACACAGAAGAACACAGAATATTATAACACTGTTAACTGTGGTGTGTAAACTACTCTTACCCTAAGTAGAAAGATGAAACAACCCATCAAAAATAATAACTACAACAACTTTTCAGGACATACTTAGTATAATAAAACAGAAACAGAAACAACAAAAAGTTAAAAAAAAAAAAACGGGGACAAAGTTGAGGCACAGAGTTTTTATTAGTTTTCTTTTTGTTTGCTCGTTTATGCAGATAGTGTTAAGTTGTTATCAGGTTAAAATCATGGGTTATAAGATTAAGATAGTATTTGCAAGTCTCATGGTAACCTCAAACCAAAAAACATACAATGGATACACAACATATAAAAAGCAAGAAATAAATCATATCACCAGAGAAAATCACTTTCACTAGAGGAAGACAGAGAGTAAAAATAGAAGGAGAAGACCACAAAACAACCAGAAAATAAATCAAAATGGCAGGAATAAGCCCTTACTTATCAATAATAACATTAAATGTAAATGGACTAAACTCTCCGATCAAAAGACATAGACTGGCTGAATGGATGAACAAACAAGACCATTGATCTGTTGCCTACAAGAAACATACTTCACCTATAAAGACACACATAGATTTAAAATAAATGGATGGAAAAAGATATTCCATGGAAACCAAAGAGCAGGAGTTGCTATACTTATATCAGACAAAATAGATTTCAAGACAAAAACTGTAATAAGAGACAAGAGACAAAGAAGGTCACTATATAATGATAAAGGGGCCAATTCAGTAAGAGCATACTTTCAGAGTCATTCTATGAGGCCAGTATTACCCTGATACTGAAACTAGACAAAGACACGTCATAAAAAGAAAACTACAGGCCAGTATCTCTGATGAATATTGATGTAACAGTCTTCAGTAAAATACTAAAACCAAATTCAGCAATACATTAGAAAGATCATTCATCACAACAAAGTGGGATACATCATATGCAAATGGTTCGACATATGCAAATCAGTCAACGTGATACATTGAATGAAGAATATAAACCACATGATCATTTCAACTGCTGCTGAAAAAGCATTTAATAAAATTCAACGTCTTTCATAATTAAAAATAAAAGTAAAAAAACTGGGGATAGAAGGGCCGGGCTTGGTGGCTTATGCCTGTAATCCCAGCACTTCGGGAGGCTGAGGTGGGTGGATCATGAGGTCAGGAAATCGAGACCACCCTGGCTACATGGTGAAACCCCGTCTCTACTAAAAATACAAAAAATTTGCCAGGTGTGGTGGTGGGTGCCTGTAGTCCCAGCTACTCAGGAGGTTGAGGCAGGGGAATGGCGTGAACCCAGGAGGCAGAATTTGCAGTGAGCCAAGATTGCACCACTGCAGTCCAGCCTGGGCTACAGAGCGAGACTCCATTTCAAAAAACAAACAAACAAACAAACAAACAAACAAAAAAACTGGGGATAGAAGGAACACACTTCAACATAATAAAAGCCATATACAAAAGACACACAGCTAGGATTATACTGAATGGGGAAAAACTGAAACCCTTTCCTCTAAAATTTGAAACATGACAAGGATGCCACTGTCACCACTCTTATTCAATGTAGTACTAGAAGTCATAGCTAGAACAATCAGACAAGAGAAAGATGTAAAGGGTATCCACATGGGAAAGGTAGAAGTCAAATTAACTTAGTTGTACACTTTAAAATAACTTAGTGTAATTAGATTGTTGGTAACTCAAAGAATAAATACTTGAGGGGATTTATACCCCATTCTCCATGATGTGCCTATTTCATATTGCATAACTGTATCAAAGCAGCTCATGTACCCCATAAATATATACACTTACCGTGTACCCACAGAAATTAAAAATAAAAGAAATCTTCAAAAAAGAGAAATTCTCAAAAGTCAAAGACAGATAACTTTGGAAGTAGTGAGGGAAATATAGTCACAGGGCTGAAAGGATAAAACTGTCAACCTTGGGAAAGATGTCCAGCAATGAAGGAGAGAGAAACACGTTCCCAAATAAACAAAAACGGTGGGGGTTCATTATCACTGCCTTAGAAGAAATGCTAAAGGGAGTTTTTCAAGTTGAAATGAAAGAACAGTGACAACATGAAGACACGAAAGTATAAAATCTCTGTATAGACAAAAATATAGTCCAATTGGGAGTACGCTGCCACTGTGTCTTAGTCCATTTTGCACTGCCGTAACAGGATGACACGGACTGGGTAATCTATAAAGAATAAAAATGTATCTCTCACAGTTTTGGAAACTGGGGAGTCCCAGATCAAGGCATCAGCATCTGGTGTCTGGTGAGGGCCTTCTTGCCACAGTCTCACATGGCAGAGGCAGAGGGTAGAAGAGCAAAAGAGGACAAACTTCTTCCATCAAGCCCTTTTATAATGGCAGAATCATCATGGCCTAAACAACCCCAGAGGACACACTTCCCAATACAGTTGCATTGGGGATTCAATTTTAATATGAATTTTGTAGAAGACAAAAACATCCAAAGCATAGCATATTGTAATGGTGACACATAAGTTTTTTTTTTTTTTTGAGACGGAGTCTCGCTCTGTCACCCAGGCTGGAGTACAGTGGCCAGATCTCAGCTCACTGCAAGCTCCGCCTCCCGGGTTCACGCCATTCTCCTGCCTCAGCCTCCCGAGTAGCTGGGACTACAGGCGCCGCCACCTCGCCCGGCTAGTTTTTTTTTTGTATTTTTAGTAGAGACGGGGTTTCACCGTGTTAGCCAGGATGGTCTCGATCTCCTGACCTCGTGATCCGCCCGTCTCGGCCTCCCAAAGTGCTGGGATTACAGGCTTGAGCCACCGCGCCCGGCCTTTAGTTATTTTTAACTCTAGTATAAAATTAAAAGATAAAAAATTTAAAAATAATTACAGCAATAATTTGTTAAGGGATACACACTATATAAAAGATGTAAAGGATGACCCCAATAACACAAAATGTGAGAGAGGAGAAATTAAAGTGTAGAGTTTTTGTATGTGGCTAAAGTTTAGTTGTTATCAGCTTAAAATAAACTGTTACACCTATAAAATGTTGTAGGTAAACCTCCTGGTAACCACAAAGAAAAATAACTGTAGTAGACCCACAGAAGATAAAAGGGAATCAAAGATGCCACTACCAAAAAAAAATCTCACAAAGACAGTGAGAGAGGAATAAAGGACCGAGACTACAAAACAATCAGAAAACAATTAACAAAATGGCAGTAGTAAGTCCCTACCTATTAATAATTACTTTAAATGGATTAAATTATCTACTCAGAAGCCACTAAGCAGCTGAATGGATTAAAGAACAAAACAAAATCCAACTATATGCTGCTTACAAGACACTTGGTTTAGCTTTAAGGACATAGATAAGCTGAAAAATGTTATTCTATCCAAATGGGAAGCAAAAGAGAACATAAGTGGCTATGCTTACATCAGACAAAATACACTTTAAATCAAAACTGTCCCAAGAGACAAAGACAGTTGTTATATAATGATAAATGGATCAATTCATCAAGAGGATATAACAATTCAAAAAATATACATACTAGGCCAGGCGCGGTGGCTTACGCCTATAATCCCAGCACTTTGGGAGGGCGAGGCAGGTGGATCACAAAGTCAGGAGCTTGAGACCAGACTGGTCGATGTGGTGAAACTCCGTCTCTACTAAAAAAATACAAAAATTAGCTGGGTGTGGTGTGACGCACCTGTAGTCCCAGCTACTCAGGAGGCTGAGACAGAAGAATCACTTGAATCAGAGAGGCAGAAGTTGCAGTGAGCCGAGATCATGCCATGACACTCCAGCTTGGGTGACAGAGCAAGACTCTGTCTCAAAAAAAAAAAAATATATATATATATATATATATATATATACACACACACACATACACACATATACGCACATATATACATATATATATACACACACATATATAATATATATACCCAACATGGGAGCACCCAACTATGTAAAGCAAATATTAACATAACTGAAGGGAAAATAGATTACGATAGTAGAGGATTTCAACACTTTAAACAGTGGACAGATTATCCAGCTGGAAAATCAATAAGAAAACAGCAGACTTGAGCAACATTACAGACCAAATGGCCCTAACAGATAGATTCAGAACATTCCATCCAATGGCAGCAGAACACACATTCTTGTAAAGTGCACATGGAGCATTCTCCAGGAAAGATCATATGTTAGCTCACAAAACAAGTCTTAACACATTTAAGAAGACTGAAATCATATCACGTATCGTTTCCAACCACAATGGTATAAAACTAGAAATCAATAACAGGAGGAAAAGTGGAAATTTTACACATATGTGCAAATTTAACAACACACTCCTGAACAACTAATGAGTGGAATATGAAATCAAAAGGGAAATAAAATAATATCTTGAGGCAAATGAAAATGGAAACAACAACCAAACCTCATAGAATGCAGCAAAAGTGATTCTAGATGGGAAGTTTAGAGCAATAAATGCCTACATTAAGAATGATCTCAAATAAACAACCTAACTTCACACCTCAAGGAACTATAAAATGAGGAACGAATGAAGCCCAAAGTTAGCAGAAGGAAAGAAAGAAAGATCAGAGCAGAAATAAATGAAATACAGACTTAAGAAACAAGAGACAGGATCAACACAGCTAAGAGTTGAGTTTTTTTGAAAAGGTAAAAACCCACAAACCCTAGGCTAGACTAAAAAAAAAAAAAAAACCAAAAAACTCAAATAAATAATAAAATTATAAGTGAAAGAGGAAAGATTACAACTGATACCAAAGAAATATACGAGATTATAATAGACAACTATGCCTACAAATTGGATAACCTAGAAATGAATAAATTGCTGGAAGCAGACAGCCAACCAAGATTGATTCACAAAAAAACTAGAAAATTGGACGGGGCATGGTGACTCACGCCTGTAATCCTACCACTTTGGGAGGCCAAGGCGGGTGGATCACCAGAAGTCAGGAGACCAGCCTGGCTAACATGGCAAAACCCCGTCTCTACTAAAAATACAAAAATAAGCCAAGCATGGTGGTGCAACCTGTAATCCTAGCTACTCAGGAGGCTGAGGAAGGAGAATCACTTGAACTTGGGAGGTGGAGGTTGCAGTGAGCTGAGATCCAGCCTGCGTGATGGGAGCAAGACTCCACCTCAAAAAAAAAAAAAAAAAAAAAAAAAAAAAAAAAAAAAATCACACACAAAAACAAAACAAACAAACAAAAACTAGAAAATCTGAACAGACTAATAATGAGTAAGGAGATTGAATTGGTAATCAAACGCCTCCCAAAAAATAATAGCCCAAGATATCTGATGCCTTTGCTGGTGAATTCTGCCAAGCATTTAAGAAAGAATTAATGCTGATTCTTCTCAAATTCTTCCAAAAAATTCAAGAGGAAGGAACACTTCCAAACTCATTTCATGAAACCAGAATTACCCTCATACCAAAGCCAGACAAGGACATTACAAGAAAAGAAAATTTTGTGCCAATATCCTTGATGAACAGAGATGCAAAAATCCTCACCAAAATATTAGCAAACCAAATTCAACAGCACATTAAAAAGATCATGCATCGTGATCAAGTGGATTTTATCCTTGGCGGAGGTGACTTCTTTGAGGTGGCAGCCTCTCTGCTGGTGTGGTCTGGAAGATAAGAGCCAGATGACCTTAGGCTGTCATTCCCAGCCAGTGTGAGATCAGCCCCTATCTGCCTGCTAGTCCCCTTCTGAGCCTGGGTCCAGCTCCCCCAGGTTGTAATACTCACATATGGCCACCAGGGGCGGTGTTTCCTGACAGCCTGGAGGTGACCAGTGGTGGGCTGCTGCCCTCACCTGAGTATCTGGAAGGGCATTCAGATTCTGGGGCCCAAGAGAGCACTGCACAGTCCTCCCACCCTCCGTTCTGTGCAAGACCCACAGTTCCCTGGCTGCCCAGCCAACACCAGGATCTCCTTTGAGGGTTGCTCTTGCTCCTCCAGCCGGATGGAGAGTCCTGGTCAGTGCTGGAAAGGCAAAGCTCCCAGATGCCAGCGGAAAATGCAAAAGGGCAAAATGCAGGGTAAGAACTGTGGCCAGCTGGACTAGGAGTGACCCACCTAAGTGTGTCCAATGGATTTTGGGCCCCATGTGGCCAGCTTTTCAAGATTGAAGTTTGGAAATCTGGATTTTTACAGGAAGTTTCTAGTGCAACACATTCAAAGACACAAAGCACAGCATGGGTCATGCCAGGAGTCCCCTGTTCCTGGGCAGGCGGCATGAGAGCCCTGGAAGGTCTGGCTGACCCGCCGAGGGGTCTGGGTGGTGCTTGTGGATTTCAGACCCTGGCTGAGCCCAGGCTTCCAGCTTCTGCCCTCACTCTTGCTTCTCCATCCTTCTCTCCAAACCCCCAGTGCAGACTGGGGCCCTACACCTGCCCCACTGTGCACAGGAAGTCTTTCTGAAGCTCCATGGCCTGTGTCCCCATCAGATGGTGGGGGTGCCTGCGGCCGAGGACACAGTGTCCCGAGATGATTTCTTTTTTTTGAGACGGAGTCTAGGTCTAGTCTCAGGCTAGAGTGCAGTGGCACAATCTCGGCTCACTGCAGCCTCCACCTCCTGGGTTCATGCCATTCTCCTGCCTCAGCCTCCCAAGTAGCTGGGACTACAGGCACCAGCCACCACACCCAGCTGATTTTTTTTTTTTTTTTAGTAGAGACTGGGGTTCACCATGTTAGCCAGGATGGTCTTGATCTCCTGACCTCATGATCTGCCCACCTTGGCTTCCCAAAGTGCTGGGATTACAGGCGTGAGCCACTGCACCCGGCCCTGAGATGATTTTTGAAGCACTCCTGGCACCTGCCTGGCACAGGCTTAGCCGCCGGGATCCACCATGTTTCCATGGATTCCACCGCGGATTCCATCCATCACGTTTCTTTCACTCACAAACAATGTTAGGCCATGGAGTGGAGAGGGTGCTCCGGGGAATGTGGGTCTGCATTCAGGCCCTCAGGAGCGCCAGCCTACAACTGCCCGGCCCGCAACTGCCCGGCCCGCAACTGCCAGGTGGGGGTCACTTCAGTAGCTCATTCCTGGGAATGCCTGTGCCCAGATGGCTTCAGACCTGGAGCCATTTCCACCTGCCCCTGTGCGTCGGTGTCAGGCAGATGGGGGCAGCCTCCTGCTTCTCAGGAAGGGCCACCCTTACCCTGGGAGGGCATCTCTTCTACTTTGACAGAGGATAGAAAACAGAGGATATTCAGTGGTAGTTTTCTTTTTGAGGTTCTTATTGAAAAAATAAAATCTTGGCAGTGTAAATTCAGCCCTTGAAAATTGTTCTGGAAATTTCCCTGGCCCATGAATCACCTGGGTCTGGCACCTGTTGGCTGTGTTCTCCCTCAGTTTCCCCAGCTCCACAATGGGTAGCAGTTGTTGCTGTCTCATTTGAGATGACACGTGTGAAGCCTTTAGCACACCGCCTGACTCCCAGGAGGCCCTCAGAGGTGACAGGGGCACTGCCTTCCTCCCGGTCAGTGGTGATGTTGGCTGTTATAGTTTGGGTTGGGGTACTGTTGCTCATGTCCTCTTTCAAAGGGCTACACACAGAGCTTGGTGGAGGAGCCTCCTACCCCAGTGCCTCTGCTTCTTCCTCCCTGGACTTCTGACCCATCAGAGGGCAGCCTGCAGGTACCTCCTCCCTCTGTCCTGGAAGCCTGGCCAGCAAGTAGGAACCAAGGGCTAGTGGGGGCCTACAGAGAGGGCCAGCCTGAGCCAGAGGAAGAGTCTTGGGGTTGGCCCAAGTATGTCCAGGCCATGAGGGCAGAGGAACAAGTCCATCACAGTCCCCACCGGAGCGGTGGCAGGGAGGCTGGGGAGGGCAGTGGACCTGAAGGCAGCCCCTCACTCCTGAATGTAGTGTCAACTGTGACTTTGATTTGCACCACAGTTTTCTTCAGAGTGCACTAAACAGAGAGTCGTACTCATTTTACGAGGCCAGCATTACCCTGATACCAAAGCCAGATAACATTACAAGAAAGAAAATTATAGACCGATATCCTTGATGAACATAGATGCAAAAATACTCATCAAAATAGCAAACCGGCTGGGCGCGGTGACTTACGTCTGTAATCCTAACACTTTGGGAGGCCGAGATGGGGGGCTCACTTGAGGTCAGGAATTCGAAACCAGCTTGGCCATTCATAGTGAAACCCCATCTCTACTAAAAATACAAAAAATTAGCTGGGTATGGTGGTGCGTGCCTGTAATCCTAGCTACTTGGGAGGCTGAAGCAGAAGAATTGCTTGAAATGGGGAGGCAGAGGTTGCAGTGAGCCGAGATTGCGCCACCGCACTCCAGCCTGGGCGACAGAGCGAGACTCTGTCTCAAAAAAAATTAGCAAACCAAATTCAACAGCACATTTAAAAGATCATGCACCATGATCAAGTGGATTTTATCCCTGGTGGAGGTGACTTCTTTGAGGTGGCAGCCCCTCTGTTGGTGTGGTCTAGAGCCAGACTGAAGGAAATTTACTCAGGGAAATTTACAAGGCTTCTGTGAAACTGACATGGCAGGGCTTCCAACCTCTGGTTCCAAGATGGGAAAACTAAGTCTCAGCAAAGGGAGAGGTGATGAGACCAGCCCGAGATCATACCGGACCCTGTCTTGGCCTCCTTGTCCCGACCCTGGCCCCTCCAGAGCTGTGACTACTAGTGCCTGGGGGGAGACAGCTTTTCTGCCTCTCCCAGACCTGAGCTGGGTGCTAACAGGTCCTGCTGGATGAAAATCCTACGATGCTAATAGACAGCTAACAGGTCAGGGCCAGCCCCCAGCCACCACCCCTTGTCCAAAGTGCAGGGTCACTCTGCTGCCCTCTTGGCTTGTAACAATTTTGCAACAGCTGCCACTTGTCTTTGAGGGCAGGGACAGGAGAGGTGTGGGCTACCTGGCCACTGCCCTGGGGCTGCGGTGTCTGCTGTGTCTCTCTCCCATGCACCTGCACGTCCAGGGCTCCTGGGAGAACTTGGGCCATGCTCCTTCCTTGACCTCTTGAGCTCATTTGTCACCCTGTTGGGTGAGCACAGCCCTAGCTCAGGCTGCTGGGCAAGCCACACCATCTGAAGGGGAGGTCCTCTGCCCCAGGACCCCCACACCACCCCAGGCAAGCCTCCAACTGGTGGGGCCAGCTTTCCACTAGGCAGCCAGGGGCCTAAGCCAGTGGGCCCTTTGCCTTTGAGGCAGGGACTGAGAATGGTGTCAGCATGTGGTCAGGCCCAGAGCCCAGGCCCCCTTCTCTAAGAGGTCCTCCTGGATTCCCTGGTGGAAGGAAGCCAGCCTCGTGGTGTTGTGCCTCTCCCTGAATCTGTCTGCTTCGTGAACCCTGAGCCCCTTGAGGGCAGGGGCTGGATCTTAGATGTCACTATCGGTTTCCCAGCAGTGCTTTGTAAACATTAGGCATTCAGTAAATGTAGAGGATAGACAAGCTGGCAGCAAGACAGTCGGGCATCCTCGGTGCGAATAAGAACACACCGATTGGATTGGTATTAATTACAGCGGTTTAGTATATGATCACTTCCAGTATTGGCAGCTGGCATCACTATAGTGTTAACAGACTGCCATTGAAATACCCCTGTCTTTGATCCGGTGCGAGGAGGTGATCTTACTTTACATCAGCACCTGTTCTGATTCTTTGGGCATCCAGAGGTATATTCTTTTTTTTTTTTTTTTTTTTGAGACGGAGTCTCCCTCTGTCCCCAGGCTGGAGTGCAGTGGCCGGATCTCAGCTCACTGCAAGCTCCGCCTCCCGGGTTTACACCATTCTCCTGCCTCAGCCTCCTGAGTAGCTGGGACTACAGGCGCCCGCCACCGCTCCCGGCTAGTTTTTTGTATTTTTTAGTAGAGACGGGGTTTCACTGTGTTAGCCAGGATGGTCTCGATCTCCTGACCTTGTGATCCGCCCGTCTCGGCCTCCCAAAGTGCTGGGATTACAGGCGTGAGCCACCGAGCCCGGCCCAGAGGTGTATTCTTTCTGGATTTCTTTCTGGATTTCCTCCGCACCCCTCTTCTGGGTGTCCACTTCTGCCTGGGAATGGCTAACTTGCCCCAGCCCAGAGTCAGGCTGCAGCATCCAGTCTGCCTCCCCCACCAGCTTGCTGTGTGGCCCCCTCCCTGAGCACTGCTGTCCCCAACAGTCACTGGAGGCTGGAATCCCTGCCCTGGGGCCTACGTACTGCGCAGTAAAAGAGCCAGTGGCTCCCGGGCCTCTCCCCAAACACGGGAGGGATCTGGGAGCTCAGGAGAGCAGGACACAGACAGCACAGGAGCCCCTGTCCCTGGGAAGCTGACCCAGGCCTTCTCACCTGCCTCTGAAGGCAGCGAGTGCCCTGTCCCTGGGGGTGAGCAACCTGGGACATGTGCTGAGATGACGTCACCAAAGGAGCCTCCCTGCAATGGACAGGCCCCTGGCCCAAGCTGCTGCTGACCCCACTTTTCCTGCCCACCCTGCCTGTGCATAGCTCCTTTTGGGCGTGGGGAGCTCAGGCAGGCTCCAGCAGGCAGGGGTGCCTGGGTTCACTGCAGCAACCCCGAGGCCTCTGTTTCAGAGACGAGGAAATGAGGGTTGGAGCGGGTGGTTGATTGCCAAGTCGCCTACGGGTAATGGGGCATGGGGTTTACACCCCTGCTCTGCCACCCTCAGAGGGAGCTGCCCACTGGCCTGGCCTAGAAGCCCCCACTGAGCTGGCCAAGAAGCCGCGGCGGTGGGCGGTACGCTCCGCCCAGATCCTGGGCGGCGACATGGGGCTGGCAGCGAGGCCAGGGGGCGGGGGAGGCCTGGTGTTCCGGCCAGGCCACTGCTTGGGAAGCAAGAAAGTGAAGCCACCTCCGCTGGGCCAAGCACTCTTAGGGCCGAGGGGCGCTGCAGCTGACAAGAGGTACTTGGAGGTACACCCCCAGGGAGGGACAAGGCTGGGGCCTCCCCTATGTGGGTGGGGCTGGGCCTGGCCGGAGCTGGCTGGGATCTCCCTCTGCCCGTGGCTGCAGGGACCATCCAGTTGGGTGAGCAGGACCAGGATTCACCATATGGGCAGCTGCCTCCCCGCCCCCCGCCGCTCCTCCCCACAACAGTCTGCCTTCCCGCACCAGGCAAAGGTGCCAGGCGCTCTCCTCGCTTGACTCCCGCCACCCCCTGAGCCTGGGAGGAGGAGGGCGTTCCTGGGTCCCCTGCTTTGCAGTGAGGTTAAGTTGTTGCTCAAGGCCCCAGTCCTGTGACAAAACCCCCACCGTCTGTCTGATCCCAAGCCCAGGGCTGTCCTCAGCCCTCACTCCTGGGAAGCTGACTCAGGGGTGGGAGAGAGTTGGAGGGAGCAGGAGAGCGGGTTAATGTGGAGGCAGCTGTTTCCAGGGAGGTGGCAGGCAGGAGGGGCTCCGGGCTGTCTCCACTGGGGCCGCTGCCAGCCCCCAGCCCCCAGTCTGGCAGTCCCAAGAGCCCTGACTGTCCAGACAGGTGGTGAAGGGGCACATGGTAGCCTCTGGCACCAGCAGCCGTTGCGTTGGGCACAGTCGGAAGGAGGAGAGAGACTTTTGCCCAGAGCTGACCAGGTGTACTGTGCCGTGCAGCACCGTGGTGGGGAGTGAGGCGGGGGTGTTCAGCCTTGGAGAACCTTCCTCGGTGCCACTCAAGCTGGCTTTCCCCTGGTAGGGCACCACTTCTGGGGCTCCTGGAAGACTGTGGACCTTCAAGTACTGAAGGTATGTACAGACACGTGCAGGGGGCATGCCTCCTTGTCTGGGGCCACCTCTGCAGGCAGGAGGCAGACAGGCTGACACACTGAGGGCTGAGAGGCTGAGGACAAGCTCCAACCCCTCCGCACTCCCCTCGCCACTCCAAGCAGACTCCCTGCTCCCTCCCTTGGGATAGGGCGCTGGGGCAGGGGATAGAGGGCCGCCCTGACCTGCCTGAGAGCTGGGATCCCCCTCACATCCCCCACTGTACCTAGGACAGGGTTCTGCACCTCGTCAGGCTTGGGCAGTGCCCACAGTTCAGGTGGGACAGGGTGTGGCAGTGGGTCCTGAGTCCCCCTGGGATGGTCAGAAGATGGGGCAGGAGAGAGTCCCTGGCACGGCCACATGGAGGCCCTGTGACTCTGGTCACCTCAGGGAGCCTCTCCATGTGTCAGACTCCCCCGCTGTGAAGTATGTGTCTATAGGTGTTCAACGAGAGTGAACGAACGTGCATAGCATATGGTCCACTCTTGAAAAAGGAGGCTGGCTTTCTTAGCTAATTACATCAATCGTTCATACTGATGTAGGTGGCACAGCACTTCACACCTCGGATCACAGCCACATCCCTTTCACTTTTCCTGCAGATCCCAGAAGAGGGCAGTGGAGGTCCATGTTGGGCAGGACACCACCCCACCCCTCCATTGATGCCTGTTGTGAGACCTCAGTTCTTAACTTCTTAGTTTAAAGAATTTAGGCCGGGCACAGTGGCTCATGCCTGTAATCCCAGCACTTTGGCAGGCCGAGGCACACAGATCACCTGAGGTCAGGAGTTCGAGACCAGCCTAGCCAACATGCTGAAACCCTGTCTCTACCAAAAATACAAAAATTAGCCAGGCATGGTGGCAGGCACCTGTAATCCCAGCTACTCAGGAGGCTGAGACGGGAGAATCGCTTGAACACAGGAGGCAGAGGTTGCAGTGAGCTGAGATCATGCCACTGCGCTCCAGCCTGGATGACAGAGTGAGACCCTTTCTCAAAAAAAAAAAAAGAATTTAAACATGAGACACACAGCAAAAGAGCTGCAGCATAGAGCGATTTATTGCAAAGGAAAAAGAACATTTTGAAAGTCAGGTGCGGAAAAGACAGTGCAGCTCCCTGGGAGAGAGAGGATTTGCGGGGACTGCTCCTAAGGGTGAGGCAGCGTTGACGATTGCTGGAGAAACCTCATTTCAGGGAGTCTTCCACAATTATTCATAAGCGGGTGGAAAGAGAGGTTACTAGGAAACATGTGATGGCGGGTCCTCTGGGTGCACATGTGGTAGCTGTACATGCTTGTTCATACGCCACATGTCTCATTAGCATCTTTTTTTTTTTTTTTTTTTTTGAGACGGAGTTTCACTGTTGTTGCCCAGGCTGGAGTGCAATGGCGCAGTCTTGGCTCACTGCAGCCTCCACCTCCCAGGTTTAAGCAATTCTCCTATCTCAGCCTCCCGAGTAGCTGGGATTACAGGCCTGCACCACCACACCTGGCTAATGTATTTTTAGTAGAGACGGGGTTTCTCCATGTTGGTCAGGCTGGTCTCGAACTCCTGACCTCAGGTGTTCCGCCTGCCTTGGCCTCCCAAAGTGCTGGGATTACAGGCATGAGCCCCCAAGCCCAGCCTCATTAGCATCTTAAAATCTCCACCCAGGGGTGTGTTTTTTACTATTAGAATGAGCAAAGGGTCAGTTTGAGGACAGGTGAAATCAATGCGCGCATGCCCTTTCCAGGGGAAAGGCCCTACTGCAGACAGCTTTGCTTGAACGAGCTCACACAAACGTGGAGGCTGATTGTATTGATTGCACAGTCACCACGGTTGCTGCGTCCCCAGGACATGATGACTCCTTTGACTGCCTGTCCTGCCTCACCCGCACCCAAGGAGACATCCGTTTTCATCAGTGCCTTCTCTCCTGAGAAGGAGGGCTCCCTCTTGCATTCTCATTGTTATTGGATTTTTCTGGCTGGGGAGATCTGGGAGGGCTTCCTGAAGGAGGAGGGATTTGGGGTAGGTCAGCTGGGATGGAGCAGAGGGGAGGAAGGCCTGTTAACCTAGCTTCTGAGCCCCTACTCTGCAATCCCAGTGGCCCCAAGGGAGCAGAGCCCAGACACCACATCCTTCATCAGCTTCTGCCTTAAGTCCCACCAAGCTTTGGGGCTGATGAGGGGGCAACACCTCTTGTCTGGGTTTGGGAGGGGCCTGCCCAGGAGGAAGTACTGGCTCCAGGCTTTGGGGTTGGGTGCCCCATTTCAAGGCTGCCTGCTAATATCCTGTGGCCACTGCTGTAGCGTCCACAATGCCTCTCCCTCCTGGCTCTCTGTCTGGGAGTGCAAGTGACTCCATCCCTCAACACAGCCCCCGCCTTGCCTTACTGTGCCACCACCACCGCCTTCTCTGGGCACTCCCCCAGGTCCCATCCCCACACCACAGGACTTGGGGTCTGCCCCAGCACAGACCTGTGGGGTCCCAGGGGCTGCATGGCCCCTCAGAAGCATCTTGAACTCTGAAAGGGCTCTCGAGATCCCCCTCCCAGCCCCGGCCTGTCGCTCTCTGCGACCTGGAGGTGAGCATCCCTGAGACCAGAGCTCCTCCTTTCCAGCTATTGGTCCTCTGTCCTCAGTCCCCTCTCCGTCCTCCCTGCCCGGCCTCATGGGGCAGCCCGCTTTCCTCAGGTCTCACTTTGGACCTCTGCCAGCCACGTCAACCACTCTTCTCTGCCTCCCCTTGTGGCCCCGACCCCCACTCCTACCCAGAGCTTGGCGCTCCCTGTCTTTTCTGTGGGCTGGCAGAGACCTATCCTCACCATGGTTGCCCCTGGGCACTGACAGAGCCTGCTGCATACCAGGTCCTTAAAAATACACATAGAATGAATAAATGAATAAATGAAAGAATGCATGCATAACACGAGGAAGTGGCAGGAGGAAGGCCGTGGGAGGTAACACCGTAGGGCCCTTATTCCCCTGGGTACTCAGCACAGCCCCCACCATGTCCCCTCTGCACCCCACCCAGCTCTGATTCTCTCCCAGCTCCCTGCTGTGCTGAGGCCCGGAGCCCCCATGGCCTCACTGAGCCGAGCCCTACGTGTGGCTGCTGCCCGCCCTCGCCAGAGCCCTACCCGGGGCCTGGGGCCATGCAACCTGTCCAGTGCATCTGGCCCCACAGCCGAGAAGAGTGTGCCGTATCAGCGGACCCTGAAGGAGGGACAAGGCACCTCGGTGGTGGCCCAAGGCCCGAGCCGACCCCTGCCCAGCACAGCCAACGTGGTGGTCATTGGTGGAGGCAGCTTGGGCTGCCAGACCCTGTACCACCTGGCCAAGCTGGGCATGAGTGGGGCGGTGCTGCTGGAGCGGGAGCGGCTGACCTCCGGGACCACCTGGCACACGGCAGGTAGGGATCAGGGGCCAGGTAGGGGCAGGGAGGGATAGGACATAGCGAGGGGCCACAGTCCCTTGCTAGCTGAGACAGTTCTGGGTTCACAACCACCAGCCTGGAGAAGAGACCCTGGGGAAGGGTGCTTGGCCAATTTGCAGATGGGTGGAGCTGGGGGTACCGCTTGCCCTCTGAGTCTCTCAAGAGCTGTGGTGGGAGGAGGAAGTAGATGCTGCTTGTGTGGCCTGGAGAGTGAAGCTGGGACCAAGGCTGGAAACTCGAGGCAGCTGTCCAGAGGGCAGAAGCCCCTTTCCTGGACAGAGCCACCAGGATTGAGGGTATCCCAGGGAGTGGAGGAGGACAGACAGAGACCTTTGGGGGTGAAGCAGACCTGTGTCCTCCATGAACACCAGAGGCTTCTACAGTTCTCATTCTCCTAACTAGCCAGTGGGCATATATTAAGCACCCATGGTGTTCATGTCCCAGGACAGCCAACCTTCTGCCTTCACCCTTTCAACCATGGGTGTCCCGGTAAACTGGATCTCCTGACTTGCAGTGTTGGACAATTTCTGTGATATAAACACTCCCACCTGGCCAGTAGCAAGCCACCAGTATGAGGTCACTGACTGTGGAGTTGGGCTTCCCTGGGCTCCTGAGAGCTGATGCGAGCCGGCTCCCACATGCCACTGCTCCAACCCTTGCCCTTGCCTTCTCACCGGCCCCTAGCTGGGCTGTCATAGCCCTTTCCCTGACACTTCATCAGCCACACCCCTGGCCTGCCACCTCTCAGACTCAGCTGCTGGAGGGCAGCCTTTGTTGGGAAGAGTGCAGATTTAGGCTTCATTCAGTAGTGTGTTGGTGTCCTGGTGCCCCCACTCACCTGCTCTGTGACCTTGGCCACAGAACTCTTGGTGCCACTTGAACTTGATTGATAAGAGAATCACGCCCTCCTCCTAGGACGACAGGCTTAGCACGGGGCTTGGCACACAGTAGGTGCTCCAAAAATGGGGGCCTTTGCTATGTCACTCTCTGCGCTGCCCAAGGGCGAGACCTCCCTCACATTCATCTTGGTCCTGTTATTTCCTGCTCAACAACCTCTCCAGGCCCCCCAGGGGTCTGGAGAACAGAGAAAGACACCCATGGTTGAATATCAGGGTATCCCCAGATATTCGTAGGGGGGAAGTAGGTGCAGTCCCCTCCCTGGGGAGTGATAGCACCCACCCTCCTGGGCAGGCTTGCTGTGGCAGCTGCGGCCCAGTGACGTGGAGGTGGAGCTTCTGGCCCACACTCGGCGTGTGGTGAGCCGGGAGCTGGAGGAGGAGACGGGACTACACACGGGCTGGATCCAGAACGGGGGCCTCTTCATCGCGTCCAACCGGCAGCGCCTGGATGAATACAAGAGGCTCATGTCGGTGTGTGCTCCCCTGCGGGGGGCAAAGAGGGGGGCTTGGGTGGGTGGGTGCACTCCTTGGGGGGTCATATTGGTGGATGCACCCCCTGTGGGGGTAGGGTGGGCTCCCTGTGAGGATGGAGGTACGGGGGGCTCATGTCCGTGTGCGCATCCCCTGAGGGGCTGGGGGTGGGGGGCTCGTGTGGATGAGTCTGCCTCCTGCGGGGTCGGGGGTGGGGCTCATGTCGGTGGGCACCCTTCTGTCACGAGAGAGAGGACATGCCATAGGGAAGGAGCCCCGGCAGGTGACAGATCTGGGTTCCAGCCCTAGCGCTGCCCCTTGCTGGCTGTGCCACCTGGAGAAAGTGACTTTGCCAGGCTTCATTCAGAATTCCCAGACAGAGAATCTGATTGGCTCAGCTCTTCCCTGCCTGAGGACAATGATTGGCTGTTCTTGGGCCAATCAAATGTGGGGGCGTGGTCTATCTGACAGTCTGAAACTGACTGGGAAACTTCTCAGGCCCAAAGTATTAGACTTGTGGGGTTATTAATTTTATATAATAGACACTTTGTGTCGGGCACTGGTCTAAGTTCTTTGTCAGTGACGTACACTATTCTCACCCCCACTTCACTTGGGTGAGCCTGAAGCGACTTTGCCCCAGGTTGGTCACACAGCTGGTGAGGGTCGGGTTGGCACAGGGGGCCTGGCCCTGGAGCCTGCCTCAGTGGAGTATCCCCTGCTCCTTAACTCTTATGCTGAAGCGGATTCAAGGGACAGGCTCCGAAGCCGTGGGGACCAGCTAAGGCTTCTGGGAGAAAGTTAGGCTGGGGTTTGCGGTGGATGCCCACCTGGGGAGGGAGTGGCCCAGGGGTCTGCTTCCCACGGACTCAGTTAATCTCCCTGGGTCCCCCCAGCTGGGCAAGGCGTATGGTGTGGAATCCCACGTGCTGAGCCCGGCAGAGACCAAGACTCTGTACCCGCTGATGAATGTGGATGACCTCTACGGAACCCTGTATGTGCCGCACGACGGTACCATGGACCCCGCTGGCACCTGTAGCACCCTCGCCAGGGCAGCTTCTGCCCGAGGAGCACAGGTACTGATGGCCACCCGGCTCTGGGTCTCCTGCTCCCAGCCCACTCCTCCTGCCTTAGAACCCTGAGAGCAGAAGGCAAGAGAACAGGAGCCATTCTCTGACTGCTGTGTGACTTGGGGCCAGTGAGGACCTCTCTGAGCCTTCTGGTCCACTCCTGCCAAGGGGAGGCTATGCCTTCGGTCTGTTCACAGACATCAGGTCATGCCCTGGGTGCACCCATTCCTCTGCTGCACAAGCAAATTGTCTCAAAAGCCCTTCTTATAATTTGTATCTGCATTTATCTCAACTCCGCACATCTTTGTAGAACAATTTTAAGAAGACACATAAGCAAAAAAGAAGTCAAAATCACACAGCAGTAACTAGTATTGACATTTTAGTATGTTTTACTCCAAATATTTTTCTATGAAAATATATATGTATACAAAATAGAACCAAGCTGCTGTTGTTTTGTGACTGTTTTTTTTTTCCTTTACCAAACAGTAGACTGCAAACATCTTTCCATTAATCAAATATCTTGCTTTTTTTTAAAAAAAAAAGTCAGTTACTTTTTCACATTATGATAAGAGGGTTTCCCCAACAAGTCAAGTGAAAGAATTTGCCCAACTTTCAAGTTCTCCAAGTCAAGGCATGGGTGGGTCTAGTTTTCTGGTCATCCCGTTTCCCTGACAGTATCACAGGGGGCCTGCTGCTAGCAGAAACAGTGTCCTCAGCTCCCCTCTGGGAGGAGAGGTTGGTTGAAGGGGGGTGGGTAAACTCCCCCAGGGAGTCCCGTGGAGTTTTAGAAGCAGTTCCTCTCGATCCCAGGTCATTGAGAACTGCCCAGTGACCGGCATTCGTGTGTGGACAGATGATTTTGGAGTGCGGCGGGTCGCAGGTGTGGAGACTCAACACGGTTCCATCCAGACGCCCTGCGTGGTCAACTGTGCAGGTGGGAGTAGCATTTCTCCTGACTCCTGTGTGGCTATGCTGGCTGCTCCCTAAACCTGCTCCCACCTCTGCAGGGCTTCTTTCTGGGGTGGGGAGCCCCTGCTAGGGCAGACAGGTCTGCAGAGGCAACCTGTGCACACCTGAGAGGCAGCTCCCACCAGATGTTAGCAGAGCTGAGCTGTCTGTGCTCTGCCCGCAGGAGTGTGGGCAAGTGCTGTGGGCCGGATGGCTGGAGTCAAGGTCCCGCTGGTGGCCATGCACCATGCCTATGTCGTCACCGAGCGCATCGAGGGGATTCAGGTAGGTGGACAGCCCCGGGTTCTGTGTCAGTCTGTGGGGGCCACAGAGACCTGGCTCTGAATCCCAGCTTGAACCCAGGTGGTGCGACCCTAGTGGGCTCCCTCACTGCCCCAAGCCTCAGTCACCTCATTTGTGAAATGGGGACTGTAACACGGAGTGTTTCCAGGTGGTGTGAAGATTAAACTAGGGAGCACAGGGGTATCCCTGATGGGGCTGACCCCCTTGTTCCTCAGGGCCTGGCCTCTCCTTGATGCCCAGAACATAGCCCAGCCTCTCCTGCATGGTGCAGGAGGCCTAGCTTTTTGTCATGTTCTGTGCCCAGGAGTTTCAGAGAAGCCCCAAATGTTTGCACGCTCCCAGTGTGCCTGGGGTGCCTGTCTCAGAGGATGCTGGTTCCTGGCATGAAGAACCTCTCTGAGAGCCTTCTGCCGAGGGAGGTTGGGGGCCTGGGTGCACCTGCTGGCACCTGGGTGCCTCCTGCCCTCTCTTCTCTCTTCTCTCCTGTCCTCAACCCCTCCCTTCCATGGTGGTGGCTGGGAGCTTCCTGCCACCTTGTTACTGACTGTCCTCTTTCATCATGTGACCCTTCCTTACTCATTCCTCTCTCTGTCCAGCCCTCCGTCTCTCCATCCATCTCTCCATCCATCTATTCCTGTATCTATCCACGCCTTCTCCTATTTATTCCCTCATCCCTCTACCCATCTCCCTTCCCTTCATCCATTCCTCCCTCCACTCAATCCCTCCCTCTATTCATCTTGCCATCTCTCCATCCATTCTTCCCTCCTCCATCTCTCCATCCATCTATTCATCTATTTATCCACATGTTCACCTGTCCATCCCTTCTTTCATATATCCTTCCATCCACCCACCCACTCAACCTTCTACACATCAATCCCTCCCTCCCTCTAGCCACACATCTCTCCCTCTGCCCTTCCTCCAGCATCCACCTACATATTAATCCAACCATTCACATTCCATCGAACCCTCCCCGCATCAGACATTGATGGGGTGAGCTCGGTGTTTCAGACCCTATTTTAGAAGCTGTGGCCATAACACAGACAGGGATCTAATTCTTGCTGGGTAGAGTTAGGGGGAGGTACAGACAAGTATACGTGCAATTCCAGAACATGCTGATAAGGGTTCTGATGGGGACTCAGGGGCTATAGGAATGCCCAGCCCTAGTGGACCAGGGGAGCCTCCCTGGAGGAGGTGGCTGCATCTAGGTGAGGCTCTTGAGGGTGGTGTGGTGGACAAGAAGCATGCACAGAGTGTGCATGGCAGTCGGGACCTGCAGACCGTTCAGACAGCCAGGGCCAGAGGCTGTAGGGCAGGGTCAATGTGAGAACAGACTGCCCTTGTTTAGGGTCAGGGCCAGTGAGAGGGAAGCCTGGGCCCCTGAGTGGGGAGCTTCATCCCTGGGGGCTACCCATCACTACCCTTTGCCAGCCTGGCTTCCCTGTGGTCACCGGGGAGGTGCCAGGCTTGGTTGCTTCGTAGACCAGGGCGGTGAAGAGGGTGGGGAAATGGGGCCAGAACCTGGGTCCCAGTGGGCTCCTGCCTCTGACTCCAGTGCACTGGCAAGCCACACCCCACTGGACACAAGACCCCTTATTCATAGAATGAGTCTAACTCCAGCAAACGCTCACTGCGGGTGGCTGGTGCCACGTGCCGGGTTAGGGACTAAGAGTAGTCACACGGTGGGTGTCAGAGCTGAGTGCTGAGGCCTATTCCCTGGCTCTGGGTCCCTGGGGAGAGCCTCTTCCCCTAGGTGGCCACCAAGGGTCACGCTCAGGCTGCAGTGGGCTCCTGGAGAGCAGGCAGAGCTGTGTCCTGGGACTTCAGGGAGGGTGGCCACAGAGTGTCCACCAAGCCCAGGACTGTGGCTCCATCCTCCATCCCTAATTCCTCCCAAGACCTGCCTTTGAGGTGCCTTTCCAGGGAAGAAGCACGGCAGAGTTGGCCTAGGTCCCTGCAGCTGCCTCCTCTTGTATATGTCAAGATTCAAGCAAAGCTAGGAGGTGTTACTTACAAAGCCAGTCCAGATCCCAGCATGCCTCTGGTACCAGAGCACAGGAAAAGGGCCACCAGCCCCAGCAGCTCTGAGACCTGGTAGGAGAAAAGTGGAGATATGGGGCTTCACACAAAGCCCCTCATGTTCCTTTGACACCTGGCCACGTGCAGGTGCCTGGAAGTTGGCCCTTCCAGAGGCTGCCGCTGGGCAGTTGGTGTGAATCTGAGGAAGGAGCCAGGCCGCCGGCCCTGACCTGCCCACCTGCTGTGGCCTGATCCCTGGGTGGGCCACAGAAGAAGGCAGGGGGCCCTGTCTTGGGTGCATGCCACCTGTGCAGCCCATTTCCATCTGCTCAGGAAGCTCTCCAGGTGTGGCAGCCTTGTGCAGCCGGACACTGTCCACCCTGATCATACACAGCCACACACATCGGGGCCTGGGGGCTCCGGCTGGCAGGTGAGGGCTCAGGTCTCACGTGTGGTTCATCTTTCTTCTTGGGTGGCCAGAGGGTTGTGTGGCCTCAAGGATCTCCCTTTTCTGAGGATCTGTCCCAGGCCTGGGTCCTAGAGAACGCTGCCCACAGCTTCCTTTGTGGCCAGGGCTCATCTCTTCCCTCTGAGCTGTCGTTGAAGCAGGTGGCCCGGGTGCTCTTAGGTGGTCTCACATTTGTGTTTCGGCATCCTTTGGCAGCAGCAAGGAGTGGCTTCTCCATCAGGGGGCAGAGTCGTGGGTAAGAGCCCGGGTGCTGGGTTTAAACGCTGACTCCTCCATTACCCAGGCTGGACAAGTCTGTCACCACTCTGAACCTTGGTTCCCTTTTCCACAAAATGGGTAATAACCATCCCTACTGCCTCAGGCTGTGTTGCGGGAAGGACAGAGTGATGCAGCTGGGTGTGGTGCCTGGCATACAGCAGGTGCTGGTGAGGAGGTAGCTGTGCAATGACAAGGACAAGGACAGAGGGGTGTGGAGTCATTGCCAGCTGGAGCTTTGGAGAAAGACTGCAGAGGACAGGAGCAATAAGGCAGGGCTCGGATGGAAGAAAGAGGCAGATGGAAGGCATGGGCTGAGGTCAGGAGGCAGGGAGTCAGTGGCACCAGGGCCAGACTGGAGACAGCCAGAGCAGGAGGCTGCTGCCTGGAGAGAAAGACCAGGGCTCCACTGGACGCTGATGCTGAACTGGGAAGTCCGCTGGGTGCTCAGAGGTAGCAGGGTCTGTGCAAGGGGCAGGAAAGTCCAGATATGGATCCTGCTGGGACAAGCGTCAGGGGCTTCCCCGGCCACCAGGTGTCCCCACTGTCCTGCTCTATGGAGCTCCGGGACCGGCTTTGTTTTTAAAGTAGTAGTGCTGGTAGAGGTTAGGATATGACTGTTATTATTATCACTGGTTGAGACAGGGTCTCACTCTGTTTCCCAGGCTGGAGTGCAGTGGCACGAGCATAGCTCACTGCAGCCTCAACCTCCTGGGCTCAAGCAATCCTCCTACCTCCACCTCCCGAGTAGCTGAGACTACAGGCACGTGCCACCACTCCTGGCTAATTTGTGTATTTTTTATAGAGACGAGATTTTGCTATGTTGCCCAAGCTGGTCTCAAACTGCTCAAACGGTCCTCCTGCCTCAGCCTCCTAAAGTCCTGGGACTACAGGTGTGAGCCACTTCGCCCGGCTATTATTATTATTATTATTATTTTTGAGACGGAGTCTCTCTGTGTCGCCCAGGCTGGAGTGCAGTGGCCAGATCTCAGCTCACTGCAAGCTCCGCCCCCCGGGTTCACGCCATTCTCCTGCCTCAGCCTCCCAAGTAGCTGGGACTACAGGCGCCCGCCACCTCGCCTGGCTAGTTTTTTGTGTTTTTTTTAGTAGAGACGGGGTTTCACCGTGTTAGCCAGGATGGTCTCGATCTCCTGACCTCGTGATCCGCCCGTCTCGGCCTCCCAAAGTGCTGGGATTACAGGCTTGAGCCACCGCGCCCGGCCTTTTATTATTTTTAAACAGTGCTCAGTTACTGGGAACTTCTATGTGCTGCCTGACAATGATCCCTTGATGCAGATACTCTCATTCCAATGAACAGGACTCCTGGGATCCCCCCGGAGAGGAAGGGAGCATCTGCCAGAATGTCCCTTCTGGTCTCTGCACATCCCCTTTTCTGCTCTCAGAGGCGGGGCAGGGGTCACATCTCCTGTGCTCATCTCCAGTTCGGGGCAGGAGACAGAGGGATTGAGAGAAGGCTGTTCTTTGCGTGCAGAGGAGCCGCAGTGGCGGTGGATGTCATGCCTGCTTGCTTTCTAAATCGTCTTGTTTTGTTTGGTTTGTTTATTGGTTAAATCAGCAGTTCCTGTCTGCAATATTATGATTTTGTAAACATTGGTTTTTTGTTTGTTTGGTTGGTTTTGTTTTGAGACAAAGTTTCACTTTGTTGCCCAGGCTGGAGTAGTGGCACAGTCTCAGCTCACTGCAACCTCTGCCTCCTGGGTTCAAGCAATTCTCGTGCCTCAGCCTCCCATGTAGCTGAGATTACAGGCGTCCATCACCACACTCAGCTGATTTTTTTTTTTTTTTTTTTTTTTTTGTATTTTAGTAGAGACGGGGTTTCACCATGTTGCCAAGGCTGGTCTCGAACTCTTGAGCTCAGGCAATCCGCCCATCTTGGCCTTCCAAAGTGCTAGGATTACAGGCGTGGGCCACCATGCCCAGCTGATTATGTAAACATTGTTAATGCCTGATCAAGTAGTGTCCAACTTTTTGTGTTTCTTGGAGTTATTAATAGTTTTTGCCTCAGTTGCTCAGTTTCCTCTGTAACTGTTATATGTGTGTGTGTGTGTAACATCATCCTCATGACCCAAAACCCATACCTGTTATCAATCACTCCCCGTTTCCCACCCTATCCCCAGACTTAGGCAATCCAAATCTGATTTCTGCCTCGATGGAGTTTCCTGTTCTGGACATTTAGTATAAATGGAATCATGCGATGTCTGGCTTCTTTCACGTGGTGTGTTTTCACGATTTGTCCATGTATGAAAAAATCAGCTGAGTGTGGTGATGGACGCCTGTAATCTCAGCTACATGGGAGGCTGAGGCACGAGAATTGCTTGAACCCAGGAGGCAGAGGTTGCAGTGAGCTGAGACTGTGCCACTACTCCAGCCTGGGCAACAAAGTGAAACTTTGTCTCAAAACAAAACCAACCAAACAAACAAAAAACCAATGTTTACAAAATCATAATATTGCAGACAGGAACTGCTGATTTAACCAATGTATGAAATACATTGTATCACCGTATGAAATACAATGTATGAAACACATGTATCAGTATTTCATACTTTTTTGCAGCTGAATAATATTCCATTGTATGGATAGAATGCACTTTATTTATTCATTCACCCACTGGTGGACATTTGGTCTTTCTCATTTCTGGTTATTTTGAATAGTGCTGCTGTGAACAGCCATATGCATGTTTTTGTGGGGACCTATGTTGTTATTTCTCTTGAGTTTATACAAGTTGAGCACCCCAAATCTAAAACTCCAAAATGCTCCAAAATCCAACACTTTTTGAACTCTTAACATGATGCTCAAAGGAAATGCTCACTGGAGTATTTTGGATTTTGATTTTTGGTTTGGGGATGCTCAACAGGTAATGCAAATATCCAATAATGCAAATATCCAAAATCCCCCAAAATAAAAAATGTGAAATACTGCTGTTCCCAAGCATTTCAGATAAGGAACACTCAATATATACATTGGAGTGGAATTACCGAATCATATGGTAACTCTATTTAACATTTCAACGAACTATCAGACTACTTTCCAAAGAAGCTGCACCATTTTACCTTCCCACCAGTGAAGTATACCAAGGGGTTCCAGTTCCCCTTCATCCTCACCAACTGTTGTTATTTTTTGTCTTTTTTTAATGCCGGTTATCCTAGAAGGTGTGAGGTGGTGTCTCACCGTGGGTTTGATTTGCATTTCCCTAATGACAAATGATGTGGAGCCTCTTTTCGTGTGCTTATTGATTTATTTGTATATCTTCTTTGGAGAAAGGTTTACTCAGACACTTTGCCCATTTAAAAATAGGTTTGCTTGGCTGGGTGCGGTGGCTCATGCCTGTAATCCCAGCACTTTGGGAGGCTGAGGTAGGAGGATCATGAGGTCAGGAGATCAAGACCATCCTGGCTAACACGGTGAAACCCTGTCTCTACGAAAAATACAAAAAACTAGCCGGGCGAGGTGGCGGGCACCTGTAGTCCCAGATACTCGGGAGGCTGAGGCAGGAGAATGGTGTGAACCCAGGAGGTGGAGCTTGCAGTGAGCTGAGGTAGTGCCACTGCACTCCAGCCTGGGCTACAGAGTGAGACTCTGACTCAAAAAAAAATCTTTGCGTAGGATTTCCTTAAATATTCTGGATACAGGTCCTTTATTATGTATATGATTTATGAATATTTTCTTCTATTCAGTGGTTGAAACTTCCGTTGAGTGGTAGTCTTTTCATTTTCTTTTTTTCTCTCAGAATCCAGAAGTCATACATAACCTTTTCACTTTTATTTATGGTATGGTTTGTAGCACAAGTTTTAAATTTTAATAATGTCCAATTCATCTCTTTTTTTCCCCTTTTGTCATTTGTGCTCTTGGTGTCATATTTAAGAAGACATTTCCCAACCCAAGACTATAAAGATTTACTTCTAATATTTTCTTTTAAGGCTTTTATAGTTTTAGCTCTTATACTTATGTCTGTAATCCATCTTGAGTTAAATTTTGTGCATGGCGTGAGGTAGGGGTCCAACTGCATTCTTTTGCATGTGGCTATCCAGTTGTCCCAGCAACATTTTTTGAGAAGTCTGCTTTCCCCCAAGGAATTATCTTAGCACCCTTGTTGAAAATCATTAACTCTGAAGAAGAAGGTTTATTTCTCGACTCTCAATTCTAATTCATTGATCTGTAGGTCTATCCTTATTTAGTACCTCACTGTCTTGATTACATAGCTTTGCAGTAAGTTTGGAATCAAGAAGTGTGAATCCTCCAACTTTGTTTTTCCTTTCCAAAATTGTTTTGAGTATTCTTGGTCCTTTGCATCTCTGTATGAACTTTAGGGTCAGCTATTTAATTTCTTCAAAAAAACTAGTGGAGATTCTGACAGGCATTGTGTTGAAGCCATAGATCAATTTGGGGTGTGTTGTCACCTAAACAAAAATAAGTCTTTTATTTCATGTACATGAAATGTCTTTCTATTTATTTAGGTCTTCTTTAATTTCTTTCAAAAGTATTTTCTAGTTTTTTTTTTTTTTTTTTTTGAGACAGAGTCTTGCTCTGTCACCCAGGCTGGAGTGCAGTGGCCGGATCTCAGCTCACTGCAAGCTCCACCTCCCGGGTTTACGCCATTCTCCTGCCTCAGCCTCTGGAGTAGCTGGGACTACAGGCGCCCGCCACCTTGCCCAGCTAGTTTTTTGTATTTTTAGTAGAGACGGGGTTTCACCGTGTTAGCCAGGATGGTCTCGATCTCCTGACCTCGTGATCTGCCCGTCTCGGCCTCCCAAAGTGCTGGGATTACAGGCTTGAGCCACCGCGCCTGGCGTATTTTCTAGTTTTTAGAGTACAAGTTTTGCAATTCTTTGGTCAAATTTGTTCCTAAGGGTATTTATTATTTTTGATGGTATTGTAAATGAAATTATTTCTTATATTCCTTTTCAGATTATTCAATGCTAGTGTATAGAAATACATTAGTTTTTTGGCTGAGCCCAGTGGCTCACGCCTATAATCCCAGCACTTTGGGAAGCTGCGGTGGGCAGATGCTTGAGGTCAGGAGTTCGAGACCAGCCTGGCCAACATGGTGAAACCCTGTCTCTACTAAAAATACTAAATTTACTCAGGCATGGTGGCACGTTCCTGTAATCCCAGCTACTCGGTAGGCTGAGGTGGGAGAATCACTTGAACCCAGGAGGTGGAGGTTGCAGTGAGTTGAGATGGCACCACTGCACTCCAGCCCAGGTGATAGAGTGAGACTCTGTCAGAAAGAAACAGAGAGAGAGAGAGAGAGAGAGAGAGAGAGAGAGAGAGAGAGAGAGAGAGAGAGAGAGAGAGAGAGAGAGGAGAGAGCTAGTAGTTTTTTAGTGGGTTCCTTAGGATTTTATATATACAAGACCTTGTTATCTGCAAATAGAAATATTTTTACTTCTTCTTTTTCAATCTGGGTGCCTTTTATTACTTTTGCTGCCTAATTGCTGCCCTGGCTAAAACCTCCAATGTAATGTTGGGTAGAAGGGGTAAGAATGGATATCCTTCTCTTATTCCTGATCTTGGGGGGAAATCAGTCATCCTTCTTCCTTGAAGTATGACATTTGCTGTGGGTTTTTGTAGATATTCTTCAGCACTTAGAGGAAGTTCCCTTCTTCCAAATTTGTTAAGTGTTTGTTGAGGCTTTTTTTTTTTTAATCATTAAAGATGTTGGATTCTGTCAAATGCTTCTTATGCATCTACTGGAATGATTATGTGGTTTTTATCCTGTACTCTGTTGATATAGTGTATTTTATTGTTTGCTTTTCATACATTAAACCAACCTTGCATTCCTAGGATAAATTCCAGTTGGCCATGGTGTTTTGTTTTGTTTTGTGTTTTTGAGACAGAGTGAGACTCTATCGCCCAGGCTGGAGTGCAGTGGTGTGATGTTGGCTTACTGCAACCTTTGCTTCCTGGATTCAAGCAAATTCTCCTGCCTCACCCTCCTGTGTAGCTGGGATTACAGGCATGTGCCACCACACCCAGCTGATTTTTGAATTTTTAGTAGAGATGGGGTTTCATCATGTTGCCAAGGTCTGGTCTCGAACTGCTGACCTCAAGTGACCCTCCTGCCTCGGGCTTCCAAAGTGCTGGGATTACAGGCATGAGCCACCATGTCCTGTCTGGCCATGGTGTATCACCCCTTTTGTATGTTGCTGGATTCAGTTTGCTATTGTTTTGCTGAGGGTATTTGCATGTGTGTATATAACTGTTACTATTTTTCCCCAATTGTGTCAAGGGATCTGTCAAACACCTATTGATACTATTTTCTGAATATGCACACACATCAGATAAACCACCTAATGCCTCTAAGTCCCATTTCCCTCCCCTGGAGGACTTCCTGCTGCCTTCAGATCTTCCACTCCCTTTCAGACTGGCCACTGCATGGTCTAAGCTGTCACTCCAGTGCCTTCTTCACGCCTCCCTGCCTGGAGCCATGGCTTTTATTCTTTCTGGGTTTATTTTCCTTCTTTTGTCACAGTGTGTTCTCTGGCCATTTACTGCAAAGGAGTATGTGAGAAGTACATGTTTTGTGTTCATAAATGTCTGAAAAAGCCTTCATTCTTTTCTTACCCTTGATTGATGGCTTGACAGGATCTAGAATTCTGTGTTGAAAAACATCCATCAGACATTTGAAGAATTTGCTCCATGTCTTCCAGCCTCCAGCAATGTGGTCCCCTGTTGATGGCCCTCCTGGCCACCCAGTGTTGTGTCCTGGCCACCCAGTTTCCCATGGTGTGGTCTTGATGCAGGCCTCTGTCCAGACCCAGGGCTTGGTGGGCACTCTTGGGCCCTTCCATATGAATGCATGATTTTCAATCTGAGGACTCTTCTTGGATTGTTGCTTTGACATTTTCCTCGACTCCATTTTTCTCTGTCTTTTCTTTCTGGAACCCCCGTAAAATGGATGTTGGACTTTCAAGATGGACCTTCTGATTTTCTTATTTTTTTTCCACTCCTGATTTCTGTTTTGTAGTCTTTTTCCTTTAGCCTAATCACTGGATGATGGTCCCAGCCTTATCTGGCCCTTCTGTTGAATTGTAAATTTTGACTATCATATCTCATTTAAAGACCTCTTTCTTCATCTTAGATTCCTTTTTCATAGCACTGTCGTTCACTCTGATATGGTTTGGCTGTCTCCCTACCCAAATCTCACCTTGAATCATAATAATCCCCAAGTGCCAAGGGTGGGACCAGGTGGAGATAATTGAATCATGGGGGTGGTTTCCCCCATACTGTTCTCGTGGTAGTGAATAAGTCTCAGGAGATCTGATGGTTTTATAAAGAGAGTTCCCCTGCACATGCTCTCTCTCTTTCCTACTGCCATGTAAGACGTGACTTTGCTCCTCCTTTGCCTTCCACCGTGATTGTGAGGCCTCCCCAGTCATGTGGAACTGTGAGTCCATTAAACCTCTTTCCTGTGTAAATTACCCAGTCTTGGGTATGTCTTTATTAGCAGTGTGAGAACACACTAATACACCATCTTCTTGTATTCCTGATGTTCTTGTTGTGGTTTGTGGTTATTTATTTATTTATTTATTTATCAGACAGAGTTTCACTCTTGTTGCCCAGGCTGGAGCACAATGGTGCAATCTTGGCTCACTGCAACCCTCACTTCCCAGGTTCAAGAGATTCTCATGTCTCAGCCTCCTGAGTAGCTGGGATTACTGCCACGTGCCACCAAACCTGGCTAATTTTTTGTATTTTTAGTAGAGACTGGGTTTCACCATGTTGGCCAGGCTGGTTTCGAACTCCTGACCTCAGGTGATCCGCCCGTCTTGGCCTCCCAAAGTGCTGGGATTACAGGTGTGAGCCACTGCGCCCGGCCTGTGGTTTTATTTAATTAATTAATTAATTAATTTACTTATTTTGAGATGGAGTCTCACTCTGTCTCCCAGACTGGAGTGCAGTGGCATGATCTCGGCTCACTGCAAGCTCCACCTCCCAGGTTCATGCCATTCTCCTGCCTCAGCTTCCCGAATAGCTGGGGCTACAGGTGCCCGCTACCACGCCCGGATAATTTTTTGTATTTTTCATAGAGACGAGATTTCACCGTGTTAGCCAGGATGGTCTCGATCTCCTGACCTCGTGATCTGCCTGCCTCAGCCTCCCAAAGTGCTGGGATTACAAGTGTGAACCACCGTGTCTGACCCTGTGGTTTTATTTTTATGAGAGAGTGAGCAGCAGTCTGATTGGAGGCTTGGAGGGGAGGACTGGAGAGCCTCTCAGGAAGGTTGGGCGGCAAGTCCTTCTCTTTTAGAGGGACCCTGGTGTCAGCATCTCAAGCCTTCACTGGGCCTCTCAGTGTCTCATAGAAGAGTCTCCAATCTGCTATGGGGGGTGGGGGGACGGCAGTCCACTCTCCCCACGTCTGGAGCCTCTCAGGACCCACATCTCCAGGGGAAGATCCTTCCATACATAAGCAAGCACATCACCCCCTGCAGAGGGACCTGGGGTAGCTCTGAAGATTCAGGAGGAGGCAGGAGGGGCACACTGGCTTGTCTTGCTCAGTCTCCCTCTCCTCCAGCCCCAGCTAAGGCTCACTGCTCCTCCATCTACTCTGCATCCTCCAGGGTTGGTTGGAATCTCCCATCCTCTGCTGTTGCCTCTGCCTATTCTCTCGTCTTTGTGGGTTATACGTTTTGCTTCCCTCCCTCCCTCGCTCTCTTCCTCCATCCATTCCTTCTTCCTTCTTCCCCTTTTGCTGTTATTTTGTGGGATCTGGGGAAGGAGAGGCTTGAATGGCAGTGACCCGTTCACTGTGTGTAACTCGAGACCCCGTGTCCACTCTGTCCTCAGGGTCCTACAACGAGGAGGACCATCTCGGGCTGGTGACCCTGGGTGGAGGTGCTGGCCCACCATGGGGCGTGGGGAACCAAGTCCCCACCCAGTTCTGGCTGATGCCAAAGCCTCTCTCTCTCTGCCTTCCAGAACATGCCCAACGTCCGTGATCACGATGCCTCTGTCTACCTCCGCCTCCAAGGGGATGCCTTGTCTGTGGGTGGCTATGAGGCCAACCCCATCTTTTGGGAGGAGGTAAGATGCCAAGGCCCTGGGATAATGGGAGGGAGTCAAGGCTGCATCTCAGCATTGAGAGGGCTTCTTTCAGGAAGACCACCCTCCTGAAGCTCCTCAGAGGAACACCCGAGAAGTGGCAGGTCCCCTGGCCCCACCAAGCTCAAAGCCATCTTGCTCTTACCCTGAGGGTCCTGGCAGGCAGTCAAATCCAAAACTGGGGCAGCTGGAGGGCTTTGCCTCAAAACATCAACAGTGAAGGGCTGCACAGTGCACAGTGATGACCTCAGAAGGGCATGAGAGCACGCAAGTCCCATGTCTTTCAGCAAATGACACTGCCCTCCCAGCCAGCTGCTGCAGCAACATCTCCCCTGGCCTGGGCTGTTCCCCGGGCAGCTTCTGGGGTTAGGGCAGCCCTGCAGCCCCGTTCTATGTGTGTATGCATTTAGTCCACACATGGAATTACTGAGTGGCTACTTTGCGCTAAAAACTGCTTTAATTTCTGGAGAAAGAGGGAAACTAAGATGAAAGTCCCTGACTTTTGATCCCTGTATTTTGGTGGGGAGACATACAATAAACAAACAAACGGCTGGGCAAGATGACTCACACTTGTAGTCCCAGCACTACAGGAGGCTGAGGCGGGTGGATCACTTGAGGTCAGGAGTCTGAGGCCAGCCTGGCCAATATGGTAGAATCCCGTCTCTACTAAAAATACAAAAATTAGCCAGGAGTAGTGGCGGGCACCTGTAGTCCCACCTACTTGGGAGGCCTGAGTTCAAGAGTCACTTGAGGCCGGGCGCGGTGGCTCAAGCCTGTAATCCCAGCACTTTGGGAGGCCGAGACGGGCGGATCACGAGGTCAGGAGATCGAGACCATGCTGGCTAACACGGTGAAACCCCGTCTCTACTAAAAAATACAAAAAAATTAGCCGGGCGAGGTGGCGGGCGCCTGTAGTCCCAGCTACTCGGGAGGCTGAGGCAGGAGAATGGCGGGAACCCGGGAGGCGGAGCTTCCAGTGAGCTGAGATCCGGCCACAGCACTCCAGCCTGGGAGACAGAGCGAGACTCCGTCTCAAAAAAAAAAAAAAAAAAAAAAAAAGAGTCACTTGAACCCAGGTGATGGAGGTTGCAGTGAGCCAAGATCGCACCACTACAGTGCAGCCTGGGCGACAGAGTGAGACTCTGTTACAAACAAACAAACAAGGAATGAAATTCTGGAAGGTGATCATGCACTGAATAAAATTAGCAGGTTACGGATCAGCCTAGAGAGACTAGAGCAGAAGGATATCCTCTAGATGGGTGGTCAGGGCAGGGTTTTTTGGGGAGGGGACATCCAAGCAGAGCCCTGTACCGAGACCACAAACCAGCGTACCAGGTCTAGGCGAAGAACTGTGCCACTGAGGGGTGAAGGCCTTGAACTCAAACAAGCTTGCTCTTCCCAAAGAGCTGCGGGAAGGTCAGGGTGGCGGGCCCAGTGGTAGAGGTAGGCAGGCTGGTACATGCAGGACTTCGGGGCCATCATGAGCCGCAGGGGGCCAGAAGAGGCTTGTGAGCAGGGAAGGGGCATGGTGGGATCTAGGGGAGTGGGCTGAGGGAGGGTGGGGAATAGGGTGACCAGCCAGAGGCCATGGCAACCATCAAGGGCTGAGTAGGTGGAGGCCTGGGCTGTGGTGGGGAGGGGGAGCAGACAGGCCTTGCTGATGGGTGGGTGGGTAGGGGAGACAAACTGCCGGGACGTGTGGGTGACCACCAGCCCTCTAATACATCTGATTCAGCAGAGGCTGGCCTGGCAGCCATCACAAGGCAGGTTTTGCATGGGGATGCATGGCCTTCTTGGAGATAAAGGAGACTCCCCCTGCACTGCCTTGGCAGGTGTCAGACAAGTTTGCCTTCGGCCTCTTTGACCTGGACTGGGAGGTGTTCACCCAGCACATTGAAGGTGCCATCAACCGTGTCCCCGTGCTGGAGAAGACAGGAATCAAGTCCACGGTGTGTGGCCCTGGTGAGTGAGAGCCTCGGAGCTGGGGTGGGCGTCTGTGGGTCTTTGCGTCTGACGACTATTGGTAGTGATGCCCCTTGAGGCCAGCCTGTGTCCCACAGGGGACCCAGGGCTGTCCCCGGGCTCTCTGGCTGCATGACTCCAGCAGCCCTGGGTGCTAGGGGTGGCCTTTATTCCTCAATATGGGTGAGAGGCCTGGGCTTCGCGAGGGCCATCATCTGCCCCAAGCACGAGGCCAGGGCCTCCTCCTGCCTCAAGTGTGGCTCGTCCTGGCTTCCCCACCTGGGCTTCTTCATCCCTAGACTCGACTTTTCCCTGGAATTCTGTGTTTTCATCTGTAAAATGGGAATAGCGGGCCGCATCCCAGCACCCTGTGAGGCTGAGTGAGGAATGGAAGGGCTGAGACCTTCCCTGATGCAAGGCTTATACAGCTGTGAGTCCCAGTTCTGCCTCCAGCCCCAGCCCCCACCGCTCCCAGAGAGCACTGCCCTGGCCAGGACCCCATGCTGCTGGCCTCCCCACTGTTCTTGGCGGCTTGCACCCGGAGGCCAGCTCAGCGGCGGAAGGCTCTAGTGCCAAGTTTCCCCTAACTCTGGCCCTCCTCGCTGGCCCCAGGAGAACTGAGTTGGAGGAGGCGGGAGCAAAAAGGTGGGCTCAGCTCCCAGATGCCCCATGTGGGTCATTCGCAGCGCAGCGCAGCCCTGCCCCACCCTGCTGGCCTGGGGAGCCCGGAAGGCTCTGCCCCAGGGGGTGGGTGTGGGGCTGAGGCTGCTGGCCTGGGCCCTGGCAAAGGTGCACTCTCTGGAAGGCAGGAGGGGCTGGAGCTGGCCTTGGCACCCTGGTATTTATAGCCACAGGACTTTGAGCCAGATGTCCCCAAGCTGAGTGTGGGGCAGCCCGGAGCTACCAGTGACCCCAGAGCACCAACGTTCCTTCATGAGGGCATTCATTCTACATTAAGTGGTACCTCGTTTGTGCCGGAGGCAGGCCCACTCAGGCCAGCACCCTCCTTCTGGCAGGGGAGACCCACATGCAAGTCACTGACCACAGCCCGTGGGTGGGTGCTCTGACAGGAGGCATGGAGTGGCTGGGTGGCCACAGCCTGAGGACACAGACGGGCGGCCAGGATCGGGGGCAGCCCAGCCTGGCCCTGGAGGGTGAGTCGGTGCTGGGCCTGCCGCGGATACGTGATCTGGGCAGGGGAGCACCAGATGGGCACAGTGATTCCCCCACATCGGGGTTCCTGCAGAATCACACGGGTGTTCCCCACTGCTTCCTGGTAGGGGGAGCTCTGGCCCTGCTTCAGGGCTAGGAGAGAGGTTCAGAGAGACACAGTGTTGCCCCCAGGGAAACTTCGTGTCAGAAGCCTGGTGAGTCCCTCTGTGCCTTGAGTGAAGGGCACAGGAGTGGGTGCCCTCTGGAGTAGGTGCATCTGTGAGATGGTGACGGAGCACCGACTTGGCAGGGTGGCCTAGGGACGAGAAGCCACAGGGCGGTGCAGGGCATGGGTCGGGCCCAGCAGCTGTAGAGAGCATTTGAGTAGAGTGGAGCGGCACAAAGCGGGGAGCCCAGGGATTTCCACGGGCCATGCAGGGAGCGGACGACGACCTTAAAGACAGGGAAGAGTAGCAACACAGAAGGGCTGTGGCCCACCGGAGAGTCCAGCCCCCTCTGTCCCGGCACGCTCAGCATCGGCTCAGCCGCCGGCAGGGGCTACTTTCATGGATTTGGCTCCATGCGAAGTGCAGCCCCAGGGAGAAGCAGATGGAGCCCCAGGGACCGGGGCAGCGTGCAGGGTGGGAGCACACGACCATGACTCACTGCCCCCACCCCTGCAACCCCCCCCAGCTTGCGTGGGTCTGGCAGCGAGAAACACAGGCCCGGAAGAATCCCAGGAGCACAGATAACCCCAGGCGTCTCTCTGTCTATCTCTCTCTTTCTCTTCCTCTGTCTCGTTTTAATTAGCCTGGGGAGCCGGTACTCCCCACGAGGCCCTATTCTGGGGAAGATGTGCAGGCGAGGACATCTTGGATCTGGTCTGTCGGCTGGATGGGAGACTGGTGGGGAATCAGCATTTCTCCTTGCCAGGCATGGCCAATGGCCTTTGGCCTCCAGAAAGAGCAGGGAAGTCCCAGGCCCCCGTGACTTAGGGAGCACCCCAGAGGGCAGGCAGAGCTCTCATTCCAGGATGGTGGAGCTCACCAAGGTCAGGGTGGGAGCCACAGGCCTGGCCCCTGGCCATGCTGCCTGGAGGTCCCATGCGTCCTCCAGTTGCTCAACCCGCCTGAGTCATTTGTGAAACATCCAAGAGACCCTTGTTCCCTGCAGCTGCCCCTCTGCTAGCTCTTGTTAGCGCTCCCCGCAGATGCCCTGTGAGGTTGTTCAGAGCTTCTTTCCTGCCCGCCCTGGGCCTGGAAATAGTTCCAGCCCTCCCAAAATGCTCCCTGGGCCATCCCCAAACCCAGCCCAGGTTACCTCCCCCACCCCCTTTTTTAAAAGGTCTCGCTGTGTTACCCAGGCTGGAGTGCAGTGGTGTGATTGTGGCTCCCTGCAGCCTCGACATCCTGGGCTCAAGCCATCCATCCTCCCTTCTCTACCTCCCGAGTAGCTGGAATTACAGGCTCGCTCCACCACATCCGGATGATTTTTTGATTTTTTTGTAGAGATCCCATCTCACTATGTTGCTCAGGCTGGTCCTGAACTGGGCTCCAGACATCTGCCTGCCTTGGCCTCCCAAAGTACTGGGATTACGGGCGTGAGCCACTGCACCCGGCCTCAGCTCACTCTTTCTGCCTCATCATCATCTTCTCTGGAGTCTTCCTTGTCTCTCACCCAGATGGCTGCTCTGGCCTCTGCCCTCTGTCCTGATAACCCAGGCCCTCCACCTAGGGCCCTGTCCCTCTCGCCTGCCTCCTCCACCCTCCCCTGCAGTGGCCCTGCCACCTTCTGCCCCTTCAAGGAGCTCTGCCTCTCCTGGCCAGGCTCTCAGCCCAGGCTCCCCGTGGCTCTCTGCCCCCTCAGCTCCTAGCGTGGGGGCCCTGATCGCCCTCCAGGGAGCGGGACGGCGCTTGCTTCTGGTCTGCATGCAGAGGATGGTCCCCCAGACTTGCTGCCCTGGGGTCCCTCACGCCAGGGCCGGCTGCTTCCTCATCTAGAATCTAACATGGGCTGGTGCTAGGGCGCCAACAGCAGCAGCTGGCACGTCAGTGACACGTGGCCCTCAGTTTCTCATATTTTCTTTACCAGAATGTCTGTTTTTTGCTTATTTAAATATTTGCTCCCTCCCTCGGTCAGCTCCTCGACGGCTGGGACATGTCCTGCTCAGCACTGCCTCCCAGAGCCAGGCCCAGGACATGAATGTCTGTAGGCTGGCGGGCACACAGCCCTCTGAAGGAGCTTCTGCTATCCCAGTTTTATAGACGAGGACACTAAGCCTTGCTCAGAGAGACAAAGTGACTTGTCCAACACCACACAGCTAGGAAGGAGTGAAGCAGGGTTTGAATCCAGGACTGTGGCCACAGAGAGCCAGGGTTCCTGTCCCACCGTGTCCTGGCCTCTGTCTGAGGCTCAGCAGTGACCGCTGGAGCAGGACATCGGTCTCCTCCCCCGCAGAACTTCAGATCCTTTGTTGGCTCAACAGACATTTATCAAGCACCTGCACTTGCTGGGCTCTGACCCTGTGCTAGACCGGGGGATGTGCAGTGAGAAAACTGGTCCCTGCCCTCTCAAGGTCCAGTGGGCAGGAGTGACAAGTCTCTGGCAGGGACACAGCAGGATGCTGGTGCAGTGGGGGAGCCGTGGCGTGGTCTCCAGGGTCAGAGAAGGGCTCCTTGTCGGCAGGACAAAGGTCACAAGACAGAGCGGGACCCCACCAGGCAGAACCCAGCCAGGTCGCCGTCAGCTGGTTCTGGCAGCACACGTGGAGGGGCTCGGAGAACAAGGGCAGGAGCCAGCGGGGAGACCTCCATAAGGAAGTGGCACTGAGCAGGACCTAGAGGAGGGAGAGGCTTTGGGTGGAGGGGCACCTGCAGACCCCTGCCTGATCACTGCTCTCTGGGAAGGCCCCACCCCAAGAGTGTGTGCACTGCAAGGGACTCTAGGCCTCTCTCTCCCTTTCAGAATCCTTCACGCCTGACCACAAGCCCCTGATGGGGGAGGCACCTGAGGTCCGAGGGTTCTTCCTGGGCTGCGGCTTCAACAGCGCAGGTGAGTCTGGGCAGCAGTCCTCCTGGCCCCCGAGAGGGCAGTCCTGCCATTCCCAGAGCTCTGGGGGAGGTGGGCACAGGAGCACTGTGGCCGCTGACAGTGGTGGGGACAGGAGAGGCTGGGGAGTCCAGCCCTGCCTGCTTCCCAGAGAGTGCACCTTTGCCAGGGTCCAGTCCAGCAGCAGTCCAGCTGGGAGGCGTGCAGCACCCCAGGTTTGGGGAGAGTGGGGCTTGGAGTGTCTGTGCTGTCCGTGGAGATGGGGGCATGGGATTGGACATGGGTGGGGGACCCTGGGGGGCAGACCGTGGCCCTGCACTTCTCTTCCTGCCAGGAATGATGCTGGGTGGTGGCTGTGGACAGGAGCTGGCCCACTGGATCATCCATGGGCGCCCGGAGAAGGACATGCATGGCTATGACATCAGGTAAGTGTCCACTGGGACCTAAGGGCAGGGCCCCCCACTCAGGAGAGGTGGGGTGGGGTAAACAGCGAGGGCTACTTAGAAAGGAGCCTTCCCTGAAATCCAGGTGGCTTCCTGGAAGAGGCAGCAGTGAAGGAGGAAGGCTACCAGCAGAAGGTGTGCAGTGCTGAGGGGGTGGCTGGGGGGCAGGTCCACGCCGCTTTACAGCTTCCAAGATCTCTTGTCCCAGGGTCCTGCCTGAGCCCCTGGACAGCTCTGGAGTCATCAGTGGGATGGCATCATCCCCTCACAGATGGGGAGACTGAGGCCTGGGGGCAGGAGGGAGCAGGGCTGAGCTGGGAAAATTGTGCTGTGTGTGCCGCGGCTTGCACCCAGGCAGCCCTGGCTGTCCCGTTCAATCGTACACTGACAAAGCGGCCAGGAATGAGACCCGGTGCAAGCCACTTCCTCCTCTATAACGCAGGGTGGTGGGGAGGGGCTGTAGAGGTTTCGGGAGCAGGGAGGACATTTGTGCTGGTGAGGCGCCTGGCATGGGGTCCGCACACGGGAACGCTAAGTCATCCTCAGCTGAGGCAGGGACCGGGGTGCTGACAGCCAGAGCCGGTGACGGCAGCCTATCCCGATGGCCCTCTGCCAGTCACGGCCATCTCTTGCAGAGCACAGGACAGTGGTGCAGGTGCTCCCCAGCAAGGAGAGAGGCTCTTCCTGTGTCTCATACCCGTGGCGGTGGCCTCTCTGACTCACACAGCAGGGCCTGTGGCCCGGGCCGCATCCCATGCATTGAGGGGTGGCGAAGCAGGGCCGCTTGGAGGGAGGCCGGCCTCCAGGTCTCTCCAGCCCACTCTGCTCCTGGCTGCTGCCGGTGGACAGTCTCCCTGGGGAGGCAGTAGGTGGGGTGGGCTATGGAGGGAGAAGGCCTGGCTCAGCTCAGTGTGCCCCTCACCTCTGCTGACCCAGTCCTTTCTGGTCTGAAGAGGACATTACACCCACTGTCAGGGGGAATGTCTGACCCCATGGAGGCAGTTACACTGAGGTCCCCCAGTTGCCACCTCTCCATGGCACCTGACACAGTGAAGCCTCCTCTGGCTGACTCAGAGCCCATCTGGGCCTGTGCCCCTGCACTCTCCCAAGAGAGGAATGTTCCGGAAATGATAAAGCTGTAAAGGACTTCAAGGAAGGGCCAGTTCAGGTCCCCCCGCTACCAACAGCAAAATGGAGGTGACTTGCCTGAAGTCACCCGACTTTTGAACCAGAGCCAGGTAGGGACCCAGCTTCCTCCCCAGGCGGGACAGTCCTCATGCCCTGGCCTCCCTTGGGGACTCCAGCTCTGGAACCCGACCAGCCAGGGTTCCACCCAGTGGCACTGTGTGGCCTCTCTGTGCCTCTGTGTCCTTGGCTGCAAAATGGATCTGCCCAGCCTGCCCAGCTCCTGACCTGGGGCCTAGTCCCACACTCAGCAGGCAGGATGTTTGCTCATGGGCTGGCAGAGGCCCTGAGGCGGCCCCTGGCAAGTTGGGGACAGGCCTGGGCCTCCCTGGGTCAGCTGTCTTCCTTCCATCACTGGGACTTTGGCGGGAGGGTGCCATGTGCTGCTCTGGGGCTGGTAGCCAAGGGGACAGGTGGGGAGCCCTGAGAGCTGGAGTACAGCAGGGGGAGGAGCACCCAGCCTGTTGGTCCCAGACCCCTGCCAAGCAGCCTGGCTGCTGGCACCCAGGACACATAGGCTAATGCTGTCCTCAGCCCAGCCGTTACCGATGTGGGGCTTCCAAACCCCTTCAGTGTGCCAGAGTGGACGGCTGCCCTCAGCAGGACCAGCCACCGGCCCCCAGGGGCTGTAGCACTCATGTGATGCTCTGCTACCTCGGGCCTGTGCCCGGGGACAGACACAAGACACAGACCCTCGGGAGAGAGACACAGCAAGGAGAGGAAGGAGGTGCCTGAGAGAGTCGTTGAAAGACCCAGAAAAGAAAGTGAACAGAGCACGCCAGCACCAGAACGGAGCTTTTCCCTGCCCGGAGACTCCTGATTGCTCCCCTCAGGCCAGAGCCAGAACACGCCTGGGTCGTCCTTCATCTTACACATGGGAGACATGCACAGTGAGGGGGCGTCCCGGGAGACCAGGCAGCCAGAGTCCTCCCTGGGTCCAGGGCCTGTCTGGGCTCCAGGCTGCGCATGAGGGTCCCAGGGCTGGCCGGGCACCAGGCAGCTTCCAGGCCGTGGCAGCTGCCCTGCGCATGAGTTCCTTTTGAGATCAGATAAGAGGCAGTCACCCCAGCCCCACATCTGTCAGCTGCATGGCCCTTGGTTGGTCAGTCCCTTTTCTCTGAGCCTCAGTTTTGCCATCTGGAAAATGGGAACAATGTACCACCCTCTTGGAGTGCACTTGAGGCTCATGTGTGTGGACGCTTGGCCCAGTACCCCACAGAGGCAGAGCCAGAGCCAGAGTGTAGGCTGGGCTGTGTTTTCAGGGAAATTCCTTGGGGACCGGGTGAGCCAGGGAAGAGTAGCTCTTTATTTACGTGAAGAGGGTGGCCCGGGCCCGCCTGGTCCCTCTGCCCACTTACTCACAGGCAGAACTGGCAGCTGCGCCCCTGTATGTCACTCGCTGCACCTGCCGCCCGACGTGCACCTCACTGCTGCCCCCCAGGAATCCTCCCAGATCCTCACCGGCTCCCTCACTCCCTCCTTCAGCTCCTGGTCAGCGTAGCCCGGCACAGGTTTGGGCTGGCTTTGCCGTGGCCTTGCCGTGTGACTGTGAACACCTGTGAGACCCTTCTGAGCCTCAGTTTCCCTCTCACGTGAGAGAGTTAAACTTGGGTCCCGTGCAGAAGGCAGCTCTGTGGACAGAGAGGATTTCCTCCCACGGCAGCACTCAGCTCTGGGCCTGCACTGGAGCTGGGGGTCATGAGCAACAGCAGCTGTTAATGATAATATCATTAATAATAATCCTCACGTCTGCACCTCTACTCTCCACCCGTCCAGGTCAGAAAATCCTGCTTGCTAGAATTACGTGCAGACTAAGAATCAGCTCTGACAGGTGCCACTGAGGACAGAAACGCCTCTGATGTGGCGCCTGAGGCAGGCCTTGAGTGATGAGTGAGGTTCCAGCAGGTGGAGCACGAGGGGGAGGTGGGGCCCTGGGAAAGCCGGGAGCTGAGAGGGAGGTTTGTGCGCAGGAGGCGGCTGCAGGGCCCTGATGTAGCTGAGCCCAGGTCTCACTCCAGCCAGCAGCTCCACACTGTCTGATTCGGGAGCGGCGGCTGGTCTGAGGAGACCAGGGAACAAGCCGTGGGACACTGGCTGCTCTGCCCACTCAGGGGCAGCAGAGGCCTAGGCCACAGGTGTGGCCACAGAGCTCCATAGCTCCATGAGAAATAGCGTGGGGCCCGCCGGGCTGGCGCTGGACACCAGCAGGGGCTGCAGGGGCTGCACACGGTCCCCAGCCTCGAAGGAACAAACCAAAACTATCGCAGCCGCATCCTCTCTGGTCCCAGGGGCTGGATTCCGCAGCTGCTCCCCAGACACAGCTGGGATTCGCCCCAGAGACTCTGCACCTCTTGGGTCCCTGGTCCGACCCACAGACGAGGTCCAGCTTTGGAATCACAGACTTGGGGGGGCCTGATGGGACAGGTGGCCACCCTTGCCCCCACTCCCCTGCTGGCGGGTGGAAAGGGGGGTCACTTGCCGAGGAGGGGGACACTGGTGTTCTGATGCATTACCAGGCTAAACTTTGAAGACCCTTTATATGGACCCTCCCCAGAGCATTCCAGGGATCTAAGCCCATCCCTCCTAGGGGCTGCTCCCTCCGCAGTCATGGAGGGGGTGCCATGGCTCCCCAGCACTGGAACCTAGGCAGCAAACAGCAATGCGTGGAGAGCAAGGCCGGAGCCCCATGCCCCCGTGGGGGATGAGAGCCTCGGCTGGACCCTCTGTCCGCAGTGCCCACTCACTGAGGTCCAGTGGGGTGGGGTGACTCTGGGGGAGAAAGCCAGGCTCACCCAGGTGCGGGGCAAATGGAGAGTCGGGGGCCCGCTCAGTGCTGAGCCACAAAGGGGACTCTGGTGGAGGGGTCCGGGGTCCAGGCTTGCCCTGGGTCCTAGGCCAGCCCTTCCCTGACAGGCCGTCCCCAAAGCAGTGACCCATGCCCTTGTCTGCGGCAGGCGCTTCCATCACTCGCTCACGGACCACCCCCGCTGGATCCGAGAGCGAAGCCATGAGTCCTATGCCAAGAACTACTCCGTTGTCTTCCCCCACGATGAGCCGCTGGCCGGGCGCAACATGAGGAGAGACCCGCTGCACGAGGTAACGCTCTACAGGTCCTGGTGGGGGCCGGCAGCTAGGGTCTGGGACGTCCTCAGGGCAGCAGGATTACAGAAAATGCAAGGCATACCCCAACCGCAGGTCAGGCACAGTGACAAGGTATCTGCCATTCCCCAGGTAGTAACCCGGCATCCCCATGTGTTGGGCGCAGTGCTCAGGGCCAGGGACGTTAGGGAATAAAGTGGAAATGGCTTCCGTTCTGGTGGAGAAGCAGGAACACGCACCCAGGAACCGCCCCCCCGCCAACTGCTGGCAGCAACGCCAACAGGCAGGGGTCCTGGGGGGCGGGGTCTTGTGGGTGTATGCAGCCATATGGAGGGGGAGCAGCCAGAACACTGCGTACCCGGGAGAGGGGCTCCTGCTTGTAGAGCCTGCTGCAGAGGCTCTTCTACCCTGGTGAGCTCCAACTCATTCAGTGAAACCCACTGTCAGGTGCCCCTGTCTCAGGTCTGTCCCCGTGCCCTCCCCTGGGTCCCCAAAGACCCAGGAGCTCCTTCCCTGGGCTCCCAGGCCCTGTCTCTATTCCTTCCCCCTCCCTGGCCATCTCGTGCCGGACGCTTTGCTTACTGGGGTACAGGGCTATGTCCTAGGCACTCTGCTTCCTGAGCACTGGGGTGATTGGGGGATGATTATTGAACAGACGGATAGGCGGGGAGGCAAGAGGGCAGGCTCAGGGAGCAGGTGGCGTTTAAACTGGAGAAGGGGCCTCCCTCACCTGAGACTCCAGTGTCTGGCCCCATGAGAGATCCCAGTATTAGCTGTACCTCCTGGGGAGAGGCCCAGAGTGGTCAGAGGGCTGGCTCCCAGACTGCCCTGGCCCTTTGGTCTGGCTTGGTGGACCAGCTATGATCTGAGGCCACACATGGCCCTGGGGTCTCCCTAGCATGCCCCCGGGCCTATAATCAGTAATCACCCCCTTGCCAGTCTTGACAGTTCAGAAGCCGCCCTGGGTGAATGCAGGGTTTGTTCCCCTTGCAGTCAGCTCAGACGAATTCCTCAGAACTGAGCAGCTCTACCAAAGAAACTTGGCAAGGGCTGAAGCACGCCCCTGCCCCCAGGGAAATCTTCGTTCACCCACGCCTCGACTTCCCTTCTTAGTTAGCAGCCTTCTTGCGACACTTGACAGCCGCTTGTTTTCTTTCTTTCTTTTATAAAGAGGGGAGCCTGCCCTCTTTTAATGGGCTCTTGAGATGAACAGTTTCCCTCCTTGGAAAGGTGGCCCATGGGATGTCCCCATTGTTCACTGAGGGGTGGGCGGATTTTCTGCCCTCAATTGCTGCCCCCTCGGAATCCCAGGCGGGCAGGGAGGACATGTCCATGTCACTGATGAATGCTGTGGCCTTGGGCGTGCCTCCTCCTTCTCAGGACCTCGGGGGTGGAGGGGAGGGCAGGCGTCATTGGGACAGGCCCTCAGCTGCCCATCTGGAACCAGATGCGGCCCCCGAGGCCCTCTCAGCCCTGGGCTTGGGTCCTCATTCCAGTCAGAGGGGGTGGCCCCTGGGTAGGGGCCCTTCCAAACCCGAGAGTGGGTACTCTTTTTTTTCCCCCAAACCAAATTTATTTTTAAAGAAATCTCCCACTCTGTTTCTCTAGTGTGTTCATTGCATTCGTTGTTGTGGTTAAGTAGGCAGATCTTAAAATGAGCCATTTTAACTGCTCTAAAGTGTACAATTCAGTGGTATTAAGTGCATTTGCAGTGCTGTGCAACCATTCCCACTATCCAGTTCCAGAACATGTTCATCACCCCACAGGGAAACACCATCCCCCGTAAACAGCCCTTCCTCATCTCCCTCCCGCCAACCCTGGCAACCACTAAGTTGCTTTTGGTCTCTATGGATTTGCCTGTTCAGGTCACTTCATATGCAGGGAATCATCCAATACATGACCTTTTGTGTCTGGCTTCATTCCTTGAGCATGTTTTCAAGGTTCATCCATGTCATAAAAGGTGTCCAAATTTCGTTGCTTTTTATGGCCGAATAATATTCCTTGGTGTAGGCGGACCATGCTTTCTTGATTCACTCATCAGCTGAGGGCCACGTGGGTTCTCTCCCCTGTTTGGTGGTTGTGCATAGAGCTCAGTGAACATGCGTGAACAGAATTTGTTTGCAACCCTCCTCTCAGTTCTCTCGTGCGTACTTGGCAGTGGAATCGCTGGGTCGTACGGTGCATCTTTCCGCTAGGGCAGCTACAGCAAAAGGCCACAGGTGGGGAGGCTTCAGCAGACCTTTTTTTCTCACATTTCTGGAGACTAGGAGGTCCCAGATCAAGGTGTTGGCCGATGGCTTCCTGGAGAGGGCTCTCCTGGCTCGTAGTCGGCCGCCTTCTCACTGTCCTCATGTAGTAGGGAGAGGGCCCTGGCGTCACTTCCTCCTCCTATAAGGGCTCCAGCTGTATGGGCTTAGGACCCACCCTGATGATTTCACTTAACCTAAAGATCCCATCTCCAAATACAGTCACGTCGAGGTTAGGGCTTTGACATATGAATTTAGCAGGGGATGTGATTCCGTCCTGAGCAGATGGTAATTCTACTGAGGAGCATTCTCAGGGCAAGGGCAGATCAGGGCAGGTGGTAATTCTACAGATGAGGGTTATCGGGGCCAGGGCAGATGGGGCAGGTGCTATTTTATAGATGGGGGTTCTCAGGACGAGGGCAGATAGGGGAAGGTGATGATTCTACAGATGGAGGTTCTCAGGGTGAGGGCAGATGGGGCAGGTGCTATTCTATAGATGGGGGTTCTCAGGACGAGGGCAGACGAGGCAGGTGGTAATTCTATGCATAGGGGTTCTCAGGGTGAGGCAGTGAGGGTAGCTACAAACACTGGGCTGGGGACCTGGTTCTAAGAGTCAGGGCCTCCTTGCTCTCCGCACCCTTGGGTGTAAAGTCGCGGATGTGGCACTCTGCCCTGTGCAGGGGTATCGGGCCCTTTGTGACGGGTGCCTGTTCCCCATTCCTGCTCAGGAACTCCTTGGACAAGGCTGTGTGTTCCAGGAGCGGCATGGCTGGGAGCGACCGGGATGGTTTCATCCCCAAGGCCCAGCTCCGGTGAGTAGCGCCTGCTGGACTGTGCTGCTGGGAGGCCCTGCCCTGTCAACCCCCTTGCCCCTCCGCGTACCCCATCCTTGCCCCTCCATGTACCCCACCTCCCCAGGTGGCTCCACTGTCGTGATCAGTTATTCTGCACATGGGAAGCCGAGCCCCACCGACCTGCCCCCAAGGCTCGGTGCATTCTTTGTGCCATTCACACAGACCCCACTCCTCGTCCGCCACTGCCAGGCCTTCCGTGGCCTAAGTGGTAAGGGCTGTGGGCAGAGCAGAAGGGGTGTCCCGCGGTGGGGAGACAGCAATAAGACTCCCTCAGGTTGCAAGAGGAATGGAGCGTCTTCTCCTAATTCTGTGCATCTATATTTGGCCACTCCGACTGTTGGTTTATGTCCGTAGGAGGGCGGGCAGTGGGAGGGTTGATGCACCCATGGTGCTCCGTTTCCCAATGGAGGTTTCACAGTGGCCTGGACTCTGGGCGTCCTCTGGGGCCTCCCACGGACCTGGGTCCTGAGAGAGGAACAAAGGCAGTCCTGCTGTGAAACCTGGGACCCAGGCGCTTGGGAGCAGGCGATGCGAGGCCTTAAGGCCAGCTGAGGGGTAGCATTTGATCCAGATTTACAGAAATCAAAATCCCCTTCCCAGGGCTGCATCTCACTAGTCCCCTCTGGTGCACCCACTTTCCATCCCCATGGCAACCCACAGCCTAGGACAGGTTCCAGAGCTCCAGGGCATCTGGAGGGGAGACGGGAGCCAGAGCTGGCTAATGGGGCCTCGGCTCTGGGGTCAGAGCCTCACCGGTCATCGTCTCTTCTGCTGGCCCCTGGGGACATGCAGTCCTCATGAACCCTGCGGGGAGGAGGGGTCTGGGCAGACCCTTTCTTAAAGCACAGCCCACTGTGTTCCAGTCAGATCTGGCCCTGGAAGCCCCTCTCCCCTGTCCTTGGGTGAGGAGAGGAGAGTCAGGAACACACCCCAGGTCCTAAGATGGGCAGATTTTGCACCCCTACCAGGGAGTCAGCCTGGGTGTCCAGGACACCTTGGCAGGGCTGCAGTGGGCGGGATGTCCCTGCTGGGGAGGGAGGGGACTCCACGTGGAGATGCCAGCAAAGCCTTACTCCTTTACAACCTCACACTGGCTCCCACCTGTGTATGAAGAGGAGGTGAGGCTTGGGCGGGCGGGCAGGGCTGGCGGCCCTGGGAGGCAAGAATTGCCTACACCTGCATTCACAGCTGTGCCGTGCCAACAGTTAGGAGGGCAGGTGGGGGGTTTTCTGCAGGAGCAGAGGCCAGGGAGGGGCATGGGGCTGTGGGGTGTCTGAGAGAGAGGCAGATCCCAGGGAGGCCAGGGCCATGGCAGAGAAGCTGGACTCTGGAGTCCACGCACCTGCCTGGCTTCATGCCACTGCCCCGTCTGGGACTTGTCTGTGCCCTTGGGCGAGATGTAACTTCTCTGCGCCTCAGTTTCCTCATCTGTAGAAAGGGGCACCCCTGGTAGGAGCATAAGGCACTTCCCGCAGGGCCTGGCCCAGAGCAGGAGCTGGGCCTGGGATTGTGATGGCTCCAGGGAGCAGCCCTGGCTGAGGTCCTGAGTAACCGCTTCTCCCTGTCATTCCCCACCTTGGGTGTATCCAGCTTCTCCTCCAGCCTCCTGGGCCCTGTCTGGGCTCTCAGACCCACCAGGCAACACTGCTGCCTCCTTTGTGCTGCTGTTTTGCCTGGACCTCATGGGAGCCCCCTGCCCGTGTCCACAACACACTCGCACTTACTGCAGGGCTCTCTGAGGGCAGGGCCAGGCCTGACTCCATCACAGCCCTAGCGGGACCCCGCTCTGGGGAGGGAAGCCAGGAAAGACCAGAGAGGGAGGCTGAGGACCACGTCTTTTCTTCCCAGGTCCTCGAGTACGACTACTACGGGGCTTATGGGAGCCGCGCGCACGAGGACTACGCCTACCGCAGGCTGCTGGCGGACGAGTACACCTTCGACTTCCCGCCCCACCACGACACGGTGCGTAGCTGGGGTCCGTCTCTCTCCCTGTCCCTCACATGAGCCTCCCATCGCGCAGGCCCTAGTCTGGCCTTGCAGGGCCTCCCCTCCCCCAGGAGTCTCTTCAGGCTCGGCATTCATGCTTTTTTCGGCTGACTCCATTTTGAGGAGGAATCATGCGTTTTCCTCTCCCCCCCTCCCTCTGTACCGAGATTTTGCCAGCAGCCAGGCCTGAGCGGAAGTGGTGCTGCTGGGGATGGGGTGAGGTGGGGGCTGAGACTATGGGCTGGGGCCCGGCGGGGCTGCACCGCTCTGAGCCTCCCTCTCCCACTCTCCGGAGCTGCTCTGAGGCTGGCATGAGATGTGGTGGGGGAAGGGGTTTCTCTTTCCAGGAAGCCAGCGCAGAGCAGAGCCAGGACAAGGTGACTGGAGGCTCTTGGGCATCAGGCCCCGTATGGGCCCCTCCAAGAGACAAGCAGAGGGAACCAGAGCCGAGAGGGCTGTGGCCTGGAGTCTGCTTGCTGTTCCTGTTGCTCCAAAGTGGGCAGGCGAGGCTGGTCACATGGGACAGCTGGCAGCCTGTCGCCCCTGCCTGGGGACCTGGCTCCCACGTGCAGGGGGTGGAGGTGAGGAGTCTTGGGGGTCTTCTCCCCTGCAGCAGCCTGCACCACACAGGGGCGTTCTCTCTGGCAGCTGTCCCGGAAGGAGCGAGGCCAGCGTCTGCCCTGGCCTGCCCAGCCGTGTGGTAAAGCGCTCACAGGTGGAGCACCCCAGGGAGACGCGTGACATCTCACCGCAAATCTGACATAAGAGCAGAGCCCAGGCCTGAGCCCAGAGTCTCAGAGTCCGGGGACAGCTTAGGAGGCATCCATGAGGTTCCTTCCTGGGGTCTCTGGGACAGTCACAAGCCTGGCTTCAGTAGGGTCTGACCCGGGGGTCGCCCGTTGCCTTGAAGGGCCCAGCTTGTGTTCATGCTTTGCTGTCAGTGCCTTGACATTCTTCATGGTCTTTGAACAAGGGCCCCACTGGGTCCCGCACTGGGTTCTGTAGCCAGTCCTGAAGGGAAGAAACCGTTCATTTCCACCATCTCCCCCAAAGCTTGCTCTAGTGGCAGAACATCTGTTCAAGGCGTCGGAAGAGGGGGCTCCTGCAGGAAGGAGGAGGCGTGTGTGTCATGAAACGCCCGAGCAGCAGGGTCGGCTCAGTGCCCGAGTCCCTCGTCGCTGCCTCCCAGCGAGTGCTCGGGGCTCCGTCTGGCACCTCCGCACCCACAGCTTCTAAAGCCTGTGGGACTCTGGCCCTCGAGGATGTGGGAGCTCGGGGGAGATGCCAACTTGGCTTTGTGGCTTCATCCAGCCTCCGCAAACATGCCTGAAGCTGTCCTGAAGCACGAAACACGTGCTTGTTCTTGGCTGGCAGCTTCCCCGGCCCGCTAGAGGAGCCCAGTGCGGGAGACTGCTGAGGGTTTTGGTCTGCAGCCCCAGTGGCATCAGCAAAGGTACAGCAGAAACCAACAAAGGGGAGCCATGTCCTGAAGGACAGTGATGCCTGCCGGGGCTGGAGAAGCCATGGAGAGCTCAGGAGGCAGACAGTCCCAGTGGTGTGCTGGTAACAGCTTAACAACCAGCTCTCTGGGGCAGAGGGGAGGAAGCTGGCTCTGCAGCATTGGCCAATTTCCCTAATGTAAATATTTTCTCCGTGGCTGATTTCAATCCAGTCCACCAATGAGGCATCACTGAATGCGGACCTGGGCAGGGTTCTGCGTGACCAGCTCTCAGGGTCAGTGCACCCCTGCACAGCCTGGCTGGACCGTAGCTCTGCCACTGCCCAGCTGTGCCACCATCCCTGGCCTCCCTGAGTGCATGAGGGGTAATATGAGTTCCCTTGTGGAAACGCATAGGGAGTTTGGGAGGAGATGAAACAGCTTCCTGACACACGGCAACTGTTCAGGAAGATGTGGTTGTTGCTGTCATGGTTATTTTTTTCCCATAATAACAATGAGGTGGGCACATCTGCTCAGCAGTGGGGGGCATGTTGAGCCCTGAAGGGGAAGACCAAGTAGAAAATACAGTGAAGAATAGAAGACTCTGCACACCTCACCCAGGCATTTGTAAATCTGGGGAAGGAAATAGGGAGTGATGGGGTGTGTGTGTGTGTGTGTATTTTTTAAAAAAACAACTTTATCAAGATCTAATTCACATACTATATAATTTATTCATTTAAAGGGTACAACTCAATGTTTTTTAGTGAGTTCACAGAGTTGTGCAACCATCACCACGATCTAGTTTTAGAACGTTTTAATCTCCCAGCAAAAAAAGATACCCCATACCCCACCCTATCCCTAACCCAGGACAACCCTACTCTACTTTCTGTCTCTGTAGATATATCTAGTTTGTATATTTCACACAAGTAGAATCATAAAATATGTGTCCTTTTGTGATCAACTTCTTCCGCTTAGTGTGATAGTCTCAAGGCACATCCATGTTGTAGTGTGTGTCAGCATTTCATTCCTCTTTTTTTTTGAGATGGAGTCTTGCTCTGTTGCCCAGGCTGGAGTGCAGTGGTGCGCTCTCGGCTCACTGCAACCTCCACCTCCCAGGTTCAAGCAATTCTCCTGCCTCAGCCTCCCAAGTAGCTGGGATTACAGGCACCTGCCACCATGCCCAACTAATTTTTGTATTTTTAGGAGAGATGGGGTTTTGCCGTTTTGGCCAGGCTGGTCTCGAACTCCTGACCTCAGGTGATCCACCTGCCTTGGCCTCCCAAAGTGCTGGGATTACAGGCATGAGCCACCAGGCCCGGCCACTTCATTCCTTTTTATCCCAATCATATTCCATTGTATGGACCCATCATATTTTGCTTATCCATTGATCCGTTGGTGGACGTCGGAGTTGTTTTCACTTTTGAATTCCTATGAGCAGTGCTGCTGTGAGCATCCATGTACCAGGTGTTGTGTGCATGTATGTTATCATTTCTCATGGGTGTGTAACTAGGCCTGGGTCAAGTGGTATCCCTGTTTAACATTTTGAGGGAACGCCAACTGTTCTCCAAAGTGACTGTACCACATTACATTCCCCACCACAGTGCAAGAGGGTTCCAGTGTCTCCACATCCTCGCCAACACTCATTATTATCTGACTTTTTGATTCTAGCCATCCTGGTGGGTGTGAAATGGCATTTCATTATGGTTTTGATTTGCATTTCTGGAACAACTGATGATGTTCAGCACATTTTCATGGGCCTGTTGTCCACTTGCATACATTCTGTGGAGAAATGTCTGTTCAGATCCTTTGTCCCTTTTAAAATTGGGTTATTTGTCTTGCTCTTCCTCCTCCTCCTCCTCCTCCTTCTTCCTCTTTTTCCTCTCCTCCTCTTCCTCCTCCTCCTCCTCCTTCTCCTCCTTCTCCTCCTCCTCCTCCTCCTTCTTCCTCTTTTTCCTCTCCTCCTCTTCCTCCTCCTCCTTCTCCTCCTCCTCCTTCCTCCTCCTCCTCCTCCTCCTCCTCCTCCTCCTCCTCTTCTTCTTCTTCTTCTTCTTCTTCTTCTTCTTCTTCTTCTTCTTCTTCTTCTTCTTCTTCTTCTTCTTCTTCTTCTTCCTCTTCTTCCTCCTCCTCTTCTTCTTCTTCTTCTTCTTCTTCTTCTTCTTCTTCTTCTTCTTCTTCTTCTTCTTCTTCTTCTTCTTCTTCTTCTTCTTCTTCTTCTTCTTCTTCTCCTCCTCTTCCTCTTCTTCTTCCTCTTCCTCTTCTTCCTCTTCTTTCTCTTCTTCTCTTCCTCCTCTTCTTCTTCTTCCTCCTCCTCCTCCTCCTCTTCTTCTTCTTCTTCTTTTTCACTCTTGTTGCCCAGGCTGGAGTGCAATGACGTGATCTCGGCTCACTGCAACCTCCGCCTCCCAGGTTCAAGCAATGCTGCTGCCTCAGCCTCCTGAGTAGCTGGGATCACAGGAGTGCACCACCATGCCCAGCTAATTTTGTATTTTTAGTAGAGATGGGGTTTCTCCATGTTGGCCAGGCTGGTCTTGAACTCCTGACCTCAGGTGATCTGCCTGCCTCGGCCTCCCAAAGTGCTGGGATTACAGGTGTGAGCCACCACACCCGACTGTCTTTTTATTATTAAGTTGCAAATGTTTTTATGCAGTTTAGATACAAGTCCCTTATCAGATCTGTAATGTGCACACACTCTCCGCATCCTGTGGTTGTCCTGTCTCTTCCTTGGTGGCATTGGTTCCAGCTTTTAAAATGTTGATGCTGTCCAGTTCATCTCTATATTTTTCTTTTGTCGCTTGTGGTTTTGGTATCATGTCTAAGAACATAACCAAAGGTAAAAAACATTTATGTTTTCTTCTAAGACTTTTATAGTCTTCACTTTTACACTTGCGTCTAGGGTCCATGAAAATTAATTTTTGTGCATGGCGTGAGGTCGGGTCCAGCCACATTCTTTTGCATGTGGCTACCCAGTTGGCCCAGCACTAGTTGTTGAAAAGATTGCTCTCCCCTTGGAATTGTCTTGGCATCCCTAGTTGGCACCCTTAGTTGAAAATCAATTGACTGTAAAGATGAGGGCTTATTGCTGGACTCTCAGTCCTATTTCACTGATCTGTAGGTCTATTCTTATTTAGTACCTCACTGTCTTGATTACATAGCTTTGTATTTTAATAGCAAGTTTGGAATCAAGAAGTGTGAATTCTGCAACTTTATTTTTCCTTTTCAATATTGTTTTGAGTGTTCTTGGTCCCTTTGAATCTCCATATGAATTTTAGGATTGGCTAGTCAATTTCTGCAAAGAAACCAGCTGAGAATTTTGATAGGAACTGTGTTAGGTCTGTAGATCCGTTTGGGGTTTATTATCATTTCAACAATAGTAAGTATTTTGTTTCATGAACATAGGATGTCTTTCCACTTATTTAGGTCTTCTTTCATTTATTTAAAAAAATTTAGGTTTTAGAATATAAGTTTTGGACTTTTAAATTAAATTTATTCCTAAGCATTTTATTATCTTGATGATATTATACATAGAATTTTTTAAAACTTCCTTTTGAGATTGTTCATTGCTAATACAGAAATACAATAGTTTTTTTGTATGTTTTTATATATTGACCTTCTGTCCTGCAACCTTGTTGAACTATTAGTTCTAGCAGTTTTTTTTTTTTTTTTTTGTTTGTTTGTTTGTTTGTTTGTTTTTGTGGATTCCTTAGGATTTCCTATATACAAGATACTGTAATTGGCAAATACGGATGTTTTTATTTCTTCTTTTCTGATTAGGATGCCTCTTATTTTTCTTTTCCTGCCTAATTGCCCTGGCTAGAGCTTCCAGTACAATGTTGAATAGAGTGGCAAGAATGGACCCCCATCTTGTTGCTGATCTTCCATCATGAAGTATCATGTTTGCTATGTGATTTTTGTAGGTGTCTTTCATCAGGTGAGGGAAGCTCCCTTATATTCCTAGTTTGTTGTGCGTTTTTATCACGAACAGGTGAATTTTGTCAAATACTTTTCTGTATCTATTGGAGGATCAGATGGTTTCGTCCTTTGTTCTCTTAATACATTGCATTACATCAATTGATTTTTGAATGTGAAACCAACCTCACATTCCTGGGACCAATCCCATTGATCATGGTGTGTAATCTCTTCCTATGTTGTTGGATTTGATTTGCTAGTATTTTGTTGAGGATTTTGTGTGTGCGTGTCTGTATTTGTAAGAAATATTGGTCTGTAGTTTTCTTATAGTATCTTTTTCTGCTTTTGGCATCAGGGTAATGCTGGCCTCCTAGAGTGAATTGGCAAGTATTTCCTATTCATATTTTTTGGAAGAGTTTGGGAAAATGGGTATTAGTTCTTTGACTGTTTGGTAAAATTCATCAGGGAAGCCATCTGGACCTGGGATTGTGGACAATTTTTCAATGACAAATTCCATCTCTTTTTTGTTTTAGTTCTATTAAGATCTGTGATGTCTTCATTCTGTTTCAATAATTTGTGTGTTTCTAGGAATTTGTCCATTTTGTGTCTAGTCTGTTGGCATACGGTTGTTCATAGAGTTCCCTCAGAATCCCTTTTATTTCTCTAGGGTAGGTATGATATCCTCTCTTTCATTCCTGATTTTAGCACTTTGAGTCCTCTCATTTTCTCTGTCACTCTAGCTAGAAGTTTGTCAATTTTGTTGATCTTTTCAAAACATCCACTTTTTGTTTTGCTGGGTTTTTTCTATTTTTCTATTCTTACTTATTTCTGTTCTAACATTTCATTCCTTCTGCTTGCTTTCGGGTTAATTATGCTCTTTTTCTGGTGCCTCAAAGTGGAAGATCAGGCTATTGATTTGAGGTCTTCTTTTGTAATACAAGCACATACAGGCAGACATTCCTCCGTGAGCATTGCTTTAGCTGCATCTCAGAAGTGGTTTTGTGTTGTGCATTCATTTTCATTTAATTCAGTAACTTCTAACTCCCTTTGTGAATCTTTGATCCATTGGTTCTTTACCAGTGTGTTGTGTAATTTCCACTTATTTGTGAATTTTCCCATTTTTCTTCAGCTACTGATTTCTAATTTAATTACATCATGGTCAGAGGACATCCTTTATATGATTTCAACCTTTTTGAATTAATTGAGCCTTGTTTTGTGGCTTAGCATATAATCTATCCTGGGGAGCATGTCCTGTGCTTGAGAAGCATGTGTCACAGTCTGCACCTGAGCTGAGAAGGGCTTGATTGGGCTGGAAGAGAGGGAGGGAAGGCTCAGTACAGGTGTACTGGAAAGAGCCCCCGTTCTCCACGTTCTTGAGGAAGAAGCACACCCCAAAGGCCCCCGCGACATTCGCACCTCCCTGGAACTTTTCAGATCAAGAAGGAGTGTCTGGCCTGCAGAGGGGCTGCCGCTGTGTTTGACATGTCCTACTTTGGGAAGTTCTACCTGGTGGGACTGGATGCAAGGAAGGCTGCCGACTGGCTGTTCTCCGCAGATGTCAGCCGACCCCCAGGTATGGAGTCTGGGGTTGGGGGGCATGTTCCTGTCACTCCATGGGCACAGCCTCAGGCACTGAGACGAACTGGCAAGCCCCCCTGTCCCCTCGGTCACCCTGAGCACACTGCTCCTTGCCCTCACCTGGCCTTGGGCCCCCTTGTCCGGCCCCTTTTGCCCCATCCCAGACCCCAGGCTCTCATTACTTTCCTCCACCTCTCCCTCCCACCCTCCTTCTCCTCCCCACCTCCGGCTTCCTCTCTACTCTGTTCCAGACAGGATGTGTGGCAGTTGGCCCTCAGCCACCTCTCTCCTGGGACTGGGGGGCCCAGTCCCCGCCATGCTCTCACAGGTGGGATTGCCAGAATTAAATAGAAACACAGGATGCTCAGCTACATTGGAATTTTGGATACATAATGACTCATTTTTAATGTAGGTATGTCCCAAGCCATATTTGGGACATACTTGGGATCTTCATCTGCCTTTTCGTCACCCACCCACCCAAAAGCTCACGCATCCCTGTCTTCATGAGTGTCCTGGGCTGCCAGAACAGAGGATCACAAACCTGGTGGCTTAAAACAACTGCAATTTATTGTCACGGTTCTGGAAACTGGAGGTCAAAATGAGGGTGTCTGTACCTGACCCTCCGCAGAGGACCCTTCCTTGCTCTTCCAGCTGCTGGTGGTGGCAGGGAATCTTGGCCTTCCTTGGTGTGCAGCTGCATCACTGCAGTCTCTGCCTGTGTCACAAGGCCTTCTCCAGGTGTTCTCTTTTTTTTTGGTGTGTGTGTGTGTGTGTGTGTGTGTGTGTGTGTTTCCGAGATGGAGTCTCGCTCTGTCGCTCAGACTGGAGTGCAATGGCGTGATCTCAGCTCATTGCAACCTCCACCTCCTGGGTCCAAGTGATTTTCATGCCTCAGCCTCCTGAGTAGCTGGGATTACAGGCACCCACCACCACGCCCAGCTAATTTTTGTATTTTTAGTAGAGACAGGGTTTCGCCATGTTGGCCAGGCTGGTCTGAAACTCCTGACCTCAGGTGATCCTCCCGCTTCGGCCTCCCAAAGTGCTGGGATTACAGGTGTGAGTCACCGCACCCGGCCGTGTTCTCCTCTTACAAAGACAGCAGTCAGATTATATGAGGGCCCACACTAATGACCTCACTTTAACCTGATCACATATCCAAAGACCCCATTTCCAAATAAGATCACATTCCCAGTCCTGGGGTGAGGACTTTCACGTATCTTTTAGGGGAGACACAATTCAACCCCTAACATCATCTCTCCAGCCAGCCAACCAACAAACTCACTCCCCAGACTCCTAGGCACCTGCTGCTCACCTCCCATTAATCCAGCCACCCACTCAGTCTTTCATCCACCCATCCACCAGCCCACACATCCCTGTTTCGCCATACATCTGTTCCCCCTTCTACTCACCCACTCCCTTCCTCCCATCCATCTGCCCACCTTCCCATCTGTCCATCCATCCTCCATCCACAAAGTAATTTATGCCACAGACATTTATGGAGTCTTCTCCGGTACCAGGCACGGTGCTAGGAGCCCCAGAATGAATGGGGGACATGAATCCTGTCCCTAGAAACTTCTCAGCATGGTGGTGGATGGGTGGGAGGGGCCAGTGCCAAGGCATTTTAAGAAGAAAGAAGTTTCCTTCCCACAAGGATGACGGTGATGAGATGACCTGCCCAAGGCCAGTCGTCTCTGAGTCATTCAGCTGAAAATGGCATCCTGGGGCTGAGGGGCTCTCCAGGTCACCTCCAGGTAGGGCATCCTGTCTGGGAGTTATCCAGCCTCTGCGACAAGGAGCTGCCCCTGTGAGCGGCCCTGGGGAAACTGAGGCAGCACAGACCTGGCTGGGGCCTCAGCACAGACCCGGCTTCCTTCTCCCTCTCACAGGCTCCACCGTGTACACTTGCATGCTCAACTGCCGTGGGGGCACCGAGAGTGACCTGACTGTCAGCCGCCTGGCACCCAGCCACCAGGCCTCCCCGCTGGCCCCCGCCTTTGAAGGTATGGGATGCCTCTGTGTGCAGGGCGCTGTGACTGCGGCCTGCTCTGTGGACTGATGGTTGTGGACAGGGCGGGATGGACGGGATGAGCTGCTGACGGCAGCTCTGTCGTTAGCTGTTGTGCCCACTGTGGTCAGGGCTGAGAGATTAGAGGTCTCGTTTCAGGATAACTGCGGGCTTTGTTCAGGCGGCACTCCTGGAGCTCCCAGTACTCAGGATTTTTTTTTTTAAATCCTGTTTCTTCCCACCAGAGATAGAAACTCCACTTGGGCCATAACCTGCTGTGCTTAGTTCATTGCTAGGTTCTCCCTGCCTCAAACCGAGCCTGACCCACAGTCGGTGCTCAAGGAATGCTACTGAAGGAGCGGGTTATGAGCTGATCATGAATGAACCCCTTTCTCCCCTTGCCTGTCTCCCCCAGTGCCCACTCTCCCCCGTGACTGCATCTCTGAACCTGTCCACACTGCTGCGTTTCGGAGTGGCTGCAGCGTGGGCGTGCTCAGCTCGATTGCCCGGAACAGAGTGTGCCAATGCTGGGCCATGCCTCCCACTCCGAGCAGTCGGCTCCTTTCTGCCACTGACATCCTTGCTGGGTTGACTTCTCAGGCCTGTGTGACCCCCTAGTCTGGGGCTTGGATAGGCCCTTAGAAGACGTCCGGCTTGGGGCCCACGCCACTGCCTGATTGCCCTCTGCAGTCCCTCCGTGTCTGCTTGCATGCCCTCCGTGACAGGTAGCTCAGTACCCTCATGCCTTGTTTGCTCATCCCTGACTGTTACCCAGAGCCAGGACCTGCCTCCTGTCCCTTCGGCTCCCTGATCCTGCCCTGGGTTCACACAGGAGCCATCTGATCTCTCGTCCTGTACCCCATCCCCATGAGGGATGAAGAAGCAGAGAGGGAAACATTCTTTCTCCAAGAAGGGGCATTGTCGCCTCTGGGACGGAATTTGCACAGGGGAAGGTGCTGACCGTGCAGCTCTCTGTGCTGTCCCTGGGGCAGGGGCGCAGTCAGTGGGGAGGGCTCAGCCCATTCAGAAAAGCTGGCATCTCCTGGTTCTTGACCTGACTCCGTGCTGCTGGCAAATGTAGTTGTTTCCTCACTGGGACTCGGTCAGTGTCGAGCCCCAGCTTGGGCACTGGGGGAGAGACGCAAGGGGAGAAAGGGGTTCATTCATGATCAGCTTATAACCCGCTCCTTCAGCAGCATTCCTTGAGCACCGACTGTGGGTCAGGCTCAGTTTGAGGCAGGGAGAACCCAGCAATGAACCAAGCACAGCAGGTTATGGCCCATGTGGAGTTTCTATCTCTGGTGGGAGGAAACAGGATTTTAAAAAAATAAAATAAGTGGAAGGTGTAGGATGTAAGATGGGTCAAGAGGAAAAATGAAGACCAGAGCGGGTGGGATATTGGGGGCCAGGGTGGCAAGACCGCGTTCCTCACTGCCCAGGGGGTCTTTGAGGCTGGGGGCTGGCGGGGACTCCTGGGCCTCCGGGGTTCTGCCAAAAGCAGGGAGTAGTGAGGTGAGCACTGCAGTCTCGAGGCTGGTGGCAGAGATGAGGCTACGTGTGTGAGCGAGGGGTCCTGTGGGGTGCACAGAGCTTGCCCACCCCTTCCGTCTTGCCGTCGGTGACATGGAGGCTGAGAGAGCCATGTGCTGAGCCAGGGCGCCTGTGCTTCATGGATCCATGAGCTCATTCCTTCCCTCATTCCCTCAACGGTCCTTGCGGAGCCTGTACTGTGCAGCAGCGCCAGGGCAGCCAGAGCTGGGAGGAGTTGAAGGAGGCCGGTGCGGCTTCAGGGACCCCATAGTGGGCTGTATGTGCAGCCGGGGACAGGAAGGGCTCCGTGACACCTGGAGGGGGACATGCAAGGGGATGGGAAAGAGTGAGATGTTAGGGAAGGCCGTGTGAAGCCGCTGAGCTGGGATGAGCAAGGCTTCCTGGAGGAGATGGCCAGCCTGAGCCTGGAAGGATGGGTAGGAGCTGCTGGCTACAAGGGTGTGTTGGTGAGAACCAGTGTGACCTGCCCATCGCTGGTCCTCTCTGGGTCATTCAGCCAAAATGGCATCTCTGAGCTGAGAGGAGTGATGCCCGTAAGGAGCTGGGCATCAGCCCCCAGGAGAGGGGCGGCCCAGGCACAGCCCGTAACCGCAGACTTAGTGAGTCTAGCTAGGGAGACAGTAGAGGGGCCAAAATGAGGACACAGGTCACCAAAATCTTGGCCAGGCCCTGCCACTACCTGGCTCAGTGAACTGCCTCCCTGAGCCTCAGTTTCCCTCATCTGTGAAATGGAGTCAGGAAGACGCGCCTACCGGAACTGCGATAGAGAATTGTATCAGAGCCTGGGGGGGCTGGGGACCAGCCTCCCTGAGCCTCCTTTTCTCTGGCTGAGGAATTGAGGACCTTGTTCGTCCCCCCTCATAAGGGGAAGCTGTAAGGAAAGTGCTTTGAAAGCTGAGCCATCTCCCAGTGGTGCATAATTAGCTTTCCAGAGGATTCTGGTGGATTCCTAGAGCTGAGGGCTGGGGATCGGTGGTGCTGGTTGCTGGGAAGGTTTGCACTTGGTGGGTGTGGAGTTAGCACAGTGAGTCACATCCCCCAGGGCTCTGCGGGGCCTGGGGACACCACTCAACAGGAGAAAACCACCGTGTGGGCTTTGCTTTACTTTCAGGCTTCAAGACTACACTGTTTGAGTTATGAATGTGCATGGGCATTAAATATGCATATATTGAATACGCGTGCTACCTACCCATACTACATCAGATCACCACGAAGCCGAGAGAATGTGATGATTTACATGTGATCAAGGTGGTGTACAAAGCAGCTGTCAATCTTAAAAGTAATTTTAGATGATCTTTATTGATCTTTTTGTAAGATTACAAAAGGATACATGCTCCTGGGAACCATTCCAACGATACTGAAAAGCGCAAAATCAGGTGCACAGCCCACAGCTCCCCCAACACCCAGTGCCAATGGCGCAAGTCCCCCGGCCACCCTGCTTTCTCACTGTTCTCTGCCATGTCACTTTGCAGGCCAGGCCTGGACCTGGGCTGACTGACCGCTGGCCTCAGGACTGACATTTTGTTTTCAGGGAAGTTGATCAGGAATGGTCAGGGCCATGGGAGGCCAGGCCCATCAACTGCCATCTCCCTGGGCACCAATTGGCCTCATGCCCTCCTGGGAGAGGCTTGGGATAGCTGCAGACTGGTGGGGCCACCCAGGAGCCAGGGACCTGAGAGTGGCTGTGTGTGTGTGTGTGTGTGTGTGTTTGTGTGTGTGTGTGTGTGCTGAGAGAGGTGAGGTGGGGCGTCTGTCTGGCGTAGGGCTGAGGATGCTGTCCAGAAACGGCCCCAGCCTAGGGGTCGGGGAACCCCTTGAGGACTGGCTTGTCTTTGCCTTCATTCTCTGTTGTGCTCATGGTGTCAAGAGGAGGAAGGGAGGGAGCAGCCTGGCTGGGGCCTGCACCGGGCCCTGAGAGGTCGCTCATCCAAGGGGTGCTCCCAATAGCTCTGTGGGGCCAGATGTTGTGGGTCTACCCCTTTTACAGATGAGAAAATGGGGGCTCAGAGAGGTGAGAAGTAAGGCCGGTGAGCCACATCTGGGCCCGGCTGGCCTAGGCCTGTGTGTTCCCAAGACACCGTCCTCCCAGGGTGGGGGCATCCCTTTGAGGTGTGTGCGGAGGGCTGGGTGGTAGGGGTTGAGAAGCAGGTCCTTCTCCTAACCCCTGTGGCTCAGAGGATACTCTATGCAGGGCCTGGCCCTGGGGGAACAAGGGAGGGACAGATACGGTCCCTGGGCACTGTGAAGGCACAGGCCCCTGAGACTGCATCTGTTTTCTCAGCCGGGAGACCCCTGGGCCACCCTCTCTGTCCCCACCTCCCAGGCCCTGAAATCCTGCCCTAAGTCTAGGTACCTCTCTTCCAGGGGACGGTTACTACCTGGCCGTGGGCGGGGCCATGGCCCAGCACAACTGGTCCCACATCACCACCGTGCTGCAGGACCAGAAGTTCCGGTGCCGGCTCATCGACAACTCCGAGGATCTGGGCATGGTCAGCATCCAGGGCCCAGCCAGGTGAGACAGGACCGGGAGCCCGCCCCTGGGCACACCTGCTCCCTGGACCCAGGTCCTCCAACAGGCCCTTGGGCAGAACCGCTTCTCCAGAATGGGCCATTCTGAATAGTGAAGCGCTCTGGTAAATCAGAGATGCCATTCTGAATAAATATCTTGAAAGCACTGGAATGCGGATAAGCCCGTAACATGAGTCAGACTGAACTTTGTAGTTGTTCAGTCACGGAGCACCCCAGGATTCCAGAGGGGAGGACAGTCTCTGCGTCACCCGTGCAGTCTAGGAATTACCGTCCACCATCCCAAAGTGGGCAGAACCAGGCCAGGGTTCGCCCTGCTACCTGGCAATTTCTGTATGCCACCTGGATCACATGGGCAGAATAATATCCTACACCGAGGGGTCCCTGGCTCCTCCGGAAACACCTCCCATGACAAGGTGTCTGCATGGCTTATCCATGCATGCATTCCTTCTATAAACACCTGCCAGGCTGTGTTCCCCACCCATGAGAAACCAAGACCCGGGAAGACCCTCCGCTGCTGGCTCATGCACACAGCCACAGAAGAGTCTTGGGCAAAAGGACGGCTGAGCAGGTGTGCACCTTGGACACACCCCTCTGACTGTGCTTCAGAGGCTGGGAGAAGGGACTGGGGGTGGGGGACAGAGGGAAAGGGCAGTCGTGTTAGCAGCCACTCGTGGAGCACCTGTGACTTGCCAAGCCTGAGCCAACATCTTCCATCCCCATAGTAGCCCTTTGAGGTGGTCATAATTGTTCTTATTTTTACTGATGCAGAAACTGAGAAACAGAGAGGTGGAGACATTTGCCCAAGGTCACACAGCTGGTCAGTGCCAGGGCTGATGGGGAAGCGTCCCCCTTTGTGCTCAGAAGCCTGCACACCCTCATTGCCAACCTTTTTCAAGAGTTACAACCCCTCTGTGAGAAAACAGCCTAGTCTAGGCCTCCCACTGGTAACCCCCCAGGATAAGGGGCCAGGACACTCATCTCAATGTGCTTCTTGCCGTCACATCTGCCTTGGGGCTGGACAGGGTGACTGTGCTGGACTGGGCAAGAGGAAGAAGCACGAGATGAGGGCACTGCTTCTGGGTACATGGAGAGTGTCAAAGGGGTGATCTATCTCTGGAAAATGATGGGGGCAGCTTTGGGGCGAGGACGAGAAAGAAGAGATGGAGAGGTGGGGAGGGGTGGGGGGAGATGCGTCTCCAGCCTGCAGGTCGCTGAGGTGAGCACTTTGACGTAGCAGGGCTGTGTCCGGGTGATATCCTGTCAGCCTGGGATTCTGCCGAGACCTCTGGCTGGAGTGCCCAGACCCTGCCACAGGGTCCATTTTCCCTGGCACCTCTCCCTGAGTCCTGGGCCGTCGCTCCCCTCTCAGGCTGCGAGGGACTGAGTTGTTGCTGTCCGTCCAAGTGTATGCACTGCGGTGCTCAGAGGCATGCGGTAGACGCGTGCTTGCTGAATGAACGGATAGAATCAGAGAGGGTCGAGTGCTTTAACATTAACTGGCTTCCGCCAAGAGTTTGACTTGAGGCTGCTCATAGAAAGCAACATGCATTAAGGAGATGCTGGGCAGAGCCCTGCAGGAAAGGAGTGACCCAGCCTTGGTGTTCTCGGGGAACTGCTCCTGGTAGTGGCAACAGCAGGTGCAAAGGCCCTGTGGCAGGCAAGTACGTTTGTCTGAGGCACACCTGGAGGCTAGGATGGAGCAGTGCTCAGAGGGCAGCAGGGTGAGATCCTGGAGGCCCAGTGGCTGCTCCTCTGAGGGAGGGGTGCTGAGCAGAGGAGGAACATGGTTGGGCTTGGGCTTTGGTGGGGGGTCTCTGCTGTTGGGCCAGTGGGCAGGGGACCAGCAGGCCTGTGAGGAGCCCCAGGCCAGGCGAGGAGGCAGGGATGTCCAGGAGAGAGTGATGAGCTGAGTTCGTATGACTCACGGGCGAGGGTTTGGCATTGTGGTGGTTCCCATGGACTGGGCAAAGCTCATAGCACCCGACAGTGGATGGGGTGTGCTGAGAGGGTCAGGGGGAGGGGAGGGAACAGAGACAGTTTCCATGTGCATGATGAGTAGTGGAGGGTACCAGCCACAGCGACAGGGAAAGAGACAGGGATGCGGTGGAATCATGCAGGCCCCAGCCTGGCCCACGGGCAGCTGCAATGCTATGTGCTTTCAATTTCTCACCTGAGTGACCCCAACCTCCACATCTCTGGGGCAGAGGGAGGCGTGTCAAGGCCTGGTCCTTGGAATCCTCCGGCTTCATTGCCACGCCAACCTTAGACAGGGAATGGGGATATTTTTAGTGTGGGGGAGACAGGTGGGCCGTGGAGGGAGGAGGTGGCAGATGGACAGATCAAGGTGCGGCCTGGAGGCGGCCAGTGCGCCCAGCCTCATTATCAGCTACTCCAGGCGGCGGTGGGGGAGGCAGCCAGGGCGGGAAGAGGAGCTCGCTGCCTCCTGGTAATTTCTTAACTTTCTCCTCCAAAATGTCCTCTATCTTTCAAAAATAACCCAAAGTTTCTTAGATGAATAATAATACTGGTGCTGCTGATGAAGGCTGCACTTTCAGACTTGTTATTCAGAACGTGCTCAGCACACCTGCTGGACCACGGAGCAGGGGCTGTGTGAGCTGCTGCCCCATGGAACTTTCTGGAAATGTTCCATAACTGAGCGGTCCAACATGCAGCCACTAAGCCCTGTGTGGCTACTGAGCCTTTGAAATGTGGCTAGTGGGACTGCATTTTTTTTTTTTTTTTTTTATTATTGAGACGGAGTCTCGCTATGTCACCCAGGCTGGAGTGCAGTGGCGCAATCTTGGCTCACTGCAAGCTCCACCTCCGGGGTTCACGCCATTCTCCTGCCTCAGCCTCCCAAGTAGCTGGGACTACAGGCGCCCGCCACCGCACCTGGCTAATTTTTTGTATTTTTAGTAGAGACGGGGTTTCACTGTGGTCTTGATCTCCTGACCTCGTGATCCACCCGCCTGGGCCTCCCAAAGTGCTGGGATTACAGGCGTGAGTCACCGTGCCCAGCCGGGACTGCATTTTTAATACTAGTGAATGTAAACTCAAATAGCCTCATGTGCTGGTGGAGGCTGGGCACGGTGGTTCATGCCTGCAACCCCAGCACTTTGCGAGGCTGAGGTGGTAAGATCACTTGAGTCCTGGAGTTTGAGACCAGCCTGAGCAACGTAGCAAGATCCTGTCTCTAAAAAAACAAAAACATTTTTTTTTCAATTAGCTGGGCATGGTCGTGTACACCTGTAGTCGCAGCTACTTGGGAGCCCGAGGCTGGAGGATCACTTGAGCCCAAGGAGGTCAAGGCTGCAGTGAGCTGTGATTGTGCCTCTGCACACCAGCCTGGGTGACAGCGCGACCTTGTCTCAAGCCGAAATGAAACAAAACAAACCAAAACCATTCTTGCATGACGGGGAGAGACGGTGTCGTGCAGCCCAGAACTGGCCATCACCGTGGTCATGGTTAACACCACGGCTTTGTGTGTGCTTTCTTGCTGGTTCCTCACAATGGCCCATGGCATCACAGATGAGGGACTGGGGCTTGGTAGGGTTGAGGGGTAAGTACAGGGCCTGTGACTAGAACCGGGGCCTCTGACTGGGAAGCTCATGGACCCCTGGAGTTGGGCTTCCCCTGAGGTTGCTGAGCCCACGCCTAGGTCAGAGCCCTTCAAAGCCTTGGACCAGGTGGCAGCTCCAGGCTCCTGCCCCAGGGTCGCTGCCGTGTGGCTGCCACTCAGGGCTGCAGAAAGCATGTGCTTGTCGGGTCTGAGGCGCTGGTATCACTCTCCAGGGCTTGGCACCACGTGGGTGCTGGATGGTTACATAAGGGTCTTGGCCAACTGCACCACAGCTGAGCACCTCAGGCTGACGTAGGTGGCGGCTCCCAGCACTGTGACAATTGGGATTAGGGTCAGCAACACTTCTGGGCAGCCCACCCTGCAGCCTCAACACCTGCTGGGACCCCAGAGAGACAGAAGGGGGGGCATCTCCTAGCAATGGGAGCCTCACCCTGCTGTGCCAAGCCAAGGTGTTCAGTCAGTCCTATTTCAGTCCTATTTACTGAGAGCCTTCTCTGTGCCAGGCACATTGGGATGGGGGGATTCTGTTGGCACAGAGCTCCTTGGGGTGGGTGCTTTGGGGGTGGGTACAACCAACGTGAGAGACACCCTGGCAGGAGACTGTGGGACCTTGGACAACGAGTACCTGACCAAGACCTGGGGAGTCAGGGAGGGCTTCCTGGAGGAGGTGACAGCTGAGCCAAGAGCTGAAGGATGACAAAGGGTTAAGTGGGGACAGGGGAAGGGGTCAGAATGTGGAGGGGCACAAGAGGGCTAGACCTGGAGGTGGGCACCGTGCCCAGGAGGTGAGGGCTTCCTTGGAGACCATGGGTTTTGGCCCCAGTGAGGTCTCCGGTACTTGGGCAAGTGTGAGAGTAGATGTGGTGCTGGGGAAGTGGGGAGCGAACCCCCGCCCTCACAGAGCTTATAAACTAGGGGTGGACCCAGCAAGTCTGTGCAAACTGTCGAGTATGGACTGAGTGTCCAGCGCTCAGGAACATTCCCGGGCCCTCGCTGCACTGTGGGCACTGGGGTGCGGCCCTGCCCTCGGTAGGTGACAGTCGCCTAGGAGGTTGAAATGGCTCTTAGCACCTGCTGGGTGCTAAGCCCAGCTCTCTACCTCCTCCAAGTCTACAGCCTCAGCGTCTCACACCCATGTCAGGCAGAGGACTTTGGGGCCGAGGTACCCGGTTGGAGGGTTAGGTCCAGGAACAGAGCAGGTTGGTGTCTGGAAAGAGCACTTTCTGCAGGGGGCTGGGAGGAGGCCGGAATCTGCTCCAGTCCGCTCTGCCTTGGGCAAGTTACTCTACTCTTTTTTTTTTTTTTTTTTTTTTGAGGTGGAGTCTCACTCTGTCGCCCAGGCTGGAGTGCAGTGACCGGATCTTGGCTCACTGCAAGCTCCGCCTCCCGGGTTTATGCCATTCTCCTGCCCCAGCCTCCCGAGTAGCTGGGACTACAGGTGCCTGCCACCTCGCCCGGCTAGTCTTTTTGTATTTTTTAGTAGAGACGGGGTTTCACCGTGTTAGCCAGGATGGTCTCGATCTCCTGACCTCGTGATCCGCCCATCTCAGCCTCCCAAAGTGCTGGGATTACAGGCGTGAGCCACTGCCCCTGGCCTTACTCTACTCTTCTGTGCAGCACTGAGGCCACCATAGCCAGCTCCTCTCTCGGGCCGTGGCTACCGAAGCAGCAGCTGAGGCCCCTCTGGCCTCTGACGAGTTGGAAACCTAGAGGTACCTGGCGATGTGGATGGTGGACCTGGCCCAGATGCTCTGTTCCTCCTGGCCTGTGGGCTTCAGGGGCATTCTGTGGTTAGATAACCATTCTGGCCTCAGTTCCCCATCTAAGAATCATGAGTCCCATTAGAGCTTTCTCCAAGTCTGCTTCCCCAGGGGTCCTGCTAGCCCTAGCATTACCTGGCTGGAAGGGTGGCTGTCTTGTGTATATTTGGAACGTACATCTGTCTTGGTATATTTTTTTAATCCATGTTTATTGTTGTCTGTCTCATGAGGACAGGGACTTGTCCCACTCATGGCAGGTCCCTGGGGCCTTTCCTGCCCAGGCCCCACCCGTGAGCACTTGCTGACTGAGCGACTTTGCGCTTGCCTGCAGCCGGGCCATTCTGCAGGAGGTGCTGGATGCAGACCTGAGCAACAAGGCCTTCCCGTTCTCCACCCACAAGCTGCTGAGAGCCGCCGGGCACCTGGTAGGTTCCAGCTGGCCACGTCCTCTGGGTCATAGGTGGCAGCATGGTGTGAGGGGTATCCTGGGGGATCTGGGGGCTGGGGACTCTCGGGCAGGTTCCTTTACCTCCCTGGCCTCGGTCCCCAACTGTGAAGGGGGGCAATGGGACCCGGCAGCCCTCCCACAGGCTTTTGGGAGCTTGGAGAGGTCATGGGGATCAAAGTCACAGAGTCTTCCATCCATCCCCAGTGCCTGGTGCGTGCCAGGGACTCAGTCTCAGGGAAGGGGGCCTCGGCCTCACCGCCCACATCACCACCTATTGTATCCCCTCCTGAAAGGCGCAGGGCAGCCCTCCCGAGGCCGAGTGACCCCCTGGAAACAGGAGGACCAAGCTCTGCTGAGCAGTAGCCAGCTCCGGAGGTCTCCATGTGGCAGCCTCCCAGCTGCCATTGTTGGCGTGGGAGGAGGGGCTGCTGGGGTGGGAGCACAGCCAGTCCCCAAAGAGCACCCCACATATCCCCTGCCAGCTCGAGAAAGTCTCTATCCTGAGGGCCAGGGCCCACCCCTTCTGAGGTGGTGGTGGTGTCTGGTGCCAGGACTCCATGCGACCCGGCCCCAGGCAGGAGGCTCCCTCAGAGACCAGGATCGGGGCCCAGGTTCTAGTTCTGGGCCAGCACGTCCCTCTTCTGGGCTTCCTTTCCTTGTTGGAAAACAGGCATCTTGGCATCTGCTTTGACTTCTCGAGGCTGAGATGAGGATGGTAAACACAGAGCCCCTGTTTGCCGAGGGCTTCCTGTGTGCCAGACACTGTTCCGGGAACATCACAGCACGCTTTCCCATGTAATCCTCGCCGCAGCGCGGAAGGCTCTGTTACGGGGTCTCCCAACCTTAGCACGACTGACATGGTGGAACAGATCCTCTCTGCTCTGGGGGCCCTCCTGTGTGACACAGGTGTGTGACAGCCTCCCTGGCTGCCGCCTGCTAGGTGCCAGTGGCACCCACTGTTGTGACAGCCACAAGTGTGTTCAGACATGGGCAAAGGTCCGCTGGGGGCAGGATCACCCGTTGAGAACCTCGGTACATGACCACCCTGCTTGTTTGCAGGGGTGTAAGCCATGTAGCAGCAGCAGGGACCGGGCCTCCAGAGCCCTCCAGCACTCCTGCTGCAGGAGATGTTGCCCTGCGTGACGAATGTTACCCAGACGGAGCTCAGAGAGGCTGCTCAGGGCCACCCGGCTACAGAAACCCAGAAACCCCCGATATGTGTCAGTGACACGGATGTGGCCTTCAGGAGAGGGTGGGCGGGTGCACGGCCGCATTTGGAGGCAGCTCCCTGTCTCTCCTTCCTGTATGTTCGTCTGGGGTTTGGGTGGGGAAAATGCTAAGGAAGGTTGGGGAGGAGCGAGGTCCTGGCCTGCGGAGGGACTGGAGGTCCTGGGAGACAGATCTGGGTTCCGTTAGCAGATAAACAACGTGGCGATGACTGTCAGGGAGGAGGCAGCCAGAGACCAGGGAGATCCCGGCGGCTCTGCTCTCACCTCCCCTCTCCAGAGGCTGCACAGGGGCAGGAAGCAGGGCTGGCTGTGTCTAGCTTGCTTCCTGCCTCTGGTGCGAAGCTGCCTGCTGGGACCAGAGAGGGTGGGCGCTGAGAGAGAGCAGCACAGCTGGATCCAGGCCACATGGCCTTCAGACGGCCTGACTCCAGCTCCAGCAGGCCGGCCACGGGGTCCACACAGCATCCAGCTTTGTCTGCAGCTGGGCTCTGGTTTGCAGAAGGGGAGGGGAACCATGGGTTCTCCCACCTTGCTGAGGCTTGGCATAGGTGCTGCCTCTGTATGGTTTGGCTATAGGAGGGGGAGACAAGCAGGTGGGAACACGTCCCCTCCCATGTGAGGCCCAGCAGCCTCGCCCCCACCCGCACGGCCATTCCAGCAAGCTGCTGGGGCTTGTTCTCACACAGGCGGCTCCAGCTGCCTCCCCTCCCCTGGGGCTGGCCCTTTCCTGGCCCTGGCGGCCTCCCCAAGCCTGGACCGTGGCTGCCTGGGTCCACCTCCACCTGTGTGGCCTAGGAGCCAGGCCAGGCCAGGTGCTTGCTAAGCTGACACAAAGGTTCTGCTTCCAGGATGACGTCCCCCAGAGGAACAGGCCAAGCCAAACACAGCATTCGGGGTGTAGGGGGTGCAGGGACGGTCACAGGGGCCACTTCTCCCCACAGTCTCCTGCTCATTGGTATAAAATAACTGGTGTTATACAAACACGTCACGGCTGCATAAAATACTGCTCATTGCTCAGTTTCCAACCATCACTGCACATAGGATTCAGCACAGGGGCTGAGTGCAGACCTCGCTTCTAGCAAGCCCACTTTGGGCACGATCCTTGCCACCTCAGAGCGAGGATGCTGGGTCTGTGGGCAGGTCTGGTGAGCTGCTGCACGAAGCTCGTCTGGCTGGGACATGGTGGTCAGTGGCATCTCAGAGGACTGTTGGGGACATTCATAGCCTGCCAGCGAGTTAGCGAAAACCCCTCTAATCCCATCCCCAGAGAAACCAGGGTTGACAGTGGAGTGCGTTGCCTGCTATCTTCTTCCCGTCATCTGTGACTGTCTGTGGATTTTAAAACGTAATCAGGGCATCCCTTGCAGTCTGTACACACTGCTTTATTCTCCCGAATGTCGTGACTGTTTTCCTGTTCCTTTGAACGTTCCCTGAGAACCACTTGGAACCCTCAGCTGCATCTCCAGTGCCCTGGGCATGGATTTCACACTGGACCCACCTCTTTGCTTTGGAAGTGGCCCCGGGAGGAACTTCCCTTGAACACCATCCTCCCAATAGACCCTGACTATTGGTCTGAGAGAGGGTAGAGCTGGACCCACCGGGTTGGAGGTGTCTGCGGTTCATGGTCCCGGCCTTCTGAGTCACTCTGTGGGGTGTTGTTCTCTGTCCGTCGGTATTCTGCGCCCCTCGCTTGCCCGGTGCTACCCTAGGTCTCAGGCGGAGTGGGAGAGAAGCACAATGCTTTCTAGGCCGGGGTCCCTGCCTGTGGGATGGGTGGGAGGGGAAACACAGGGGAGGCGGGACATGAGCGTCAGCTGGCGTGCGCGATCCTGGGGACACAGGAAACAGGCGGTGGGGAGGTGTTGCACGCGTAAGGAGGCTCAGCTGCCAGGAAACACGCCGTGCGCCGGCCATGGCGGTTATCCGTGGTGTACCTCCCAGCACGGTCAGCTCACGTTGAACCACTTGGGACTCTCAGTCAAGCACTAGTGTTTTACTAAACTTAAGGATCCGTTCCCAGTGCTGTGCTTCTCGCCCTCTCCCTCACCGGCGCTGGAGGGGCTCTGGAGTGAACTCTGGACATGCTACCTGGGAGCCTGCTGGGTGCTGGACTGGGGTTCCAGGATGGAAGATGTGGCTCCTGCCCTTGATGGCCGAGTGAGGTTGGGGCCCAGGAAGGGACCTGCAGCCACAGCCCAGCCTGTACTGGAGAGAGGTCCTGGGCAGGGTGAGTGGTGACCACAGGCCAAGGGGTTCTCATGGAACCGAGAGTCCCACAAAGATGGCCACAGAGAACTGAGTGTTGGCAAGAAACAGACAGGGTGGGGCAAGGCCCCGAGTGTCTTGGCCTCTGGGCTGAGAAAAAAGTGTGGCCCTTGTTGGGGAGCTCTGCCCTGGGACTGACCCCAGGGCCTGTGGACGAGCTGGCTGGGAGCCCATATCAGCTGCCCCTGCTCCACCTGCTACCCACTAGCATTCTCCCCGTCTCTGCAGGCCCCATCCCAACACTTCCCGGCCCCCATGGCAGGACCAGGGCAGCAGATGCCCCGGGTGCCTGAGGGCAGGCTTCCATCCCCCAACAGCCCCAGCCAGGAGCTCGTTCCTGCTGACAGCCAGTGCCCCAGGGCCACACTCCTTAGGAAGACGGACGGCCTTAGCGCACACAGATTTACTGTCACCTGGGCTGAGTGACTGGTTCTGTGGGGTCACTCCCATGCTCATGTTCTTGGAGTCCACGGGGTCCGTCGGGGACAGGCTGGAGGTGAGCTGGGGCTGACCATCTTCACCTAGAGACCCTGATGCCCAGCACTGAGCATAGCCCCACTGGCTTCTCATCCTCCTCCCTCCTTGTCCTCCCGGCAGCTCTCTGGAGTGGCCACTATGGGCCTGGCGGCCAGGTCTGTGTGTGTCTGGAGGACGACTGCGGCCCTCAGGGGTTTGAAGTTGCTGGGTGGCCAGTAGGTCCAGCTCCCATGAGATGGGGCCAGGGACTCGAGGAGTGGGCACCGCCAAGGGTGTGGAGGACAGAGCTGCCAGGGATCCTGCCCTCAGTGACTTCTGCCTTCTCTTGAGGGCCCCGGGGAGGTGTGGGCCAGGAGAGCAGAGGTTTTGGGCCCTTAGTGTCAATGTTATAGTTTTTGCTGACCTGGGGGCTGTCCCTCAAAGTGGCCAGGGCCATGCACTCCCAGGTGGCCCCAGCCTGGGACACAGTGCCCTCCCCATTTCCTGGCCAGCAAGACAGATGGGGATACAGCCACTGGCCACAGCCAACTCCCCCTGTAGGGGGGCCTCACAGGTAGGTGAGAGATGGGAGTTGAGTCAGCCACAGACCCTGGGGGTGGTTTGAAACCAAAGCGTCCATGTTACCCAAGGCTCCGTGGAGCTCAGGCCAGAAGCCTGGCTTCCCATCCTGCCCCATCCTTCTGCGGGACGCCTCTCTGGGCCTCAGTGTCCCCACCTGTAGCACAAAGTCTAGCACAATGTCTGAAATTCTTTCCGGGCCATTCCATAAGTCTGTCCAGACACTCTGGATTCTCTGAATCCAGGGAGAATTTCATATTCTCCTAAATAATATCTGGTGCTGGCTTCAAAATGTGTTGATGACATATCCCTCAACGTGAAGAAACGCTGGGCTGGAGCGTGGACCTGAGCCAAGTATTTATAGGCGATCAGTTGAGCTCCAGCCAACCAGATGCAGGAGAGGAATGTGTGTGCCTGCACCGTCAGCGGAACCTCTGGGTTGAAGGCAGATGCAAGGGCCGATGAGGACAAGGGCCAGAGCTGCAGAGCCAGGACCCGGGTACAAGAGCGGGTGCCTGCCACTGCCCAAAGACCCTCCTCACCACCAGACGAATTGGGCGCAATTCCCAGCTGAGCACTGCTGCTTTCTGCACTGATTCTTCTCTGAGAGGCTGGGATCTGACCCAGGCCGCCACGATCCCTGGACTGCTAGAGGAAGAAGCAGGGTGGGGAGAGTTATTGTCCTCTCAGCAGCCAGCAGACCAGCTGTCCTTGCTCCCCGAATATCTGCCTCGAGGCCAGCAAGATTCCCCGTGGGTCGGTGCTCTCCCGGCGTGTCTCCTGGAGCTCCGCTTGGCCAGACGCGGTGTTCCCAGAGCCCCTGCTGAGGACAGGCCCCGCTGCGAAGCAGCACGCTGGGCTGGGAGCACTCCGTGGGGCACGGCGATAAAGTGATTTTCTCTGAAAATTAATTTCAGCTCGAAAGGAAATTGAATCTCTTTTCCTGCCAGCGAGAAGTCCTAGTTGTGGCGCTATTAGGATTTGATTAGTTCAGGATGGAGCAGTCCTGCACCCACACACGTTAGATAACCATGACATGCCAGTCGGAGACCAACCGGGTTCCGGCCACTGCCTAAACACTCACTTTACAGAACCTGTGCAGATTTGCTGAGGCCTGAGACAGATACCCAATGTCATGGGCAGGTTCCCTGATGCAGCACAGAGAGATTGGTGGCCGCAGGCTGGGGAGCCATGTTTCCTGTCACGGGTTAAGCTGCTGCCTTGACAGTGTGAAGTGCCTGGGCCCCAAGGGGAGGTTGGAGCAAGGGTGTTTGTGGAGTGGATGGTGGGAAGCTTCGACCTGCCCCGGGTTTGCTGCTTCTGTCTGGGGCAACTGACCTCATGCAGAATTGGGTGCAGAGGGCCCTGAGCTGGGGGCCTCGGAGGCTTCAGGGGCAATCGGTTCCAGGTTCTCATCTTGCCCTTGAAAGGAAAGAAAAAGTGTGATCCCTCCCCTCAGCCATCATCAGGGGCATGGGAGACAGCCCTGTAACAAAAGACAGGTTCACAAGAGAAAAGCACACCAGATATATTTAATCAAAGCTTTATATGACACGGGAGCCATCAGAAAGGGGGACCCAGAGGTCCAGGGAAGACGGTTCCGGTGCTCAGGGTCGGTGAAGAACGGGCATGTGGACAGGTGTCAGATGGCAGGGGATGCCTGTGGGGATGGACTGCGGGGAGGCCAGCTAGTCAGCCGTGCAGATCCCCCTTGGTCTCTCCATGCAATGCTCCTCACTCCCAGGCATGGGGCAGGATCCCTGGAGCTAGGGTCTTATGACCCACAGTCAGACAAGGTGGGCGGAGAACATCTTTAGGGCCAGTTGCTCCCCAGAAAGGTGGGGAAGGATTGTGTTGTATTTCTAGGTCTCGTGGCTGGCTTTGGGGGAGAGGGCCTCTACTGTCCATGACCCACCTGGGGAAAGAGGAATTCTGGCTTTTGTGACTTGCTGTGGGAGAGAAAGAGGGCGGGAGACAGGAGGGGAGGAGGAGGTCGGAGAGAGACTTGGGCTGCACCGGAGGCCTTCTGGTCTCCTGTAGTCCCGAGTCCTCATGCCAGGTGCCCTGCTTGGGCGATCATGGTCTGAATCCTAGAACCCTTGCAGCAGATGAGCCTCGAGCCTGCTGGCCACTGTGGTGGGGGCTGGCGAGAATGGGTACCAGTGCTCTGTGGCCCAGGGCAGGAGGCCTCCTGCACCTGTCCACTGACCGACACTTGCCACCCAAGTGGCCTGAATGGAATGGGACAGGCAGGGTGGGTTCCTCTCACCCTTGGGGACCAATGACATCCCACAGAACTCCCTACAGGGCCTGGAAGAGTCTGATCTCCAGAACCTTCCAAAAAGAGAGGGTCTTCAGGCCAATTTGGGGGGAGAGAGCCATGGTCATAGTAATGATGTTTGCCTAAGTGTGGGGGACTCGATGGGCCTCAGCCCCGCCCCACGTGATCTCTTTCCACAGAGGGATCCTCTCTCATCACAACCTACAGTCCAGGAGTCTGAGCCCTAGCAAACGACACCAGTGGCAGGTGGCTCTGCAGGTTTCAGGAGTCATTCCCCTCCTGTCCAGGCTGACTGGCTGGGAACAGTGCCTGGCCACTGGGAAGACTGGCACCAGGCAGCCCTGTGGGTCCTGAGCCCTCGCCCCCAGCCGGGGCCAAGCAGAAAAGGGGCTCAGCTCCCAGCAGGGTCCATGCTGTCACAAAGGACCCCTGCCCCAACCCTTTATTTGCAGAGCTAAATCTGCTCATAACAGACATGTCACTCCAGGTGACTGATTAGTTCCATGGGTGGAGAGGTCCGCTGTGCCCCACGCTTCATGGGTTTGATTCCAAAGCACCTATTCCTAAACAGGAGGCAGAGTTCGCCTCACCTTGGTCTTCCTCCCTCCCAGCTCAACCCCCACCTGGCCAGGTATCTGCTCTGGTCTGACCCTCAAACTGCACCCAGGTGAGGTCAGGGGCCCAGGCTTGAAGGTGCGTCCCCGACAGATTCTTTCAACAAGAATCATGTGTCATAAACTCTGTCTGGATCTGAGAACATTGTCAGTTTACCTCACTCCTCTCACCCCTGGAGGATGTGGGTTTCCAGGCTGACAGTTATGTTCGAAGCTCTGTGCTTCAAAGATACTGTTCTACAGTAGATTAGCATCTACTGGAGCCATGCCAAGGGATGGTTTCAAGGTTTCAGGCCTCTCTCTCTGTCTTATTTATTTGAGATGGAGTCTCACTCTGTTGCCCAGGCTGGAGTGCAGTGGGGCGACCTTGGCTCACTACAGCCTCCGCCTCTCAGGTTCAACCAATTCTCCTGCCTCAGCCTCCCAAGTAGCTGGGACTACAGGTGCCCGTCACCACACCCAACTAATTTTTGTATTTTTAGTAGAGATGGGATTTTGCCGTGTTGGCCAGGCTGATCTCAAACTCCTGGCCTCAAGTGATCCGCCCAACTAGGCCTCCCAAAGTACTGGGATTGCAGGCGTGAGCCACCGCGCCCAGCCTCTCTCTGCCTCTTTCTCTCTCTCTTTCTCTTTCATTTCTCCCTCCTTCTCCTCCCCACGTACCCCCTCTGCACCCTGCCCACTCTGATGCCTGTGCATGCCCCAGTGTTTTCCATGCAGGGATTCACTGGTGTTTTTCCCATTTGGTACCTACTGTGCTTTCTGCAATCTGACAGCTCATGACCAACCATCTTCACTTCTGGAGCATTCTCTACTGTTATCTTTTTAAGTACCACCTTTTCCCCGCTCCCCACCCGCCTGGTCTCTCTGGTGTCTCCTTGACCTTCTGTTGGACACAGGATGCAGCTTCCTATCTGGCCTGCGGCCATTCCCTCACATTCCCCAAATTCCCATCTCTGTGTCTACACCCTCTGCCTCCCCTGGCTCCTCCGTTCCTGTGGCCCAGGATGTCGAGAAAGTGCTGGTCACTTAGTTCCTAGCCTCAGTTTCCCATGAAGAAAAGGAGTTGGTTTGTTGGCTGGTTTGTTAGTTTAAGTGTACAGTTCGGTAGTGTTAAGTATGTTCCTATTGTTGGGAAACAAACCTCTAGAATGTCTTCATTTTGTGAAACTGAAGCTCTGTCCCCATTGAGGCAACTCCCTTTCCCCCTCCCCAGCCCCTGTGCCCTCCATTCTGCTCTCGCTGTCTATGAATTTGGTGACTCCAGGGACCTCATATGAGTGGAATCAGACAGGATTTGTCTTTCTGTGACTGGCTCCCTTCACTTAGCATGACGTGTTTATAATGTGTTCATCTGCATTGCGTTATGCATCCAAATTTCCTTTCTTTTTAAGGCTGAATAACATTCCTTCGTGCAGATAGAACACATTTTGTCTGTTCGTCATCTGTTTTTGGTGTTTTTGTTTTTGTTCTTTGAGACAGGGTCTTACTCTGTCACCCAGGCTGGAGTGTAGCGGCGCGATCTCAGCTCACTGCCTCAACCTCCTGGGCTCAAGTGATCCTCCCCGCTTCAGCCTCCCAAGTAGCTGGGACTACAGGCACACGCCATCACACCCAGCTAACTCTAAAATTTTTTGTAGAGACAGGGCTTCCCTGTGTTGCCCAGGCTGGTCTCAGACTCCTGGGCTCAAGCAGTCCTCCTGCCTTGGCCTCCCCAAGTACCGGGATTACAGGTGTGAGCCACCATGCCCCACTTGTTCATCCTCTGTTGATGGACACTTGGGTTGCGTCTACCTCTTGGCTATTGTGAATAACCCTGTGAACATGAGTATGCAAATACCTCTTCGAATCCCTCCTTTCAATTCCTTTGGGTGTATACGCAGAAGTGGGATTGCTGGATCACATGGAAGTTGTATTTTTAATGTTTTAAAACCCTGTTTTCCACAGTGCTTGCACCATTTTCCATTTCCACCAACAGTGCACAAGGGCTCCAGTTTCTCCACATCCTCACCAACACTTGTTACTTCCTTTTTCTTGTTTTTATAATTGTCATCCTCATGGGCACAAAGTGATAACTCACTGTGACTTGGGTTTGCGTGCCTCTGATGGGTAGTGATGTGGAGCATCTTTTCCTGGGCCTGCTGGCCATTTGCATTTGTATTTGGGAATTGTTGATTCAAGTCCTTTGCCCATTTTTTTTTTTTTAGATGGAGTCTCGCTCTGTTGCCCCAGCTGGAGTGCAGTGGCACAATCTCGGCTCACTGCAGCCTCCACCTCTTGGATTCAAGTGATTCTCCCGCCTCAGCCTCCCGAGTAGCTGGGACTACAGGCACACACCACCACGCTCAACTAATTTTTTAAAAATATATATATATATATTTTTGAGATCCGTAGTCCAGGCTGGAGTGCAGTGGCGCGATCTCGGCTCACTGCAAGCTCCGCCTCCCGGGTTCACGCCATTCTCCTGCCTCAGCCTCCTGAGTAGCTGGGACTACAGGCGCCTGCCACCTCGCCCAGCTAGATTTTTGTATTTTTTTTTTAGTAGAGATGGGGTTTCACCGTGTTAGCCAGGATGGTCTCGATCTCCTGACCTCGTGATCTGCCCGTCTCGGCCTCCCAAAGTGCTGGGATTACAGGCTTGAGCCACCGCGCCCAGCCAAAAAAAAAAAATATTTTTAATGGAAACAAGGTTTCACTATGTTGGCCAGGATGGTCTCGAACTCCTGACCTCAGATGGTCCTCCCACCTTGGTCTCCCAAAGTGCTGGGATTACAGGCATGAGCCACCACACCTGGCCCCTTTGCCCATTTTTAATGGTGGTATTTGACTTTTTATTAAGTTGTAGGAGTTCTTTATTCTGTCTGGGTAGAAGGCCCTTATCCTATATAAGACTTGCAAATGTTCTCTCTCATCCCGTGGGTTGCCTTTTCACTCTTTATTAGTGTCCTCTGATGCACGAAAGTGCTTGTGATGAATGTCCTTCCATCTGACTTTTGCTTTTGTGACCTGTGCTTTCAGTGTCCTCTCCAGGAAACCCTTGCCATTTTCAACTCCCCATGCTTTCTTCCAGAGGCTGTACAGCTACAGATCTTACCCTTATGTCTTTGTTCCATGTCTAGTTAATTTTTGGACATGATGTAAGGTAAGCGACCAGCTTCACGCTTCTGCACGTGGCTATCGGATCCTCCCAGCACCACTTGTTGGAGACGCTTTCCCTGTGAGTGGCTTCAAGCGCCCTTGTCGAAATCGTGTGAACACATGCGTAACAGTTCATTTGACTTCGCTTCCTGCAACTTTGCTGACTCCGTTTAATATTTTCAGCAGGATTTTTTGCGTGGAATTTTCGGGATGTGGAAAGGTTTTGAACAAAACCTGACATAAGGCCCTTCCTGCTGATCTTCCACAATTCTGTGACTCCATCGACGGCCGGGAGTTCCATCTTGCAATTTGGGGCTTTCAGAGCCCACCTGAGCCAAAGTGGCCAAGGGCCACGTGCCGGGACCATGTGCTTGGTGCACACATGCCATCCCTGGTTGATGGGTCAGACGAGGGCACTGAGGCCGAGTGGGCCGACCCCCATGGGCGCTGGGAGATGCTGTGCCCACCCAAGCCCAGCTGACTGGGAGCCCATGTTCCGGATGTCCTCACTTGGCCTGTCCCTTTCCTTGTGGGTCACCACTTCGAAGAACTGGGGACCGATCCCACTCCACTGTTTTGGTGGAGAAAAATGCAAGATGCCTCAACAACCAGTGATTCTGTGATGTTAGAGAGGCCCCTGGATTTCCCCAGACTCCCTCACTTTGTCGGGAAGCAGGTGTGGTCCCCGTTTTCCTCCTTCATTCAAGGACTGTTTCGTGGGCCAGGCTGTGCACGGGGTATGATGGAGACCCGGACCCAGCTGACTCCATCCTTGCTGAGCTGCTGGAGCCAGGAAGCTCCCTCCCTTCCACCCGTGAACTCCAACCCTCTCACTGAGCTGGGTGACGGGTCTTTGTCTGAACAGGGATCCACAATTGGAGGGCCGTGGATAGGTGCACTTTAAAATTTATTTTTCCTGTTTCAAAATGTGATTGGCTTTGAGCCCTGAGATCCTCCATAGGCTGTCTAAAATTAGAACCCCGTTGACAAGGCAATCTTTGTCAGGGGCCTACGGCTTGCACCAGGGAAGCAGGGAAATGTCAACAGTACATTTTCTGTGTCAATTTTGAGTTTTGTAGGAGGCCTGGGCAAATGGCAACCTAGAGCAATTTGCGCTATTTCCAAAGCTTTTAGAATCGAGCCCCTCGGAGGCCATGTGATTAAAGTGTCAGGTTTATAAGGAGCTGCCCCTGTGGTTGGGAGAGCAGACTCTGCCCTCCCTCCCACAGATGTATCCCAGCGGGAGCTGTACGGGGAGGGCCTTTCCGCTCAGAACAGCGGTGGAATCAGCTCCTCCACTGTCTGGGATCCTGCAATCAGCCTAGCTCTCCCCATTCCTTTTGTGAGCTCTGTGGTCCCAGGGCTGAGCACTCAGGCCTTCCCATGGGAGTCAGTGGTTCAAGGGTTTGCCCGAAGGTGAGGACGCAGACTCTAGTTACTGGGTGTGGACGTGCCATGCACCCGAACCAAGTGTGTGAGGAAAATCCCGTCTCCTGTGCAAGGAGCCCCACACGCTGCCTGTGGCCTCCACAGAGCCAAGTGCTAGCCTGATGTGCAGATGTGCAGGACACACCCTCCCAAAGACACCAGCTGTCCTTAGCAGAGCTGGGTGTGCCTAGGCCCGGCTCAGTGCCTCTGGGAGCCTCTGTGTCTGCCTCAGCCCATGGACATGATTGACAGTGTTCCCACCGTTGCATGGGCCACGGAGGGACGAGATGAAGCTTAGCTCACGAGCACATAATAGGCACTGTCACTTCTGCAGGGCTTGGGGTCACCATGTCTTTCACAGTCAGGTATCCACAGCCCCACAGGCCTTTCTCTCCTGCCTCCCACCATGTCCGCTGCCCAGCACCTGGCCTTTGCACCCTCACCTGGAAGGTCCGTCTGCGATGGCAGTCTCCTGCTCTGCCTGCCAGCCTGGTCTCGCATCCCAGGCAGGGGCCTTGCTTTTAGGCCTCTTTCCCACCCAGAACATGGCTGTGCTCACGGGCGAGCTGAGTCCTGAAAGGCAGAGCCTATGGCTGTCTTCAGAGCCCTGTGCTGGGCTGAGTCTGACCAGAATGGTGGGTGATGGGCTCCTCGGACAACGGGCTTGGCACCTGGCCGTCCCCTTCCCTGATGCCTCTGTCCCCACCGAGCGCAGCCAGGGTGGTGTCCCTTGAGCTGGGCTGCTGCCTTCCCCGTTCCTCGCAGATGTGTCTCAGAGCTTCTGAAACAGATAAAGCTGGGCTCCCAACCCCGTCTTACAGATAAGGAAGGGAGAGAAGCTTGCCCCAGGTCACTGCTGTGGACTAAATGGTGACCCCCAAAACATATGTCTACATCCTAACTCGCCAGAACCTGCCTTATAACTCGCCTTATTTGGAAATAGGATCTTTGCAGGTGTAATTAAGGTCAGGATCTGCAGATGACATTATGTAGGGCTAGGGAAGGTCCTAACTCCAGTGACAAGTGTCCTTAGAAGACACACAGAGGGGAGGCTGTAGGGCTGAGGCAGAGATCACAGTGACGCAGCCACAAGCTGAGAGGCACCTGGAGGCGCTCAGAAGGACGCTCCCTGGAGAGTGGAAGGGTGGTCTCCAGAGCCTGCAGAGGGAGCGTGGCTCACCCACATGGTGAATTTGGATTTTGAGCCTCCAGAACTGAGAGGGAGTTTCCTGCTATTGATGTAAGCCACCAGTTGTGGTCATTTGTTATGACAGACAGGAAACCAACCCAGTCCTGGAGAAAATCTGAGGTCTCCAGACAGCAAACCTGCCATCTCCCCTTCCCAAAGGGGACTCCCTACTTCTCCTCAGAGATTTCCGGAGCAGCTGGAGGGAGCAGCTCTTCAAGACCCCATTTCTTGGTGGCAGTCTGGCTGGGACCCAGGGCCAGCTGGTAATCATGGTGACGGTAGGAGCTGTCCACCAGGAAGTGGTAGCCTGGGCCTGGACCTCGGCCATCTTACATGGCCACATCTAAGCCATGACCTTGTCCCCCAGGTCCGGGCCATACGGCTGTCCTTCGTGGGGGAGCTGGGCTGGGAGCTGCACATTCCAAAGGCGTCCTGTGTGCCTGTATACCGGGCTGTGATGGCCGCAGGTGCCAAGCACGGCCTCGTCAATGCAGGGTACCGTGCCATCGACTCCCTGAGCACTGAGAAAGGTGAGTGCAGGGTCTGGTCAGCACAGGGCACGGGACAGAGAGGGAGGGGGGCTGGTGGGGGGTGACGCTTGAGACACCTGGAGGCCGAGAAGCTGTTTACCTTCCCTGTGTTGTCACCCGGCTTCCTTCTTTCCACACCATGATTTCCTCCCTCACGCCCCAGCGCCCGACATCCTCCGTTTCCCCAAACCCTCTTGCTGCCCAGGGTCTTCGTGCAGGGCCCCAGGGACCGTGTTGGGATCTGCGACACCTGCACACACCTGGACTCAGAGAGCTGAGGTGCTGCCCGGCACCTGGGGGGCAGGCCCAGGCAGGGTTGGCATTGAGGGCCTTGGTTTCTCAGAACTGTGAAGAATAGAGCAGGGGAGCAGGTGCTGTGGCCTCTGAAAGAAGCCCAGACCCTTGTCCACAGCAAGGATGGGGGCTCAGAGCGGGCTTTGGGCAATTCCCCAGGGTGTCGGTCACCCAGCTTGGGCATTGGGCAGCTCCCCTGGGTGTTGGGCACCCAGCTTGGGCATTGGGAAGCTCCCCCTTCACGAGCCCCTCCCTGACACCCCCACCTGAGGGTGCAGAGGGCTGCAGTGCTGATGGGCAGTCTGCTTGGGGAGGGGGAGTCACCCCAGGGAACCTTCTGGAGTTGGGGATGCCCTGCCTCTTGCCCAGGTGACTAAGCAGCTCTGAGAGTGTGGGTAGGGGCTGGAGGGGGTGGATTTAGGCAGCATCCTCATGCATCTCCTGAAGGGCTTATCCCCCTTAGGGTGGCACCAACCCGGTGGTTTCCTTTCCCACAGGCTACCGGCACTGGCATGCAGACCTGCGGCCTGACGACAGCCCCCTGGAGGCAGGCCTGGCCTTCACGTGCAAGCTTAAGTCACCGGTGCCCTTCCTGGGGAGGGAGGCCCTGGAGCAGCAGCGGGCTGCAGGCCTCCGCCGGCGCCTGGTGTGCTTCACCGTGGAGGAGTGAGTATCCCGCTGTCCCGCACCCACCCGGAAGCAACTGCCGACAGCCAGGGCAGGCAGGCGCTTCTCAGTCCCCCAGTCAAAGCCCCTGGTACCAACACTTCCCATGTGCCAGCCATGCTCTTCCAGAACACACCCAGCAGCCCACTGCAGATAAGGAAATCAAGGCCAAAGAGAGAGGCCATCTGGCCAGGTCACATGCTGTTAAAGGCAGAAAGGCAGAGAGAATTTGCTCTTTATTTTTTTTTTTGAGACAGAGTCTCACTCTGTTGCCCAGGCTGGAGTGCAGTGGCACGATCTCGGCTCACCGCAACCTCCGCTTCCTAGGTTCGAGTGATTCTCCTGTCTCAGCCTCCCAAGTAGCTGGAATTATAGGCGCCTGCCACCATACCCAGCTAATTTTTGTGTTTTTAGTAGAGATGGGGTTTTACCATGTTGGCCAGGCTGGTCTTGAACTCTCCTGATCTCGTGATCTGCCTGCCTCAGCCTCCCAAAGTGCTGGGATCACAGGCGTGAGGATCCCAAAGTGCTGGGATTCAAACCAGGCCAGTGTAAGGTTGCACACCTGGGGTCCCTCCCAGGCCACACTCTTCGAATGCAGGTCTCAAAAGAGAAAGGTGCAGCCAAGCCCAGGCCACCCCGCTGCGGCGGGTCTAGGCTGAGGGCCTTGGGAGGGTGAACCCAGGGAGCCTGGCCTTCCAGTCACTGCGCCATGACCTCCCATCCTGTTCTGGTTCAGTTTCCCCACAGCCCTGTGATGGGGGGAGAGGGACTCTGCTGGGGCCACCATCCTCATTTACAAATGGAGACCACATGGTGCCAAGGAGCAGGGGACTCAGGTCCGGTCACACGGCAGAGATGGAAGGAGAGACTCTGCCTGAGGTTGACCTGACCTCCTGCTGTCCCCACGGAGAGTGGCTTTGAGCATGCTGCTGGAGCCCGGTGCTCCCTGAGCTACTGGGAGAGTTTGGATTCCAGGAACCCGAGTCCCACTTGGGTTGCAGGGCAGTCTGAGAAGATCAAGCCCTGCTCAGAGGCCCTCCCGTGGTGCCGGTGGGGGTCCGAAGCACAGGTCTCCGGGCAAGTGGGCAGCTTTGGGCTCTGTGGACGTGGAGCTGACAGCCAGCTGCAAACACGGCCACTTCTCCCAGGTTTCTGGAGCCTTCAAAAGGAGTGTCAGAGTGAGGAGGGGAGGGAGAGGGAGGTTGAGGGAGAGGGAGGTTGAGGGAGAGGGAGGGTGAGGGAGAGGGAGGGTGAGGGACAGGGAGGGTAATGGAAAGGGAGGGTGAGGGAGAGGGACAGGGAGGGTGAGGGACAGAGAGGGTGAGGGGAGAGGTAGGGTGAGGGGAGAGGAGGGTGAGGGAGAGGGAGGATGTGAGAGAGGGAGGATGAGGGAGGGAGAGGGAGGGTGAGGAAGAGGGAGGATGAGGGAGGGAGAGGGAGGATGAGGGAGAGGGAGGGTGAGGGGAGAGGGAGGGTGAGGAGAGAGGGAGGATGAGGGAGAGGGAGGGTGAGGGGAGAGGGAGGGTGAGGGGAGAGGGAGGGTGAGGGGAGAGGGAGGGTGAGGGAAGAGGGAGGATGAGGGAGAGGGAGGGTGAGGGGAGAGAGAGGGTGAGGGGAGAGGGAGGGTGAGTGGGGCCGTGCTGTCTTTGTCCTGTGGCTTCTCCCTGGGTGCCTGTCAGGCTCTCCCTTTCACGTGACAGCCTGTCCAGCTCCTAGGATCAGTCCAGCTCCTGGGATCAGCTCAGCTCCCAGAGAGGGGGCCCCTTGCAGACAGGTCAGCGTCCATGGGTCCTTTCTGCCTGCCTGACCCCGACCTTCTGCAAACCCTCCAGGAGGCACCTGCAGCCTGATGCCTGGGTTTAGGAGGGCCTTGGACAGCCCCTGTGACCCAGTGCGCTCTGCTCAGGGGTTTTCTGTCAGGCTGCATAATCGCTGCCCTGCACCGCGGCTCTGGACTGTTGCGGTTCCAGGACAGACGCAGAGAGGATGCTGGCAGTGGAGTCACAGAGAACGGCCCTGCCACTCTACTCTGGGACTCTGGGCAGTTGGAGCCTCAGTGTCCTCACGTGGAGAATGAAAACTAGGGCGAGGCCGGGCGCGGTGGCTCACGCCTGTAATCCCAGCACTTTGGGAGGCCGAGGCGGGCGGATCACGAGGTCAGGAGATCGAGACCATCCTGGCTAACACGGTGAAACCCTGTCTCTACTAAAAAATACAAAAAATTAGCCGGGCGTGGTGGCGGCGCCTGTAGTCCCAACTACTCAGGAGGCTGAGGCAGGAGAATGGCGGGAACCCGGGAGGCAGAACGTGTAGTGAGCCGAGATCACGCCACTGCATTCCAGCCTGGGCGACTGAGCGAGACTCTGTCTCAAAAAAAAAAAAAAAAAAAAAAAAAAAAACTAGGGCGAAACCAAAGATGTTTACAAAACCTCCTTCCGGCCTCACCCTAATCCCATTGACAGGTGGGACCCAAACAGTGACTCCAGGGTGAGGATGCAGGAGGTCCCCTCAGCCTCACCCCGGCCCTTCCATTCAGGGGCCCCTTTGCACAGCTGCAGCCATGATAACCCATTGCACATGGAGAAGTCTACAGACTGGCAACAAAGTATTACCAGTTAGCCCTGGGTGCTGGCCTTTCTTTGATTTTATCTTACTTTTTTCCTTTGTCTTCCTGCTTTTAATTTTTAAGCTTTTATGGTGAGCATTCATGTATTACATGTAGTAAAGTCCTTTGAATAAAGTATATATTGTACTGTGAAAAAAAATGAACCTGGCCAGGTGCGGTGGCTCACACCTGTAATCCCAGCACTTTGGGAGGCTGAGGCAGGCAGATCACTTGAGGTCAGGAGTTCTAGACCAGCCTGGCCAACATGGTGAAACCCGTCTCTACTAAAAATACAAAAATTAGGCAGGCATGGTGGTGGGTGCCTGTAATCCCAACTACTCCAGAGGCTGAGGCAGGAGAATCGTTTGAACCTGGGAGGCGGAGGTTGCAGGGAGTCTAGATTGCGCCACCACACCAAAAAAAAACAAAAAACAAAAAAGAAAAAAAAACAGAATTGAAGAGCAGTGGAAGGAAATCGGAGGCAGGGGCTCTCCCAAATATACGGGCTCGCTTCTGGAAACAGCAAAGTCTACTCCTAGTTTCGTTGTTTTCCGTTCATCCCTTTTACTCACTCGAAGCCTGAGCCGTGGTGTCCAGGCCAAGTGCTGGGCTGGCTCTGGGGACCAGTGAGGTCCTAGTAGGCCAGCCCTATCTGTGTGGAGCCACGGTTGGATGGGCATCATGCAGCCCCCATTCTCCTCCAGGCCACTGTGGACGCGTCCCCACCCTGTGGTTTCTGGGGCCCCAGCTTTCTCTACTGCTTCTTCCAGCAAAGTACCCATGTTTGGCCTGGAGGCCATCTGGAGGAACGGCCAAGTGGTGGGCCATGTCCGGAGGGCCGACTTTGGGTTCGCCATCGACAAGACCATCGCCTACGGTTACATCCATGACCCCAGTGGTGGGCCGGTGAGTCACCTTCTCTGGCCCTGCTAAGGCAAATGCCGATTCCTCCCCAGCTCCAAACCAGCACCCTGCACTGCACCCTGAGTGTGCCGGGCACAGGGAGGAGGACGGGTGGGGTCCAGAGGAGGAGGAGGGAAGAGAAAGGAGGGAGGAGGGAGAGGAGGAAGAAGGAGGGAGGAGGGAAGGGGGGAGGAAGGAAGGAGAAGGAGGGGGAAGGAAAAAGGGGAGAGAGGAAGAAGGAGGAGGGAGAGGGAGGAGGGGGGAAGGAGAAGGGAGAGGAAGAGGCCTCAGCAGGTGGAGGACTCCCCAGCTGTGCCTGGGCAGAGCCAAAGCTGCTCTCTGTTTTCTTTCTGGAAGAATCTGACTTTGGTGGTTCCAGGCTTTTTTTGGTTAGAAGGAGGTGCCAGCCAGCCAGGCTGATACCTTCCGGCTCCTGATACCAGAGACCCAAACCTCAAGCCGCCCATGGCCCACCCTTTGCCTGGGGTGCAAGGGTGGTCCCCAGGGTGACCAACCAGAGACTCAGACTCAGCGACCCATGTTTCTATCCTCCTCTCTTTCCTCACTCCAGACACCCCTGACCCCAGGCAACCCCACACCCACCAGGTGACCCTGGTCCCTGGCTGCAGGAGGCAGGAGCAGGCTGGAAAGAGCAGGCACTGCCCCTAGAAGCAAGTCCCAGGACAGCTCTGGGTGGCCAGGGGTGGTGGAGCAGGGGGTGGGCAGCCTCCCCAGAAGGGGAAGGGGTGGTCTCTACCTCCACCTCCTTTTCCCATCTTTCTGGCGCCTCTGGTGCCGGTGAGGAGGGTCACGTCTCTCCATGGGAGCAGATCTGACATTTAGCCCAAGCCCTAAGTGAGGCCAGGACATGCTGGCCTGGCTCCAGAACCTTCCAGCCTGAGTCCCCGCTGGGCACATAGAGGGAATCGGGGAGAGAGGGAGCGCTTGGGAGAAGCCACAAGGAAGGGTAGGCTGGAGACAGAGCAGTCTTAGCAAGAGCTGCAGAACAGGCGCAGGCCCAGCTCGAAGGCCCAAGGGGGAGGGGACACCGCCAGGCCTCAGGCAAGGCCATGGTCCTGTGGAGCTGTAGGGAAGTGGCAGCCCATGGGGCTGAGTCCGGCAGTGGAGCTGGAAGGCTCAGGACACACTTGATGCCACCAGGCTTTGGGATCTGCCTTTTACTTGCTTTGTGACCTTGGACAAGGATCCTCTCTTAGAACCTCAGTTTCCTCATTTATAAAATGTGGACACTCACCTACCATGCAGGGCCGTCATACAGGCCACTGCCCAGAGTGGGGTCTTAATAAGCGGGGATTGTGATGGCGTGGCTCCCACGGTGGGCAGGGCCTCCTGACACAGCCCTGGGGCCACAGCCCTGGGGCCCAGCCAAACTGGAGTTTATGGGTTCCATGCCAGGGTGGGCTGGGGAGGGGAGGTTCCGTTGCCATTTCTTCAAAGAACAGTAATGCTCACCTTTCTCCAGAGTCAGGGATGGGTCCATAACCAACGTGACCAGGGAAGCTGAGGTTCAATGGCATCCAGACAGGCAGCCAGGGAACCAGTCGATGCACCCAGAGCTGCTGGTGCACGTCTCCTGCCCCTCCATCAGGGCTGTCCAGAGCATTTGCACCATGGAAATGGGCAAACGCTACAGTCACGCCTGCCCTACTCCAAAGCTGTTGTTCAACATTTTCTAACACCCAAGTGGGGTAGCAGAGGTTTCTTCCTAAGATAGGGAAACCTGGTCATTGAAGGGAAAGGCTCCGAGATGGGGAAGGAGTTTCTGCCTCGTGGGTATTTGTTAGCAAGGCCAGGTGCCCGCTTTGAGTTGTGCCTGCCTGGGGACATCTGAAGTCCATCAGCTCTCTATGCTGCCTTCCTGCAGGGGGCAGCTCAGAACTCTCAGCCCCGCAGGTGCACACATGGCTCAGAAGCGCCACTCCTAAAGCTCCTGTCACAGAAAAAGCTTGATTTGTTTTTTATTTTGTTTCATCCAGTCCTGAGCTGCCAGGAACAAGAAGTCAGGTTCTACTCTGACTCCCAGAGTAGAACCTGAGACTCCCTCCTGTGGCCCTGGCCTTGGGTTTAATTGCTGTAATGGGAGAACAGCTTCCCTGAGTGGCCCGGCCTGCCCTCCTCATAGCAGCCGTGGCAAAAGTGCCCAGCGTCACCAGCTGCACCAGGCTGGAGGTGACGCCCTCCTCCTGCCCTAAGAGCACCTGCACCTGGGGCTGACTAGTTCCCAAGGGCTTGCTGGGGACGTCGAGCCAGGGTGTGGGATGGGGAGCACGCAGAGGCCAAGCTGTCTAGAAGGCTGTTCCAGCCGCCCCTGCCCAGAGGGATTTGAGTGGGATTGGCCGCCAGCCTCAGTGCTGCTCCGGCCCGGGTCCGGGGAAGCCACCGCGTTTCTGCTGTTTCCCAGACATCTGGAATCGCTAGGGCAGGAGGTATGTTGTCCTGTGGAAGTCGTACTGGCTGTCAGACCTTGGCTTTGCCGGACCCCAGATGCCCATGTCCAACTCGAGATCACATGGACACAAACTCCACCTGCTCTGGGGCGATGCCTGGGTTCGGGAAGGAGGCCCTGGCACAGGGATGAGTTTGCCCATGGGGCAGGCAGCAAGACCAAGACCCCCTCCTCCAGAGAAGCAGGCAGGCGTGAGCCCTGTACCTACCAACAGATAGTGACCCTCATCCCCACCTCTGCTCCTAGGTCTCGCGGGACTTTGTGAAGAGCGGGGACTATGCCCTGGAAAGAATGGGGGTGACCTACGGTGCCCAGGCCCACCTGAAGTCTCCCTTTGACCCTGACAACAAGAGGGTGAAGGGAACATACTGAGGGCCCAGACTCCATGCCCCATCCCATGCTGTCCGTCCATTCCCACAGGTCCCAAATGGCCCTGGATCCCAGGACCCTGGACCTGGCCAGAACTTGGACCCTCCCTGTCCTTAGTATAGGCCTAGTCCTGCTAAAACCCCCAAACCAGATACAGATAGAGACCAAGATGGCCCATCGTGTGGTCACCGACCAGAAGGCGGTCTCTAATCCACCCCAATCCTCCCAGAAAACAAGCCTGTAAGTGTCTTGGGCTCAGGGACCATGGCTTGTAGTCATCTCCAAGCTTCTAGAAGGTGCTTAGTAAATACTTGATAAGCCCCACGTGAAAACAGGGAAGCAAATAGGCTTCGTCTTTTACTCCAAGCTTGACCGATCGGTGGTGGGCTTCCCTGGGGCACTTGGCTGAAGAGCATGAGGCTGTGTCTGGGTCAGGAAAGAGCGGTGATTGGCTGGCACTGTCTGCCATCAGTGATCGACTGGCACTGTCTGCCACAGTGCACATGGAGGCCTGGGACCAAGGCCATTCTACAGGATGGTGCCTCTCAGATCTCAGGTCGGCACAGGAGCTGGAAAGCTCTTCTTCCCTTGCTCGACCTCCTGGTTCTTCAGGTGGCAAAGCCTCCTGAGAATCAGCAGCCCAGGAACAGAGGAGCCAAAGCAGGGAGCGGGCGGGGCCTCAGATGGGTGCCCTCCTCACCCACACAGAAGTGCAAGCTCCTTCCTCAGTTTCCCCTTGAGCCCCTTGCTCACCAGGCTCAGGCAGGAGGGGCGTGCTGCTGAGTAAGAGTCTGGTGGAGTCCCCCTTTCTAGGTGACCTTTGTCTTTGCTGTTGATTTGAACGCAATTCCTGCCCATGCCTTCCCCTTTGTCCAGCCCTTGCAGGAGGACCCTGTCTTAGGCTCTGCCCTGCACATTGCCCTGAGATGGGGTGGCTCCGCTGCCTGCTTTCTCTTCCCCGCAATAACTGCCTGTGTGTCAGGAGCAGCTCTGCCTCTCCTGCCTGGGAGGGGTGTCCATCTCTGTCCATCCCACGTGCTCAGTCCTCTCCCTCATGCCCCCGAGCCCAGGTTCAGATCAGGCCCGTCAGAGTGGCACTGTGCAGTCTTGCCAGGCGTGCCCTGCAATCTGGGAAGAGCGGGTGGCAGATGCTTGGGGATATCGTGGAGCTGGGGCCCCACAGAGCCACACGCACAGTAAGTGGTGATCTGGGGGCAGCAGTCCTGGCAGGCCCCAGCTGCCTTTGGATGCTCCCAGGCCACATGGCCCACTGTGGACTGAGCTCAACAAAGCTGCAGGCAGATGTTTGGGTTACAGATGGCTGTGAAAGGCGGGTTTGGCCTCCTGAGTCTGGGGAAGGGGATGCGGCTGGAGAGGGGGGTGGGGGCCTCTGGCTTTCACACGCTTCAGGCCGAAGGAACACCTGGAGCCTCCCCTCGCTCACAGGCGGGCCTGGCTCCTGGATGAGACAGCTTTGCGGGAGCCAGAGGAGGAGAGGAGGGGAGCCGGCTCCCCAGATGGCCTGGCCTGCTTCCTCCGGGTCTGCGGTTTGGCCACAGACCCCTGGATTGGCCCGGTGACCACATTGATCTCACGGCCCGTCCTTGGGAGAAGGCTGAGGATGAGGGGAGGTCAGAGCCCAGGTTCCACTCCAAATTGTTTCCCGTGGCTGCAGCTGGGGAACGCATGCGATGGCACCACCCTGTCCCAAGAAGAGAGAACCCGGCCCCTGACCCTGTCCCAAGGAGACAGAACCCGGCCCCCAACCTTGTCCCAAGGAGAGAGAACCCAGCCTCCCTCCCTGTACCCTGTGTGCTTCCCCCACCCCCGCAGAGAGAGAACCTGGCCCCTCCGAGAGGGCACTGGGCATTGATGTGAGCGCAGCCTCCGTGACTCGCCTCCCGAGCTCACCACTTGCGGGCTCTATCCCTGGGCTGCAAGAGATCTTGGCCCTGCCATGGCTCCCAAGCGCACCACCCAGGGTCCACATCACAAGACCCACCTCCCTGGACCCTGAGCCAGGTCTTCCAGACCTCGACTCTAAACACGCCGTTTCACAGCTATTGTTAAATTTTTTTTCTGGAACTATTGATACCATGGTGCTCACTGTGGCTGGGTACTGCCTCTCAGGAATTCCGAGGAAACTGTTTTGAAAGTGCCTACACTGGCCAGGTGCAGTGGCACACGCTTGTAATCCCACCACTTTGGGAGGCCAAGGCAGGTGGATCACCTGAGGTCAGGAGTTTGAGGCCAGCCTGACCAACATGGTGAAACCCAGTCTCTACTAAAAATACAAAATTAGCTGGGCATGGTGGCACATGCCTGTAATCCCAGCTGCTTGGGAGGCCGAGGCAGGAGAATCGCTTGAACCCAGGAGGCGGTGGTTGCGGTGAGCCGAGATCGCGCCACTGCACTCCAGCCTGGGCAAGAGCGAAATTCCGTCTCCAAAAAATAGAAAGAACGAAAGAAAGTGCCTACATTGTCGCCAGCAGAGCTCTATACCGCACTGGGCAGTGAAACAGCCTTGGGCCATGTGAAAAGTGGGGGGTGTGAACGGAACACAGAAGGCTCCATCTCGTATCACAGTGGTATGATCTCGGCTCACTACAACCTCTGCCTCCCAGGTTCAAGGGATTCTCCCACCTCAGCCTCCCAGATGGCTAGAATTACTGACGTGTACCACCACAGCCTGGCTAATTTTTGCATTTTTAGTAGAGATGGGGTTTCACCATATTGGCCAGGCTGGTCTTGAGCTACTGACCTCAGGTGATCCGCCCACCTCAGTCTCCCAAAATGCTGGGATTATAGGTGTGAGCCACTGTGCCCAGCTCTAATTTTTGTATTTTTGGTAGAGACAGGGTTTCACTATGTTGCCCAGGCTGGTCTTGAACTCCTGGACTCAAATGATCCTCCCATCTTAGCCTCCCAAAGGGCTAGGATTACAGCACCCGACCTTGTATCATTTCAATTAATTTAAAATTAATCAAAAGTAGCCACATGAGACTAGCGACCACCAGACAGCACAGCCCTGGAGCACTCTGGGACCCACTCAGGCAGGCACCCCTATGCTGGCTAGAGCCTGGGGTCCAGGACCACCCCATCTCTCAACACCGATGGGCATGAGCATTCCTCACCCCAGGGCTCTGAGCACCTCAGAGTGGTGGGTTGTGCCACCCTAGCAGCCCCCATCCCCTGGGAGGCTGGGGAACCCTCTCCTCAGTGGACAGATAGGGAGACCCAAGCCCAGAGAGGGAAAGTAACTAACTCAGGGTCACACAGCAGGGGTAGGAATAGCAATTTGGGCTGCTGGACTCACACCACAATAATTCAGAAGGTAGGCGAACCCAGAGAGTCCCTTTGGCTTGGAGCATGTAGGTTATTTTCAGGTAATAAAGCACTTCCCCTAAGCCTCCAAATAAGGAACTTATTTTAGATAAAATCTCCCACAAGGGTCCTGGGGAAATTCCTGTTTCATAGGTAAGGAAACAGAGGTTGAGCGTTCAGACACTGGAGTCAGACATGGGGACACTTTGAGCTCCCGGGCTTACTCTGGGTGACCTTGGCACCTAACTTTAGGTCTCCGAGCCTCAGCTTCTTCCTCCATCAATGAAAACAAAAACTACATGGCTTCACGGGATTGCTAGGGCTGTGCATAGCCTCAGTGTGGGGCAAGTGGCAGCTCTCAGCGACCATGGGGTCACACTCATCTGGGTGTGCGAGATGCGGGTGCTGCTGGAGAGGTGTCGGGGGACACAGCTGCTGTCTCCGAAAGAGGAAGAGGATAACCAGCCTGAGAGAGAGAGAGTGCGCGGGGGGTGGGTGGGGGGGTGGGGTTGTCGCTGTGGCAGGTTCCAGAGCTGGCTGGGATTCCCAATCACTGTTGCTCTTGGGCTCCAGGTGAGGTCCTCATCTGGGAGTGTCAGTTTCCCTGCCCGAGACTAGCAGGCTGCAAGTGCCCCCCGGGTGTTTGGGCAGGACCCTAGGACCCTTCTCTGGGCTGACAACTGGGTATGATCAACGGGAAGGGGCTTCTTGGGCCTGCTCCGTGTCTTCTGTCACCCAGGCTGTAAAGATGACAGAGGGCCGGGGCGGCTCTCCAGGCTGGCGCCTGGCATTTCACAGCGCTAGCGCCCTGTGACTTATGGGCCACAAGAAGCTGTGATTTATACAACATGAGGCAGAGCTCCTGGGCTCACGAGTTCCCTTCTGTGATGAAGTGCCTCGCAGAAGACGCAGGCCGCTTAGCTGATGCGGGGGGACTCCGAGGCCCATTCATCTCCCTCTCTCCCCAGGAGGTTCGGCGGCGTTTTGCTGAACTGGCTGAACACCGCCTTATCTGTTACTGTCTCCAGAAACCATCAAAGAGCTGAACTTGTCCCTGAGAGGCAGCTCAGAGGGCAGGAAGGGGAGACCCACCCAGGCCGGCTGAGGCGGCTTCAGGACGCTCGGGGGAAGCACTTGGTACCACACCTGGCACAGGGAGGAGGCTCGGAGCAAGCTTCTCTCTCCTGGAGTGACGGCCCGGAGTGCAAACGTATCCATCTCCAGTGGGTGCTAGCCCAAGTGTGAGCTTTATTGGCTCATTAGCCCGCACGGCATCAGCCCCGTTTTACAGATGAGAAAAGTGAGGGTCAGGAACGTGAAATGGCCCACCCAAGGCACACTCCACTGAGTGGCAGAACCACAAGGGAAGCACAGCCTTGACTCCACCCGGGTCTGTTCAGCGCTGGCCCCGCCGCCAGAGAAGCAAGCTGGTGCTAATAACTCCGCCCCCCCGTGGAAGCGGCGCCCAGAAGCCTCGCTGGATCCTCGCCGCCTCGCCTTTCGGTGATAGTTGTTGTTAGAGCTTCCCTTTAGGTGGGCGAAAATATCTATTTACTCGGCAATGGAGCAATTTCCCAGCCTAGTCTCTAACTAGCTAAGTGCCTGGTCCTGCCTCCGTCGCAGGGAAGCCGCCCACTGTGAAACACGAGCCACTCAGCGAGGAAATGTTGAAGCAGCACCCGCACCCTCCGCACACCGGCACAGATCACTGTCCGCCGGAGCAGTGGGGCGGGGGCGGGGCGGGGGCGTTCTGGGTGATTCTGCGCCCCGGTCCAGCATGGCGCATGTCCCAGGAGCATGGCCACACCCAGTGAGGCAGAACAGGGCTGGTGGAGGGCTGGACCCTGGACCACTGTGCAGGCTGTCCCTGCATTGAGTAAGCCGGTTTAAATGGAAGAGGTCATGGCCCACTCGGTCCGGGGTAGGTCAACAGGGCACCCACACCCTCTCAGCCATGCAGGGGACCCTGGGGGAAGAAGGCTGGATTGGACCGAGGTCTCAGGCAGGGGCATGGTCTGGCCCCTTCATCCTGGGCATGCAGGGCTGTTCCATGGGGATCGTCGCAGAGTAGGGTGCACAGTGCCGGTGTGAGCCCACAGGGACAGCACGGAGGAGGGGGAGGAGCAGGCCCCCCTCAGCCTTTGCCCCCACCAATGCTGATAATGGTGGGGCCGGCAGGGCTTCGGCCCTGGCTGGTGGGGCACTGTGGGGTGGGTTCTTCCAGCGTGGGGATGACCTTGGGCAAGGGCTGCAGGTTCCATTCACCCTGCAAGGAAGGGAGCAGGAGGTAAACTGAGGCTGGAGTGGCAAGATGGGTGGCTGCTTCCCCAGCCACTTCCCAGCCACCTCTTGGGTTCTTGCCCTCAAATTCAGCTTGTCCCAAACTGAACTCACTCCTCTCCCCCAAGTTGCTTTTTGGGGGTCCTCACCTCAGTAAATGCCCCCTCCTCTGGCTTCCCATTCACCTAGTCAGGAGCCTGGGAGTCATCCAGGCCTCTCCCTGCCTCCGTCCCCACCCAATTTAATCATTCACCCTAATGTAGCAACCAGAACCCCTGGCTGCAGGCTCTGATTTTTTTAACCGTCTCTTTCCCTCAAGGTTGCATCAAATGCCAAGTTTTCAACCCCATCAGACGTCCACCCCAGACTATTCTCAGGAAGCCAGTATTAACCCTTCCTTTCCTTGGTGCTGAGGACGTTTGACTTAGCAATTAATCCAGCTGCCAAATTGTCAATTACTTAGCAATTAATCCAGGAAGCATCTTCCTGGATCTCCAGGCTGCCGCACCGTATGCGACTAACTGTGCATAGGCCCTGGGCTCCTGACCACAGCCCGCTGGGCTCGGGATAAATTAGATGCCTTCGAATACCAGTGGGTCTTAGATAAGGAGGAAAAAACCAGCTTGCAGCTTCAGACTGGTTCGTTTCTCACCTTCCCTTCCCCCGCGCTTTATTTTAAGGTGCAGGGGGCAGGTTAGTGCACCCTGCTCACACCACCGGCATTTGGCATTTGGCACCAGTGTGGAGGTGTCACCCGGAAAGGGTGGCTGCCCTCCCTTCCTGGCCTCTCTCTCTCCTCTCTCTGCTGGCTGTCTGTCCAGGCCTGTGTGTCACCACCTGGCACTTGCTCTAATTATCTTGTGCGAGTGCTTTTGCCAGCAGTTTAGAGTGCAGGCCCATCACCCTTCACTGGGATCCCCCATGAGGCCTGCCCGACTGCGTGCCCCACCCACGCCCATGGCAGCACACCGGGAAGCGGACAGCTGAGGACTTGTTGCAGTGCATGGAGATGGGCGCAAAGTCGTATAGGGCCTTCAGTACTTCGCTGTTGAAGGAGTTCCAGGGAACAGAGGCGAACTGCTGAGACACGGACGCCTGAGGGCAGGTGCAGACGTCCTCATTGTTGAACCTGGTGGGGACAAGGAACAGCCAGGCTGGGGAGCAGCCGATGGGCAGGGACCCCAGTGGGCACCAGCAACAACTCCTCCCTGCAGCTCAAGTCCTGTCCCTGGGGAGACCTTCCTGCCGCCTCCTCCCCAGCCCCGCTGCCTCTGCCAGGCCATCCCACATGCTGCCTTCACCAGCAACGGCTTCACCTCTCCTGTCACCTTGGCGGGTGGGTACTCCCGACTGGGTTGAGGAGGCTCTCAAGCCAAATCCAGACTCAGCAGGAAATGAGGGGAGGGATGAGTGATGCCGCCACAGGTCTCTGCTCCTAGAACTTAGCCTGGACTCCTCCAATCTGCCCAGCTGCCTGACAGGCCCAGAGGTTCTGTGTCAGGGCTTCCGGGGGGCAGGGAGCTTGTGCAGGGAGCCCTCACCTGTTGATGAGGTGGAAGTACTTCTGCAGGAAGCCGGCGTCCACAGCGCTCTTGCAGAGCTCCAGCTGCGTCTCGGGATAGTAGTGCACGTAGTTGACACACATCTCCTCCAGGATCCCAAAGCCGCCCTGCAAGTTGGAGAAGACCCGTCAGACCCGGGCCGTGCCACGCAGACATTGCCGTCTAGCAGCTTTCGCCCCATCCACGTGTTCACTGCGTCCACTTGTCTGTTCACTGCACCGTGCCAGGCATGCTCTGGGGAACTAAGTCCCTGCCCTCACGGAATTACCACCATTGGTAGGAGAAACAGACAGCGAGTGAGTTAACCAGGACGTTCCTCTCAGGTGCTGATGATGCTGTGAAGAAAAATGAAACGGGACAAGTGGATGGGGTGTTATTGTGCCTATTTTATGGGTACAGAAACTGAGTCTCAGAGCAGGCAAGGGGACGCCCCATGGTGGCCACAGCATTGGTGGCACAGCCTGAGTGGACCCAGCCTCCCGGCCATTGTCTGGAAGCTGTCCCCATGACCTCCAGCAAGAGCCTGGAGCCAAGGACTGCAAGGGAGGCCCTTTCCACTGCAGCCCCACGCCGTCCACCAGTCATTTCTCGAATGCGGCTCTGAGGGGAGCAGGGACTCTAGAAGACAGGACCGTGACTAGAGGTCACAACAACCTCTAGTCTCTCAAGGCAACCCTACGGCCTGCCATCGCATGGGAGGGGCAGGACAGGTACCCTCTGGGTCCCCACTGCCAACTTTAAGCCCCTAGCTGGGTTGCTGCTCTTGGAGCTGGTGACGGTGGAGCCTCAGCCATGGGAGGAAGAAGAACGCCGGCAGCTTGGAGGAGCTGGGGCTGGAGAGAGCAAAGCTCCCCCGGCAGCAGCTCAGACCCCAGCAGGTCAGGGGCCGGGACATGATGGCCTGGCCACCCTTGCTCCTCCAGGTTCCCTGCTGTTTGTGAAGCTGCTGTGGGCCTGGGGATTTCATCTGGCTAGTGGGGAAGAAAGGCAATCGTTGCTCTATGGCAGAACAAAGGGACTGGGAAAAGCTCGGTGTGGCGCTTACACCAGCTGCCGCCCCCTCCTCCCATGTAGACAAAGAGCATGGGGCAGTTCTGCCCAGAGACCAAACCTGGCGCCTGTTGGCCAGGACGGGGTTTTGCCAGCATTGTTCTCTGGGCCACATTCCTCCTTTCCCAGCTTTTCTCATCCATCCCGCCCACGTCAGATCGGGCAGATAGGCCTCCTGTGTGAGTTCCCGTCCCTCCCCACCCTCCACCACCGCAGACATCAAAAGGGAACTGAGTCCGACCCTGTGCAGGATCTGTTCTCTTTCACCTGGGGAAGGAAATCGAATTTCAAAGGCCGCTGTCTCTTGGATCAGCAGGTGAGGGGCTGTCAGAGCATGAGAAGCTCAGATCCACCTGGGAAGCTGCCCTTCCCTTTGATCCCGCCTGGTGCTGTGATGTAGCCACCGCCAAGAGGAGGGCATGGGCCAGGGACGCCACAGAACTGCCCGCTGGGACACTGGCACCGAGGGCCTCAACCTGAAGAACGAGCATCTGAGATGTCAGTGGTGCTTACCAGGCCTGGCAGCCCTGAATGCCCGGGGACGTGGCATCGGTTCTGCCGCCATGAAACCAGGTTGGGCAGGAAATATACAGTCTCCTGGCTGGATACCCAGCAAGACCCTCCCGTCCCTGACCCTGGGGCTGTGCCTGCAGAATGGGGCAATGCTGGGGCCCTGCCTGGGGTGCTCCACCTGCAGAGCCCTGTCTCTGCGAGCTCACTCAGTCACTGCACAGGTGCTCAGCCGAGAGGCGGCACAGTTGGGGTTAGCACCTGCCCCCATACCAGCCCTCCCTCCTGTTCGCTGTGTGTGTGGCCTGAGTGGCTGGACCTCACTCTGTCTCCTGGTGGGAGCTGCTCAGAGGTCTCAGCAAGGCTTGGTGTGGTTAGAATGAGTTATTAGAGCAGTGCTGAGCTATGGCCAGCGCCCGACATCAGCCACGGCCGTGATATACTGAGCACCTCCTCTAGAGAGAATAAAGGACTGGTGAACTCTCACGCCCCCCAACCCTGAATCTGTGATCAGGGACACAGGGCAATTGTCACCTGAAATCCAAGGGAGACAGGAAGGGTGTGGTAAGAACCGTGAGGCATAAGGCCCTGGGTCAAATCCCAGCTCAGCCATCTGTCAGCTGTGTGACTTTGGTCAAGTGCCTGCCCTCTCTGAGCCTTTATGTCTCACCTGTGAAAATACAAACACTGGCTGGGTGCTGTGGCTCATGCCTGTAATCCCAGCATGAGGGATTACATGAGGAGCTCAAGACCAGCCTGGCCAACAGGGTGAAACCCTGTCTCTACTAAAAATACAAAAATTAGCTGGGTGTGGTGGTGCACACCTATAATCCCAGGCTTGAGAGGCTGAGGCAGAGAATCACTTGAACCTGGGAGGCAGAGGTTGCAGTGAGCTGAGATCGCACCACTGCATGCCAGCCTGGGCAACAGAGCGAGACTCTGTCTCAAAAAAAAAAATAAATAAATAAATAAATAAATAAATAAAAAATATATATATATATGAAATACAAACACTCCTACCTTGGAAGACTGGTGTGAAAACTAAATGAGAGGCAGAGACAATGCAGATGCCCATCAGTGGATGAATGGAGACTCAAAACGTGGTCCATCCATACAATGGGATGTTACTCATTCATGAAAAGGAATGAGGTACTGACCCATGCTAAAACATGGAGAAACCTCGAAGTCATCATGCTATGAAAAAAGCCAGACACGAAAGGCCACGTATCGTGTGACTCTGTTCACATGAAGTGTCCAGAATAGGAAAATCCACAGAGACAGAAAATAGATCAGTTGCCAGGCTGAGCGGGGAGGGGAATGAGGACCGGCTGCTTAAGGGATATGGGGTTTCCTTTGGGGGTGATGAAAATGTTCTAAAATTCACCATGATGATGGGTTGCATGGATCTGTGAATTTACAAAAAAAACAGAATTGCACACTTTAAATGAGTGAATGGTATGGCATGTGAATTACATCTCAGTAAAGCTGTTTAAAAAGAAGCATAAATGAGGCCGGGCATGGTGGCTCACACCTGTAATCCCAGCACTTTGGGAGGCTGAGGGGGGATTGATCAGAAGGTCAGGAGTTCGAGACCAGCCTGGCCAACATGGTGAAAATCCGTCTCTACTAAAAACACAAAAATTAGCCAGGCATGGTGGTGTGTAGTCCCAGCTATTTGGGAGGCTGAGGCAGGAGAATCACTTGAACCCGGGAGGTGGAGGTTGCAGGGAGGTGGAGGGTGCAGTGAGCTGGGTGCAGTGAGCTGAGATCGTGCCACTGCACTCCAGCCTGGGCGACAGAGCGAGACTCCGTCTCAAAAAAAAAAAAAAAAAGAAGAAGAAGAAGAAGAAGAAAACCACTGGCAGTCTGGGCTCAGTAAACATCAGGTGAATCCACATTGGATTAAAACATAAAGAACAGGGCTATGACATGGACCCGAGTTCCTGGCACTGAGGGGTGTCCTGGTAGCTGTAACCCAGGTCTGCTCCACTCTGAGCCACACCATTCACAGGATAATTATTGGAGCCCACCATGGATACCGAGGCAGCTGGCACGGATCCACTGGCAGGGTGGCCCGTGTGCCAGGACAGCCCTGGCTTGTGCCCGGGACCCAGGTAATTGTGAACAGCAGCCCCTTTGGCTCCCGGAAGCAGCCCTGCTGCGTGGTGCATCACGTGGCTGCCCGTGTCCTAGTGCTGCCTGCACACTCAGCCTTCAGAACAGATCTCCCCAGTGCAGATTCTCCTTGAACTGTCTGCAGTCCAGCCAAAATGCATCCTCAGCTGACGCTCACACTGCCTGACCCCTCCCCATGTCTCCACCCTCTCCTCCTGTCCTTTCCATCCTGAGAATGTTCTTGGTCCTCTGGGCCTTCCCGCACACAGCCCCTGCATGGAGCCTTCCTCCACCTCCTCCCCTCTCCCCTGGGCTCCATGTGACGGCCACATCTCTGACAAGGTCCTCCCAGGTGCCTGTACCTCTGGCTCCTCAACCTGGTTTTGAAAGTTTCTTTTTTGTAATTTTGCTTGTTGTTAGCAGCAGGTGCTCCAGGCCTGTGCACCTTGAGCTCCACGGGGCAGAGGTCAACCTCTTGTCCTACAGCTTCTCCCTACACCAGCCCTGGGTGCTGAGAAGTTTCTTGGTGTGAGTGCTTCTCAACCTTGAGCAGGGGTCAACATCCGCTGGGAGCTTGTTAAAATGTGGATTTCCCAGTGCCACCGCCCATGTCTCTGACTCAGTGGGCCTGGGGTGGCACCCAGGAGGTTGCATTTCTCCCAAGCTCCCTGGTGATGCTGCCACTGCGGGTTCAGGGAGCAGGTGCTGAGAACGACTGGCTTATTGAGGGGATGAGCCCACGCCCTAAGTGAGGAGTTAAGACCCGCCCTCCTTCCTCAGACAGCCCAGGCTGAACACTCGCCCTGGGCAAGTGCAGGGGGAAGCAGGGGTGACTTACCACTGTGGCCAGCTCCCGGTCTTCCGTGTTGTACGTGCAGGACGTGATGAGCACATCTCCCTGAGGAAAAGCCAACATGACCATCAGCACCTGCCACCTGGCGTTGGCAGGCGCTCGAGGCCCCGCCCCCATGGGACCACGCCACTGTGCATGCCACGGCACCTCTGGGATATAGTCCCTGTCATCCACTACAAGGAGCCCAGCAGATTCATGCACGAAGGTCACAGGCTGAGTGTCCCCAGGAAGTTATAAACCATCAGCTCCTGTGACCAAGTGGGTCACAACAGGGTCCAGGCCAGTGGGGGTGCAGGCAGGTGGGTCATGACACATCTCAAGGGACTTGGGCAAGTCCTCACTGAGGCCTGAGCTTGGCCTTCTGTGGGATCAGGGCTCCACTGCCTGCCTTAGTGCCCTCATCTCCTTCAAACACTCTTGGGTTTGTGGTCAGCCAGTCAGGCTGAGGACACGCGTCCCCTGGGAGTGTCCTGTCTGCTCCACCACTTCCGATGTCCCTCCATGAACTCCCGAGTGAGTCTCCCCATGAGGCAACCCAGCCCTGAGACACCCACAGGCACCCTCCCCCTGCCCTGGACGACTCTCCCCTGCCCCCATCACTTTCTCTGTCCCTCTCCTTCTGGCGGCACCCCCCAGCCCTCCCAGCCACCCCAGCTGGTGGCAGCGACTGGGACAGCCTTCCTGCTGGGCACTCACCGGATGGACCGACACCATCTTCTTCAACATGCGGATCTCCTGGAGCAAGCAGAGCCAAGGGGTTGGGGTAGAGGAGACCTCAGAGAGTTGCAGACCAGATACCCGGCCACCGTGTCCTCCCTCAGGCCTCCCTGACCTCTGGGGGTGTCCGTTTTGCCCCAGCCTCTACAGTGGAAGCCAGGGCCGGCTAAGTGTGGCTTCTGGCCAGAGAGAGCGTTAGATTCAAACCAGAAGGTGGTTATCCAAGACCAAGACGGATGTGACCAGAGGGCTGCCCAGGTCTCCCGAATCCCACCACCATCTGCCATGTGCCAGAGGCCCTCTCTACAATCAGACACCCAAGCGGGGAGCACAGGCCACATGGTGGGGGGCTGGCCCAGGAGAAAGAAGCCAGCCTGGGGCCATCCCTATAGTGTCAGGAGACAGTAGGCCCAGCAGTCTCGTGGGGGCAGGGCGTGGGGGGTGGGGTGTGGGTGTGGGGCGTGGGGGCGGGGCGTGGGGGCGGGGCGGGGGTGGGGCGCAGCCCCTACCTGGAAGTGAGGGCTGTAGTGATTGTCCTGGTTCACGATCTCCCACTCCCGGCCGTCCCGGGCCAGCACTGTGACCACCTTTCTCCCGGTCAGGTGTGTGTGGAGCTGAGAGGCGAAGATGTGGATCCCGGAGGGAGGCAGTGCCTATGGGGTCAGGGGGCTGCAGCGTCAGGGCCTGACCTCCGAAGGGACCCTCCCGTCCATGGCCAGAACCCAGCAGGGAGCAGCCACCCTGGGCAGTTTGCTTTCCTGGACACTTGCATTTTCCAGGTCTTTCTCCCCGGCCAGGTTAGAGCCACCATCAGAAACCTCACGGGGAAGAGCAAGGTGGTCGCAACAGCCCCTGGCTCCCAAAGAAGCGGCCTCCAGTCCCGTTCAGGAGCAACTTTCTTTCCAAGTTCTTCGTCCTCTCCTAAGCCCCCGAAGCCTGACAGGTTCATCTTCACTCAGTCAACAGGCCTTTAAGGCGAGCCCCTCATGGACAGGGTGAGGCAAAGCCACCAAGCTGAGGAGCGCATGGCCTCCGTGCTCAAGGGCTTGCGGTCCGGGGGAAAGCAAGTGGCGGAAGGCAGTACTTGGCAGGTCCCCTATGTGCTGGGCCAGGCAGGCCCTTCAGCTGCCCTGCGGTGTGGCCTCCTTTCAGCTTCAAAGCAGCCAAGGCTGCGTTCTCCCGTGCTCATCATCGCCCCGTGCTACAGCTGGGAGCTGTGGCTACAACTGGAAGGTGGTCATCCGGGACCAAGATGGATGTGACCATGGGATGCAGCAGCTGGACACTCTGAGGCTGCAGGTCAGCCTCACAGAAAAGATGGCAGCCCTCAGGCCAAGAGGTCTCATGCCATCACTGGGGCCTGAGAGAATCTTCCAGTGAATGAAAGTTTTCTCAAACCTAATGCTAACATTTTTAGATAGAAAATGTGTTTCCATGCCGGGCATGGTGGCTCACGCCTGTAATCCCAGCACTTTGGAGGCTGAGGCACATGGATCATTTGAGATAAGGTGTTTGAGAGTAGCCTGACCAACATGGTAAAACCCTGCCTCTACTAAAAATACAAAAATTGGCTGGGCATGGTGGCACATGCCTGTAATCCCAGCTACTCAGGAGGCTGAGAAGGAGAATCACTTGAACCCGGGAGGCAGAGGTTGCAGTAAGCTGAGACTGTGCCATTGCACTCCAGCCTGGGCAACAGGAGTGAAACTCCATCCCAAAACAACAACAACGACAACAACAAAATAATAAAAATAAAAAAGAAAAGAAAACGTGTTTCCTGAAATCGAGCATTTTCTTAGTGAGTCAGTTGTCCTCTTGCCCACCTGCTGCCAGGCTCTGCCCAGCTTGTTCATACGGTCAGCAGGTCCCAGAGCTCAAGGTCCTGACAGCCCCGTTCCTGAAGGCCCCAGATGACCAAGCTTTTTATGACTCACTTTCGCTCCTTCTCTCTCACTCCCAAGCAGCAACCGCCCTTGACCTTGCCATTGCCTATAGGTTTGTGTCCCTTGCAATGGCTTGAGGGGCCATCGTGTGCTGGGTCTGGGAGCCCAAAGGGTCCCAATGACCCTTTGGCCCCCAGAGGCCAACCCTGGCCCAGAGATGCCGGGTGTCAGCCAGGTGGAGGGAGGATATGCTTTTTTGGGCACTGTGGTCCAAAGCAGCACTCTCGTCTTGGCCTGTCTATTTCACTGGGATATCTAGACTAGGCCAGATTTTGGCTGCAGAATTTGTGCCCCTCTTTTATCTGCTAAATGAGAGACAAGACTGATCATTCTTATTCTGTCACTTAAGGTAGTGGAGGACTCTGGCAAGAGGAGGCGGGTCTGCATTCCTGTGGCTGGAGAGAGACGTTCTCATGGTCAGTGGTCAGCGGGGTCAATGGCCCCAAGGCTCTGCAAGGGGCAGTGAGTGCTGCCTGGCCGGAAGCCGCTCTTCCCCCATGAACCCTGGCCAAGGTGCCTTTTACATGGACCCACGCTTCACCAGTGGGGGCTTTAGGGAAGTGGGAGAGAGTGTCCACCCCCGTCTGGGACAAAAGGAGCTGATTTCCTGCCGGAGACGATGGGTACCGTGCCGGCCGAGAGCTCCGTCTCCCTTCAGCCTCGAGGAACCTTTGCTTGGAAGACTGGGATGCTCTGGGGGCTCACCCACACGAAGAATAAATCCCAATCGACCCATTTACTGGGAAGGAAAATCCACAATAAACCTCATTACAATGCAATCTGCTGTCACGGCCACAACTTTCAAAGTCAAACAGACCGGTATTTGAATCTTCACTCTGTGTGACTGCTGGCAGTGTGATCCCAGCAAGCCTCAGTCTCCCCATCTGTGAAATGGCTACGTCAACACTTACTTTGCAGGTCATTGTGAGAAGTAAAGCTACCTCACAGGAGGAAACGTTTGTAACATATACACAAACTATGAAATAACATCCGTCATATAAGAAGAACTCCTAGAAACCGACAGTAAGAAAAACAAACCACCTACTGGAAAAACCGAGCACAGGGATGAACAGAAAATAGGAACAAATGGCCAAGAGGGAGAGGAAGAGATCCTCAAGTCCACAAACAGAAAATTCAAGTTAAACAACACTGACATGTCTTCCTCCCAAATATGTATGTGTGTGTGTGTGTGTGTATATATATATATATATATATATATATATTTTTTTTTTTTTTTTTTTTTTTTTTTTGAGACGGAGTCTCACTGTCCCCTAGGCTGGAGTGCAGTGGTGCAATCTCGGTTCGGCTCACTGCAAGCTCTGCCTCCCAGGTTCACGCCATTCTGCCTCAGCCTCCCGAGTAGCTGGGACTACAGGGACCCGCTACCACGCCTGGCTAATTTTTTGCATTTTTAGTAGAGACGGGGTTTCACCGTGTTAGGATGGTCTCGATATCCTGACCTCGTGATTGGCTCGTCTTGGCCTCCCAAAGTGCTGGGATTACAGGTGTGAGCCACCGCGCCAGGCCAGAAAATATTTACAATATTAATAATCCAATGGGTCAGTAAAACCAGGCACCCTCTCATCCTGTGTGTGGGAGGAAGCAGCAGATGGCCTTTCTGAGAGGCATTTTGCAAGATTGATTCAAGGGAATGGTCAGATCTCTGAGCAGCAACTTCACGTCTAGAAATCTACATGAGAAAACGGTTTCCGGCATGGACAAGGATTTCCGGGAAGCTTCTTTCTATCGGTGAAAAGTTGAGAACAGCCTGGACACTGATTGATAGGGAGACAGTTCAGCACAGGCTTGGACCAAGATAAGGCAAGCAGAGGAGGGGATTTTAGTAGTCACTCCCCGATCTCGCCAGAAGCCAAGGACAGGACCTGCTGTTGGTACCAGAGTCTAAGTGCCAACCTGTGCCTCCACCCAGCATGCACAGCCCTCAGGACAAGCTCGTGAAGACATGTCAGTGTTGTTTAACTTGAATTTTCTGTTTGTGGACTTGAGGATCTCTTCCTCTCCCTCTTGGCCATTTGTTCCTATTTTCTGTTCATCCCTGTGCTCGGTTTTTCCAGTAGGTGGTTTGTTTTTCTTACTGTCAGTTTCTAGGAGTTCTTATATGACGGATGTTATTTCATAGTTTGTGTATATGTTACAAACGTTTCCTCCTGTGAGGTAGCTTTACTTCTCACAATGACCTGCAAAGTAAGTGTTGTACCCATTTCACAGATGGGGAGACTGAGGCTCCTCAGTCTCCCTGACAGTCTCCCTCAGATCCTGTACCTGGCACTTCACTGCCTTACGTAGTCCTGCCCTGGTTAGGTACATGGTGAAAACCCCATCCTGTGGAATACTATGCAGCAATAAAAAGGCAAATCACCAGAAAAATGCCTCCATTTGTTGAAAAATTTGTAAACTATTAAATACAACTTTTTTTTTAAAAAAACTCAAAAGGTTTCTAACACCTGCAGGGGCTTCCTGACATACACAGGAGAAAGGTCTGGAATCGCACAGAGAGCCAATAAGTGGATATCTCAGGGAGAGGCGGCAGCGGGTGAGGGGAGCATTCTCTTTAGCTGCAGTGCCTGCGCTTTTGAGTGGCAAGTGCACGTGTGTGTTGCTTACATAATGAAGGCATATTTTAAAATGCAGCGCGTGGAAGCCTGGCACGTGGGTGTGGACTAGTGGGAGCCATGGTTATTGCTGGAGAGGGAGGTGCACACACACAAATGGCCTCTCAGCAGGAAGGCACCCTTGCATACAGAAGAGAGCAAGAACCGCAGAGGGATTCAGGGTCAGGGGAATCAAAGCTGTGCCTGCCACCCTTCCTGGGCCACCACCTGCCAGGCCTCCACTGGGGGACGTGGGAAGACGGAGGGTGTGGTGCCGGGCCCAACCCCACTCACCAGCTGGGTGCACTTGTCTGTGCAGTAGCCAGTGAGGACGAAGGCGGTCTCCCGCGGTGGAATGGCCATCACTGGCGTGTACACCAGTCCCAGCTCCATGATCCCCGCATTGAAGCGCCGCAGCTTGTCTGTGTAGTACAAGCGGATGCCTGAGGAGTCGCGCCGTCCTGGGAGAAGGTGGGATGGATGGAGGTGAGCGGCGAGTGGAGGCCCTCTCACCTCCCCCTGCCGATAGATTATCCCTATGACCCCAGCCAGCCTCAGCCAGGAGGCAGGGCTGGTCACCCCCCATCTGCTCCCACCTGCTAGGCAGACCAAGAGCTGGCTGTCTTTGTTTCCACGCCTGTGGATGCCAGGCAGCTCACAAGATCAATTAACGCAAACAGGTGACACTCACTGGGAAGAAAGAGCTGTTGTTTCTATGAAAACTAGTTGAATGCTATGGAAAGATGTGATCAAGATGAGCCACTTCAAGCCTCCATGGAATCAGGTGCGGGTGAGATGCTGCTGATAACTGGAAACTCATAAACAACTTGGATTCTGTGCTCAGATTGTTTTGTAAGTGCTTTGATGTTCTTCTTCCATGTTCAAAGGAACCTAAGCTGGAAATCAGCCTGCAGGATGGTGACAACCTGCAGGGTGTGGTCTGGGTGAAGAAGAGGGCGTAGAACTCCCATCTGCCGCTGGCATAGAAGAGCCCTGGTCCTGTGTCAAAGCTGGGCAAGTGTGAGTGTATCTCTGTGTTGATGTTAACAAGAAGCATTCCAGGAGCACATCCTCCCTGCAGCCCCTGCTTTTACTACTTTGATGTATGTCCTGCAGACCCAGGGAATCCACCTACCAAGCTGACATGTCAGGAACAATTTGAATGAGAATCTGGCCCCCCAGGAGGAGGGTCAGCGTTGCAGGTCTAGCCCCGCTTCATGCACGGCCCCGGGTCCCGCTTGGTCAACAGCGTGCTGTGTGCTCTCAGATGACTTGCTGTCCCTTTCTGGGCCTCAGCCCACAGTCAAGGGCCTCTTCCAAAGGAATAACATGGTGCTTCTTCCAGTCACGGAAACTGTGTCTTCTGATTATGGTGTGGTCATGCTTGTTGGTTCTCCTTGCAGTTTGCTAATTGGAGAGTCCCTGAAGCTCCCTGGGCCAGCCTCCCAGCGGTCACATGAAACTGATGGTCAGAGGTCCAGGGTGCCGGGCACTGTGGCTCACGCCTGTAATCCCAGCACTTTGGGAGGCCGAGGTTGGTGGATCACCTGAGGTCGGGAGTTCAAGATCAGCCTGACCAACATGGTGAAACCCTGTCTCTACTAAAAATCCAAAAATTAGCCAGGTGTGGTGGCACGTGCCTATAATCCCAGCTGCTCGGGAGGCTAAGGCAGGAGAATCACTTGAACCTGGGAGGTAGAGGTTGCAGTAAACCGAGATCGCGCCATTGCACTCCAGCCTGGGTGACAAAGTGAGATTTCATCTCAAAACAAAAAACAAAAAAACAGAGGTTCAGGGATGCTGGCACCCACTGGAACATCCTCACAACCAGGCGTCATCCAGGTAGCCCCGCCGTTCCTGAAACTCCGTGCCTAGTGAATCAGCAGTCAGGCTCAGAATACAGGCTGGGCTCATGGTTGGGGGAGGATCTAAAGGCCTGGCCATGGCCCCATGCCCCCGGATGTATGGTGGACATGCCGGGGTGGTCAGGAGGGGCTACGCAGCAGGAGACTCCACCCCCTGGGTTACGTATAGGAAAGGGATGTCAGGTGGCAAGGAGTGTGAAATTGACAAGGGGTTTTAATTCACAGGGACAAAGCTTCTGATGAAGACTTAAAAAAAAAAAGATATGAAATTCTGGTCACAAGAAAAACGTTAATGGGCCAGAAAAGCAGTCAGGACAGACACGCAGCCGGGTGACCAGTGCTGACTTCAAAACCGGGAGCCGGGAGCTCGTGAGTGCTTTCATCTTCTTCATGCTTTGCTGCTCTCCATCTTCTCACCAGTGTACATGCATTGCTCTTTCTGATCAGACAAACTAAGAGGGTGGTACAGATACTAACATCTTCCCTGGGTGCCAGAAATTCTCTAAGCATAACCTATCCCCTTCATGGGAGCTTTGCACAGTAAGAATCATCAGCCCTATTTTACAGATGAAGAAACTGAGGATAGAGCCTGAACTCTGCTCAGGACCACAGGGCTGGGAAGCGGCCAAGCTGGGATTCAAATCCGGGGCTGTGGACTGGGGTGCAGGGCATTTTCAGGGGGGCCTAACCATCTCCCTGCTTGTTTCCTTTAAGGTGAGGCCAAAACAGCTCCTCTTGCCTGTGCCTTCTTCCCTCGACACCCCTACACCATCCAAACTCAAACGGCTCCTGTATCTCCGGGCTGATTACATCAGAGGATAATAATAAAAAGGGTGTTGCAATTGGTTAAAATTCAGATGGGGATTAAATCATGAAATAATTGTGGGATTTTGATATTTATAGAAAAGCAACCCATCTCAAGATTGGTGAAGTGACAGGAGCATCCTTATATTTGGCAAAGGATCCATAAATACAACCAGATAATCATGAATAGACAGACTTCCCTGATGCTTAAGGAGTTTTCAAAAATCCATTTGCTTTCAGGGTTTAAATGAGCAATAAATCCTGTATCATGCTAAGGCCCAAGCTGACTTATACCCTTCTCTGTGCATGTGGAGATAACTCCAACAGTGGCGGATGGTATTACTTACGCAGCCAGGAAAAAAAACCACAGGCGACTGTTAGCTGAGCACAGCCCCGTGCCCACAGCAAGTTCTGTGCGTGAGCCTTTTCCAGCTTCACAATAGCTGTGGGAGGTGGGAGAACAGGCAGAGGGTGAGGTCATCCACCCAGCCTCCCCGAGGTGGTGAGGCACAGCCTAGCACCTATCTCTTAGGCCACTTCTGCCCCTTGCACAAATGAAAATAAGAAGCACCATTCAGAGGGAGAGAAAAAGTGTGTGTATGTGTGTACTTGTGCGTGCATGTGTATGCGTACGTGTGTGCGTGTGCATGTGTGCATGTGTGTGCGTGCATGTGTGTGCATGTGTGTGTCTGTATATGGTGGAAGATGCTGGTGCAACAGAGAGAGGGAAGTATTTTTTTCAGTTTCTGAGACAGCGTCACCTGGCCTTGCCATGCTGAGGGCTGACCCTGCTCACTCCACCCTCAGGTATGCGTGATCCAACAGCAGCTGCCCCCAGCTCCCCTTCCTATCCCTGCACTCCGGCCAGGCCGGAACCCTTGTGTGCTGGAATATGCCCTGCTTTACCACCTTCCTGTTTATGCACACACCCCTCCCTCTATTTGGAACTTGGCATCTGGCAGTTTCCTTTATGAAAATTCTCCTTGTCCTGTCCCCTGGGACGGACAGTGCTGCGCCGATGGCCACCAGTATTATAGGGACAAGGAGGGAGGTGCGGGGCCACTGCTGGGCCCTGGCAGTGCTGTGAGGAGTGAGCCCCTTGAGGTCCTGTCCCTGGGAGCCCACCACAGCCACGGAAGATGGAGAGCAGATGAGGCAGATGCAAGGGCCTCGTGCCAAGAGGAGCTGCACAGCAGGGGCGCCATGCTGGGCAGACAAAAGGTGGAATTTTCTCACTGGCTCAGCACAGCTGAGCCCTAGGGGGAAGATGGCATCAGAGACCCCTACCTTCTATCACCAGCGGGTTGTGGTAGTGAACTTCCAGGCGGACGTATCTGGAGGACCCAGGGCCCCCGAAGGCAATGCCAGCTTCCTCTGGGTAGTAAAATGCCTGTGTGGGGCAGGATGTCAGACAGACGGGTGTGTCCTGAAAGGGTCCCAGGTCCGGGCAGGGACAAACCCAGTCAACTGTTGGGGCCTAAGCCTCAGGGGTGGAGGAGGGGGCGTGGCAGGATTAGAGCAATGCTTCCTCCTGACATCTCTTTACAAGCCCAAGGAACATCCTGTGACTCGGGTCAGGGTGTCGGGGAGAGGAGCTGGTGTTTAGGGCTGAGACTGCCCCCAAAACCCCTTCTCTGGACAGGTGCAAGAGCTGGCAAGACCCCCATTGTCTCAGCCTGTGGAGGCCTCAACACTGGCCCCACCCCACCAGCCAGCCCTGGCACCACTCTGTGCACAAAACCCTGACTCCAGTTGGGAAACAGAATCAGGACCCGCTGAGGATAAGGTCCTGGGGCACTTGTGTTTCTGTGGAAAATTTTAAAAAGCTGGAAGCAGGTGGCATTTCAGACATCACAGAGGCGAAGGGGACGTCTCAGGCCTGGCCCTTCTGGTGGCCTCATGAGCCCCCTTAGGAGCCCCTTCTTGGGGCCTCTGAGACAGTGAAGCTGGGGAAACGGAGGTGTGGGGATGCCAGGGGCCCAGGCAGGAGACACCATGCTGGGGTCATGGGGCACGCACCTTGGCGCCCAGGGCCCAGGCGGCCAGCACGTGGCGGCAGTAGTTGAGGCGGTCAGGTTTCATCTTGGAGTCACAGGGCCCGCTGAAGTGGGGGACGTTGTCCATCTCGGGGGCGCACTGGAAGATTTCCATGTGGTGCACGAGGGCCTCGTTGCCCTTGGTGACGATGGGCTCGTACTGTGAGGAGGCAGCCCCCTGAGCCCGGGAACCGGCCGCCCACCCTCCCCTCCCCAGCAGCTCTCCTCCATAGGTGTCTGTCTGCCCATCTGTAAAATGGGGGATGATCGAGGCAATTTCAGGGACACTTCTGGGGCTCAGAGCCATGAGGGTGGAGCCATCAGCCCAGAAAGAAATCCCGTAGAGAGGTCCAGAGTGAAGGAAATGAGGTTCTTACAGGCCATTTCCTGCCAAGGCAGGGACAGGATGCAGCCGTCCTCATGCATATGGGTCCGTGGCTGGGCCAGCTCCTGCAGCCTCAGTGGGAGGCAGGGCAGCCCTGAAGTTACAGCCTGGGCCCAGAGCGTACCTTCAAGGCCATGCACCTTCCTGCTGTGTGACTCTGGACACTCACATAACCTCCCTGGGCCTACTTCCCCTGCTGGAAACTGGGGGCTCTTGTCCTGAATGAGCGATCACCTCGCCCCTCCCCCAGGGCCAGGGGCATAGTGGACACTTGACAGCTATGGCCTTTGCTATTCTGCCTTCCCCGGGCGGGTGTTTGAGAGCAAGTGAATTCTGACTTAAGCTGCTTTTTCATGAAGGAGGAGGTGGCCTGGCAGACAGACAGCAGTTCCTGTCCCAAGGAAAGATGCAGAAGTCAGGATGTTGGTTGCTTTGGTCCAGGCAGGGAAGTGGGAGCTCAGAGGCCCTTTGAGGGTGGGGGAGTGAGCAGAGTGACAGGGAAGCCGAGACTACTTGCTGATCCTGCAGGACTTCAGGCAGGTGCCTGAGGTTCCGGTGATAAGAGGACACCTGGTCCGACCAGGACTGTGGACAGCTCTCCAGGGTCAGGGACAACCCAGGCCCAGGAGGAAGGCAGGGCTGGGCGAGGACCTGGGTCCTGGACCCGCATGTACCTTGACAATGTGGTGCCGAGGGAAGCCCTCGGGAAGCTCGTGGATGTAGCACCAGTACGTGGTCACCTGGTTGGGGATCTGGATATCGGGAGCGTGGATATCCATGGTGCACGTGTCTGAGGGTATGGCCGGGAAGGTGATATTGGGCTTCAGGAGCTGCACCCTCTGTAGCCCTGTCCGCAGGCCCGAGCTGTTGATGGCCTCCAGTGACTGGAATGGCTCCTCCAGGATCCCGTAGACCAAGTGGACTGTGCCGTCCTGCAGCCAAGATGGGGCTCAGTTGGTCACCCATTCAGAGCCCCCAGAGTTGGGCTCCTGAGGGGATGCCACATCCCTGCCCACCCACATCTACCAGGTGACACACCTTGCTCTCATCTCTGTGAATAAGGGACCCTTGAGGCTTGCATGGCACTAGCTGGGACTAAATCCCGGGCTGATGACCCCCAGGATCCCCTATTTGCACTGACCATCAAATACTTTTCTAAACACATTCCGCCTGTGCTCACTTAACATCCATTCAAGCAGTGACAACTGGGCCCGCCATGAGCCAGTGTGGCCAGGACATTTGTTCCCTCCACCGACCCCAAGGTCACGGGGGACTGGGTGTGGGGGATCATTGGTCAGCTCGGCAGCCCAGCCTGAGGATTCAGTGCCCTCTATGAAAGGAAGGAACCACCCTGGGGCTTGCGGACGGTCACACTGAGCTGCGGAGCCACACCGTATTATAGTCACCACCAGCTTGGCAGGAGGGGACCAAGCAACCACAGAAAGCTCCGTGGGTCTACGTGGTGCTGGAGGCCACAGGCAGACTCAGGAGGCAAGACTCGGGGCTGGCTTTCTCACATGCCATCGTGAGTGGAAACGGTGATCGGGTATGGAAAGTGCCTTTCGTAGCTTTCTGGGCACCACGGGTGCGGACCCGTGTGGGTGGCTAATTTGCTCTTTGAGTTTGTGGAAGGCTGGTGGGTCACCCTGTGCAGAGGACGCCCAGAGCTCCAGGCAGAGGCCCCTATACCTGGCCTGGAGCCTCTGGGCTGAACATACACAGGCATTGGCCTTCCCTGTGAGGTGCTTCCGGAAGGTTCTCTGCTCACCCTTGCCTCGTCCACTGGGAAACAGGGTAAGGGTTCAACAACCTCCTGGAAGAACACTTCTTCCGGCACCAGGTCTGCCCCAGTACACCCCGACCCCTGGGTACATCCACTCGCTGCCTCTGGGCCTTAGTTTCCTCATCTGGCAAACAGCCAGCTGTTCTGTTTTCTTAGATTCCATATTTGTCTATTTGGCATCTATTAACGGATTACAGGCTCAAATAGATGGTCAGAGTTGTTTACACCTGTCCTTCCCTCCAACATTCTCACGTGTGTGAGAATCCTATTCCCAACCCTCCAACCCATCCCAATCCCATATCCCTAGCCACCTCCTCCACCTGACTCTCACACCCCAGGCCAATATTGCCTCAGCCCTAAATCACCCCAGGGCCAGGAACCAGGCAACTAGAGACCACTCCAGCCACCCAGAACCCACCAGAATTGTCCAAATGAAGCGACTTCCCTGCCCTGCCTGGCCTTTCCCATGGAAACCCCAAGAAAGCCTCAAGCCTGGGCTCTCCCCTGGCTCCCGCATCTGCCTCCTGACCAAACCCAGGGCTCCGCAGGTGGGCCTGCACGGCACAGGTGCACCTTCTCTCAGGAAATGCAATCAATCTTTCAATGGTACTGGCCTCCCGTGTGGTCACTCAGCTAACCCCATAGATTAAGACCTGGCACTAGCTGCCACCCCAGGCCACTGCCACACCAAAGGATTACTTACACAAGACAAAAGGTGTCAGGTGTGCTAGAGTTAAAAGGGTTTTGTCTTCAAGGGCAAGGTGGGTTGCTTTCCCTAAGAGGTTGGGGCGGGGGGGACTCTTAGAGCAGCATAAGAAGCCTGTGGGTTTTGCAATGTTTTGTGGCTCCCATGAACTCCCAGACGGAGCTGGTCAGGCCGTACAAATGATCTAGTTCCCATCCCCGTTTTACAGATGGGCAAAGTGAGGTCCAAAGGAGGAGGTGAGCTGTCCTGAGCCTCACAGCGAGCTGGCGACAGGGCCGGGATGGAAAGCCAGGTCTTCTGGGTCCCAGAATTCCACCTGATGGTTAATAGGACCAGGAGGAGAGAGACATCCAGGAGAAAGGTGTAGTCCAATGGGAGAGGCCTCAGCGCAGCGCGTCTAGAAACCATGTCAGCTACGTGTCAGCAAAGAGCTGCTGCTTTGAGGGCTCAGGGGTGACAGCAGAGCTGGGCCATCCTAAGCACCTTGACCCCACCACTGCCTCTGGGCCATCCTCCTTGGCTTTCTCTCTGTCATAGCTGGCCAGGCCCAGGCCCCAGACTTACCAGGGACAGGAAAGGTACTATGCCATTGGCACAGGATGGCAGTATGGTACACGCAGCCCACGCCCTCCTGGGTGCTCACAACCACCCCTTACCTCGATGAGGTAATCTTTGGGGTCGCAGGTGCCAAAGGGCCTCTTGAAAAGCAGGGCCAGGCCTTCTGGGGTCCTCTGCACTTGCAGCAGCTGGTAGTCCTGCTGGGGATCCAGGTGGATCTTCCCCTTCTGGTCACTCCAGGCGTCCTGCAGAGACAAGCACTGGGCTCCAGGCATGAAGGAGCCAAGCCGGGCCAATCCACAAAGGAAGAGGGCATTCCCTGGCAGAGCTCTGCATTCATTGCCAGCTGAGCTGGGACTGCTGGGCCTCAGTCCCTGTGGATCTGAGCATTCTGCCTGGGCTTGGGGCTTCACTCACACCTTCTATGTCCATTTCTGCTTGGAGGCAGTGGAGTCGAACCCTGACAGTGCTCACCTCCTCTGCATCCAGGAACCAGGGCTCTCACTTGCCAGCAGGTCACAGGCTCTGTTAGCCATGGGGATTCCCAGGCCTGGAGGGCGGGACACTGAGCTTCTTAAGAAGATACCTTAGGCTAGGCTCCCCACACCTCGTCAGGACTGGGAACAATGCCTCAAACCCGTGCTGCCCACATTCATGCAGGCAGGAGAGTTGTGGAGCCTCAGAAAGGGGAAAGTTGGGAACAGGATGGGACATGAACAGGAAAGGAGAGAGAAACCAGGGCGCCACATCTAAGGCGGTGATTGATAGCCAGTACCCACCCTGCACTGGCACAACCCTGAGAACAAGCACTGCTTTATTACTTTATAAATACATGTAATTTTGGATTTTTTTTTTTTTTTTTTGTGAGATAGGGTCTCACTATGTTGCCTGGGCTGGTCCTGAACTCCTGGCCTCAAGCGATCCTCCTGCTTCGTCCTCCCAAAGTGCTGGAATTACAGGCATGAGCCACCACACCCAGCCTGAAGCACCACTTTAAATCCTGCAGCCTAGGCGTTGCTCCCCTCACCTTAGAGCTCTGCATTCATTGCCAGCTGAGCTGGGGCTGCTGGGCCTCAGTCCCTGTGGATCTGAGGGTGCTTCCTGGGATCTGGATCGGTGACCTCTGCCCTCCCTGTCCCTGGCTGCTCCCTTTGCACTGGGCCCTAAGGGGCAGGGACATGGTGGCCCCAGGCCAGGTCACAGGGAAGAAGACCACCAGGGAGATCTACTGAGAGACAGTGAGGAACCTTCCCCGAGAAGCAGGCTGCCCTTCGTACTCAAGAAGGGCCCTTCTTAGATTCCATATTTGTCTATTTGGCATCTATTAATTGATTGCAGGCTCAAACAGACAACCAGAGTTGTTTACACCTGTCCTGCCTTCCAACATCCACGTGTGTGTGAGAATCCTATTCCTAACCTTCCAACCCACCCCAAGCCCATATCCCTAGCCACCTCCTCCACCTGACTCTCACACCCCAGGCCAATATTGCCCCGACCCTAAAATCACCCTAGGGCCAGGAACCAGGCAACCAGGAACCAGGCAAAGAGAGACCACCCCAGCCACCCAGAGCCCACCAGAATTGTCCAAACAAAGCTGCTTCCCTGCCCTGCCTGGCCTTTCCCATGGAAACCCTCAAGAAAGCCTCGGGCCCTTGGCCTTAAGGACTTTGGGCTGTTTCTTTTTAATCGTACATTCAGGGGTAAAACATCTTTTCTTCATTTCCTTGAGAAAAAAGAAATCTGCAAAAGATATTGCAAAACTTTCCCTAGAGAAAAAAGCCACGCAGTGCCACCCTGCCGGGGACACTGCTGATTTGCCGAGAGACTCATTTTAAACAGAGGCAGAAAGTTCTCCTGTGATATTTCAGCTGGAAATCAAGAAGATATTAGTTGAACATATTGCTTAGGGAGGAATAACAAGGCTGACATTTGTTTCCGTAGGAATTTGTTGTGCAAATTAACCTTGCCAGTGCACGGAAAGGCAAAGTCACCTGGCTTCCTCTGGCTCCCCTAGCAGCCGGGAAATGCAGGCAGGGGGACGCTGCACCAGGGAGGAGCAAACACTCCTGCATTCAGGGTGCCTCATGGCAGAGGCTTGCAAAGAACTCCAAACTGTCAGGCCGGGCGCGGTGGCTCAAGCCTGTAATCCCAGCATTTTGGGAGGCCGAGACGGGTGGATCACGAGGTCAGGAGATCGAGACCATCCTGGCTAACACGGTGAAACCCCCGTCTCTACTAAAAAAATACAAAAACACTAGCCGGGCGATGTGGCGGGCGCCTGTAGTCCTAGTTACTCGGGAGGCTGAGGCAGGAGAATGGCGTAAACCCGGGAGGCGGAGCTTGCAGTGAGCTGAGATCCGGCCACTGCACTCCAGCCCGGGCTACAGAGCGAGACTCCGTCTCAAAAAAAAAAAAAGAACTCCAAACTGTCAGCGATGGGGTTCAGCTGCTCCTCCAGACGGCTGATGGCTCAGAATCAGGGCTGTCCCAGGTCTTTCTTGGCTGGAACCTGAGCCACAGAGTGTCTTTGTGCACAGGAATCTGTGCAGCCTCATGGGTCAGAGCAGGGCCCTTCCCAGGCAGCTCCACCTATCCTATCTGGGTGGCCCTAAGCTTCACTAGTGACACAGGCAAATGCCTCCTGGCTGAGTCTTGGGAATTGGAGGGGGCAAGCTCAGCTCCAGAAACGGCGGCCACCGTCTGCCCTCATGAACTCACAACACCCAAAAAGGCAGAGAGGGACTGTCTGCCCCACCGTCCCATGGTGAGATCAAGGCGCAGAGCTGGAGCCGGCCGCTTTGCACAGACTCAGCTCTCCAGCTCCCCACCATCCCATGGTGAGATCAAGGTGCAGAGCTGGAGCCGGCCGCTCTGCACAGACTCAGCTCTCCAGCTCCCCACCATCCCATGGTGAGATCAAGGCACAGAGCTGGAGGTGGCCGCTCTGCACAGGCTCAGCTCCCCGGCTCCAGCTCTGCGCTCCCAGATAAAGCAGGCACCTCCTGACTTTGGAAATAAAACTTTTTTGTCCCTCCTTTGTCTGTTTCTGTGGAGAGAGTTGGGTTTCATCCACAAAGAAGCCCCGGTGGCCAGTCCCATATGGGAAGGAAGGCGGGAGCAGGACCCAGGGCAGGCAGTGGGCTTGCCCACTTCGGGGACCCCCTGCAGCTTGTGGAAGGGCCTAAAGTCCTCTCCAGTTTGAAGGGAAATTTTTCCCCTTTCTCCACCCTGTGAAACAAGAGTGGAGGTAAATTTGGGCAGAAAGGAGTCAAGAGCCCATCCTGACAGTTTTGGCTGAGCCCTGTGGGGCTTGTCCGACACCTATGGGTGGGGGCAGGGTGTCTGCACCTGCTCAGTCAGTCCATGAGTACAAGCACAGTAGGTCAGGTGGATCCCATGGGTGCACAGGCCTCATGCAGTGCCTGGCCACGCGCCACCACCTGGCCCACATCAGTGGGCATGTGTGCTCTGGGGACATTGTTTACAGGACCGGGGGTCGTGGGGTCTGTGCTCCCACACGTGTGGGGTATGGAGCGGCATGAGTTTGTGTGGTGTGTGTGTCCTCTGTGTATAGTTCCATTCCTTGGGATTGCTGGGTCCCACGATTTGGGGTGGGCAGTTAAGGACCATGGAAAACATGTCTTTCCTATTTTGTCCTCAAACTGAGATCCCCATGATACCCAAGCTCAGGGTGCAGACTCGGCTCAGAGCAGAGTCAGCTCAAACACTGAGAGGTGCAGACAAACTTTCTGGGTTAAGGAGGGTGAGTGTAGAAAGACGGCCAGATCCGGGCGCGGTGGCTCAAGCCTGTAATCCCAGCACTTTGGGAGGCCGAGACGGGCGGATCATGAGGTCAGGAGATCGAGACCATCCTGGCTAACATGGTGAAACCCCATCTCTACTAAAAAATACAAAAAACTAGCCGGGCGAGGTGGTGGGCGCCTGTAGTCCTAGCTACTCGGGAGGCTGAGGCAGGAGAATGGTGTAAACCCAGGAGGCGGAGCTTGCAGTGAGCTGAGATCCGGCCACCGCACTCCAGCCCGGGTGGTAGCGTGAGACTCCGTCTCAAAAAAAAAGAAAAAAAAGACAGCCAGATGGGGTGCTGGGTCGGGAAGGGTTTGGAGAGCTGGCAGGGAGGAGAGACTCACCGCAAAATAGGCAGTGTCCCCATCGGTCCAGAGCACCACGAGGTCTGCGTTCTCAAGCTCGCCACGGTCAGACATCCCAAACAGGACCCCAGCCTTGAGCTGCTTCACCAGAAGCTGGAAGAAGATGGCTTCCTGGGCGTAGCTGACATTCCATGAGAGCTCCAGGGACCCCTCGGGGTCCAGGGGGATGCGGTAGAGGAAGGGGCTCTCAGGGGGAGCCGAGCCCTGCAGTGCAGCCACCAGGATGACCAGGAAGACGGCCACTGCTGTGCTGTACATGAAGGCCGCCTCCCGCACACTGGGGCAGGGCAGGCTGGCCCAGCGACACCACCGACTGGGGTCCTGCATGGCTGGGGTGAGCTCTCCAGTCCCACCTGGCTATTTATGCCCCGGTCCTGAATGGGGTGGGTCCAAGTAACATGGGTAATCACATTTGTCTGGTGGGGAATTCAATTGTCCCTCCCAGAAGCTTGCGCCCCAGGCCAAGCACTCTGCCTGCTGCCCTCCTCTAATTGGCACTAATGACACATGGACGTCATCAGTGGGAGTTGAAGCAGACAGGCGGATGCTGTGGCTTCTGAGATGGCTTTGAAGAGCTGTCCCAAAAGCAGATCCCCCCTGCAGCCAAGAGGCCTTTCAGACGCCCTCTGGCCAGGCACCGGCTGACTGCCTCACAGGCTGTCCGGCCCAGTCTCCAGTGGGATGGGGTCTGCACCACCTCCACCACCCACGGATGAGCAGACTGAGGTCCGAGGAGCTGCTCCAGGCCAACCAGTGAAGGATGGGCCTGTAGCCACCTCAGGCCTGGCCCAGGGAGCAGAGCCGTTTGTACAATACTAGTGGGTGGGCCCATTTCGAACCAAAAATAAGACAATCTCCAAATAGTCCCTGTGTTTAGACACTCCCTCCACGGCCTGCTGTTCCCACTTTTGTCTCCTCTCAATTTTCCCACAGCCTCCAGCTGGTACCACGGCTGCTCCAGAAGGCGCGAGAGCATCATAGGGAGTGGGGGACACAGGCGTGGGGTGCATCTCTGGGGACACACGGAGCTGGAGCTGCACAGGGGATAGGCAGGCTGCAGGGTGCACTGCTGGGGTGACAGCCTTTAAGGAAAAGAGGGTGAGTGACAGGCCTGCTCCCCTGTCTCTGAAGCTCCCAAACCCACAGCTTCCTCTTTCCCAGAGCAAATCTGGCCTGAATTTGAAGCCTTTCAGGGCAGCTGGCCGCAGCCCTGCTTCTCCCACACCTGCCACAGGACCTTTGCCATCATCCACCCATGGGTCTGAGGGTCAGTCTTACCATGGCATCTCTCCCTCCTGTCCTCTCCCACAAGCAGACTGAGCGCAACTGCCTCCAGGACATTCTGCTTGATCCCCCCAGCCCCACCCTCCAGGCTGGGTTGACAGATCTCTCCAGCTGGGCTAGAAGCCATTCCTCCTCCGTAACCTCCTCCCTAGCCTCCTCCCTCCCTTCCTTCCTTTTTTCTCATCGTCTTTCTCGTCTCTTTGGAGAGACCCAGAATCTAGCCTTAGGGGTACATTAATGTCATAGGCTGACAGTGACGTTTAAGTCCTCAAATACCCATGATGGCAGGTCTGGAGGCTGCCTCAGCTCTGAGCTCTGTGCTGTGGAAAGGAATGACGGTGTCTTTGCATGAACATGAAATCTGGAGAAAGTGCCAGTCTTCCCCTGGCCCTGGCAGGCGGTGCTCTCTGCCCCACAGTGGCCAGGCCACCCTGCAAAGCCAAGCTCAGGCCATGAGCCCCTCCCCACTGACTGCACCCAGAGGGGCACCATTCACCCCCACCCAAGGCCCAGGCAGGTGAGGACCAAGTGCATACGCACCTCTGCAACAGTGTGAAATTGACTCCCAGGCCAGGGGGAGACACTCTTGGAGTTCTCTGCTGAGTGTTGGGAAGGGTTCAGCCTCTGAAGGCCTGGCTTTCCCGTCAGGACATGCCACCTCCCTCGCCTGAGAGCACCTCACTTTCATGCCTCAGATTATTTCCAAAACCTCCTTGTCTGTGCCATGTAAGCAGGTGTCTGGCATCGAGATAACAGTGCATCCTGGACATTCGCTCTCGGGATCAGGGAGCGGCCACAGCGAGCCGGTGATATGAAGAGCCTCCGGGGTGGGCAGGCACCTGTGTTCCCAGCATGGGATAACAAAAGCCAGCAGAGACAGAGGTGGGGGTCGCGGGCTCCACAGCACACCCAGCTCAGGGGTGAGCCCTCCCAGCAGCCTGGTGGCCACCCAGGTGGCTCCAGCTAGACAGCAGGCTAAACAAGCACCAGCTGGGGCCTGCATTGTGGGAAGGGGGGTGCCTCCCTCTCCTCTGGGGTATTGAGGCCCCAGGCACCCCTCCTACTCCTCCGGGGTCAGAGCTCTGGGGTCACGTCCTGCTCCACCCTCCTGAATGCGCAGCTGGTGTCCTCAGAGAAGCACTTTCCAACCCAGCGCCTCCTCCCCATCTGCAGACAGAGGAAGTTGGATGACAAGGACCATTGATCCCTCCAGCTTCCTTCAACCCAGCGGTTCTGTGGAGTGACAGGCTGTGAAGAGCCCCCGATGCTGCCAGCCCAGACAGCTCACCACACCTGCGGGCCTTGCTCCTCTCCTGGACCCACAGCCACTGGGAGCTCTAAGGAGGGACGGCAGGTGTGGTCTCATACACGGCAGTGTTATGCACACACGTTTATTTTTAACAGAAATCTAAAGACATTTTCTTTATCCAACTCAAAACTGGCTTTCCTCTCACATTTGATAGAAATGATTCAGCTGATTCCAAAATAATGATGACCAAGCCCTAGGGAGGGACAGGAGGGACAGGAGACACAAGTCAAGCTGCACCAGGGCTTCCCCTGCTTTGCCTCCCTCCATCCTGGCCAGCCTTGGGTGGCTGGGTGTGCAATCAACCCTGTCTCAGACACAGGAGAGGCAGCCTCAGAGAGGCGAGACAACGCACCTGAGCTCACAGGGCGGGCCAGTGCCCGGGTCAAGCATCCCAAAGAGGGTGCCCTGAGCTGGAGGGGGCTGTGCACCTTGGCAGCCAAGGTCAGAAAAATTCCACTGGAGTCAGGAGGAAGGGATGCTCAGATGAGAAATGCAACCACGGAGAAAATCCGCGGAGACTGGGGCCGGGCGGGAGGGAGCGGATCCAATCAGATGGCCCTGTGGCTGTACCGTTCATTGCATTAATGGATTTTAAAAGGGAGCAATCCGACCCCAGGGCAAGGAAGCAGCGGTCAGCTCTCCTTCTGCCCTCACCCTCCTCGGAGGTGACACCTGCCTGCCAGGCGCTCTATTGGCCACATGCCTCCCTGTGGTGCCCCGTGGGGGTCTTTCCGCCCTACTCCCACCCCCACTGGCTCTGCTCCAGTGTCTGGGTGCACGTTGCCCTCCAGAGGTGGGGTGGGGGTGGAGTAGGCTGGGGAGGTGCAGGGTGTCATGGCCACAGTGTCAGGAAATAAGCCCCGTTCCTGCTGCTCAGCGCCTGGCTTCCCTCCAAGGCGCATCGACGGCTGACCTCGTTTAGAACCAATTTCAGCTTTTTAATAAGCCCTTTGCTTTCCTGTATCTCTCCAATGCCATCAGCCTTTGCGGGCTGTAATTCCCCATCACCTCTGCCACATGAGGCCAGCTCCTGCTGACGTCCTAACCTCGGGCAGTGACAACCTCAAGTGGAGTGACTGTGGTGCGGACCGGAGCTGGGTGAGTGAACAGGCCAGGCCACTCCCCAGTGACAATGGGGCCTGGCCACAGGACAGCACTGTCCCTCACCTATGGCGCAGGCTCTTAGGGACCTCCTCTTGGCAGGAAAAAATCAACTATCAAACTGATGGCAGTGCCTAGACCTGGCTTGTGATGGGATGGATTGGGAGCTGCTGGGAGACGGTGACTCTGTCCACCATGGAGCCCACTCCGGGGTGGCACTGTTCCCTTGGGGGAACCTGGGGCAGCTGGCTTATGTCCCTCCTCGTCCTGAGCATAGGGGCTGTGGTATGAAGGTTAAGAGGCACATTCTGGGCTGGGCATGGTGACTTATACCTCTATAATCCCAGGACTTTAGGAGGCAAAGACGGGAGGATGGCTTGAACCCGGGAGTTCAAGACCAGCCTGAGGAACATAGCATGAACCAGTCTCTACCAAAATAAAAATAAAAACAAATTAGCCAGGCATAGTGGCGCAAGACTGTAGTCCCAGTTACTTGGGAGGCTGAGGCAGGAGGATCGCTTGAGCCTGGGAGTTCGAGGATGCAGTGAGCCATGACTGCACCACTGCACTGCAACCTGAATGACAGAGCACAACTCTATCTCCAAACAAAGGAAAAGCATATCCTGCCTGAGGAGGCAGAGGTGGCACCACGCCTCTGTATCTGCTCATAAGTGTAGGTGGCCGTGAGAGTTTTAATGCATGGGACATCCCATGACCTGAGGTGTCCAGGGCCTGGGGCACTGAGTAGGGTGGCTACAGTGGGATCAGCATGAGGGCTGGGCCTGGGGCAGGTCACAGAGGTGCCTGGAGCACCACCGAAAGCTTTCCTCAGTTACTGGACCAGAGGCACCCACTGGCCTTGAAGCTCTGTGCCAAAAGCAAGGGGCCATTGATCCCAGAAGGGGTTGGTATCAGGGGCCCAGGGACACTCCCACAGAAGCTCCCAGGGAAGTAGAACCCAGGAGTCCCTGGCTGGCTCCAGGGCCAGGGCTGCCAGGCCGGCCAGGCCACTCTTCTGTGACCCCAAGCAGCCGCACCGTGAGCGAGTCTTCCCCTCTGTCACTGGCAGGCCACTGGCGTGGGCAGGACACAGCCTCCCCTGCCTCCATCTCTCCTCTGTACACAGGGTCAGCGAGACGGGGAAGCGGACCCTCACACCTCCGCAGCCTGCACCCCCAGCTCTGGGCTTATGCTCGCATACTCAGTTTTACACACACACACACACACACACACACACACACACACCTCCAATAAGTTGGCCTCAATCTTGGGGCTGAGGCCTGCTGGACCCTGAGGAATCTTGCAGGGAAACCCTTTCTGGATCCTGCTTCTCCTTTTCTCCTTAAGGATGTGCGACTGCTCCTCTCTCTCGAGTAGCTCATGGCGGAGGTGCCTGTGCCTGATTTCTGTATTTCCAGCTTTTCTGAAGGGGCCACACTGCCAGGATGGTCGTGGGTCCTGAGGCAGTAGCTCCAGATCACACCCAAGCCACAGGGTAGCTGTAGGCCCCGGATGGACAGAGAGGCCCTGAAACCTGCCGGCCACGTGACCCACCCGGACAGTCCCCATGGCCCTGAGCCTTCTTTCTTCATCTGTTAAATGGCCATCTTGCCCAGGACTGGCACTGGCGCTGACTTCTGGCTGCAGAGGCTGGGCCCTGCGTGGCCTGCACCAGCACTCAGGGCTGCTGGTCTTGCCCCCCGCTGGCTCCTGCCAGCCATGCACCTTCTCCCTGAGGCTGCAGCTCATCTGTCGGTAAGCTCAGTCACCTCAGAGATCCACCAGGTTGACCCACTGTTGACCCAGAATGGGCCAGTGCAGTGAGGGCTAGCGAGACAGCCCCAGGTTGCCCTCACCCACATCCATCTCGGGGGCTGCTGCACCCACTGACGTCACAGGGTCCAACAGGCAGGGCTCCGGCCCAGGAGCCTCCTGGAGAATGTGAGAACTCGTCTCCCTGCCTGGAATTTCTCTGAGCTTCGGCGCCTGGTGTGACAGACAGAGGGATGCCCCCCAGTGGCCACGTCCAGATCCCGGCGAGTCCGTAGGCTACCTGGGGAAGGGACTTTCAGTGTGATTAGATTAAGGACCTGGAGGTGGGAGGTGGTCCTGAATTGGATGGGTGGACCCCATGTCATCACAAAGGTCCTGCGAGAGGGAGAAGGAGATGCAGTGATGGGGTCCAAGAAGAGGAGGCTGCTTCCAGGACGGAGCAGGGGCCGTGAGCCAAGGGATGTGGAGGCCTCTGGAAGCTGGAAAAGGCGGGAACAGTTTCCCCTCCCTCCCAGAGCCCCCAGAAGGAGCCAGCCCTGCAGACACCTTGGTTTTAGAGCTTCTGACCTCCAGAACTGTAAAAAAAAAAAAAAAAAAAAAATCATTCGGTCATTTGTTACAGTGGCTACAGGAAATACAAGCACAGGCCGAGCGCTCTCCTCTCCCAGTGTCTGCTGGTGCCGTCATGCTCTGGTGGGACCCCCAAGTGCAGCAGTTAAGCTTCTTTAGGTCGGAGACTGCGTTCCTTTCTTTTTGTCCTGTACCCCAAGTTATGGTTTTGGTTCCCCCAAAAGCAGACGCTGAGGCAAGGGTCTGGGTGTGAGCAGGCTGGGTGGAAGGGGAGCTCAGAGTGTGTGGAGAGGGGTGGGCAGGGGAGTGGGAACACTCATGAACCGTACCTTCATAATCAGTTTCCACCATGGGCAGTGGGGACTCAGTCCCAAGGGGACCCTGGAGAGACTGTGGAATGCACCCCAAAACTGTCACATCAAGGGTGAAGAAGCCAGGGCCCTCACCTTCCCACCCCTGTCTCTTACAGGGAGAAGGACGCTCCTGGTGTACCAGAGCCCAGCATGGGGGCTGCCCGCTGGTGGGCCAAGCCCGCTCCCACAGCCAAGCCCAACCTAGGGTAGGAGGGGGCAGAGATGCAGGAAGTTGTGGGGGTACCAGTTGCCTTGGGCAGGCCCAGGAGATGGGGGATGTGGTGAGGATTGAGGGCCGATGCCCTTCGCACCATGCCAGTGTGCAGTGGGAGCCCCGTGTGGGACGGCTGTCACCAGGCTGTGGTCTGGGCCCCCGAGTCCTGAGACGCCCTCTGAGTCCACAGGCTCGTAGGAGCCATGTCTGCAGCCCGCCTGCCTCTTCCCTAGACAAGGATGCAGGCACTGGGCATTCCCGTGAGTGAGGGCATCCAACCCTTCCAAGTCACACGGAGGCCCTGACTGTCACCATTTCACAACTCAGGATGCCGAGGCCTAGAGACAAGTGGCACTGGCCAGGGCTCTGTGATCATGGGTGGTGGCTCCAGAGTGGTAAGCCTAAAAGAGCGTGGCGTCTGGCATCCATGGAGTCTGGAGAGGAGGGCTGGCCTGGGCCTCCCGGGCAGTTCCATGCAGGCTCTGCTGACTCTCAAGATGGGGGCTATGGCAGCCTCAGAGTGGGTGGGCAGGGGTCAAGTGAGCTGCCTGGCAAAGGCTGCAATGCCAGCGACCGGCCCTCAGACCCCCGCTCAGGGCTCATGGGCCACTTCACCACCAGCCCCTGGAGCTCGGGGCTACCACACCCCACGGGACACAGACTGGCCCTATGCAGGTGAGACCAGTGTCACCCAACCCAGGACCCCTGGACCAGCCCTGACTCCCCGGGCCTCAGCTGAGAACAGGGGACTTGGGCCCCAAGGTCTGAGCGGTCAGTCAACCCTCATCCCGCCCCCCATGCCCATTTCAGGGCCAAGTGTTCTTGGAAACCTGATTCCAGAGCCTGAAGGGCAGAGCCTCGCAGGCTCAGCAGGGCTTCCACTGGCCTCAGCACCCAGGGCCGAGGGGGCATCTGAGGTCCTGCCCGGGGGCAGGCAATGTGGAGGCTCAGGCTCAGGAGTGCTGTCCCTTGACGTTTAGGTGGGTTTCGCTGGGAGATACATGGTACTTATCCCACAGAAGCAATCAAGACAAAGGCAGAAAGAGGCAGGTGCATGTTCTTCAACCTCTGTACCTTGTTTCCTCAGCTTATGGGGACAGTGACAGAACCACACTCGCATGTCCTCGGGCTGGGGGCTCCCCGAGTCAGTGCAGGCAGGGGCTGGACCATCTATGCTTAGTAAGGGCTCCCTCCATGGTGGCGAGCATGCCTGAAAAACGCGACGCAGAATGACTCCCTCAAATATGACTACCATTAGCAGCTCAATACGTCGTCTTTCAGAACAGTTTTTCATTCTCTGAAATTTTTAAAATTGTTTATTACTGATTTATCACGTTGTGTAAAATGTCCCGCCTTAACCACTGTAAATGCGAAGTTCAATGGCTTTCCGGGCACATTCCTATTGCTGTGCAGCCATCACCACCTTCTGTCTTCAGAACACTTCCTCTTGCAAAAGTGAAGTTCTGTCCCCATGAAACAATAGCTCCCTATTCCCCCTCCCCCAGCCCTGGGCACCTACCATGCTACTTTCTGTCTCCGTGATTGTGATGACTCTAAGACCACACAGACATAGAGCCATACAGGATTTATCCTTTGCGTCTGGTCTATTTCACTGAGCATACTATCCTCAAGGTTAATCCAGGTTGTAGCATGTGTCAGAGCTTCCTGGCCTTTGAAGGCTGGAGAAGAGTCCACTGTGTGAATGATCACACTAGATGTGTCCATCATCAGTAGACGGACAGTTGGGTTGCTTCCATCTTTTAGCTGTTGTGAATTATGCTGCTGGGTGTGCAAATACCTCTTTGAATCCTTGCTGTGAATTCCTTAGAGTGTGTACCCAGAAATGGCATTGATGCATCCTGTGAGAATTCTGCTTTTAATTTTTGAGGAGCCATCACTGTTTGTTAAATGGCCTGCTGTACACACTGTCCTGCCACTGGTGTTTTCCACGTGCATGTTAAATATATATCGAGTATACACGCTCAGTGCTGCCTCTTCCTTTGACAGCTCTCAAGTATCCCACTGTATGCATGGTCTCTGATTGATTTAGCCAGCTCCCTGTTGACAAATATGTGGGTTGTTTGTTTCTTAAACTATGAGTGACAGTGGTGCAACTCTTGCTCTTGTCTGCCAACCCTCATGCACTTGTACCCACAGTTCTTTAACATCAGTCCCTAGAGCAGGAGCTGTGGAGCCAAGGACATTGGGCTCCCTAATTGAAATCAACCCCCAGGTTCAAAAGCCTTTGGTCAAGGGGGATGCTCAGACACTGGCTATTATGCCACCAACCAAAGGCACAACTGCCTCTGTGGAACAAATAGTTTCTAACAGGTAAGTAGGTTCAAAACCCTGTTGATCGGCCAAATTAGCTATTGGATCAGGCAGCCTCCCTCCAGCTACAATCAAACGCATCACATACATAAACACAAATTCAATCAAGCCTAAGCCTCGCCATCTGCTTTTCAAAGATGAGACTTTGAAATGAGCAGGTCTCTGTGCCCGGGGGCCTCTGACATTCACAAAGTAAGAAGTGGGCAGCGATCTGCACACCCTGATCCAATTTCCCCTCTGCTGATCAAGTTATGGAAAGACTTGGCCCCATAAGGCCCTGGGGAAAGGGAAAATTAAAATGACCAGGACAGAGATGGTCTGTGTCACGTAGGCGGTGAGGAGGTAGCATGAACTACAGTGCTGATGAGGATATCTTTCTGGGTGGCACTGGTCAATATCTGGAGCGACAGGATGTCTTGGAAGGGCTGGCATTGCCAAAGGCCTGTTTGGTCCCAGGAGAACAGGTCTGGGTTTGAAGTGTCTCAGCATGGTGGGCTGGCCAAGGCCACTGAAATGGTTTGGCTCTGTGTTCCTGCCCAAATCTCATGTTGAATTATAATTCTCAATGTTGGGGGAGAGACTGGTGGGAGGCAATTGAATCATGGGGGCAGGTCTTTCCTATGCTGTTCTTGTGATGACGAAGAGGTATCATGAGATCTGATGGTTTTATAAAAGGGTGTTCCCCTGCACATGCTCTCTTGCCTGCCGCCATGTTAGACGTGACTTTGCTGCTCCTTTGCCTTCCGCCATGATTATGAGGCCTCCCCAGCCATGTGGAACTGTGAATCCATTAAACCTTTTTTTTTTTTTTTTAACTACCCAGTCTCAGGTATGTCTTTATTATTATTATTAGCAGCATGAGAACAGACTAATACACTGTCCTCATGATAGTGAGTGAGTTCTCATAAGATCTGGTTGTTTAAAAGTGTGTAGCACTTCCCTCCTCTCTCCTGCCACCATGTGAAGATATGCTTGCCTCCCCTTTACCTTCCACCAAGATTGTAATCTTCCTGAGGCCTTCCCAACCATGCTTTCGTTACAGCCTCCAGAACTGTGAGTCAATTAAACCTCTTTTCTTTATACATTACCCAGTATCAGGTAGTTCTTTATAGCAGTGTGAGAATGAACTAATACAAAATATTGCTACCAAAGAAGTGGGGCATTGCCATAAAGATATCTAAAAATGTGGAAGTTACTTTGGAACTGGGTAATGGGCAAGAAGTGGGAACAGCTTGGAGGGCTCAGAAGAAGGCAGGAAGATGAGGGAAGGTTTGGAACTTCCTAGAGACTTGTTGAATGGTTTTGACCAAAATAGTGATAGTGACGTGGACAGAGATGGCCAGGCTGATAAGGTCTCAGATGGAGATGAGGAACTTACTGGGAACTAGAGTAAAGGTCACTCTCAAACTCTGCTTTAGCAAAGAAACTGGAGGCATTGTGCCCCTGCTCTAGAGATCTGTTGAACATTAAACTTAAGAGAGATTATTTAGTTTATCTGCTGGAAGAAATCTCTAAGCAGCAAAGCATCCAAGATATGACCTGGCTGCTTCTAACAGCATATACTCATATGTGTTCACAAAGAGATGGTCTGAAATTGCAACTTATATTTAAAAGGGAAGCACAGCATAAAAGTTTGGGAAATTTGCAGCCTAACCATGTGGTAGAAAAGAAAAACTCATTTTCTGGGGAAGAATTCAAAGTTGCAGAAATTTGCATAAGTAAAGAGGAGGCAAATGTTAATAGCCAAGATGATGGGGAAAATGCCTCCAGGGCATTTCAGAAACCTTTGAGGCAGCCCCTCCCATCACAGGCCTGGAGGCCTAGGAGGGAAACATAGTTTAGTGGGCCAGGCCCAGGGCCCTGCTGCTCTGTGCAGCCTCTGGACATGGTGCCCTGCATCCTCACTGCTCCAGCTCCAGCTATGGCTAAAAGGGACTGAGGTACAACTTGGTCATTGCTTCAGAGGGTGCAAGCCCCAGGTCTTGGTGGTTTCCATGTGGTGTTGGGCCTGTGGGTGCAAAGAAGATAGGAGTTGAGGCTTAGGAACCTTTGCCTAGATTTCACAGGAGGTACGGAAACATCTGGAAATCCAGGCAGAAGTCTGCTGCAAAAGCAGAGCCCTCATGGAGACCCTCTATGGGGCAGTGCAGAGGGGAATTGTGGGGTTGGAGCCCCCACACAGAGTCCCCACTGGGGCACTGTCTGCTAGAGCTGTGAGAAGGGGGCCACCATCCTCCAGACCCCAGAATGGTAGATCCACTGACAACCTGCACCATGCACCTGGAAAAGCTGCAGACACTCAATGCCATCCTGTGAAAGCAGCTGCAGGGGCTTTGCCCTGCAGAATCAGGGATGGAGGTCCATTCCAGGTTCTTGTAAATGGTCACCTCTTGTGGAATTCCTAGTGCCAATCTCTTCGTCTAGTCTGGTTGATGACATCACTCCTTTGGCAGAAATAATCTGTTGCTATAAACAGTATGTCAATATGGAATAGGAGGGAGTCTATTGACTGATTGATTGATTGATTGAAACAGTCCAAAGCCTTGGGAGTACACCCCTTGCATCAGTGTTGCATGGATGTGAGACGTGGAATGAACGGTGATTCTTTTGGAGCTTTTAGATTTAACAACTGCCATGCTGGGTTTTGGACTTGCATGGGGCCTATTGCCCTTTGTTTTGGTCAATTTCTTCCTTTTGGAATAGGAGCATTTACCCAATGCCTGTACCCCCATTGTATCATGGAAGTAGCTACTAGCTTGTTTTTTATTTTACAGGCTCATAGGCAGAGAGACTTGACTTGTCTCAGATGAGACTTTTGACTTGAACTTTAGAGTTAATGCTGGAATGAGTTAAGACTTTGGGGGACTGTTAGGAAGGCATGATTGGTTTTGAAATGTGAGAAAGACATGAGACTTTGGAGGGCCCAGGGGTGGAATTATATGGTTTGGCTCTGTGCCCCCACCCAAACCTCATGTTGAATTATAATCCTCAGTGTTGGGGGAGGGGACCCGGTGGGAAGTGATTGGATCATGGGGGTGGATTTCCCCCTTGCTGTTCTCATGATAGTGAGTTCTCATGAGATCTGGTTGTTTAAAAGTGTGTAGCACTAATCCCCTTCACTCTCTCTCTCCTGTTGCCATATGAAGATGTTCTTGCTTCCCCTTCAACTTCCACCATGATTGTAAGTTTCCTGAGGCCTCCCAGCCATTCCTCCTGTACAGCCTGTGTAACTGTGAGTCAATTAAACCTCTATTCTTTATAAACTACCCAGTTCCAGGTAATTCTTTTTATCAGTGGGAGAACAGACTAATACAGTCACTGTGTGGTCATTGCTAAGAGTTCTTGGTCCATTCCAGGTTCTTGTAAATGGTCACCTCTTGTAGAATTTCTAGTGCCAATCTCTTTGTCTAGTATGGTTGGTGTTGTCACCCCTTTGGCAGAAATCATCTGTTGCCATTAACAGTACATCAGTATGGAATAGGAGGGAGTCTATTGACTGATTGATTGATTGAAACAAAGTCTTTCTCCATTGTCTGGGCTGGGGTACAATGGTGTGATCAAAGCTCACTGCAACCTCAACCTCCTGGGCTCAAGCAATCCTCCTGCCTCAGCCTCCCAAGTAGCTGGGATGACAGGTGTAAGCCACTGTGGCTGGCTAATTTTCCAAATTTTTTTTGTAGGGATAGGGTCTCACTATGTTCCTCAGGGTGATCTCAAACTCCTGGCTTCAAGCAATCCTCCCACCTTAGCCTCCCAAAGCACTGGGATGGCAGGTGTGAGCCACCATGCCCAGCCTAACCAAAATATCAACTAGCCTTTCCCACATTTGTACAGACAGGAGCTACAAGGCCAGCATCTTGAGGGGCAAAGGGGAGCTCCAGGTGAACTGGAGGCTCCAGTCAGAGAGAGGATGTCACATCCCCAGCTCAGAGAAAGGTGTTGGAATTGTCCAATGATGTTTGTGGCTTAAACATTGTATTAGTATGTTCTCATACTGCTATAAAGACACACCTGAGACTGGGTAATTTATAAAATAAAAGAGGTTTAATTGATTCACAGTTTCACATGGCTGGAGAGGGCTCAGGAAACTTACAATCATGGTGGACGGCGAGACTAAAGCAAAGGCATGTCTTACATGTCAGCAGGTGAGAGACAGTGAACAAGTGAAGGGGGAAGAGCCCTTTATAAAGCCGTAAGATCTTGTGAGAACTCGCTCACTATCACAAGAACAGTATGGGTTACCTACCCCCATGATCCAGTCACCTCCCAACAAGTCCCACCCTTGACACACGGGGATTACGGAGATTACAATTTGAAATGAGATTTGGGTGGGGCCACAGAGCCAAACCATATCAAGCATCCTGATTATCTTCTGTTGCGTGGTCTCAGAATGTCAAGCAGATCCAAGTTTTAGCCTCAACCTGAAAGCAACATTCAAATGAAAGAATGCTACCTCTTGGTGGTGGGTGCTCCATCCAGACGACCTGCCAGTGGCTCACCTGTCCTGAAGAAGGGTTCCTTGAGCATCCGGGTAAACATGCCCTTTGGAGTGTGTTCAGTGATATTCTTGGCCTTCAGTCAAATGGCAAACTAAGTATATCCCCAACCCCCATCAAAATCCCACAGTTTCAGAAAAATATTTTATAAGAAAAAAATTATTAAAAGATTGATTGTAAAAAAAGGAAGATCCACTAAAAGTCTTTGTAGTGGATCAGACTCACGTACAAATCACAGAAAGATGCAAAGAAACAATGCTGGAGGAAACCACACCCCAGAAAGTGTTCTAAGATGGCAGCAGAAGTAGCCTGCGGCTCCACAGTCATGGCCAGGGTGGGTGGACGACAGGGTGATGAGTTGAGTGTTGCATTGGGGCCAGCAACTTGAACATCTGCTCCTCCCCACCATGGTGGGCAGCAGGGAGCCTCCAAGCCCTTAACCCAAGCAGAGTAGTCACCATAGCAGGGCAGTGGCCAGAGAGTTACTGACCTCAATGAATGACAGGAACTCGCAACCCAAGGAGAGTGACTCCCTGCCACTCAGCTGGTTGCATATTCCTCCCCATCTTCCATCAGAGGAACAGGCAGTGGCAGATGAACCGGGACTCTTAAGTGCAGGCAGACATAGGCACACTGCCCACAGGACCAAGCGTGTAGGAAAACAACCCCACAAAAGAGAGACATCATCTTAGAAACAGAAACTCCAATGCCCAGGGAAGAAGCAGCATGGATTGAGTCAACAGAAGAAGACTTTTAAAAATAAGTATAATTACTATCCTTAAAGAGATAAGAGAGGTTATCTATTCATGAAGCAAGAATGGGCTTTTATATAAAAGAACTAATTAGAGATCATGGAAATTTAAAATAGATGGGCTGAAAAGCAGAAAGAGACAGCTGAGGAGCAAATTAGTAAGCAGGAAGATCGGGCGGGTGCTGCTCGAGGAACTCAACTTAAAGGGCAAAGTGGAGGAAATGAGAGGGGAAAGGTAGGAGATCTGGGGGAGCTTTGGGTCTTCCAGCCCGGGGAGTGGACATCTCCAAAGTATGGAGTCACCAAGAGGGAAGAAAGAAAGTGCCCAGACATCTCAGAGCCGCAGAAGGATGTCAGTCTTCAGAGTCAATGAACCCGCCAGGTGCTGCACACAGCAGATGCAAACAGGCCCACAATAGACACAGTGTGGCTGTTTCCCATTAACCAAAAACAGAGCAAGGGCTCTGATGCTTCCAGAGAGAGAGGAGAGCAAGAGTCTGAGGGCCAAAGTGGGAATGTGAATGAGTGCGAGCAGAGAGGGTCTCCATGGAGAGAGAGGAACTAGACCCACGTCACCCTTCATAGCAGCAGCATTGGGTGACAGGAAACCACGGATCTCTCCTGCAAAGTTGTGAGAGGAAACGTTGTGGAATCTGCCGTTCCAAACCCAGCATTCTAGTTTGAGAGCGAAAGGAAACATTCAAGCATGCAATAGCTCCAAAATTTTATTGCTATCTTCCTTTCTGAAAGAATTACTCAAGGGTATATTCTAAAAAAACAAAAATCTTAACCCAAGGAAGAGGAAGCCCAGGGACAGAGGAAATAAGGGAGAGGTTAGCACAAACCTTTGAAACATAGAGCTAAGTCTAAAGAATTGTGTCACTATCATAGCAGACTCCCTTACCCACAGTTTCACTTTCTGAGGTTTCAGTTACCTGAGGTCAATGGGGGTCTAAAAATATTACATGGAAAATTCTAGAAATAAATAATTCATAAGTTTTAGACTGTGTGCCGTTCTGAGTGGCGCGATGAAACCTTGCACTGTTCCCTCTCTATCACGTCCTGGACATACCCAGCATCTCCACGCTGTCTGTGCTGCTGGCCTGTTAGTTGGTTAGTAGCCGTCTTGGTGTTGAGAACAACTGCCCACAGTGCAGTGCTCATGCTCATATAACCTGTATTTTACGCAGTAATGGTCCTAATGGACAAGAGCAGTGAGGCTAGCAATCTGGATGCCAAAAAGAAGCCATAAAGTGCTGTCTTTGCATGAAAAGGTAAAAGTTTTTAATAAGGAAAGAAAATAATCGTATGCTGAGGTTACTAAGACGTACAGTAAGAACATATCTGTTAGCTATGAAATAGTGAAGGAGGGCCAGGCGCAGTGGCTCACGCCTGCAATCCCAGCACTTTGGGAGGCTGAGGTGGGTGGATCACGTGAGGCCAGGAGTTTGAGACCAGCCTAGCCAACATGGTGAAACCCCATCCCTACTAAAAATACAAAAAATTAGCCGGGCGTGGTGGTGTGTGCCTGTAGCCCCAGCTACTCAGAAGGCTGAGGCAGGAGAATCACTTGAACCAGGGAGGCAGAGGTTGCAGTGAGCCGAGATCACACGACTGCACTCCAGCCTGGGTGACAAAGCGAGACTCCATCAAAAAAAAAAAAAAAAAAAAAGTGAAGGAAGAAGAAGAAATTATTCTCCAAGCTTAGTATCTATAGGGCTTAGCCCTATTCAAGGTTCCAGGCATCCAATGGGGAGGGAGAAATTACCCTACTGCCTTCTTTGTTTTACGAAATATTTCAAACATAAGAAAAATATAGAGAACGATGATGAACAATATTCATCTGCTCACCTCCCAGATCTTCCATGTGTTTATTTTGCTGTATTTGCTTAATTCTGTGCTTCTCCAGTGGAACCATGTTTTCATCACCTGTCTAATTGGGTTATGGGAATGGGAGCAAAACTTTGACTTAAAAAAAAAATGTTTATCATGTATCTGGCCAACTTGCTAAACTTGTAATTGTGCTAATAAATCTTCATTGGATTTGCTTGAGTTGACCGAGTGGAATTTTCCAAGTGTCGGCGAGCAGTCACAGAGCTGCCTCCTCTGGTTCAATATTCGTGTCTTTCATTTCTGCTTCTGTCTCGTAGGTTCGCCAGCCCTCCCTTGCTGTGGCTGATGCGGTGGCTGGGAAGCAGGGCTCAACTGCTTCCTGCAAACGCTGCTGGAGTTTCCCAAGTGCAGGATGCCTGCGGTAGGTGCTATTGAATTCCCGTCAGCGGGCTAGTGAGTTTCTCCCCGTGTCTTTAAATCATCAATGGTGCTGACTTTGATTGGCTGCTTTCTCAGCATCTGTCAAGATGATTAGGAGTTTCCCAACCTCCCTGTGAATACAGACGTGTGGTTCTCACATTTTGTGGCTATAGGACTCTTTTGCCTTCCTAAAAATTATTAAAGACACTAAAAACTTTATATGAAGAACTCTACAAAGTTTTGCTGAGGGTTAAAAAAATAGAAATTCTAAATAAAAAAAAGATAAATAGAAATTCTAAATAAATAAAGATAAATAGAAATTCTAAATAAACAAAGATAAAAATCCCAATCCTTAATAGGAAGACCCTGTAACGTGGTAAAAGTAAGATCCCACTGTGTGGATTCTAAGGTATACACCTTGTGCATTGAAACATCCCTGAAACAGATACATTTTACAATCAAGGGCATCTCTCAGCTTAACTGGCAGCATTGTTTTCCTTCCCAGTAGTAAATACAATAATGATTTATCTTAAAAGAAATGATGTCTGATTTAATATGCACTCTATATATCTTAGCTTATTCATTCTGTCAACCATGCAAGTAGCATCGGTGTTATTATTACTCCATATTACAGGTAATGAAGCTGAGAGACAGAGAAGTCAAGCAACTTGTCCAACATCACACAGCTAGAGACTGGCAGAGCTGGGATTCAAACCCAGGTGGTCTGGTCCCAGAGCCTCTGCCACTCCGCTCCACCTCTGAAAGGTTGAATTTCTTCAAAGTCATCTAGCGTTCAACCTAGTCTTAATTAAAGCCCCCAAAAGTAAAAGAACATGAACTGGGATCTTGACTTTCTAGATAATAAGCGCTCCGTAGAACTGTGGTAGCTGCATTGGTCATGCATCATTGAAGGGACAGATGAGTCGGTGGGTAGGGTGGCCAGGGCCAGACACGGAGCCTGCGGGGAGGAATGCGATGTGTGGTTGAATGCAGGTTGCACCTCAATTGGGAAGGGAGTGACAACGGGTTATTCGTGTGTCAAAAAAAAAAAAGAGACAGAAACAGTTAACCTGTAGCTCACATCATACCCACAAAAATTCTAGATGGTTTGAAAACCAAACATAAAAATCAGAGCATTGGCCGGGCACAGTGGCTCACACCTGTAAATCCTAGCACTTTGGGAGGCCGAGGTGGGTGGATCACCTGAGGTCAGGAGTTTGAGACCAGCCTGGCCAACATGGGGAAACCCTGTCTCTATTTTTAAAAATACAAAAAATTAGCTGGTCGTGGTAGCAGATGCCTGCAATCCCAGCTACTCAGGAGGCCAAGACAGAAGAAGCTGTTGAACCTGGAAGGCAGAGGTTGTAGTGTGATCAGAGACTGTACCATTGCACTCCATCCTGGGCAACAAGAGCAAAACTTCATCTCAAAAAAAAAAATCAGAGCATCTACAATGACTATGAAGACTCAGAGACACAGGAATGGGGCAAAATGGGCAAATCGAGGTATGTGAAAGCACTCTTACCTGCCGGCAGCAAACGCCAAGTCTACCCATGAGAGGTCATTTTCTACCCAGTGGGTTCCAAGGAACCATATGGATTGGTAACATCTGGGATGGTGAGGATTTGGGGAGAGGGTCCCTGTCCCACGTGGGTGGGAGGAGGGTCCCAGGAGGAAACTGATGGGTCATTCAAACTAAGACACCCAAGAGGGTTTAATAAGTGAGGTTGTTTACAAGGAGGGGCCAGGGAAGGAAAGGCACCTGTGAAGGTGGATAACCGGTGTTGTTAGCACACTCCTGTGTCTGAAGGGATGAGGGAGGAGAAGTTTCTGACCCCAGAAGGAGAGACCTGGGTCAAGAGATCCAACCCTGCTACACATGTCCCTACAGAGAGGGAGCCAGGAGTGCAGACAGACCCACCCCTTCTTCCCTCCCTCCCATTGGCCATGCCCAGGAGGAAGCTGGAAGTCCCAGGAGCTGGCCTCACAGAGAGAGAGCCAGGGGTGCAGACAGCCCCACACCTTCCTCCCTCTCTCCCATTGGCCATGCCCAGGAGGAGGCTGGAAGTCCCAGGGGTTGGTCAGTGACATCCGTACAGATTCCTGGGCAAAAACCAGCCACCATTCATTTATTACCTACGTGGCTCACGGACACGTTCCCATAGCTTTCCACCCACTCAGGTGAGCTGCAAGCCATCACACAGAAAGGAGGCAGGGCCTGTTTCCGGGATAGGGAGGCTATTCAACCCCAGGAAAGCCCACTCTGGCCCAAGCCCCTGAAACCCAGCCCTGCCCACCACACACAGACACAAGGCTTTCCAGACAGAGGACCTCCAATGGAGGGGCGTGGGGCAGCAGGGAGTCCTCCCTAGCTCCTCCAAGGGGAAAACTACAGCTCCCAAATGTGACCGGGTTCCAGAGCACACAGGACATGTGCTATTTGTTTGGCGGTGGTATGCCTCCCCCAACTTTCCATCAAAACAAAACAAAGCAAACGCAAGCCGAGAGAGGCCGTGCCTCATGGGTGACTGTGACTTTCTTAACGAGGATGGTGTCCAAGCACCATTTCCCCGTGCAGAGGCAGGCTGCACTCCAGACTTTCAGAATGGGGCCCTTGAGGGGTGCCAGAAGCTCTAATAGAGAGAGCATTCACTCTCTTCCTGTAATGTGCTGAGCTCTGACCCCATTTCAGGGTGACAGTGGTCAGCGATGAGACCAAGGAAGGCGGTGGAGGGAAGGGGCTGGAAGGCTCCGTGGTGAGGGTTGAATGTGTCCTAGCTGGCTCTCCCCATGCCTGCCATGCTGCCTGCTGCGATGCTGGGAGCAGCTCAGTGGCAGGGACCAGCATCAACTGGCTTGCTTTGGAGGCACTCGACCACCCAGCAAAGCAGCCTCCCTGCGGCCTGTGCATGCTAATTTCCCTCCAGATGTTCTCCCCAAAGCCTCAGGCACCCACTGCTCTCACTCCCAGCCCCCTAAGCCAGAGCACTGCCAAGGGAAAGACCTAGAAAGCAGAGCCCTTCCTAACCAGGCAAGGAGGGATGGCCTGCAGAGTGGATCCTCAGAGGGGCTCCCCAGAGAGTCCACAGGGCCATCAGGGGGTGAGCACCACGGCAGGCGCCTGAGGGTGGAAGGACAACCTGCACCACTGTGGGCAGCTCAGCCTCCCGGCTCCATCAGGGCCATGGAGACTGTCTGGCCAAGGCCCCTCCTATGTCCCCCACCCACCCAACCACCACTGAGCCCTTTGGGATGAAGCTGGCAAGATGGGGACTCCCGAGACCAGCAGCTGGTGGCAGGAGGTGGGAGCACCAGGAGGAAGAGGAGGGATTTGTGGCACAAAAGCAGGGGTGTGGGATATGGGGGGGAAGGCGGAGGCCAGCCACTGCTGCTGGGACAGGCACAGCCTTTTCCTCCAGCTCTGGCCTGTGGAGCATTGTGGCAGGTCAAGAGGCCAGAGGGTCACCCTCACCACCACCCTACATGGCTCCACACCACACATGGAGAAACTGAGGCTCGGAGAGGCTGAGAGAAGGGCTGTGTTCATCTACCTAGAAATCAGGGGGCCAGGATGGAGCCCCATTCTACTGGACTCCAAGTCCATATGTTCCCACTGTGCTGCCATGTGGCAGAGGAGCTATGCTGTACGGGCACCCCCAGATCTACATCCCCAGGCCCCAAATCTGGACCCCCAATTGTGGGCCTGACCCAGAGGAGATGGCAGCAGCTCCACTAGGTCATTCACCCTCAGAGGACAAGACAGTTCCTGTCCTGTTCATTCCTGCATCCCAGCACCCAGTGCTGAGCCTGCACACAGTAGGTGCTCAATAAATGTGTGAGTCAGTCTGACTCAGCCCCTAGGGTTAAAAGGCTCATGTTCAAGTAGATTTAAACAAGCAGTTGCAGAGAAACCAGCATTAGAACTTTGATCACCGCGTTATATGCTGCCTTTGACCTTCCCGGTCTCCCGGAGGCTGCAACATTTGAGCTGTGCCTTGTAGGGTGTGTAGAAGTTTGTGGGATGGAGACAGGTAGGAAGGGCACCTCTGGCAGAGGGACCAGCCTGCTAAAGGCAGTGAGGCGTGAGCATTTGGAAATAGCCAGTCTGGGTATAGCTGGAGTCACAAGCCTGGGGGCGGTTGTGGGGACTCAAACATTGGCTGCAGGGCGGATGCCATCCTGGGGGTGAAGAGGAGCAGCCAAGGGGTTCATGCAGGGGAAGGCTGCCCCGGCTGAGGGCGCTTGAGAGAAGGGTCGATGCACTGGGGCGGGGAATGGGGAGGGTGCAGAGAGGGAGGCTGGAGGCTAGAAGCCGCCCTCTTCAGCCCAGGGCCTCGTGCCATGGTCCAAGCGTCCTCAGGGCAGATTGGCTGAGTAGGGCTCTGCCCCTTCTCTAGGGAGTCAGTGGTGCAGGGAAGTAGGCTCTGGGCCAGCGCTCACCACTGAGCTATTCATTATCTCTACACCCCTGGCCGGTGGCTTGCCTCTGGCTGCCTCAGATTCCCCCTCCGTCCAATCACGATGGCCGGTGGTCTCAGTGTGGGGTTTCCAGAGCAGGGGGAGGCTCTGCTGCCTGCCACCTCTTATCTGGGTGGCTGCCAATCTCGGGCCAGCTGTGTTTGCAGGGGACACTGCATCTGACTCCACAGACGCTTTCTCACACGAACGTCTTTCATTCATTCAACAAACAGCTGCTGTGGCTGGTGCTGGGAGACAGCAGAGAACAAGAGGCACAAAGCTCCTGTCCTCATGGATGTGCCATTCCAGTGCAGAGAGGCAGGGAATGAGTGATCAAACAGACGAGACAGTGCCCCGGTCTCCTTCCCACAGTCTGTGGCAGATTGTGACAGGGCCAGGCCCCTCTCCCATTTCACAGCATGAGACTAGCCTGGCAGCAGAGCTCATCTGCTCCTGCACAGACCTATAGCTGATGCTCTTTCTGCTTCCCCAAGCCAGCCAGATGGGGAGGGAGGCAGCATCCCAGGCCAGGGCTTCCTGTGACTCTCACCGCTCCTGGGTGTCCCAGCACTGGCCTCATGTCCTCGCTCTGCCACGACCACCTGCTTTCCCACGATTACCCCTGCCGTTCTCCTTTCTCTCCTCCCACGCCCTCCTCCTCCTCACCCCCATCCAAATCTGCCATTGTTAGGCAGGCTTTGGGGCTGGTGGCTTGGATAGAGTCTGACAGGAGAGCAATGGGTAAGTCCAAGTTTTTATTCTTTGCGCCTAAGAGGAGACTGTGTCTGTGAGGTGAGTCCTAGGGTGGCAGAACTGCCCCACGGGTGCTCCAGAGACTGTCCTGAGGGAAGGAACTGCTCTGCACGGCTCAAATGAAAGACTGGCATGTCAGCCTGGCGTGACATTTTATTGTCATGTCCTGACGCTGGCCTGTGTCAGTCACCGTGAGTGTTCTCTTTTCATCCTTTTATTAAAATGAACAGCATTCAGTGACCTCTGCAACCCTGTGCTAATAGAAGCAGAAAGGTTATGGGAAGATTGCTTCAATATTAGGTTCCCCTAGTCCAGATAGGCAATCTCCGATTTTTATTTCTTATTTTCTACTGAAATAGATTGAGGGTCACACCGCAGGCATAGGACGTGGTCTGGGTGGACTTCGGAGTCAGGTGGGTCCTGGCTTCGGGCAGCCTTGGGCAGGTCATTCACTTTCTCTGTCTCAGGTTCTTCACTGTAAATCCGGCAAAATGAATGAATCGTGCCTGTCTCCCAGGGCTGTCAACACAGTTCAACAGTAATAAGCACAAGACAAATGCTAGCTATCAGCCGGGTGGTCCCTGTCCCGCTCTGCCCACCTCAAGAGGCCCTGACCCGTCAACCTTTGAAACCCTGACCTCCCTCTGAGTTCGTGATGACGAGGCCTCTTGCCTCTGTCTCTGCGCCCACAGTATGTGAGGCAATGAATGAACGAATGTAGGCATGGCTTGCATTTGCTCAAAGCTGTGAAGAAGTGCTTTGGCTGAGAAAGTAAAACCCAGATTAGGAGTACTCTCTGTTAATGCTTCTCTGGAGTAAAAAAATCCCTGCAATGGAGGAAGGCTCTGAAAGAATAAATCCTCCATAACTCCTGTCTCGTTTCTCCTCCGCTCTGTGGCAGGATTTGTCAGGTTGATCCGTGATACACAGAGGGAGCTGGGAGAGACCCCTTGACGGGTCCCCAAGTGCCTCTCAGCACCATCTCCTCCTCATCCATCATCCACGATGGCTCTTAAAGAATGAACACATCAAGCTTGCTGTCACAACGTTTTAAAATGTTGCAGTAATTAAAAACCACCAGTAATTTCTTTTCACACAGATGAGGCTGTCTTTTCAAACCAGGGCAATAGAAACACCCCACACGTTGCACACCTGAGCCCGCGCACACCCTCCCACTCTGTCCGCTGGCACCCTCTCTTGCCCAACCCTCTCACCCTCTCTTGCACACTTTGGTACCTCGTCCTTCTCCTGGTCCCATCTAAAAGACATCCAATCTAACAGCCCCGGGATGCGAGGCACACTCTGCCTATTCAGCATCACAGAGTAATCACAGTGACTAGCAGTTGCCCATCTCTCAACAGTGTCTTTTTTAAAAATTCATCTCTTCTCTAAATGGGCTTGGCCTTGACCTGCACAGATCATCTGCAGTTGAGTGGACTCAGGTTCAGAGACACAAACGGATCAAAGGGGCTGTCGCTGGGCCCAGTCAATCAACTGCAGAACGTCTTATGGCTGCAGGCTAAGAGGAGGAAACAATTCAACAACCAAACAAAGGTTAATCTAGTAACTGCCGCAGGGCCCAGGTAATTTCCATAAGTACGTGCCAGTGGAAACAGCAACCACTTCAATAGTTTGGCCTGGCACCAATATGAGGAAGAGCTTGGAAAACCCAACACAGACCCCCTTTCATTGCCCTGAGATCCATAGAGCAGCTGAACGGAGGTCGGTGCTGGGGGCCGAGGGGCACCCACACAGACCAGTGAGCAGCTGCCCCTTCTGGAGTCTCACAGACTTCCAATGCCGAGCGGTCCCTGGGTGCCAGCTGTGCTGCAAGTGGACAGCCAGCCTCTGCCCAAACATGTCTAGAGACGGCGAGCTCGCCCCTTCCAGAGGGTTCCCAGAAAGGGAACGGGAGAAGCTCTTGGGCATCATTCTTGTGACTCTCCACATCCTGGTAGAAACTTTATTCCTCGAGCACTTTGTTCTTTCTGCCTCTGTAGAATTAGACTCAGCCATCAACAGCAGCTGCTCACATCCTTTGTTCCCAAGCACGTCATTCCCGCCATACGAATATGTGGGGGACTGTGCATGGGGCGCAGGTATGATTGGAATCTCAGGGTTTCCCTGCCACCGCTGGTTTTGTTTTTTCCTCTATATCCAGCCAATGAGCACCTCTTGGGCACGTACAGATCCCTAGAGAGAAAGAAAGGCTGATGCCTCTTCTTCAGGAGGCTGTAAGTCTTTGAGCAATGAGGCTATCCACACTCGACTTCAAGAAACCGATGCGCGCAGAGGTCCTGCTTGTATAGTGTCAGGATGATCTTACGCAAGCCCCGTTTGCCCTAAGTGGTAAATGAACCTTTGTAAACTGCCACCCATGAACCAATGTGTTGGGAGGTGTTCAACCAACTTGGCCATCTGTTGAATTTGAGTTATATTCATGAAGCTCCGTTGTGGAACGATGCTGGTGGTGGGGACAGAGTAGCTGCCATTGGCTGAGGTTGCCACACGACTAAACAGCTTATTGTAGTGGATGGAGCACCAGTCCGGCGGCGGAATGTCGCTCCTCCCACCCCCAGGCCTGTTTTTGGCCACCTAAAAGAACTGCGTGTAACTAGGATCCTTTTTTTTTTTTTTTTTTTGCACGCACCAGGAGAACTTGCTATTTAGGGAATCCTGATGATGAATTGTTTTTATAAAGTCAGACCAGAGACTCTTCCTTGTCTTTCTCTCCCCCCACCCATTTTTATTTTCTGAAATTGGTTTTTGCTTAAAATCAGGACATGCTTTTGCACATAAATAACGAGTTTGGTGGTGACCATCTGGCATTGCGATCCAAATGAAATCTGTTCAGTGTAGTCACCTCTTTGCTGGCTGTGTGACCTTGGCCAAGTCACTTCACCCCTTTGTTACTCTCCGTAAAGTGAGGGTAATGCAGGCACCTACTGTACATTGTGTGGGTAATATTCAGACCTCTTTCAAATAAAATGGGCTCCATTTTAAATAAGGTTTCGTCATCACAGGCATCAGGAACACATCTCTCTGAACAGCACGGGAAAGAAACCAGCATGTCAAGAGGCTGAGAGCTACAGAGTCTGAGCTGGTTCCACAGAGGTTTCCAGCTGCTCAAATCCATAGCTGCAGGATTCTGCAGAGTTTGAATAAAAAGTCAGCATGGGGAGAAGTGGAAGGGCATTGAGCTGGTTGATAAAGACAGGGCTTGGTAGTGATGTTGCTTTTAAAATTCTTGGCACACACTTGCAACTCTCAAATAAAAAACAAGTTGCTCAGTTGTCATAATGGGGATTTTGACTAAAAATGATGATTTAAAGGATTCCTGTGTCAACTCCTAGGACATCGATTGGCTGACTGGTTTGCCTCTTCCTCCTGGCTCTCTCTCTTTCTGCCTTTCTCTCTCCTTATATGGAATTTCTATCCATGTTTACCATCCTTTTTTTCTAGGTGGGGCTGGTTGGGGAGGATGTGGAAGTTCTGGAAGAAGGGGATTAGGAGCAATGGCTTGAGAATCAGGCAGATCCACCTCAGGTCTGCTGCTGTTGAGCCTAAAGTTTTCACCTGCAAAGTCAGGGTAATGACAGTATCCATATCTCGTCGGATTGCTGAGACTAAATGAGGCAATGCTCGCACAATGTTTAGCCTTGTGTCTGGCATGCATTAAGCACATAATGAGTGATGTTTATCATGAGACAAGTGCCTGGTGGGAGCAGGTACTACTCACAGTTAATTAATGAATCAAACACAGCCCCTGGTCCCTTAGGAAATGAAGCAGGTGATGTTTAATTATCCTGCTTGGAAGAGAACAAGATACTCACAGGGCGCAGGAACCAGCTTTTCCCATTAGTTAAGAGGAAGGAGGACTAGCCTGGTTTGCTATAAGAAAACTCTCTATGGTTAAAGCGACATGACCAGCCTGGAGAAACTCAGCAGGGGCCCTTGCTTGGGGCCCCAGCAGGGGAGGCAACAAGCTGGACATTTGGAGCATGTCTGTGTGGTGCGAGCACTCATTCTCTTACCCATGGGCAAGTGGCTCACCCATCTTGCTCAGCCCATCTGTAAAAGGGAAATGGACTCCCAGCACTTTACTTTTCTGTCTGTCCTCAGTATTCTCATGTCTAGAATGAGGGTGAAGCAAGGTTATGGTTACTATCATGATGTTTCTTATAGAGAACTTAAAGGTCGATCATAATGAAAGCACACATTTAAGGCCAGACATGGTGGCTCATGCCTGTAATCCCAACACTTTGGGAGGCTGAGGTGGGCAGATCACTTGAGATCAGGAGTTCAAGACCAGCCTGGCCAATGTGGCAAAACCCTGTCTGTACTAAAAACACACAAAAAATAACCCAGGTGTCGTGATGCACGCCTGTAATCCCAGCTATTCAGGAGGCTGAGGCAGGAGAATCACTTGAACCCACGAAGTGGAGGTTGCAGTGAGCTGAGATCATGCCACTGCACTCCAGCCCGGGTGACAGAGTGATATGTCTCAAAAAAAAAAAAAAAAAAAAAAAAAGCACATATTTATATGGTGCTTTCCTACCAGGCACAGCTCTGAGTGCTGTACATGTTCTAACACAAAAGCCTTCCTAACATTCTTAACACCAGATTTCTCTCTGTTCAGGGTCTCCGTGACTGCAGCCTCAGTTCGAGGACCTGCAGAAATAGGGGAATACCTCCTAGGGCACTCCTCTCAGGAGTAGGAGCCTTAGGTCAGAAAGGTCTCCCTCGTACCTAGCCCAAATTTGCCTTGCTTTAACGTCTAGTCGTTGGTCCTAGCTCTGTGCTTTGGGGTCAGGGAGAAGGGATCTTCTCCCCTCCCCCGTGGATGTGGGAGAGATCTAAAGGCAGCTGCCATGCCCCAAACACCCTCCCACGGGGAGCAGACTAAGCCCTGCCCCTCCTCTCAATTGCTCCAGGATTGCTAACTCAGAGAAGGGAAATAAATAGTAACAAAAGCGAGCATTTATTAAGCACTTGTGGTGTGCCGGGCCTCGAAACATCATCGGATTTCATTCTCAGACCAACCCTAAAGGTGCTGATGTTAACTCCCCATTTTAAAGATAAGAACCAGCCGTTCAACCAGGGTAAGGGACTTGTCCCACTGTGGATAAGCAGCAGCTTCGGCCTGACTCCAGATCCCAACGTTGTGGAAGCCGGAACGCCACAAGAACAGGCGGAGAGCGGAGGGAGCACCGCAGGGCGCGGGCCGGGTTGGGGGTGCCCCCAGGCCTCCAGGAGGTCGCGCGGCCCCGGGAGAGCTGACGAGCCGTCAGCACCAGGGACAGCTCCCCGGGCCGCTCCCGGCATCCCCCGACGACTGCGCGCGCGGGCCGGTGACGCGCGCTCCCCGCCAGACTCGGGCGCGCGCCCTCCCCGCCAGCGCGCGCCCTGCGCTCGGGACCAGGCTGCAGCCGCGCGTGCCGCTCGCGGGGAGCCAGCCCGGGCGTCCGGAGTCGCGGCTGCAGCGCGGAGCTGGCAGGGGTGCCCGCCCGGGCACGCAGTCGCCTCCCCGGGGGCCTCCAGGGCCTCTCAGCGCTCGCCTCGCCCGCCCAGCCCCACCAGGCGCCACCGCCGTGGCCTGGGCATGAGCGGCCGCCGCTAGCTGCGCCCTGCCCGGGACGGACGCCCGCCCGCCCCGTCACGTGCGCCCAAGTCCTCGCGGCCGGGGCAGCGCCGTTCCCTTGCTTCAAGGTAAGGGCCGAGCGGGCCGCGGGTCACGGGGTGTGGGGCAGAAGATGCAGGCTGGAAAGCTCCAGCTGGGTGCCCACTCGTCCAGAGTGCCAACTGCAGCCTGCCCCGGCTGCCTCGCACCAGGTCCCCTGACCCAGCTGGCGTCACCCATCCCCTGGTTTCCACCCTCCTCCCTGAGGAGGGGACTGAGACCCAGGTGGGCACGAGGGCCTAGGGAGAGGCGGGGGACCCACTTTAGGAAGGGGGGCTTCATTTCCCTCGGAACAGTGGCCTGGGGGCGGGGGGACAGTGGGGAGGGAAAGTTTCCCAGAAGAGCCCACTGGAAACCTGGCCCCCTTCTTTTCCTGCCGAGAGCAAAGACTTATTTGTTAAGCTTTGCCTTCCGCCAGAGCTGGTGCTGCATTTTCATCCCATCCCATTCACCCAACACCCACGAGAAAGGGGCCTTGGCCCCACTTCACAGATGCAGAAACTGATTCTTAGAGAAGTTTGGTCTCTTGCCCAAGGTCACAGAGTGAGGAAGTGGTGGAGCTGACCTCAAACATGCCAGCCTCTCTCACCACCACCTCACACCTTTGTTAGGAATCTCTGCTTCAGTGACAGGTGGGGGGGTGCCTGATTGACACTGGGTTTCCTCGGCCAGAAAGGAAAAGACTGTACACATCAAAAACCCAAGAGATATTCGACATGAGTCCTCCGGACTCCACTGTCTTACCCCACTCATGTCCTGTCCTCCCACGGCCAGGGACTGCCTGGTCCTGCCAATGTGTGTGTTCTGTAGCAGCCCCAGTGGCTCTGAGACAAGAAACTCAAGGGTCAAATTCATGGAACCTCCTGCAGGGTAAGGGGAGTATCCTTGAGGCCTGAGCCTCAGCATTCATCCTGGCACCTTCCCCAGGAAGTAGGAACTCAGGAGAGCCAGTGAGCCACCTTGCCAGCCTTCTCCCCTGCATTTCCCTCAGCCCCTGCCAGCCCAGGCACTTCAGGGCTTCTGGGGAGAGCAGTAATTGCCAACCCCAAAAAAGTTCAGGGTTGCTTGAAAAGCACCTTTGCCCATCTTCCCACCTTCTCCCTTTTATAGAATAGAGTGGAGTGGAGGTGACCAGGGCTCTACCCACCTGAGCAGGTGAGAACCAGCACTTCCTGGGCTGGGCAAGGGCTGGTTTTAACTCTTGGTGCACTGACTGCAAGCTTCCTAAACAGCTTAGGTGCTGGCAGCTTGTGAACAAATCTCACCCTAAGGCTTGGGGGCCCAGGAAATGTTGGGTTTTGTTCATTTGGTCTTGCACTTGCCGGCAGTTTGTTGAGCATCTGCACCACGCTATGAAAAAGACCCACAGGGCAGTCTTTGTACCCTGGATCCAGCTGGATTCTGGGTTCCCTATCAGCTGAGTTTCCAACGGGCCTGGCTTGTCTGGACTTACTCGGAAAGCTTGGAAATGGCTGCTGAAGGATTTGGGGGTCTGGGAAGGATCCACAGGCTCCCAGCCTCAGTGCCCCAGTTGCATGGGGAGGGAGTGGGAGCCCCAGGGTGCATTGCTGGACTCTCAGGACCTACCAACACCACTCAGAACCTGGCACACAGAGGTGTTGCAGCTTCTCCAACCTCCCCTCTCCAGCAAGTAGGTGAAGGAGCCCCACAGAGCTCTTCCTGCCCTTGAGGCTGGAGTCCCCAACACACGTCTGTCATGCCGGTGCCATCAGCAAACATAAACAAGGGTGCCTGGGGAAAGGTAGGCACAGATGGAGAAGCCGGGACTCCTCTGCTGAGTTCTGTCCACCTTTCTGGGTGACCTTGGGCAAGTCACTTTCCTCTCTAGACCTCAGTCTCCCATCTACAAAATTATGGGGTGGATCATTTAATGTCCCCTCTGAGCCATTGCAGCTGTGTTCATCTAAGCCCCGGATGGAGTGTGGAAGCTGAGAGGAGTGCGGTTCCTCCCTTTTTGCCATGGTATTGAGGGAGTGCAGAGCGGTTTTGAAGTCTTCGGACTGACCCGAGCCCAAGCCCCCAGTCCCTGCCAACCCTACTCCCTACTCACGTGATCACCCCCGTTTTGTATATTTAGGGGCTGGCTCTATATTCCTGACTTTTCTGGTGCTGGTTCTGGGTGAGGCTTCACAGCACGCGGACCCACTCCTGCAGTGAGACCTCTGGCTCCTGCCACGTGGGCCTGCCTCTACAGCCTCATGACAGCCGGTTCCAGCGAAGAATAATTACAGCACTCGGGAGGGGAGAGATTTATTTCATCTCAGTCAATTACCTCTGACTCTAAACTCTTGGGGCAGGAGGGGAGGCAGAGTAGCAGCCGGGCGCTTGTTCTGTCCTCTACTCAGCTCCTGGCCCCACTGCCACTTCCCTCTTCAGCGTAGCAAGTCATGATCTATGTGTCGGTAAAACGGCAATTTGTGTAGCAGAGAGAGTGGATTCCAGGCCAGACCACGGGCACATCCCTCCACATCCCCATCTGCAAAAATGAGGGTGCCCCTGCCTTCCCTGCTGGCACATGGGACACCAGGGCAACCGTGAGCCCGGCTGAAAGGCTTTTAGACACCGAGAGCATGTGGTCCCGGGGCCCACCCTACAGAGGCCAGGGTGGGGCTGGGGGGCTTCTCTACCAGCTGCTGCCACACTTGGCGCTGGTCCTTCTTGCAGTGTCTCAGTCCTTTTGGATTTGCTCCAGAGGGGATTTGATGAGTTCTGAGGCCTCAGTGTTTGCCAGCTCCCTCCCTCCACTGCCGAATCCTCCCACAGGCCTTGGCCCAATCCCCGCTTGCTAGGGGTTGCTCGAGAGAGGAAGGAATCCTGTTGCCCCTGGGGTGATGTGGGCTGGTGGAGGTAGAGTTCAAAGCCCGGCTTTGCTGCTTTCTGGCTGTGGAACCCTGGGTCTGAAGGTCTTGGGCTGAAAAATGGAGACTGTGCCTCCTCCTTCCCTGGGGCCTCATCAGTGAAGGAGGAGGCCAGAGAGGCAGGTGGGATCCAATTCCGTCAGGCTTGTAAGCCCTGCTCAGTGGTTGGACTTTCTGCCGAAGTCCACAGGAACCAGGGCCTGTGAGCCTGGAGGGACACGGTCACCTCTGGCCTTTAGGGACCCTCTCTGGCTGCACCATGGGGAATGACTTGGAGAGGGAGACCTGCAGGCAGGAAGCTGGGGAGGAAGGGAAACTATGGGGGCCTGGACCAGGGTGGTAAGAAGAGGGCAAGTGACAGGCATGTGGGGGGCTGGATGTTTGTGTTGGGATGATGGGAGATGGCCTAAGACTGCCCAAATGTCACTCCTATACTACTCCCTTAAGTCAGGCTCAGGCAGTGCCGGACACTCAGGATGGGCTACTTATAGGCAGTGAGGATGTGACCCCAGGGGCCTGGGGGAGGACTGTTATTTCAGCAGCAGCTCAGTGTCAGAGCCGTCATTCCACTGGGCTGGACGTTACCGCCTGTGCTCTGGGCGCTCCCAGCCCTCGGGGAACCGTGCCTGTGGGAGTGGGTCCCTGCCGGTCCGAGCTAGTCACCTCTGCCTTTGTGCTCAGTTTTCCCAGGTGGCAGAGGTGGAAGAAGGCTGCACCAGCTGGGAGGCTCCAGTGGAGGCTGGGCAGGGACTGGGACAGAGGCCCCAAAACAAGCCAGGCTCCCGGGGCTGCCACCTCGTCCACCACATTCCCTGGCTACTGAGGGTGGCAGTGTGGCTGAGTGGACAAGTGCACAGCTTCTGTAGCTGAGCAGAGCCATGTTTCCATCCAAGCTGTGTGTCCCTCATGAGGTTACTCAGCCTCTCTGGGCCCCAGGTTTTTCATTCATAAAATGGCAATCATTACATCCGCCTCAGATGTGCCAGCTTACCTCCCAGCCAGCAGACCGGGAGAAGAGCCCAGGCCCGGCCAAGCCAGGTGCCAGGTGCACCCCACGCAACCCCGACCCGTGCTCACTTCCTCGCTCTGCTGTAAGGTGGCCTCAGGGCCCACAGGCCTCGGACTGCACCTGGCAAACAGGCAAACCCCACACCTTGGCTCCTGACCTCAGTGTTCACACACAGGCGTAACCGTCGCCACCTCCCTCTCTGTTCCTCGTGAGCAGGTCCACAGTTTCTGCATGCAACAGGCTGGCCCTTTCTGGGAGCTGGGCCTGCTGGCAGGTCCCGGGTCCCTGGAGAACCGTCCTCTCTCTTTTGTAATCATCCTCATTTGCATTTGCTGTATTTGGCTGCACTACCTTATAGACATCAATCTGAAATTGTGCTACTCCATATGGGGTTTGAGGACCAGCAGCAGCAGCAGCAGCCCCAGGAACCCATGAGAAATGCAGGTCCCCAGGCCCCCAGACCTGTTGTAACCAGTCCCCAGGTGATTCCTGTGTTCCGTGGAGTTTGAGACTCACCACCCACCACAGCAGAAAAGAGGTTCTATTTGCATAAAGCAAGGGTGACTGTCTCCTTCATGCTCCTTATATATTTAACTTCATATATTAAAGGGTGTTTGAATAAAATACATGCTTGCGGTAAGAGAAAAGCCAAGCTATTCAGCTTTTGTTCGTTGGTTGGTTGGTTGGTTGGTTGTTTTTACCCAAAGTAGAAGCCCACGGTTTCCTGGGTGTGGCCTGCCCCCCAGTGCTCGGCTGTGTCAGTGACGTGTGTGTCAGCCACACCGGGCACCCCCGAGGGACCAGTCTATGTGTGTTCTTCCCTGTCCTTTGACTTAACAGGTCTTGGTTGTGTCTGCATGTCGACACCCTAGTCTGTCATTGATTTACCTGGACTCCTGTCAGTAAACAGTCATGTAGGCCATCCACAGGTTTTACGTTTTGTGTGTGTTCATTTTATATACTCATCCACTCAAGTAATCACTCCAGGGAAGGATTTCGTAGTTGGACGAGGGATGTGCAGTGTGAATAGAAATAAATAGGCCGGGCACGGTGGCTCATGCCTGTAATCCCAGCACTTTGGGAGGCCAAGGCAGGCGGATCACTTGAAGTCAGGAGTTTCAGACCAGCCTGGCCAACATGGTGAAACCCCGTCTCTAATAAAAACACACACAAAAAAGAGCCAGGTGTGGTGGCGGATGCCTGTAATCCCAGCTACTCAGGAGGCTGAGGCATGATAATTGCTTGAACCTGGGAGGCGGAGGTTACAGTGAGCCAAGATCACACCACTGCACTCCAGTCTGGGTGACAGAGTGAGACTCTGTGTCCCCCCCCCCCCAAAAAAAAAAACAAAGAAAAGAAAAGAAATAGCAATGCAAAAGCAGCTGTCCATGGATTAGAAGATGGGTGCAAGGTAGCAGGTACCCAGATTCGAAGGAACGTATGCCCTGGGCTGGAGCAGGCAGGGAAGGCTTCCTGGAGGTGGGGCTTAAGCTAAGCCCTGAAGGATGAGTATACAGCGGGAAGAAGTCGGTGTGGCATAGACATGGGGGCTCCTGTCATCACCAGGAGGCAGGAGGACTAGTCTGTCGACTTTGGCTAATGAGCGGTGGCCCTGCTAAAGACGCCCCTGAATTTCCTCTACTCCCTTTGAGGGTGGGAGAGAACAGGCTGGGCCACTTCCCTGTCATCTCATTGGCTTTTAGCTTTCCAAGCTGCATTGTGGCTGGGGTTGCTTTTCCCGCGTGCTGTCCCCCGACTCTCATCCCCTGGTCTCCACTCCGCTCACCAGCCATGCAGACCCTCCGCTGTTCCTGCCAACGCATCCCCCTAGCGTTAGCTCTGATTATTTTGCCAAGAGTGATCTGAGGCTCTGGAGGAAAAGACCCACTGCGGTGGGACGCGCTGGGGATGCATTGGACCCACAGCAGTAGGAGGGGAGGCGTCTGGGAGTGGTTTCTCTGTAGCATTTGTCAAGGGCCTCACCTTTGTGTTTGAAATGTCATGTTTACATCCTGTTTTCGAGTCTCACTTGATTCATTACGGAACTTTACTAAGGCAAAATAAAGATGTTCATTTTCCCAATCTGAAGGCGAGCACCCACCCACCCCAGGTGCCCTTTCTCCCTGGGCCAACCTCTTGCGCCAGCCCCTCCTCTGCCCTGGAGCCCAGCAGACTCAGCTGAAAGGAGAGCCCGTATTTAGGGCCAGAATCCCATCTCAGGTCTCCCCTCGAAACGGTTCAAAACCAGCCACTGCTTTAAGAGGGCTGATTCTGGGATATAATGATTCGATTCTGATTCAAAGGAAGGCAGAAAAAAGCATCCAATATTTTACTAGAAAAATATCAGCTTCTCTGCAACATTGTCGACTGTGAGCTTCTGGTATTTACCTGTGTTTAGAGTTTGTTTGGTTAAACACTCATTATGCAGAAGCCTCCTGCCTCCGTGTGAACCCATTTACAAAATTAAAAATGTAGTCAACTTTAATTTTACCTTCATGGAACTTCCCACATGAGAGTTCCCTCTAATTACTGAACAGATCTGTATTTCAAAAAAAAATTGTTTTCCAACGCAGAGTCTTGAACAATCACTCGCGTGGTCTTTTTTGTCACCCCTGGGCTGTGCCGTCCTGTTCACTGCTGGCCCTTCTCTTCCTGGGAAAACGCCTATCATTGCCCAGGCGCCAGAAGGGAAGGGGGTAGCACTGGTGGACGGAAGCAGGGGGAGGGAGGAGCAGGGAGGGCACGTCCACAGAACCAGTCAGATGCTCTGAACAGTCGCAAGCGTGGGACCCCATAGCTCAACCCCACCAGCTGGATTCGAACTCTTCCAGCTGGTGAGCGTAGGCATGTTACTGAACCTCTCTGTGCCCTAGTTTCCTGGTCTATGAAAATGGGCCTGGCTCTTTCCCGCTTGCAGAGTGATGAGGACTCATCCATCATCACCCACGGGAGATCCCAGGCCCAGGTAGAAGTGTAGCAGATGGAACTTGTTATATTGCGGGGTCTTGGGCATGGCTGGAGGCAAGGCCTGCCAAGTGGCCCTGTGGCAGTGCTAAAACTCCCTGTGTGGGGGGGAGGGGGGCAGGGTTCAAACCCTGCTTAAAATCATTCCCAGCTGAGAATAGAACCCAGCCCCGGTGCAGCCTGTGGAGCCCCACCCAGGACAGACCCTGCCAGCCCCCAGCTTCCCTGCTGGTCCTCCCTGCGGTACTCCGTGTGCTGGCTACTGCCTGTTTCTGGAACCCTCAGAGTCCCTTCCTCCCCGAGGCTCCTCCCACCTACTCCCCTCTCTGTCTGAAGGACCTCCTGGCCAGTGCCAGGTCCCAGCTTTAGTCAGCCCTTCCGAGACATGCCCTGACGCCATGGTGGTCAGATGGCTGGGTGTTTTGTGTGGCTGTGGCTCCCCCGGACCAAGACACCCCATGGTTAGGGACAGAGATGGCGTCTGGTTTCCCATCAGGGTCTTCCCCATCAGGGTCTTCCCTCAAATGTTCAAAACCAGCAAAATGTCCTCAGGAAAGAAGGGACTTGCAGTGTTCCAGAAATGGGAGGCAAGCCAGCGTGTAGGAGCAATCCGGGGGGCAGCTGGGTCTGACCCGTGTGGCACCCGTCATTCTCCAGTTACGGGGGTTTCAGTAATCGGAAGGGAACTCCAGAGGGGGTGGGTCTCGCCTGGCCAGGCCCCTGGGGTTAATGCTGCTACTTGTATCGACAGCACGACCAGTTTCTAAAAAATCCTCTCATCTGCAAGACAGACCCTTTCAATAGCACGCCTCCACTCGTTTAAAAATGGCTGAGCCCAATTTCTTTAAAAAGGAAAATTAATGTTAAAAAAATTGCTCCAGGCAGGGTCTTTGCTAAAGCCTTGGTCAAAGACTGCTCAGGGCAGCGAAGTTACCCACACAGGTTACAGTAGAATGGCTGAGTTGGCTCCAAAGGCGCGCCCTGCCCAGAGAGCTCAGAGGCTCAGGAAGGGGGTCCGGTGGGTCTTTGTAACCCCTGTGCCTAGTACGGGGCAGTGGGTGGTCAGGGCTCCAGGAGGAGCGAATGAGAGTGAGGAATGGATGAAGGGTTGTCAGCTCACAGGCCCTGCTGACCTCTGAGGCCCTGCTCTCAGACAGCTTGCAGGTGGGAGAGAACTTGGGGTGACCTCAGGGAGAAACAAAATGTCTGGAGTTCAGCCAGGAACTCGAGGCAATGAAGCACCCTTCTACCCCCTACCAAGGGAGAGTTGAGTTAATGGCCTTGGATGAATTGTTATTTGCGAGGGGAAGAGGGGGTTAGCTGCGATTGTTCATTGAGCGTGCGATTACACCAGTTATCTTCCGAAGTCCCTTCCAAACCTAAGAGGAAAGGAGTCTCAGATTCTGAGCCGCCATTGGTTGCATGTTTTGATTTTCTAAGACTCTAAAATGTGGCTTTAAGATTCTGGGAGCCTGTGACTCCAGGAGCTTAGACCAACCTCTTCTCAAGCCCCATCAGTCCTTGGGCTTCCACCCATCCTTTTACCCTCTGGTTTCACTCCTGCTCCCACCCCGTCCCACTGCAGACCCCATCTAAAACTCCAGGGAACAAGCTGGGCCCAGCTTCAAATGAACTGCAGGAATCTAGAGGCCCAGCTGCAGGGGCCATCTGGGGCTTCCCTTATAAATACCAGGTTCCCTGGGCTCCACTGAACTGAGAGTGGGTGACACCACAGGAAAACAGGGGTACCGTGGCACACGGCCCTGCCCTGGCTGCCATGTGGGCCAGCCAGTCTCTTTGGGATGGGCCAGGCTGCTGGACTCTACCTTTGCCCCTGCATGCTGCTCTTCATCCACCCTCAGCACTACACACACACACAGACACACACACACACACAGACTACACTCACATGCACACAGACACATACGTACACAGACCACACTCACACATGCACACACACACGTATGCACACAGACCACATTCCCACACACACATGCACACAGACTCACACTCATGCACACACATTCACACACATGCACACATACACGTAGACCACACATGCACACGCACACATGCACACAGTTCACATGCACACAGACCCACACACACATGCACACACAAACTCACGCTTGCACATGCACACAGACCACACACACGTACACAGAGACACACACATGCACACAGACACACACACATGCACACATACGCACACAGGCCACACACACTCACATATGCACACAGATACACACACATGCATACACGCACACACATGCACACAGACCACACTCACATACACATTCACAGACACGCACACAGACCACACTCACACTTGCACATGCATACACATGCACACACACTAGCACACACATGCACACACACTTGTACACAGACACACATTCATGCACATATACACACATGCACAAAAACACACTTGTACATGCATACAGACCACACATGCACACACACACATGCGCATGCTCACACATGCACACACGTTCACACACATGAACACATGCACAGATACACATGCACACTGACACACATGCACACATACACACATATACACAGACACAGCTCACACACAGGCACGCACTCATACATGCATGCAGATACGTGCACACACACATTCACACATGCACACAGACACATGCATACAGAGAAACACACGTGCACACACTCAACACATGCACACAGACACATACATATGCATGCACACATACACCCTTTACACACTGACACACATAGACACAGACACCCACAGACACAGATATACAGACACACACAGAGGCAAACACACAGACACAGGCTTCAGCTGCTGTCAGGCTTGCAGTGGGGTCCCGGGACCCAGGTTCCCTTTGTGGCACAATGCAGCACCGTGTACTGGGAAGGGGAACCCAGAGGAGGCCTGGGAGGGCAGCAAAGCTTCCCTGAAGTCACGTCTGAGCTGAGAGCTGAGCAGGAGCCTGACCTGACCATGCGAGGAGTGGATGGCAGTTCTGGGTCGATGGAGCAGTGTGTGCAAAGGCCAGGAGGCAGAGGCGAACTCTGTGCAGGTGAGGCATTTAAAGGCCAGAATGGCTACAGCCCAGAGGCAGGACAGGAGGAGGGTGGGAGACAAAGCTGAAAGTGTGGGGCTCAGACCAGGTGGAAGCTGCCCCCAGGGCACAGGTGGGAGGGCCACTCACAGGGAAGGGGGGAAGGTCCCTGGGGGAGGGGGCGCTGCCTGCATCCAGCAGGGGCAGTCTGGCACCCTTCCCCTCCATCTGCCCTGGGCTCTCCCTGATGAGGCTAGAGATCTCAGGGCACCTCTGAGCAGCCTGAGAGGGGGCACTGAAAGGAGCCCTGAGTGACAGGCACATGAACCAGCAGCCCAGGTGTTCATTTACCACCTGTTTGTTGGTGCCTCAGGTCCCTGTCCCCAGTGCCCCACCTGTGAAATAAGATAAGGACTCTTGTCTCTAACTCTCAGGCTGCTCTCTCCGGGGAGATATAGACCCAAGAACTCAACCAAAACTACAGTGGGCCGAGGAGCACGAGCGTGTTATCCTAATTCACCACCGACATCACAGTCCTGGGAGAGCAGTCCCTCTCTCTCTCCCTCCCTCTCTTTCTCCCTCCCTCCCTCCCCCATTCTCTCCTGCCAGCAGCAGGTGCCTGGCTCCCGGGCCGAAATTGTCCAAGTGTCCCAACTGTTGGGTTAAGGAGAGCCCCACCTCCTCACCCTAGCACATGCAGCGCACAGCTGTAGCCATGGAAACTGCCTGTAACCTTGTGAACAGCTAAAATAGACATTATATATTTTTTGGCTTGTTGTTTTTTTCAGAAAAAATGCACATCTCTTTTGTTTTCACACTCTTGTGGTGATGGGTAAGGATGCATAAGGTTCAGGGTTGGTGTGCAGAACGTGCCTCGCACCCCACCCTGTGACTTGTTCCACCCCATGCTCGCTCTGAAGGACCTGGGTCCAAGGGGCTGGGGTCTCCGGGGGAGAGCCCCTGAGGAGCTGCTGCCTCCTCAACCCTGCCTCTCACAAGACAAACCTGACTCGACCCAGTCCCCCATGAGCAAAGTACCTCCCGCCGTCTGGCTCCCAGGGAGGCCTTGAAGCTGGGTTTTGTGAGATTGAAGGCTGAGCAGGGAGCCCCCCAGACTGGCCACTTAGATGTTGTCACCATGGCTCAGGTTAGGACCCAAACCCAGTGAGAAAATCAGAATCCACAGTGGTAGGTCCAGACCTGTGTGTCTGAGAAGGAGCTGAGTTTTGGGCCCTGTCCCCTGGACGAGTCTAGAAAAGGAGACAGTGTAAACGCTGCTCTTCATCTCCCCTTCATTTTGGAAGGCTTTTTTTTTTTTTTTTTTTTTCTTTTTCTGGATTGAACATTCCAGGTTGATAGCCTTTCTTTTTTTTTAGTACTCAAAAGACACCACTCCACTGTCTCCCGGCTCTCATTGTCTCCAGCAAGGGGTCTGCCATCATTCTTACCTTCGGGCTCCTGTAGGTCATTCAGCCCTTTTCTGTGTGTTTAGATTTTTCTCTTCATTGCTGGTTTTAAGCAATTTGATTATGATGTTCCCTGGTGTTGTTTTCTTCCTGTTTCTTGTGTTTGTGGTTTGTGGAGCTTTTTGGATCTGTGGGTTTATAATATTATCGAATTTGGAAATTTTTCAGCCAATATTTATTCTAATTGTTTTTTGCACCAGCCCCAACTTCTTTGGAGATTCCAGTTATACATATATCAGACTCCTTGAACTTCTCCACACCTCACTGAAGTTCTGTTTGTTTTTTCATTTATTGATGTTTTTCTCTCTATTTTATTTTGGATCATTTCTACTGCTCTCTGCAAGTTCACTAATCTTTTCTTCTGCCATATCTAGTCTGAGGTTAATTCCATCAACTGTATTTTTCATCTTAGGCATTGTCACGTTTTCATCTCTAGAAGTTTGGTGGGTTCTTTTTCATATCTTCTATGTCTCTACTTAATACACTCAAGTTTTCCTCTGGTGTTTTGAACATATGAGCTACAGTTAATAACTATTTTAATACCCTTGTCTCCTAATTCTATCATCTGTGCCACTTCTGGGTTAGTTCCAATGAATTGATTTTCTGTTCATTGTGGTTTGTATTTTTCTGCTTCTTTCCATGCCAGGTAAATTTTTTACTGGATGCCAGACATTGTGAATTCCACTTCATTGTTATATTGCAATACATATTTGTGAGGTCTGTTCTGGGATGCAGCTCAGTTACTGGGAAACAGTTTGATCCTTTCAGGCCTTGCTTTTAAGCTTTGTTAGGCAAGACTAGAGCAGCTGTTAGTCCAAACCCTTCTGAGCGCTGTACCCAGTGCTTCATGAATTAGAAACTTCCCTGATTGGTGGGAAGAGGAACTATTTCTGGACCTGTGAGAGCTTCAAATATTGTTCCCTGGAATCCTATCAACTGGTTCTTTCTCTTGCCTCAGGTAGTTTTGCTCACATTTGAGTCACTGTTCAGCCAGCTACTCATGGAGGACCCTTTGCAGAGCCCTGTGGCCCCACAGTCCCCCATGGAGCAGTAGGCTCCTCCCCAGTTCTGTGTCCTGTGACCTCCAGTGACTTTGGTCTGCTTGGGCTATCATCTCTCTCCGCAACTCAGGGAGACCAGCGGGCTGTACCTGAGCTCCCTGCACCATAGCCTGGGATTCCAGCTGGAGGGAGCTGGGGCCACCACAGGACCCTCCTTGTCTCTCCCCCATGGTTTGAGGAGTGCTTCCCTTCGTCACCTGGTGTCACCTTCAAGCGGGAGGGCAAGCATGGTCCCCATTACCCCATCTTGGCTGAAACTCTGGCTAATGCTGCTTTGCACAACAAGGGTGAGGCCCCCTCACCGATTATGGGGTGACTTCTACTGTCATCTCCATTTGATCAAATTGAAACATGGAGGAACCAAGAAATTTAGCCAAGGTGATGCACAGCCCGGATTCAAGTGGCACCCACCTTGCTGCTCCCAGACAGGAGCATGGCAAACTCGGGGGCTCCCCGCTCACAGCTGCCCAGGCCAGAAGCCTCTGGTTTCCCAGGACTCCTCCCTGTTCCCCATCAAACCACCACCAAGCCCTGTTCTCCCTCCCACTCATCCCCCCATCCCCTTCTCTCCAGCCCACCACCTCCTCCATACTGTTGACCATGACAGCCTCTGAACAACTTCCTCCCACTCTGCCTCCACACCCACACCACCGTGCCTGCCTTGCACCTGCAGCCACAGAGCCACTCCCAAAAGCAGAACCGGTCCAGTGACTCTCCTGGCCAGCACCCTTCTGCCCCTTCCCCTGGATGCATTCACTCTTCATTCAGCTGAGAGTCAACAGGTGCCCACCATGGGCCCAGGACACCGTTCCAGGCACCAGAATAAAGAGACTGAGCTCCTGTCCTCAGCAACTCCAATTCCAGAGGGAAGAAACAGACAGTAAATGAAGGTATACTATGCCAAGTATGGGGTGAAGGTACAAACCAAGCAGGTTAAGCGGGTGGAGAGTAACCATGGAGTAGGGAATATTTTTGATACATGGCTTGGCAGCTGTAAAGAGCAGGAAGCCACCGTGGGAAGGGTGGATACGGGGAAGGAAGGGAAACCTGAGGCCTGACCCTGGGCCCCTTCACGCTTAGAGGTCAGGAGAGGAGGAGAAGTCAGCCAAGGAAGGAGGGAGAAATCGGGGAGAGCACAATGTCCCAGAAGCCAAGGGCTGCAGCCCCTTGTCCTCAAAGTGTGGTCCCAGGATGCCGCACCAGCAACACCAGGTGCTTGTTAGAAATGCACAGTGCTGGCTGGGATGCGGCTCAGTTACTGGGAAACAGTTTGGTCCTTTCAGGACCCCTGACAGTTTGATCCCACAGGCCCGGTGGCCCACGCCTGTAATCCCAGCACTTTGGGAGGCCGAGGCAGGAGGATCACTTGAGGTCAAGAGTTGAAGGACAGCCTGGCCAACATGGCAAAAACCCCATCTCTACTAAAACTACAAAAATTAGCCAGGTGTGCTGGCACACACCTGTAGTCCCAGCTGCTCAGGAGGCTGGGCAGAAGAATCAGTTGAACCCAGGAGGCAGAGGTTGCAATGAGCCGAGATCATGCCACTGCACTCCAGCCTGGGCAACAGAGGGAGATTCCATCTCAAAAACAAAACAAACAAAAACAAATGCACAGTCCTGCAGCCCTGCTCCCCAGGCAACTCGATGCACATAAAATGTGAGGAAGACTGACCCAGAAAGTGTTCTGGAGAGGAAGGAGCACCAAGCTGTAACAGGGAAGGCAGGGAGAGGGCTCCAGGAAGGCTGGCTTAGGCACCAACGCCCTGCTGCCTGCCAGGTCTCTGCTGACCTCGCCCCTCTTGTCTTGTCGCCCTCCTGCTCTTATGCTCCAAGCAGGATGAGCTTCTCCAGGTCCTGCCTTGCCCTGCCCATCGCTGGGCCTTTGCACGTGCCATTTCCTGCCCAGGATGCTCTTTCCCATCTTCTCGCTACTCATCCTCAGGTTTCAGCATCTGGGCCCCTCACTCAGGGCCATCTCTCCTGGCTGCCACCCCTGTTAACACTCCCCATTCTCCCTCTCTGCACTCCCAAAATCACAGTGCACATTCATGTCCCCCCACAAGACTGAAAACTCCACTAAAGCAGGGACCCAAAGCTAGGCCCAGGATGCAGTAAGAGCTCAAGGAATATTTGCTGCTGAATTGGTGATAACCTATAAATGCCAGACATGTGGTGCAGACAGTGGGTGCTACTAGAGCCCAGAAGAGGGAGCCATCTTCAGGGGTGGGAATCAGGAAAGGCTTGCTCAAGGAACATGGAGACAGATCGCCAGGAATCTCAGTATGCAGAGCTGGAGGGGAGTTCAAGGTCCTGGGAATAGCACTAGCAAAGGCCCAGAAGCAAGAAAATGCAAAGTTGGTGGCTGGGAGGCCAGAGGAACAACCTCTTACCCAGACAAGTCTAAAGGGCATTGGGGCAGTGCAGGTGAGGCCAGAAATGTAAATCAGGAGCAACCTTGGAGGATCCAGGACATCAGATGTTTGGGGCCTAGGTCAGGAGCTGTGTTCCAGAGAGATTCCTTGGATGGACTGATGGGGACGCCTTACGGGAAACAAATGCGCTGCAAAGGAAACCTTGGCACACTATTCCAAGAGCACAGCTATGGACGTGGCCACTGGGACAGGAAACCAAACCACAGCGTGGTCTACACAAGCTGATCTTGTCTTGTTAAAACATAATTGAAGTCCTACCAGTTGGCACAGTCACAGAAATGTCCCCGCAGCCCCAGAGCCTGCTCCACACGGGCCACCCCGTCATCTCCTCTCACTGAGAGCCTGCCCCGTGGATCTGGGAGTGGCAGAGGGGGAGTAGATGTGGCTGAGACAGGCCTGGGCTGGAGCTTCCAGCCCAGACTTAGCAAGGGAAATTCCAAGGAGAGGCCAGTGAGGCGCCATCGAAGCCACTGGCACCGCCAGCCCCTGGGCAGTGTCTGAGGTTCAGGGCTGGGGTGCGAATCTAGCCTGCCGACAGCCCATCTCCCTTGGCCAGGATGAGGTAGGGACCCTGGCCCCAGCACTAGACTGTGCTTGGCACACAGCTAGCTCTCAGTAGATGCCATGGAGAGGAGGAAGGAAAGCTGGAGATTGTCATAGTTCTCCTGTTTTAGAGACAAGACTGAGGCCATGGTCGCCCCGATGCTAATGGGGAGAGTCTGGATTCCTGCCCAACTCTTTCTGACTCCCGGGCAGATGTGGACACAGCATCAGAGGCATCCAGGGCTGGGAGGGAGAGGTGGTATCAACAGGCAAAAGCACAGGCTGCCTGGAGCAGGGGGCATGGAGGTGAGGGCCTGGGAGCAGGTGCATGACCTAGGCTGGCAGAGGAGGCAGTAGAGGTGGCCTGGGCTGGGGGTGGCAGAGGGCACGGATGGCAGTGGACAGATGCTGGACTCTGGAGCTACTCGGGAAATTAGGTGGGCAGGATTTGCTGGAGATGAGATACAGGAGGAAACAGCCGACTCCAGGCGTCACTTTGCTTGGTTGGCTGAGCAAGAAGAGATGCTGAGACGGGGGAGTCTGCCTCCTGCTGGCTGCATTTCCTTGGCAAATCACTTCCCTGCTGTTGGCTCATCTGCAGAATGGGCAATACAGGGGGAACCTTCATCAACATGACCCAGGTCCCTGTAAAGACTCATGAGGGGGCGCTCTGCTTCCTGCTGACCCACACCACACAGGTGCACACTGCACTCACACACGTTCCATGTTCCTAATTCAGAGGGCCTCGGCCTGGGCTGCACATTGGTTGGCGCCACCAGCAAAGCTATGCACGTATTGGTTCCTGGGCCCAGCCCTGGAGCTTGTCCCGTCAGTGGCCTGGGATGCTGCCAGGTCTGGGGCAGATGTAACTGCCTGAGGTGATTCGAATGTGCAGCCCAGGATCAGCCTGTTGCTCTCCAGCGGCGTCGGTCAGAATCCTCTCGGGGGCTTGCTGGGCCTCACCCCCAGAGCTTCTGACCCCATGGGCCTGGGTGGGACTTGGAACTCTGCAGTTTAATAAGCTCCTAGTTGATGCTGATGGTGCTTTAAGTAAAGAAGTCACAGGCAGGCCTGGGGGAGGCACAGACTGATAGTTATCTGCAAGGCTGCAGGACCAGGGTGGTGGCTGAAAGGCAAGGAGGGTGGCTGCCAGTCAGCAGTCGGCAGGCCCTTGGCTGGAGAGGGAAATGTTCGCTGGCTCAGCCTCCCCACCCCTTTGCCCGTCTTGTGTGAGCCCCTCAGCACAGCCAGCGTGGGCATCTTCCCGGAAGAGGGAAGGCACTCATTTATGGCTCCAGGCTGCCAGTCCGCCTGACCAGTGGGGTGGACATTAGTGGCTGCTGGACACACCCTCGACCTCCCTCTCAGGCTGCCCAGGAGTGAGCTCAATTCTGAGCTCAGGTTGACTTTCCCAAAACTTCCCCGATGGCAGAGGGGGGTGCATCTCTGCTCCCTGGAGTTGCAGTCGTGATTCTCTTACACAAGAAGTCCCACAGGGGCATGGCACCACCTCAGCCCTCCCAGGGAGCTTGGCTCCCAGCTTGGCTCCCAGGGGCTCTGCCTCGGCCAGTGATTCAGCCCACAGGCATCTATGGAGCACCCACTGTTTACCAGGCCTGTGCATCAAGGTGAGATTGGGGGCCCACCCTTGTGGAGCTGGACACGAGGTCATAGTGTCCTCGGGAGGCTGGCCAAGGGAGTAGCTCCAGAAAAACAAGGAAAACGAACAGGGTGGGCCAGGCAGGGAGCAGTGGGGGAGGCCACACAGGCTTCCTGGAGAAGGTGAGGCCCAGCATCATCTTAAAGGGTCAGAAGGAGTCAGTCACCTCGAAGGGAGAGGGCAGTGGGGGTGCCAGGGGTCTCCCAGGCCAAGGGACAGCCCCTGAGTCCAGCAGGTGCATCCCCAGAGTGGTCCCCGTTCTGAGGCAGAGGCCACACGGACAGGCCTAGGGTGAGGGCCAGGTTGGTCCCAAGGAGTGAGGATTCACTCAGAGGAGCCCCTGCTGGGCCGGACCTGCTTTGGGGGCCATCCTTCGGGACAGTGGTTCTCCCAGTGTGCTCCCCACGCCCGCAGCATCAGCATCCCCTGGGCACTTGGGAGAAAGGCATATTCCCGGCCCACCTGAGTCCGAAGCTGCAGGGTAGAGCCCGAAGCTGCAGGGTAGAGCCTGCAGTCAGGTTTCAGTGCATTCGGGGGATGCTTGTGCAATCCCAATGTGAGGGACAGGCCGCTATGGGGGCACCAGGGAGGACCGGACAACCTCTTCTATGGAGAGCTCACACTGGCTGTGCAGAAGGCCAGGCAGGGTCCCCTGCAGGGAGACAAGCCAGGAGGAGGGGCGGGATGAGCTTTTTTGTGCACGGACCCAACAGGAGCAATGTGGGTGTCATTTCAGCCGCAGTTACCGCCCCCCCAAAACACCCAGGTGAGCAGTGCCCTGAGGCTGGGCCCTGATGTCTCCCCCATCTGGAACAACACCTGGTTCCTGGCCTAGGTAAATACAAAGCCCGCTGTGGTGGACCCAGGATGGAGAGGGTTGGGAGGCAGGGGCCCAGTGCCAGAGCATAGCAGGCACCTGCCACTGTAGAAGAGGCTGCCCCGGCCCCGGGAGGCTGGCTGCTTGGCAGGGGTTAGTCATGGCAGTGCAAGGTAGACCCAGAAGGGAGGCAGCTGCTCGTGAGTGGGGTGGGCTGGGCTTGGGCCTTGGAATACAGACCGGGATACCCCAGTAGCTGGGCCCTGCCCTGTCCAGAGCCTGCCTGCCTGCTGAGGGACCCAAGGAGAGAGGCTTTCTGCCAACGCAGGGGGCAGGGCCAGCAGCTTCAGAGCTTGTGCCTCTCTCAGGATCCCCGGAAGCTTCCTTCACAAAAGGCGATGGAAGTATCCAGGGTTCTTTCTCAACCTGGCCTCATGTGTCCCATGTCCTGGCTGAGAATGCTGTTCTGTCGGCCCCTTGACACCCAGTGGCCCCTCAGGCAGAGGAGACCTTGGTAAGGGCTGGAATTCCTAGCTGGGGGCAGAGTTTCCAGCCCATGCTGCTGGCTGGGGTCTGGGGTGCCTTCCATGTGTCTACTGGCTCTCAGGGCTCTCCTGGGACTCCAGGCATGTCCCCAGTGAGCAGAGACTCCATCTGCTCCTATTCGTAAGGCTGAGTCACAAAGGGCTTTACTGAGCATCCAGGAGTTTTATTGAACATTATCTCAACGTACTGGGCCATTTTGGTGGGTAAAGGCCTGGAATTGTATAAAGCCTGCGCTTCCTCCTTCTTTGTGCCTCCATTTCCTCGTCTTTGCATGAGGATGCTCAAAGTATCTATGCCGGCCGTGCCTATGGGATTCACTGAAGCACCGGGGAGCCCCCAGGGCTAAGTTATTTGTTTAATAAACGAGAGCTCTGGTAGTTCCAGCAAGTCCTGGCCTGGTCCTCCCTCCCGTCCACCTTCCAGGTGGGACTAGGAGCCGGGCTCAGTTCGAGGAAGAGGAAAAGAAAGAAAAGAAAAGAAAAGAAAAGAGAAAAGAAAAGAGAGGGGAGGGGAAAGAAAAGAGAAAAGAAAGGAAGGAAGGAGAGAGAGAGAAAGAGGGAGGAAGGAAGGAAAGAAGGAAGAAAGGAAGGAAGGAAGGAGGGAGGGAGGGAGGGACGACGGAAGTAAGGGAGGGGGGAGGGAGGGAGGGAGGAAGGAAGGAAGGAAGGAAGGAAGGAAGGAAGGAAGGAAGGAAGGAAGGAAGGAAACTTAAGTCCAGCAGCAGAGAGGGTTTTACAAACCCAACTTCTGCACGTTGTTATTTTTAAGGGAGAGAAAAAACCTTCCCCGTCGGCAGCTGAGCTGGGACTTGCCCAGAGTTTTCAAGCCCCACCGTCCCACCCCCCATTTCCTGACCCACGGCCCGGAGATCGAGAAACCGCAGCCCAGAAAGTTCTTGATGCATCTCATCTGCCTTCTCCTGGCGGCCTGGAGCTCTGGCCTGGCCTACAGCTCTGTGCTGCTGTTACTGCCCCCTGGGAAACACTGGGGATCAGCTAGGTGAGGGTGGGGGTCACGGGGGCAGGAGCCCAGCCCACTCAGGGCCTGCAGTGCAAGTGTGCCCAGCGGCCCTCAACGCATTGGAATCAGCGCCAACGCCGCCCTACTGTGTGTGTGTGTGTGTGTGTGTGTGTGTGTGTGTGTGTGTGTGTGCACTGTGCCGCCCCCTGGTGGCTGGAGGACTGCAGTGGGAAACCAGGTTCTTGCCTTCATGGGGCTTAGGTTTGATGCAGGGAAGTGGGTGAGTTTACCCCGTCCCTACAGGCAAGCTGAGGGTGGGGATGGAAGGAAAAGGAGAGACATCAGATTTGATGTGGCACACCATGTTCACCCCTGGAGCCCTCACCCTTCACCATGTGCTGTTGTGCTTTTCTCTCCCCACACTAGGCTCCTTGGCTCTCTTGTTTCCTTGCTTGCAAAATGAGCATCATAATAATCCTTGCCTTGGCTGTCCCAGCAATTAAAGGAGATGTTGGTGAAGGGTGCCATGCCCTCCTGGCACAGAGATAGTGGTGCTTGGCACAGGATCCTGTCCTTATTATTACTGAGAGGTATGGGGAGCCATGCAGGGTGTTTGAGTGAGGCAGTGACCTGTTCAGACTTACAGTTCAGGAACCCCAGTGGGGCAACACAGGATGGCATGGGCAGGAGCCCCAGCTCACGGGATTTCCCAGGTCCCGGGGGTATTGCTGAGCATTCTGCTTGTTGAAGAGCAGGTTTCTCTGCTGTGTTGAAATCATCAATGTCAACAGTTGTAGGGCCTGACAGAGAGATGGGCCTGAACCACAAGCTTCTTCAGGGATGTGCATAAATATTTCAGACCACGAGGTGGTCAGAGCAGGAGAGCAGGGGTTTTTGGGAGAGGCTGCTGAGCTCAGCATCCAGAAATCGAATCCTTTGCCCTCCTCCCATCCCTTCTACCAACAACTTGGTGCCCATGACCATTCAGGGTGACTGGCCTGTGTCTCACTCTGCAGCAGATGTGCCCAGTGACCCTGGGCAAGTCCCCCCCTCTGGTGAACACAGCCACCCAACTGCACAGTGAGTGGGTCAGCAGCATGCTAGATCCCTCAATATGCTAGATCCCTCAGCATGCTAGATCTTTCAACCTGTTAGATCCCTCAACACACTAGATCTTTCAACCTGCTAGATCCCTCAATACACTAGATCATTCAACATGCTAGATCCCTCAACATGCTAGATCTTTCAACATGCTAGATCCCTCAACACACTAGATCCTACAACATACTAGATCCCTCAACACACTAGATCCCTCAGCATGCTAGATCCTTCAACCTGCTAAATCCTTCAACATGCTAGATCCTTCAACATGCTAGTGCTAGATGCTTCAGCATGCCAGATCCCTAAACACACTAGATCTCTCAACATGCTAGATCCCTCAGCATGCTAGATTCTTCAACATGCTAGATCCCTCAACATGCTAGATCTTTCAGCATGCTAGTGCTGGATCCCTCAACATACTAGATCCTTCAACATACTAGTGCTAGATCCTTCAACATGCTAGATCTCTCAACATGCTAGATCTTTCAGCATACTAGTGCTGGATCCTTCAACATGCTAGATTGTTCAACATGCTAGATCCCTCAACATGCTAGATCCTTCAACATACTAATGCTAGATCCTTCAACATGCTAGATCCCTAAACATGCTAGATCCCTCAATATGCTAGACCCTCAACATGCTAGATTCTTCAACCTGCTAGATCCCTCAGCATGCTAGATCCTTCAGCATGCTAGATCCCTTAACATGCTAGATCTCTCAACTTGCTAGATCGCTTAATATGATAGATCCTTCAGCATGCTAAATCCCTCAACACACTAGATATCTCAACATGCTAGATCCCTCAACATGCTAGATCTTTCAGCGTGCTAGATCTCTCAACATGCTAGATCTCTCAGCATGCTAGATCCCTCAACATGCTAGACCCTTAACACGCTAGATCCTTCAACATGCTAGATCCCTCAGCATGGTAGATCTCTCAACATGCTAGATCCCTCAATATGTTACAGCTCTGAACATGCTAGATCCTTCAGCATGCTAGACCCCTTAACATGCTAGATCTCTTAACATGCCAGATTCCTTAACATGATAGATCTTTCATTATGCTAGATCCCTCAACACACTAGATCTCTCAACATGCTAGATCTTTCAGTGTGCTAGATCCCTCAACATGTTAGACCTTTAACAGGCTAAATCCTTCAGCACACTAGATCCTTCAACATGCTAGATCCCTCAACATGCTAGATATCTCAACATGCTAGATCATTAAGCATGCTAGATCCCTGAACATGCTAGATCTCTCAACCTGCTAGACCCTCAACATGTTAGATCCTTCAACATGCTAGATCCTTCAACACGCTAGGTCCTTCAGCATGCTAGATCTATCAATATGCTAGATCTATCAACATGCTAGATCCCTCAACGTGCTAGATCCTTCAGCATGCTAGATCCCTCAGCATGCTAGATCCCTCGACATGGTAGATCCTTCAGCATGCTAGATCCCTTAACAAGCTAGATCCTTCAGCATTCTAGATCCCTCAGCACACTAGATCTCTCAACATGCTAAATCCCTCCACATGCTGGATCCCCCAGCATGCTAGATTCTTCTGTACCACTGAGCCTACCCCCACCCCAGAGTTGGGATCCCACCTCCTTGGGCCATACAGCCCAGGTGTTCCCTCCTCTGGGCAAGCAGAACCTGGAGCCAGAGGTGGCAACTCCAGGCCTGAGAGCAGCAGCCGCAACTCAAGCTTTATTTTTCCAAGTTATTCCCCAAATCTTTTTGTTCAAGGTCCTTAAGTAGCGTGGTAGCCTGCCTGACAGAAGGGCCCTATAGGCCAGGCCTCCTGCCAGCATGATCTATCTGAGCCCTCCATGGCACTGCCTGCTGCTCTGCCCGACAGGGCCAGTGGTGCCCCCATCTCCCACCATCTCTGACTCAGTCTCAGCAGAAAGGGGCTGGGACTGGTCAGTGGGTTTTGAGCAGAGTCTGCGATTCCCTGGTGCCAAAGCAGGGAGTGCCACCAGCTTCCCCATTGCCCGACCTCACGGCTCAGGGTGTGGGCATTTCTCACCTTTGCCTCCATGGCCACTCCTGGCCGCCTGGGCAGATGGCAGCAGTGAGGTCCTGGCAAGCACTGGGCTCCCACCTTCCCCTCCCCTCCCAGGCTCGTCTCCCATTCCCCCATCACCATTTCCTTTTTTCTGTCTCCTTTCCCTCTCTCTGCTCCAGGGGCTCCCAGGGAGATCCCAGGAAAGAGCCTCAGGGACTCTAGCCTGAGAAAGTAGGGTAAGCTAGACCGGGCAGAAGCTGAGGTTTGAGGCAAGCCTGACTCTTGGGGTGATGGTCTGAGTGCCCCACCTCTCTCAGACTACCCAAAGCTCCAGCCCAGGAGTCCCAGCCACTCATCTCCAGGAGGCCCAGGGAGCAGCCAGGCAGCCCTCAGCCAGGGCCCCCTCTCCTCCCACACCTTCCTGGCAGGGGCTCTCTCAACTCCACCTGACTCAGTTTCTAACTGCACTGAAGGCTAGACCCTGCCTACTGGGTCAGAGGAAGCAGTGACCCCTGAGGACCAGGGAGCCCCCAGGAGGCTTTGGCACAGCCCCATGACAGAGGCCAGGAGGCCTGATCCTGACACTCCCTGTCCCGGCCTGTGGTTCCTGAGGTTGGCAGACAGTGATTTCCTGGGGACCAGGTCAGGGGGGCCAATCGCCTCCTCCTTTCAGCTTCTTGCTTCCTGATTATGGCTCCAGGGCCTCCCAGCCATCCACAGCTTTGGCGTTGGCTCCAGCTCCTCTCCTCCTGGTCCACAGCACCCCTCGACTCCCCTTCTCAGCTCCACACCATGCCCATGGTGGGCCAGACAGGGCTCCAGCCCTGGGTCGCCCTGGTTGCGGGTCAGCTGAAACTGGTCTTGAGACTGGCCTCTGTGGCTTGGACTCCAGACAGGGATGGGCTTTGAGCTTCAACAAGACTCCTTGAAGGGCAAGGTCAGGTATCTGTCCGGTCGGGTTTTCCGTTGCTCAGTGGATCTTCTCACTCTTCTGGCCTCAGTTTACTCCCTAGAAAATATGGGTCAGGTCATCTCCTTGCAGAGATGTGTCAGACCCCCTGCTTCCCCGATGGCCTGGGGAGTGGGCTCTGGACAGTGGCTGAACCACTCTTGCCTCAGTTCACGCCACCACCTGGGAAAGCCACCTGCGCTGGGGGGTCCCAGGGTGAAATGAGATGAATGTACAGTGTCCTGCGAAGCCTGGCTGAGGTCACGCTGGTTCTTACGACCCCCGACATGGTTGAATGACAGTCCTGAGAAAGGCAGGGACCCATTGCTCCCCATCACATCCCACCCCTCCCTCACTCCCACCCAACTGCTCAGCTCCAGCTGGCCCAACGTGGAAATGTCTTCCATTCTTCAAGAGCACAGAGACCCCCAGGCATCACCATTTGCACTTTTGTGCCAAATACACTCCTGCTAGGCAGTGAACCACAGACCCTAAGGGCCCCTCCATGGTCCTGACCCCAGGGGGCTCTCCAGCTGCGGTCTGGGGGGAGCTTCTGGAAATCCGTGAAACCTCAGAAATGGCCAGCAAAATGCAGTGGTCCCTGTGCTCTTTCTGGGGGCCCCTCAAGGAATCCAGGCAACCACGGGGGCAAACCCTGGGCACAGGCAAGTTTTCCGAACACCAGCTCCCCACTCCGTGCCAAGCCTGGCAGCACCAGTCCCCCTGCTGTGGGCATTTTCTGCCTCCTAGACAGACCCCAAGACCCTCAGAACCTATGGTGGGCAGGGGCCTGATTCACTGCCCCCATTCCCCCTGCAGCTGAGCTGGGAAGACAGACATTCCAGGTGCTGTGGGGAACTGCCCTCCAGGCCCCCAGACTCCCTCCTGCCAGCCCACTCCCAGCCGGGCTCTGGATAACGTCTCAGAGACCAACCGCGGCAGTGCAGGGCAGCCGAGCACTTCCTCGTCTGTTTATTACTGAACGCCGGCATCTGGGAGCCCGCGGAGCATGAAATTAGGAACAAATGTGCAGGAGGTCTAGACAGGAACTCTGCGGGCTGCTCTCCTTCGATCGAGGACGCCGGGGCCCTTGGGCTTCCAGGTAGTGGGAGCGCCTTTGTAACCAGACAGATGTGTTTGTGGAGGGAAAGGCACTCGGAGTCTCCACAAGCCCTCGACGAGACGCCAGCATGGGGAGGAGCCTGACCGTGAGGCAACGAGCCTGGGTTCCAGGTCCAGCTCTGCCCTGGGCCCCCAGGGTTGGCCTTCTCTGCCCTGGCCTTGGTTTCCCCATCTGGAAATGGTGGGCACCCGCCTCACCCGGTTAGAGGGGCCGCTTGTGAAGCTGTCAGATTGCAGGGCGCGTGCAACTGCACTGCCGTCGGGGTGTCTGTGTGTTTACCAGGCTCTCCTGTCCTGGGGCCCAGTTGGTTTGGAAGGTGTGGGGCTGGATGAGCCAGAGGGCAGAGCCAGTGCCGAGGATGCAAGCCTTGGCTTCTCCCTGGCTCCTGCCACGAGCGCTGGGCATCTCAGGTGAATGAGGCAGACAGAAGCCTTCATTAAACGTCGCCTGGGCCCTGCACCATGCAAGGCAGTGGCAAGGGCTGGGGCTGGGACACAAAATAAATAGGCTCTGGAGGGTCCGTTCCCGTGGGCTTTACGGCAAGTGAGGGAGACATGGCAAGAGGGACAGAAAACTAGCAGAGTCTGAAATTCGGCACAGGATGTGTGGCCCAGATGGCGGTGAGCAGGGGGGTCTCCTGCCAGGGAAAGGTGGGTGTGGGGAGGGGGCTCCCAGGGGAGGCAGGTGAAGGCCGGTGTCTGGCTCTGCTGCCAGGTGTTTCCTGCCCCACTCCCAGCTCCACGCCATTCATTCCTCGGTGCCGGTGCCACAGGAGACAATTGAAGCTTGTAAACGCAGCTGGCTCTCCCTGCCGGCTGCAGAGACTAGACATGGCCCTCAGAAGGGGACTGTTGCCCGCCCAGGCCCCCTCGCCACAGACTCTGTGGACTGGGGTGGGGGACGCACAGGGGAGCCCTGTCTCACAACCTGTCCCTGTAAAAACCCCGGGGTGGGAACAGGGAAGCAAAGCCATTTATAAAGCTTTAAAACCAATTATGGTCCCAGGGGGCAGATAAACAATTCAGCGCTATTCTCGCCAAATTGCCTTGGCTGGTAGTGCGGAGGCTTCAAGGGAGCTGGAAGAGGGATGTGGCCCGAGTCACAACCAGGCGGCAGAGTGGCCTCCACCAGGCTGTCACTAGGCCTGACCCGCATGGCTCTGCCTCCAAGGCTTGGCCTGGGCTGTTCCCAACACCAACAGGTCCTCCCCTTCTCCCAGCCCATCCTTCACGGCCCGGCTCAGAAACTTCCTCCTCCAGGAAGTTTCCTTCGGTTCCTCCCCTATCCATTACCACCCTGAGCACTCAAGTCCTCCCCTGTTCTCTCAGGCACTCAGCTTTCTCAGAGCACAAGTATCCTTGGGAGCCAAAGTGTTTGTAGCCCTTCCCCTTCTCTGCCTGCCCTTGGAGGGTGTCATCTGGCTTTACTGCTTTATCACTTGATGCTTGTTTACATTTTCATAATCTTGACTTTGTTGGGTGTCTAAATCATCTGGATTCCTGGCAGGGCCGATTAAAACTCCAAGTCCCCCAGAGTCGGGAGGAATCAGTGTCTAAACCCTGCCACACCCATCTTACAGATAAGAAAACTGAACCCAGGCAGAGGCCTCTGACCCAAGGTCACCAGCAAGAGTAGAGCAGGACGGAGGCCCCTCAGGCTCGTGTCACCTGGGCCACAACTGAGTAGAGTTCTGGAGTCCCCAGGGAGGAGGCTGAAGGTGAGCACTCAGGGAGGGCAGCAGGCGGTCCATATTCTTCCCCCATTAAATGAAGGGGTGGGATGTGGTCCTTCTCAGCTCTGGTGTTTGAAGTTTTGAAGTTCTGTGGTGTGCGTTAAAGTTCAGGAAGGCTTCCTGGAGGAGGAGGGCACGTGCTGGGCTTTGATGGTGTGGTAGGCCCGGGGGGATAGGCATCCCAGAGGGTGCAGCACAGCAAGAGCAGAGAGGGGCCAGGAGGGTGGGGGCCCAGGGAGGCCGTGTTGCTGGGAGCTGCTCGGAATGAACTGTGGGCTGATGTCAGGCCGGGCGCTGGTGGAGCTGCCAGCGGAGTGTGTGTCTGTCGGCCATGCCTGGCCCTGGGACCTGGCGCCGTCTCGGGCGTTGCTGCTCCTCGACGGGTGTGTATCTGCCGAGTGAGGCTGAGAGGCTCCAGCTGGACCAGCCCGGGTGTTGGAGGGTGGCTGCTGACAGCCCTGGGCACCTGGCCTGAGCCGGCACCCTTCCCGTCACACCGCCGGGCCGCTCGCTGCTGGAGGAGACCTGGGCCCAGAGGAGCTGCAGCCGGGTGGAGCCAGGGACCGGCTGCATCTCAGACCTGAGAGAGAGCTTTGCAGCGAGCGGGGCCAGCTCCCTCAGGGACCCGAAGAAGGACTCAGACCCGGGGAGGGATGCACATCAGCACAGCACTGAGCACGGTGCAGCTGCTGTCCCGCATAACCCCTGGGGGTCTCCCATTTTATAGAGGAGGGAACTGAGGCAGAGGAATGGAGGCATTGAAGGCCCATTCTTGCAGCTAACTGGAGGCAGAGCCAGGCTGGCACTTGGGGGTCCAGCCTGAGTGTCCTGTATGGTTTCCCAGTACCTGTCCCTGAGGGAGCGCCTCAGCCCAGCCACGGCCACCTGCAGTCTCCATCGTCCCTGCAGTCTCAGCCTGACAGCAGTGGGAACCCCTCCACCCAGGAACATGCTCCCTATGGGAAAGCCGTGGCCCCCACTGCTATCAGTAAGCCCCAGCCGTGGGCCCCCAGCCATGGCCCCTAGTGGAGGGTGGTGCTGAATTTTAATCCCTGCATGATCACAGACAACACTCTGGCATGAGCCTCAACCTCCCTCAACCCCTCCCAAGCTGTGCGAGTGCCCTCATTGATGAAGTGGGGCCATAATTACCTGGGTGCAAATAGCAAAAATGCACTCCAGGTGACATGCACACAGCAGGAGTCACTCTGCGGGTGTCAGGGAGGGATCGGCACCGGAGTCAGGACCACAATGGCAATCTCTCCCGCAGCTGTGGCCGTCCTCGCTTCCTCCGGGGACCAGCGCCTTCTGCCTCTCCAACATGTGGCTGAAAACCATCACAGCCACAGGCTGTGGTTACAGCCTGGCCACAGCCTGAGCACTCATGTCTCTACCCAAGGTCAAGCGACCAGCAGGGACTGGCCAGTGTCTCAGGTTTTAATTCCATTTCCCAGGAGAGAGGCCAGCTGACCCAGTGTGGGGTGCACGTCCATCCTGAACCCAGTAAACTGGCCCAAAGGGCAGCAGCAGAGGGCTCAGATGTGGCCACCAGCCTCTTGGCTCAGGGCACAAAGAAGAGGGCCATGGCTAGGCCAGCACCCCCAAACCTGATATCAGCACAGCCTGTGCACCCCTAAAGGTGCTGTGGTATTCAGGACATTCATGTGGAGGAGATATGGGGTTCAGCAGTCGGGGTAGGGTGGCAGGGGCCCCAAGGTGGATGGTAGCAGCGGATCCAGCCCTGACCTGACCCAGATCCCTCATCTTACTGGTGCTGGGGCCTGGGCAGGTCACTTCTCTCCAGGCCTCAGTTTGCTCCCTAGTGGGATCATTTGAATATCAAAAAGAATCATGACTGCAGTGGATTGAAACACATCAAATATATTTTCAAAAATCAGTGAGATTGCACTGGGCGAGCTTCCACATAGAAAGGCAAGCTGGGGCAGACAACAGTCTGGGACCAACAGGGACCTCCCGTTTGCCTGCAAACGGGACAGGGGCAGCCTTTGGTTCACTGAGAGGTGCGGGTCTGGGCTGGGCTGTTCTCCATCCTCCCGGCACACACACAGCCACAAACCTCGGGCACCAGCTCATTCTGATCCCTGATAAAGGGAGGAATGGAACCTCTCAGACTTCCCTCTGCAGGCCACATGCTAGGGTAGCCACACAGATGATAAAGGAATGTGCTTTCGAGCTTTTTCAAGAAGAACTGGAGCTCATAAACGCGGAAGGAAGGATAACATTTGGGAAGTCACTACTTTGTAACTCCCAGTGAAGTAACAGATCCAGGTCATGCACAGGATGCTACAGCAATGGTCCGGGAGACCCACGGGAACCTGGCGACGGGAGAACGGGCCGAGAGCAGCTGCACCCATTAGCTGATTGTGACGTCAAGATGAGAGGGACAGCAGACATCAGGCCCCTGGAAATGATGCAACAGGAAGCCAGTTTAGGGGAGAAACACTGATAAAGGAGTATGTTCAATGCCATGCAAGGAATTGCGGCCAGTTCCAGTGCATGGAAAATTCCGTCAGATAAACAACCCAGTTTCTCTAATAAACAACGTGGGGGTGCGGGAAGTGAATGGGTTTCGAGCCGTTCTAGAGCAAAAGGAGCCAAACACAACTACATCCTGATTTGAACTAACCAACTGTAAAAAAGGCATTTCCAAGATGACAGGAGAAAGCTAAACGTAGGCTGGGTAATCTTTTAAAAATCCTCCTCCGTCAGATTCTGCACTGAAGTATTTATGGGTAAAGTGATATGCTCTGTGATTTCCTTTAAAATACTCCAATCTCTTCCTCCACCCCATCCCCCAGCAAGAAAAAAAAAAAAAAAAATGAGGCTTGGGAAATTGAGGAAGGGAAGTGGCGCCAGCTCTCACTGGTTTGTGAGAGGTGATTGTGAAGCATTCAGGAAAGTTGTAAGCTGCTTGTCAAACCTTGCTTGAACTGCAACTGGCCATGGTAAGAAAATCTACACCACAAAAATCAGCAAATGCTCCCAGCCGGGTGCTTTGAGAGCTGGTTTATCAGCACACCCCAGGACAGGGATGAGCCGAATGCAGCAGCCACAGACAGCATCACTCCAGCCTCCCCGCGTTGTGTTTGGTGGACGTTTTCCGCAAGAGGGAGTTTGCAAAGAGCACGTCCCTAGGCCTGGAAATCCCACTTCTAAGAATGTATCCTGAAAGCCACTGAAGCAGGTTCAAGTAGTTCCCATTACTTAGCTACAAAGATGCTTATTAAAACATTGCTAGAAATATTTCTTTAATGTAAGAAACCCAAACGTCAGGCAGGAACTGGTTTTCAGTTTCGCAAGATGAAAAATTCTGGAGATCAGTTGCCCAACAGTGTGAAATATACTTCATGCTACTGAATTGCACATTTACAAATGGCGAAGATGATACATTTTATGTGTGCTTTACCACAATTAAGCATTTTAAAGAAAAGGGGTCGGTTACATGAAACAATGGAATCGGGTTAGAGATTATGTTGCAGAAGAAAGTTTAAGGATGTGACAGAATAATGGTGACTGTGTGAGATGAAAATGCAGGGAAGCAGGTTACAAAACCATATGTTCGGCTTGACTGCATTTGGGTAAATTTTAAAATGTGCAAACTTGTAGAGCCAGGCTGGAAGGGCGCCATTCATTGAGAGCGTGCTACGCTGAGCATGGAGAGACATGCTTGTAAAAGCGTCACAAAACCCTGGACTATTAGCGTCCACCTTCTACAGATGTGGAAGCTGAGTCTGGGAGAGGGGCAGGGACAGAGGCCAGCTGAGGCAGAGTAGGGCCTGGGGCTCCTCCTGCAGCCTGTCCCAGGCAGAGCCCCTGCTTCTCGCGGGCACATCCTGGAGTGCTTTTTTTTCCCCTCAGGCTTGTCTTCTCAGTTCTCTAGAATAGCACGGATGACTTTTGTGGTGGGGAAGCATGATGCTTTAAAGCTGGCGGCGTGTGTTGCAGGCTGTTGATGGAGAAGGGGGCGGATGACAGCCGGGACCGTGGTCATCACCGGGGGCATCTTGGCAACTGTGATTCTGCTCTGCATCATCGCTGTTCTGTGCTACTGCCGGCTCCAGGTACTCCCGGGTGGCAGGGAAGGGGACAGGGCAGGGAGGCCCGGAGGGTGCCCCTACCTCGGGAGGGAGCCCCACGTGAAGGCCACAAGGGTCACGGCCCGGGAAGTGAGAAAGCCCTGTGGCAGAGAAGATGCACAGCAGAAGGCAGCCAGGACCCTACCATGGGGTTCAGTAAGACGTGCCCAGAGCTTTTAATGAGGCCCAGAGACGGGAAGGGACTTAGCCAAGGGCACCAGCTGCCCAGAGCGGGTGCCGCAGTAAGCACTCCCTTCCTACCTGCACTCCAGGGCCATCCAGGGTCCCCATGTCTCCCTGAGAGATGATGGGGAGCCATCGGGGCAGGGCGAGGCAACACAGCTGCCAGTGCCTGTGACCCCCGGCTCTGCTGATGTGGGGCTGCGAACCCCTCCATGCCTCAGTCTTCCCACCTGCAGAATGAGATAACAGTCACACCTGCACATTGCTGGGCGGAAGAGATGAGTGGATCGTCGTGAAGTGCTCAGCACTGTGCCTGGCCTGAGCCAGACCCATAGCACTGGTTAAACAGCTGAGGTGTCAGGCCTGGGCTTGGGCCACCCCACTCCCGCTGTGCCTGTCTCCCCTCCCCAGTCAGGGGTAGCCTTTCTCGCGTGTGGGTTCTGGGGTGGGAGCGGGCGGCCACACGGTCACCGTCCCTCTGCCCACAGTACTACTGCTGCAAGAAGGACGAGTCAGAGGAGGACGAGGAGGAGCCGGACTTCGCCGTTCACTCACACCTGCCCCCACTGCACTCCAACCGCAACCTGGTGCTGACCAACGGGCCGGCGCTCTACCCCACTGCCTCTACCTCCTTCAGCCAGAAGTCTCCGCAGGCCCGTGCCCTGTGCCGCAGCTGCTCCCACTGCGAGCCCCCCGCCTTCTTCCTGCAGGAGCCGCCGGAGGAGGAAGAGGACGTGCTGAACGGCGGGGAGCGCGTGCTCTACAAGAGCGTGAGCCAGGAGGACGTGGAGCTGCCCGCGGGGGGCTTCGGGGGCCTGCAGGCGCTCAACCCCAACCGCCTCTCGGCCATGCGGGAGGCCTTCGCCCGGAGCCGCAGCATCAGCACCGACGTGTGACCCAGGCCCGCCCCCGGGATCCTGGCCTGGAGGGTCCTGAGACCATGGGGAGATTCCTGTGGCATACCCACCTGGCCCCAGGCCTCAAGTGGGGTTTGGCTGAGCCCTCCTCGAATCCCTGTCCTCAGGGGAGGCCCAGGCTTGGGGAGCCCCCAGGCTCGTGGCAGGGATAAGGCTCACTGAACACAAACGTGTCCTGGGGGGAGGCACAGCTGGGGCCTGGGGCTGGAAGGACCACGTGACCATACAGCCGGCCAGGCATGCACCAGGCCCCTCAGGCACGGAGGCCACCGATACTCCTGATGCTTCTGTCTCAGGCCCAACAACTTGGCCATCCCAGGAGGTCTCCATGTGTCACCCCCTCCATGGGTCTCAGCCTTCTCACCTGCTCAAGGAAGGGATGACCTCAGTGAGGCCCAGGGCCCTGCAGCAAGGCCCTCCCTAGCAATTGCAGACCAAGGATTCTGCCCCTCCACCCTGAACTCTGGCCTCTCTCTCTTCCTCTATTTTTCCCTCACTCTCTCTCTCCCCTACTCGTCTCTCCCTCTCACATACACACTCTCCAGGGTTCAAGTGCCAAATATCTGCCCAGGCTGAGACACATTGTGCTGAGCCCCCTGCAGATGGACAGGTTGCCCCCTAGAAGGGAGACTTTCAGGGGCAGCAGGGCCTTTGGCATGCTCAGCCCCGACCGGCTTTTTAGGGGAGGAGGGAGGCATGGGGAGAGGGAGAGGCCATGTCGCAGCCCACCTGCCGTGGGAGAGGCAACGCCGAAACGTATAGACCCAGTGCTCAGTCAGAAACAGGGCCAGCAAGCGGCAGTGCACGGAGGCAGCCCGGGGCTCGTTAGGTTGGGCAGAGCCATGGCCTAGCGCTTGAAAACCCCCGAGTGCCCCATGAGACTTAGCTGACCCTTCCCACCCCTGGGCCTCAGTCTCCCCATCTTGTGTGATGAGGGGCTGGTCACAGAGAGGCCCTGAGGACAGAGGTCTTCAGGCTCTGGGTCTCAACAGGAACTGAGATCTCCAAGGGAGACAGAGTTGTAGGTCACCTCCCCTACCTGCTTCTCAGCAGGAGCTAGGAGGCCTGTCCCAGCTCCTGGTGGACCCCAAGCAGCTGGAGCCTACTGCTGCCATCTGAAGACCTCATCTGAGCCCACTCTTCCCCAAGCACGCCCACCCAGGCTGAGGTCTCCTGGGAATTTTCACCCGCTCTCCTGCTGCTAAGGAAATGACGTCAGTGGCTACCCCAGAGAAATGCCCCAAACCCCGGGACACCAGCCATCAGGAAGGCAGCTCTTCCTCACCCAGAAAGAGGCAACTATTTCCTCTCAGCAACCTGGCCCCAGGAGCCCCCTTCCCTCTCTGGGGCTCTCCCTCTCCTTCTGGGCCCTGCCATGGAGCCCCAGGGCCGGGGCAGCCCCTCTCTGCCCAGGGAAGGCACCGTCCTCAAAGACAAGGCTTTGCAGGGCAGTGACCTTCCCTGAGCTGAGGGATGGCCTGCGCAGGACACTTCTTGCCCTTACTCAAAAACGAAATCACCAGTTTCCAGAGGCGTCGGAACGGCTGGCGAAGACATAATTATTATAGTTTTAGTTGTTTTCCTCCTCTTACTTTCTCCCCTGCCTGGTTTGGATAGGCCAGTGGCATTCACCCTTGAGGTCCCTCGCAGCCCTGGCCCCCCTGGGCCCGCCCACACCTCTGGCTTCCTCTGTGCATCCCGTGAAGTCTGTTTCTGATGCGTCAGCGTGGGGGGTGGGCTGGGTGGGGTGGGGGTGAGGGCCCAGAGCTGGCCCGTGCTGTGGCTGTTCTGATTCAATTTCCCACTTCCTTTCTGGTCTCCATTCTCTCTGTAGATACGTAGATCTCTTTGAAACGAAGTAAACACCCATCCCTCCCAGCTCACTCTTCTCCACCGTGGGGACCTGCTGGGGGAGCCGCTGGCTCCCTGAGGAAAGTGAAAGCCAATAAAACATCTCCCACACTCCCGTGCAGCGTCTTCAGTCCTCCCAGGTGTCCAGGCCATCCACACTCACGCTCTTCCACCTTCTAGGAGGCAGAGTCAGCTTCTCCCTCAGGATGCAGCCAGCCGGGCCAGGGCTCTACCTGGCAGGGCCAAGAGCTGCTCTCTGGCCTGGGGGGCACAGCAGTGGGCCACGTTTGATTTTGAGTTTCCTGGGTGGCTGTCCATCTTCCAGCATTGAGAACTACCAGGATGGACTCTGAGCCCCTGGACAGAGGGTTGTTGTGGGACAGGCTGGGTCCCCTGGGACAAGTGACTGAGCATCTCTGGACCTCAGTTTTAGCCTCCACACAATGGGGTCATCACGATGCCTGTATCATGGGGACCTTTGGAAGATAAACCCAGGCAGAGCCGAGGAGGTGCTGGGCGCAGAACCTGTCATACAGTAAGTATACAGTAAGTGTACAGTAAATGTTGGCAGGAAGGAGAAGCTGGGAGGAAAACAGTAAGACAGGAAGAAGATGTGGATGGGGGGAGAGAGGAGGAGAGAAGAACAGCGAGGTGAGGGGGGACACAGGGTGAGGTGGGCAGAGAGGCCTCAGACCCCCAGGTCTCAGCGACTTGGCTCTGCCCGGCCCAAGCTGGTGACCTTGAGCAAGTCCATCCCAGGGGCCCCTAACCCCCAGACTTGAGGGATTGAAAGGACCATCCTGATTGCAGCCCCTCAATGCACACACATGCAGGCACGCTCAGAGAACCCACTGGGGGGGTGCTGCCTCAGTTTCCCCAGAACCCCAAGTCCTTCAGAAGCCACCCTAAAGCTACGATGGACCCTGCTCTGGCTCCCAGTCTGAGGACAACCTGGCCTCACATTGAGGAAGCAGCCCGGCAGCCACTCACCTCCCGGCTGCCTGTGTGCACAGAAACACCTCCTGGGGCCCTCTCCAGGCAGTACAGCCCCGTCCTTCCTCCCATGCGGCATCCTCCATTTGTGTCGCTTTTCCTCTCCCAAGTGCTCTCTCCCACCCTCTCGTCTGGAAAAGCCACTCCTGCTGCTGGGTCAACGAAGCAGCCCCTCCCCAGAAGCCCCTGTGTTCCTTCACCCGAGAGTCCAGGTCAGGAAGTCCTCCCTGAGCTCCAGGAATGGCAGTGACGGTGCTGCTTCCTAGAGCTTGAGGTGGGCCCGGCCCCACGCCCCCAATACCTGCCTCATCTCCTCTGTTCTTGCCCACATGCTTGGAGGTGAGTGCCCTATACCTTAGCCAAGGTCCCTGCCCCCTGCCCCCACAGGTCCTGTACCAGTTGCTGATAGGCTCAAGATGTCAACTCCACTCGTCCTCTGGCGCCTGAGTCCCAATGTCCCCAAACACCCTCCCTGCACGCTCCCCACGCCTCTCGTTGCCTTTTATCTGCACCTGACTTTCTCCTCAGAGCAGGTGCTGTGGCCCCCGCCGGCCCACCCTTGCACTCCAGGCCTCAGCGAGCTGGAGAGACCCCACACAGCCAGGCCCGGGCCCACCAAGCCCCCAGGCAACCCACTCCTCCAGCCAGAAGCAACTGAGACCCCATGATGCCGCCATAAATAGGACCACTTTATTAACGTAGATGAGCACTGACGCTGACTGCAGGGGCGGGACCCGCGGTCCATCCCCAAACGTCCCGTGGGCAAGCGCCTCTGCCCGGGGTAGAAAGTGCGGCAGGAAGAGAGCTCCATGGGAGGGGCTCTATAGGAGAGAGCACGCCTGGGCCTCCTTGGCTGCCTGTGTCCCTCTCACCCTGTGGCCTCCGAGGGAAGGAGGCCCCCCCATGTTGGGCTCGCCTGCAAGTTTCCTTCAGAAGGCCCTGCCACCTAGAGAGGGCATGGGCTGCAGGCCCGGGGCAAGACACCTCCACTGCTGGCTGTGGGCCTCGGGCCCCTCGGCTGGGGGCTGCTGGGGGCTGGGGAGTGGAAGCCACAAACACAGGATCCACGCAGGAACACAGACAGGTTCCCACGGCACAGGTGGCTCTGTCTGGGGGAGGCCAGTGGGTGCCGGAGTCTCTGCCCCAGGAGCACAAAAGTCCATGGGCTGTGGGAAGTTCCCTCTTGACAGCCGAGACTCAGTGCCACGTCTCAGGCCAGCACACCCTGCAGGACGGGGGTCTGTGGAGGCCCCAGAAGCTGCAGCAGCCCCAGGAGGGGCGCTGGGTCTTCGTCTGGAAGGGGCTGCAGCTGCCGGGCCTAGGAGTGGGGGGGCCTGCAGGAGCGGCAGCACGCCTTGCTGTAGTACCAGTGCCCGCAGAGGTTCACCTTGATGGCCAGGGCACAGTTGGTACCTGGCTGGTCCTGGCAGCTGTCATCTGGAGAAGGAACACAGGGCGAAGCGGGGCAGTTTCAGGAGGTGCCCAAGGGGTGAAAACCCCAAGGACCCCTACGTGCAGTTTTCCAGGGGCAGGTGCAGTGGGCCTCCCACCCCATGGTGGGTCTCCATCTCTAGCTCTCTGCCACCTCTTTCCTGGCCCATCTCTGTCCCCAAGATGTCGCTGTCCCAGATCACACCAGGTGATTTGATCTGTGTCCCAAGAGGAGTGATGCCTAGAGGAGCTACAGATGCCACACCTGGAGGCCTAAGCATCCCCAAGGGGTCCATGAGGGCCGTCCACGTCCACTACTCAATGTATCCAAAGCAGAAACTCATCATGTGCCCTGCACCTGGCACCCCCTTGGAGCCTGTCCCCTGTCCCTCCTCCAGGTGCCCAGGCCCTGCTTCAGCTGTTCCCCTCCCCGCCCCCTGTGTGCCAGCTCCTGGCCGTTCCAGCTGAGTCATCCTGGATTCAGTGGCCCCGCCATCTGAAGCTGACACTTTTCCCAAAGTACAGGTATCAGCATGGCTCCCTGGGGCCACGGAACCCCAGTCAGGCCTCCTCCATTCCCCTTCCCACTCTCCCCTCCCAGTGGGGCTCAGCCATGCTGGGAGGGAGCCTCCACTCCCGGCACACCTTGGTCTCTCAAGCTGGTTCCCAGGTTCGCCATCAACGTGAGCAATGCCTGCTCACCCCTCAGGCCCTGATTCTGTCCTCACCTCCCCTGGGAGGCCCCAGAGCCACCCTCAGCCTCCCCGCTCCTCACCTGGGGGCTCCGTGGGGCAGGGCTGCAGATCACAGGCCTGTCTGCCAACAGGTTTCACCAATGGATCGCAACCACGGACAATGTCGGTCCCCTGGTAGCACTTGACGTCTCGCATCCTCACGCCCACCCCGCAGGTCTTGGTGCACTAGTGTGGGAGAGACAGAGGGCCTGGGGAAAGCCTCCTGATGTGGCAGGGGCCTTGGCAGGAGGGGGGGAGCCTGCGCATCCCCTCTTCCCCACCCCACCCTTCCCAGGTGGCTGTGAGTCCCAGCTGACACAGGACCCGTGGAAGCCAATTTGAAACCCGACCTGCAGCTCCAGGGCTGAGCGGAGATGCCGACAAAAGGGCACTGGCTGGCAGACGGGAGGCTCTGATTGTCTCCCACCGAGGGCTGCCTCAGTCTCCCCGGATGCACAGTGAAGGGTGGTCCTTCCTCTCTCATCTCCCAGGGGTTCTGGGCACTGGCTGGCAGTCAGGAGGCTCTGATTCTCTCCCCACGCAGGGCTGCCTCAGTCTCCCCAGATGCACACTGAGGGGTGGTCCCTCCTCTCCCATCTCCCCGAGGGTCCTCTGGCCCCAGCTTTCCTGGGTCTGTGGTGCAGACTGTTTGTTGTGGGCCGATCAAATGCGTCTCGCGAAGCCACCACCCCCTCCAGTGGCTCCTTGTCCAGATGTTCCCCTTGGAAAACCCCGCTGAGCTCCCCAGAACACCAGAGACATCTGCTGGTCCCAGTCACCCTGCTGTCCTTCTGCTAAGATCCCACAGGCGGTGGCTCCCTCAAACTCCCCCCCCACGTGGGTGACCCCATGTCACCCAGGCACGTCTGGGACCTGAGCCCTCGGTTCTCTGAGGTGGGCGGGGTGGGAGGCCCTGGCCCTGGCCCTGGGGCCCACTCTCCACTTCTGTTTGCAAAGGAGCAGGAGGACCGATTAAGACTTGGCAGAAAGACTGCTGCCTGCCTGCCTGCTCCGAGCCAGGGGGTGGGGGCTGGCACTGTCTGCAGGCGAGGAGAGGCCGGCTTGGCGCTGACGGCGTGAGGACAATCAGCCTTTGGCAGGGCCCCGAGGAGCCTCTGGACGTGCCTCTGGAGAGCAGCACATTCTCGGCCAGCCCTGGTGCCAGCTCCTCTGCCCCTGGGGAGTGGATGGGACTGGGCAGCTTCGGGAACAAACACTGACTGAGCTGCCGCTGTGCACCGGCATCAGGGGGCAGCCGCCAGGAAGGAGGAGTCCACGTGCCCGCCAGCCGTCTGTGCCAGCCACGCCTCATCCAGCCCTGCCACCTCCTCATCAGGGCTAGGAGGATGCTCCTTCCCAGCATCCCAGGCTGTCCTTCTGGGGTCCCCCCTTCATGGCCCCCCCATGCCATGGCTCATCACGCAGCAAGGTACCTGCACCGAGTGGGTCCCAGTTTGCTGGCCCCACAGTGGCCCCCCCATCTGAAGCTAGTGTTCTTCCCAAACTACAGACCTGGGCTGACTCCCTGGGGCCCTGGAACCCCAGTCAGTCCCCCTGCCCCTTCCCACTCTCCCCTCCCACCGGGCTTAGCCTTTCCAGAAGGAGCCTTCATGACCCAGCACACTGTGGTCTCTCCAGCTGACTCCCAGCAAAAGCTGGCTCACCCTTCAGGTCCTGGCTCTGCCCAGGCCTCCCCCAGGAAGCCCCAGGCCCACGCTTAGCCTTTCCCCTCCTCACTTGGGTGTCCTTTGGTGGGCAACAGGGAATGAGTGAGTGTGTGTTCTCCCTCCTGAATAAGCACGTGTGCAATAGGGCAGGCAGAGGCCCTGGGGGTCAGGGTGGAGGCCAGACACCACTCAGCATGCACGGAGAGCCTGGGGCCTGGTGAGGGCCCAGGACCTGGACCCCCAATCTCTGAGCAGGGCCACACTGGGGTCCCCGCTCACTCCTCACAGACTCTTGGACTCTCTGCCTTGAACTCATAAGCTTTAGGATTTGGCACCCACCCGCCACAGTGAACAAGACATAGAGCCCTCGGGTACCAGGGCCTGAGACACAGTGGGGCACCTCAACATGAACGCTCCAGGCCCCGAGTCCCATCTGACACCCCTATTTTGTCACCTGGGTATTCAGAGTTGGCCCATGAGGAAACTGAGGCCACAGGTAGCTGGAGACCCCAGGTAAACAGCCTGGCTACGGCAGCCCCTGCCCAGTGATTCCCAGATACCCTCTGGACACCCCCAGGTCCCCCTCTCAGAAGCTCATGGCATCGCCAGGTGGGAGGGAGCTGGCACTGGCGCCAGGGCTGGCACTGCTGTGAAAGGGGCATGGAGGGCTGATGTGTCACAGCCGATGTGAGTTATTCAAGCTGGAGTCTAGACGGGACTGCCTCCGTGGGGCCCAGAAGGCGGAGGGGCACCCACTGGCACAGGGCCGGGCTCTGGAGTCTCCTGGAGGCCCCACAGGAAGTGGCGCAGAAGGGGAAAACAGCACGGGAGGTGAAAGTAACCTGTTTGCTCTGCAAGACAACTGGGGGTAAGGGGGCGCCCAGTTTGCCACCCCCTCTGTGAAACCAGGGCTGCCCACCCACCTCCGGGCTCCCTGCCCAGGGCCCTTCAGGATGAGCTAGTTCAGGCTCCCCTTCCCTTGCAGATGCCACACCCCACCTAGGTTTCACTCTAGGGCCACGGACAGGCCTGGCCTCCAATGTCTGCTACAGTCCCCAGTAACTGTGGGACCCCAAGTGGGCCAGAGAGTTCTCTGAACTTCAGTTTCTTCTCTGAGGAATGGGGGAAAGGACCCCCTCTCATGGCACTACTGGGAGAGAGGAGACCCTTCCGGCAAAGAGCTGGGCCAGGGTGGCCACACATGCCTCAAGGCCCCAGGATGGGAGGGCTCTCCTCCCCTTTACAAAGACAGCCAAGATCTCAGCTCTGTCCTGCCTGACATCCTGACGCTGGGGCATTCTGGGGGCCCACGAGTCAAAGAATCTTGGAGGGGCCAGACCTGTGCAGGAAACTTACTGCCCTTTCCTCTGGCCCTGCCGGTGTCCTGACCTGGGGTGCATGTCTATTACGGTCTCCCTAAATCCCAAGCTACTGCCTTGGCTGTGGCTCCCGGAGGGCCAAGCCTGTGTGTGCCTCAGCCCAGTCTGCTCCTCCCGCCCACCTGGGGTCTGTCTGTCCCGTGGTGTCAGGCGCATGGGCTGCCAGGTGCAGGATGAGTGCCGTAGGGATCCCAGGGACAAGATCAGAGAACGCTTCCTGGAGGTGCTGGCTCTGGCACCAGCTGATGTGGTGGAGTTGAGCAGCCTTCCCGGGAAGGAAAGCCCTCACAGAGGCTGTCAGGGAGGGAGGAGCAGGAAGCACTTAAGGAGGCTTGAGGCAGGAGGGTCGGGATCAAAATTCAGGTCTGGCCTCAGGCAACCTCAGAGGGGCCGGCTGGGAGCTCACCTCTGACCACGGGCTGGTGTACCACTTGAAGCAGGGCCTCTCGAAACACGTGCTCTCCTCCGGAGGCTTCTTGGCGAGCCCACACTCGGGGCCGCTGCGCGTCTGCGGCTTCCCGTTGGCCAGCTCCATGCAGAGCACCAGCCGCTTCTTGACCCCGCGCCCACAGGTGGTGTTGCACTGAGGCCGGGGCAGAGGGAGCGGGTCAGCGCCAGGGCCCAGCAGGACCCTATACAGGGCCCACGGCGACTCTGGTGACAACGGTCTGGTCAATAGCAATTGGGTGAGAATGCTCCAATGCATAACAAACTGGCTGAGAACTCTTTGTTCGATAACCATTTGGCCCCAAATGGATTTGATCAAAAGCAATTTAGCACAAAACCATCTGTTTTGAAACAAATTGGCTAATGACAATTTGGCCAATGATGATTTGGCCAAAATCAATTTAGCAGAAAACAATTTGGCCCGAGATTATCTGGTTGAGTGATCTGCCTGGAGCTGCTGGTTGAAAGCAATTTGTGGAGAGCAACTCGTCTGAAATGGCAAGTTGATGACGATGACAGGTGGGTGGGGAAGACACACTGGTCATGATCAAAGGTTGCACAGGCCCCTGGGCCAGGAGCAGGCAGCCGGAACAACCCCCGTCCCTAGCTTTCTGCATCCCAGGGAGTTGGGGGTCCAGGCTGGGGACAATGCCAATTCTGCACACACCACCGAGCCATGCGAAATTGGGATCTGGGGACTTGAAAGGTGTTTTCCTACCTTTTAAGCCTTTTGTATTCGAAACTAATTTTTAGGGAATGGTCCCTCATAATTTGCAATGAATTCCTCTTTTCCACCCATCTGTGGTCCCAGCCACCTGGCTCTCCTCTCCGGCCAAATGTCCTCCAGACACCGGGCTCTGGGGCACTCACCCGCTCCCAGTCCTGGGCCAGCCAGTGGGCGGGACAGTTTTTGTCCCCACAGGGGTGGATGGCCAGAGGCTTGGTCTCCATCTGGCACTGGGACTCAGGTACCACTCGTCCGTCGCTGGTCTTGCAGTACACGTGCCTGATGGTGCGGCCTTGCCCACAGCTTCCACTGCACTGCAGAGAAGAGGACAGGCAGGGGACATCGAGTGAGAGGCAGCCACGCCAGGAGGGGCCCTGGATGTCAGTCCCAAGGGAGAGGAGTGGCTCCCAGGCAGTGTCGAAGTGGTTGCCATGGTAACCACTTTTTAAATAACATTTTCTGTTCTAATTACAGAAATAATGCATGCTTGATGAAAAGCACACAGAGAAAAGCACACTTAAAAAGATCTGTGCACCCACCACCCAGAGGCGACCCCAGCTAGCATCTGAGCATCTCTCTCGATGAGAGAGACAGAGACAGGGAAAAGAGACAGAGACAGACACAGAGAGACAGAGATGGGGGAGACAGACAGAGAGACTCGGAGACAAACAGAGACAGGGAGACAGAGACAGAGGAACAGAGACACAGACACAGATAGGGAGATAACGGCAGAGAGACACACAGAGAGATAAACAGGTGATAGAGGGAAGGTGATGCTGGTCACGTGTTTGGAGAGAAGTTTTGATTCCTATGGTAACATGGGAGAAGGCTGGTTGGACATTCTTCACCTCACACCCTTGCCTCGGAAAAAATGGAAACTGAGGCACATCAAGGCAAAGCTCTGGGTCCCCTCACCAGCCGCACGCCCAGCCACCCCTCACTGCAGGCCTCACCGGTCCCCAGTCGGAGACAGTCCACTGCCGGTCACAGGGCGGGCCCGTGCAGTTCTTCTCCCCTACAGGCCTGGTGTTGGGGTCACACAACTTCTCATCCTCTGAGCAGCGGATGTCCCTGGTCACCACACTGCGCTCCCCACACTTGGCAGTGCACTATGGCAGCAGGGGGAGGGGGTGGGGGGCATGGTGAAGGTGTAGCCACCTCCATCTCCCAAGCCCAGCTCCCCAGCTCTTCCTGACCCCCAGCTTGCTCCCACAGGCACTCACCTCGGACCACTCTGACATCTCCCACTGGGGCCCGCAGGCGGGGTTCCGGCAGGTCTTGCGTTCCTCAGGCCGCACGGCCTCGGCTGCCTCGCACAGGTCGCTGTACACGGAGCTGTCGAAGCCGGGCGAGAGCATCTTCCAGCAGCGCACAACGCGGAACTGGTAGCCCTCTCCGCAGGTGCGCGAACACTCGCTCCAGCTGCTCGTCTCCCACCTGCCCCGGGAGCGGATGGCCTTCAGCGATCCCCCCGTGGCGACCGGGACCCCATGCAACCCACACCCCTAGAGACAACGTGGTTCCTCCCTCCCTCCCCCATGTGGTCCAAAACCACAGGCCACAAGCTAAGCTGGACAGGAGGGTGTCAAGGCCCAAGGGTGCAGGCTGGGCCATGACGGCCCCGGAGGTCTTCAGGGAGCACCTTAGCAAGGTGGTTGGGGGCGCCCTGAGTGTGGGCTCGGCATTCCTGCCCCTTTGTGCCCTGCTGTGTCACACAGGTGGCTGTGCCCCCATGGGACTCTGACGAGGGTGGAAGTGAGCAGAAGGCACATTTCTGGATCTGTGTCCAGAAAGGGGGCCTGGCCAGCGTGCTGTGGAAAGACCTTGTTCCCCTCAGCCTGAGCTGGGAGGGGTTATGAACAAGACTTGGAAGTCTTCCAGGCATACAGACTTGGAATAAGAGGTCCAAAGCTGATGGGCTCTGAGCGGAAGGACAGGGCCTGCTGGACCCCACCCCCCGGCCAGCTTTAGCAGCATTCTGGAGACCCTGGGCGTTCTGCCCTTCCCAGAAAGGAGCAAACATGCAGGACGCGGGAGGCCCTGGATGGAGCAGCCCAGAAAAGAAGAGGCAGTGTGGCTTTGCGCAGGGAGCAGGAGGGCTCAGCCTCCAAGGAGCCTGTGATCGTCGTCGGTGAAGGCCAGCACCCTCAGGCTCATCTGGGGACCCCACTTGTCACTAGGGGTAGGATGCACTCAGCTCAGTCTGACTGCATCCACAAGGCAGGAGACAAGGCCCAGGGGTCAAGAAAACAGGCCTCTACCCACGTCCAAGGGACAGCCAATAGGCATGGAATTGTAGAAATAATCCCTTTGGGTTTATAAAAATCCTAGATGTGCCAAGTGGACCTGGTGGGGCAAAGACATCTCTGTAATATAGAGTAACGTTGAGAATGGTTTCTGAACCTATGGTGGCAAGCATTTATTGAGCACCTACTGTATACGAGGCACAGTGACAGATTAAACTGCAACTCCTGGGAAGACACAGAAGGTCTCTGAGAGGTGAGGTCTCTATGCCCCTCCTCAAAGCGCCCCCACGGCCCTGCACACAAAGCACCTCTACGGGGCAGTGGGGTAAGTCTGACTGCTTCTCTGGGCAGAGCCCCGCACACCCCCTTCCAACCCCCTGCCCAGGGCCCCTGGTGGCAGGTACCTGGGCTGGCACTCCCTCCCGGCACAGAATTCGTGGACAGGCTCGGGACGAGTCAGGGCATCGCAGTAGCTGTCATCCACCTCGACCCCATCATAGCGGACACACATGGCGTACGTAGACATGACCCCTGGGTTCGGGACAGGGGAGGGCCTGTAAGCCATGCCGGCACCTTGGAGCCCAGCAGACAGGCCTCAGGACTTGGGGCAAGTCACCTGACCTCTCAGCTCAGCTTTCTGGCTTGGGGATCAGTCACAGCTTGTGGAACTGCAGCATTAGGGCAGCACTGTGGGTCTAAGCTGTGCGGGACCGAGCTCTTCTCTTTGCATCCCGACCCCGCCCCACCCAACCCAGCTGGGCTCCCAGTTCCCACGTCACGGAGTCTGGGCTTTGAGTCCACTCCAGCTGGCCCCCGTGGAGGTGCAGAGGCAAACACAGTCAGGTGTCCCCCATCGCCAGGCGTTCAGCAACCACCCATCGCTGGGTGGACGGGCAGGTGGGAGTGAAACCTGACCGCTCCAGCCCCGTCAGCCCCCTCAGAGGTCACGGTGGGGGCTTGGGTGCACCCTGCCCTCTGTGGCATGCCCCAGACTTAGCAAGCATCATCTTGAACTTTATTTTTTTGAGATGGAGCCTCACTCCGTGGCCCAGGCTGGAGTGCAATGGTGCAATCTCAGCTCACTGCAACCTCCCCCTCCCGGGTTCAAGCAATTCTCCTGCCTCAGCCTCCTGAGTAGCTGGGATTACAGGGACCTGTCATCACACTCGGCTAATTTTTGTATTTTTGTAGAGACAGGATTTCACCATGTTGGCCAGGCTGGTCTTGAACTCCTGACCTCAGGTGATCTGCCCGTCTCGGCCTCCCAAAGTGCTGGGATTACAGGCTTGAGCCACCGCGCCCGGCCCTGAACTTTCTTTAATCATCACTGTGTGCCTGTCTTTGCTGGTGCCCCGTACTCTGTAATCCCATCGGGGCACAGTGCATGACAGGCAGCCCTCACCTAGCAGTGCCACTTCCTTGACCACATCTCCACCTTTTGCTTCTTTTGTCCTCACCCTGACACCCTCACCTGATACCGAACTGCCATACAGGCCCAGCTCCCTGCCCAGGAGCAGGATGATGCTGGGAGAGCCGGCAGCAATGGGAACGGCCTTGGGTGGGGTTAGGGTTTGCTGCTTCTGCTGTGTGTGTGTGTGTGTGTGTGTGTGTGTGGCCACTGGAGACAGACCCAGCCTTCCGGGATGACGGGCATCATGGAACGGTCTTGGCTGCAGCTGCCAGTTCCCCCAGAAGGAAATCGGTTTCCCCATACCCAGAGAGCCCAGCCACCCAGCGGCGCGTGTCTGCAGGCCAGCGGCTCCTGCCTCTCCAAGCCCCAGCACTGGATGGAACGAAACAGCCTGGGAAGCAGCCGACAAGGGGATTTTTTCTTTTTTCCGTAAAGGACGAGCCAGGCTGCAATCACGGTTCCTCTCCCGCCAGAGCTGGGCCGTGCAGCCTTTAGCCTTCTCTGAGGGGGAGGCAGGCTTCCCGGCCAGGTCTGCTCGGAATGTTCCAGGCCTCAGAGACACCCGCTCTGGGGCCCAGGGAGGTGCGGGGCTGGGGACTTGCAGACCATCGCCAAGTGCCTGGCTATTCATTCGCTCCTTGTCATGGAGTGGAAACGCGGCAGGCCTTGGTCAAGAGAGACTGGAATCCAAGTCCCAGCTCAGTGCCTCCCTGGGGTGACGTGACCGTGACCAGACTCCAGGCCTCAGCGTGCTGCTTCCCAAAATGGGAACCTTCCAGAGAGCCTGTGAGAATCAAACGCCAGGATGTTTTTTCTGGGCACCCTCTTCATGACACCCATCTCGAAAAGGGTGCTTTTCAAACCCCCTGAGCCACAGAGCCCCTCCCTGAAACAAAAGAAAGAGGAGGATGAAGCCTGGGGCTGCGGGATCCACTGTCCTCACCACGGTGCGCTGGAGCGCCAAAGGGCAGCAGAAAATTCCGCCTGCGACCCAAGCTGAGGCCAAACTCACGCCCCTCTGTTGCTGTGACTCCAAAAGAGTGTCTTCAAAGAAAAATCTAAAAGCAAGCCTCCCCACCGTGGCCAAAGCTCAGGGCAGGCTGACCCGCCCCACTGATGGAACTGCCCTGTGCCTGGGTTCTTGCGAAGCACATGATGGACGGTGCGCCAATGACCATCCATGAGACATCCGCACGGACACAAGCTATGAAAAGGGTGGACCCTGACTCCATTATTTCTGCCCAGTGCCATTCAGCACCTCCCACAGTGACAGGGAACTCTCCCTCCCTCCTGCCCTCCCTCTCTCTCTTTCTCTCTCTCTCTCTCTCTCTCTCTGTCTCTCTCTCTCTCTCTCTCTGTCTCTCAGGGTGGCTCATTTCCATTTCTGAACAGCCTCCTCTAAAGCAAGGCTTCCTTCTTCCAAAGCCAAAACCTATCTTTCTGATTTCCTGTTGTCCTCTGCCCCACTGCACCTTGGGCCACGCTGCACAGACCCAGTCCAGCCCCCTCCCTGCCATTCTCTGGGTGTTGGGAGACGGTGCTGTGTCCTCCCTGGGGACGTCTTCCATACAGGGCTGCCCATCAGGCCCCTCGCCACCGAGGCTGCCTCACCCTGCAGACGTCTCGAGCGACATCCCCTCCCCAGCCAGCGATGTGTCTGGGAGGAATCACAGATGTTTGCAGACACTTAGTGACAACGCCCACAGGCTTGACACTTACTGACAACGCCCACACGCTTGGAGTCCCCTGGCCGGGAAGTGTGGAGGAACTCAGGGCAGGTCCGTAAAGGACTTGGCAAAGCAGACCCCCCTGCTGACACCCCACCACCAAGCTCAGCTACCCTCGGGGCCTGCCCGGAAGGCAGGTCACACGGCTCACTTCCGAGGCCAGCTGTTCCTGGGCATGGTGGAAGCCGCACCCTGCATCAGGTGGTGGCAGCCACCCTCAGAACAGCAGCATCCATGGACCTCTGACCAGGAGAGGCTATTTCTTGTTTCATGTGGATCCCCACAACCCACCTTTGACATAAATATGTGTCCCAGTTCACCTGTGGAAAATGGGGGCTCGGAAGGATGTGGCAATTTGCCCAGGGCCCGTGGTGTGGTCAACCAGGTGGCGCAAGCCTGGCCAAGCCGGATGCCCACCACACCGCCCACAGCACTTGTTTTCCCTCCAGAATGCCAGGCGCAGGGGCAAACGCAGCATGCCCCATGGCTATGCCCTGCTTGGGGGCTCTTATAACAGGAGACGGAGCCCTTTCTTCAGCCCCAGAGAGGCAAGGCCAGTGTGAGCCTGCATGGTCGCCCCAGCCCCCTCCTCTCTCGGGCCCATCTCCTAAGATGCCAGCAGGGCTGCAGAGGGGGCAGCCAAGCTCAGACTGCCCAGCTGCATGGAATCCTCACTGGCCAGAGACTGAAGGGCATCAAATGCCCTGGCAAATGGGGGGCACTGGGGCGGGGCCAGGAGCATCAGACCTTTTGAGGGGCAGCTGGGTCTCCTCTACATCCAAACACGAAGCCCCAAGAATAGATAAAATGTGACCTCAGAGCCGGCACTGGGGTCTCCCTACCACATTTTCTCCCCTGTCAACGTCCCTGTATCCTGGTCCTGGGTTTGACATCTGACCTTGTGGCATCCCCCAGGGGAGGGTACCAGAGTGGGCAGCAGAGGCAGCTCCAGCTCCCAGCAGCTGTGGCCAGTGTCTCGGGGCAATGGTGGCTGTGCAGCCAGACAGCTGTGGGTTCAAATCCCAGCTCAGCTCTTACTAACTACACACATCTGTCTGTCCAGGAACCACTGCAGAGGGTCTTTTTCCCCCTCCTAACTCCTCCCCTGCTGATGAGCTCCTAGAAATTGCCTACTTCCCTTCTTCATAGATCACAGGGGCCTGTGACTCCCTTCCTATGTTTGCTGGAAGCAAAAGTAAAATCTCTGCTACCTAAGATTTCTTACTTTTAACCCAAAGGATGTTTGCCCTAACAAAACATGGTATCACTGGCAACAGACAAGGGATCATTGGTGGTGGACTGGGTGACCCCCTGGGGGCCTGGACCCGACCATGGTCTAGCACACTGTGAGAACAAGGGTGGCCTCACCAGACACCCAAACTCCTATCCCGCCACACTGCCCCCAAGTCAGGAGGCCACCAGACAAGCACCCCAAGGGCAGTCTGGGGTTGCAAGCTAGTGGGTGGGCCCAACAGTCCCAGCCCGCGTCTGTGGAAATGGGTTCGGGCAGTCACTGCTCCTTGGCACCCATGGCACCCATGACCAGTACCTGTGGTGCAGGTGGCACTGCAGGGCTCGTGGGAGGACAGCTTCCACCGGTACATGTCCGCAGGACTCACGCCCTGCTTGCGAGCCTTGGGCCTGGTCCTGAAAGCGAGATCAAGCAGAGAAGGTGATGAGAAGGTCCACGCCTCACCGGCAGGTGCTGGCTTTTCAGGTGTGTGTGTTTTCTTTGGAGGGTATGTTCACCTGAAGCACACCCCTGTCGACCCCAGGCCGACTCTCCACCCGCTACAGTCAGAGTTCCCACTGTCTGAAGTGGAACGAATGAGGCACCCCCGGAGAGGCACATTTTAGGATCGAACAGACATTGTTTTCCATCTCAATAACTGCATGGGAGCTGCCCAAGCTCCTTCTGGGGGGCAAGGTGGCCTGAGAATTTGGGGTCCCCAGCACTGTAGTTGCTCCTGCACACATGCAGGCTTCTCGATATCACCTTCTCACATCAACTAGTGGGTTCCTTCTTCCCACCGGGGAGGGGACCTCAGAAGGTGTCTTATGTGCTAAGAATGTTCCAGAATTCTCTCCCACCCCCTCCTCCAGCTGGGACTCTGATGGAATGGGGGACACTAGGCATCCAGCTTCCAATGATCAAAATTAAAAAGCTCGGCTGCTGGCAGAGGTGTGGCCACAGCCTACAGTGCAGTTCGGGTTGGCCATGGCTGCACAGACCTGCTGGGGTTGGGGGAGGCACGCTGGGTCCCCGCCAGCCACCAGCTATGATTCTTGGCTGGAGCCTATGTAGCCAAAGCCAACTATTGTTAGGACTGTTTGCTTGTTTGAACGAGTAGGTGTGCCTGGGCCCAAGCTCCAGATCCAGTGTGCAGGCTGATTCTGGACTCGGCAGGGGAGGAGGGAAGCAGAGGCAGAGGCAGCTCCACAGCCGGACATCTGCTCTGGGACACTGCCATGGAGTCCCACCGCCTCTGAGCCAGAGAAGGGGCGAGGGCAAGCCAGCACGGTGGACAGCAGGCCCTTCGAGCTTCGTCTTCCTTTTTAAACAGGACAGTGCAGCAGGTGGGCCCTGCCCAATTGGCTCCACTTTCGTCTGGGCCCAGAGGGACTGGCTAGAGATGACCCTGAGCTGCCATACGTCACCGGGCTGAAATGTGGGCCAGGTCACGGATCCTTCTTCGGGACCTTCAGTCACCTGAGGGTGGTCAGGCTTAGAGCATTATATTCAGAAAGACTTTCGGACTGACTCCGTGATAGAGATATGCGTTTGGATTGAACGGGGAGTTTACAACGTGTTAGGCAAGTGGGTGAGGATTGCTCTTCTGTTTTGCTTGGACTGGAATGGGAGGATCCCAAAGCCAGGCAGAACTTTTGGAGATGAACGTTGCCTTGACCACACATCTGAGGCCCCAGGAATGATCTACCCACAGGAGCTTCAGCAGTGAGTTCACCGGTGTGGTTCCCTAAACTCATGGAGGGAGAAGACGAGTGAAGGGAGAAGGGATGAGGACCAAAGCCCAGGAAGGGCAGCGGGCTGGGGGCTGATCTGCTTGTCTCTTCAAAGCCTCCCTCACCTGGGAGCTTCAAGCCAGGAGAGTCTGTCCCAGCCCATCCTGGGGCTGGAGGGGAAGGGGAGAGTGCCTTCTCCTCCCTCTTTAAAACTTAAAGCTTTAAAAACGGGGGTGGGGGCCAGACGCGGTGACTCACGCCTGTAATCCCAGCACTTTGGGAGGCCGAGGCGGGTGGATCACGAGGTCAGGAGATCGAGACCATCCTGACTAACACGGTGAAACCCCATCTCTACTAAAAATACAAAAAAAAATTCACCGGACGTGGTGGCGGGCGCCTGTAGTCCCAGCTACTCGGGAGGCTGAGGCAGGAGCATGACTTGAACCCGGGAGGCGGAGCTTGCAGTGAGCTGAGATGGCGCCGCTGCACTCCAGCCTGGGCAACAGAGCGAGACTCCATCTCAAAAAAAAAAAATGGGGTTGGGTGGGGGATTTCCCAAGACCCTGTCATCTCAGAACAAAAGTTTCCTGGAAATCTGGAAACGTGTCCCAATGGGGGCCACTCAGAGCACCCAGATCGGGATGAGTAAGTCCTTTTAGGGAAGGGAGAACCTGGAAGACCAATCCTTAATGTTTGATTCAGAAAACACTAAACTGTGCCGACCAGGTCCCTACCCACTTTCAACAGCTTTAAATTCTCCCCAAGAACAAAAAGAAACGAAAAGATCCAACCCATGCCCCTCCACCCCACCCATGGAGGCGATCCGCCATCTTTATCTAATTACACGCTCTGAGCCAGCAGGCAGCATGACTCATGCCTGACTCAAGAGAGAGCGGGCCTGATTCAAAATAACCCTTTGGATTTTAAGCACCAAAGGTATTTCTGGAGGGGCTGCCCACACACTCTTCGCAGCAGCACGTGTGGGGCATAGCAGATGCAACTCTCGAACATAACCCTGCATATATTTGCACAACAATGCAACGCCTAGCAGGTTCCGTTCTTGGAAGTAGCACAAGGAAGTGGTACACCCAGGAAATCGCTGGAGCACCAACCCATCGCTCTCCTCCATCTGGAAGGAAGACACTGCCCCTCTCAGCTGTGAAAGTCAGAGCTGCTAGACTGGGGCTGGTGACGCCCGTGGAGTCACCACCAGACCGCCTGTCACTCCTCGGGGTCCTTTGCCCAGCTGCCTGGGCAGGCACAGGCTCGCGGGCTCCCCAGGCAGGAGAAGTTCTGAAGCCACCGTGTTTGTTTATACACGAGCCAGAAAGTGCTCTGTTCTTCTCTCCCACTAAGGCCTCGGAGAGGGACCCCGCGTCTCTGTGTCTCAGACGCTTGTTCCCAAAGTCGGAGTCTGGTGACAGGGGCCCCTCCCTTGATTGTTTGAAGCTTTTCTGGAAAGATGAAAATAGCCTTTCCTTTCTGGGCTGCCCCTTTGATTTTGCCTTCTCTGAGCAGACACGACTTCCTGTGTTTGGACAACTCGGCCGAGACGTGGCTATTTTGGCCTGGTGGTTTCCCCCGCTGCCTCCCTCTGCCCTTTATCTCTCCAGACCATCTTTGGTCCCTGTGTGGCAGCATCCTTTGATGGCAGGCCGGTCGGGGGAGCAGCGGCACCTCGGCACTCGGGGACTTTCTGAGGCCTGACAACCTAGTTGATCAATCCTTGAGGCCCCTGACAGGCGCTGGAAATTCAATATATCCTGGGGCGGGGGGCTAGGAGGGGAGGGTAAGAGTCAACCAAGATGGGGCAGGAGAGACTCTTTACAAAGCGGCTTGATGATCAGAAAGCTTGTGCCATGACCCTGGCCTAAGGATCACTGAATGTTTGACCTGGTGGGCCCTAAGGGCACCCCCTGACAAGCTCCTCAATGAGAGATGGGGAAACTGAGGCCCAGAGGAAGACAGAGACGCTCAACTCACATGGTGTCCATGCCTTAAGCCAAATTCCACAGTGAGGTCTTGGTGCTACTCTGATAAACCTTTTCAGAGGGCTCTGACTGCCAGAGAGCTAGCCTCCCTGACCCAGGCAATGGGTCCTGAAAGGTGCCCCCCACTGCTGCCACTTGGAGGCTCAATTTTCTACTAATAGCTTCTGCTTACAGGAGGCCTTACCACGTGCCTCACACACGGACTACCAGGTAATGCCCTGGACCGCCCTGGGAGGTAAGGACGGCCCTGCTGAAGACGCAGACAGACTGGTAGCTTTGAGCAGTGCCATTCCCACGGGCAGGCACTGTCTGGGTCCGTCCCTCCTGTCCTTTGCCCAGGGTCCCCTATCAGACTCAGACATTATACCCAAAGCAAGGCCCGGACTCCCCACCCGAGTCCTGAGAACCAGTCAGAGGCCCCACCTACCCAAGGCTTTGAGCGTGTCAGGGTAAAGGGTGAGCAGACAGCCCTGTGCCACCCCTGCGGGAAGAGGGGTAGCCGGAGGAGGCTCCGGGCCCCACTCTGTCCACATCTGCAAAGTAGGGTTCTGCCCAGAGCCTGCCAGAAGTGTCCAGGACATCCTCCCTGTGCCCCGCAGCCCCAGGCATCTCAGGGGCCTCAGAAAACAGTTTGAGCAAAGGGGCAGGCATCCCCTGGGGACTCCTGGCTCACCAGGGAGGCTGGCTTTGTTGCTGTGGTCCCAGGGCTAGATGGGTGGAAGGGTGGCCCCAAACCACATCACCTCGAGAGTGAACCCTGAATTTCCCATCAAATTCAGTCCCTGAGCCCCAAGAAGACCCAGTCAGCACTCCCGGCCCAGGCCGGGTTCAGGCCATGCTTGCGTCTTAAAGTCAAGGGGCTTGGGCTGTACCTCAGAAAATAAAACCAAATACCAGTGGGCCCATGCCTGCCTCCAACCCCCACTCAACGCCTGTTTAAAACAGCTCCCAGGCGCACGTGAGTTGCTGGGAGAAAGTGTGGGGACCTGCAAGGGGGGCCCACCCTCTATCTGGGGGTAGGGGGAGCTTATCACCAGGGACTGTGCTCCAGTAGGGACATGGCAGGTCTGGGATCACCCTGCTCACAGCTGGCCCCTGACCCAGGGACGCTCCCAACCTCAGGCTCCCCCAGGTCTAGCTGTGACTGCCCAGGCATCCCCAGCTGTGACTGTCCAGACATCCCTGGCTGTGACTGCCCAGGTGCCCCCAGACATGGCTGCCTATGTAGCCCCAGCTGCGGCCTTGGCTCTGGCCCCAGGTGGACTCTCTCATGGGCCTCGCCAGTTGCAATGCCAACCTTGTTCTTCATCCCTGATTTCAGGGTCGTGGAGGAACCCACTAGATCCTCTCCAGCTCTTACTGAGGCCTGGGGCTGAGGCACTCTGCACTTGGGAAGCTGCCTGGAGCTCTGCCTCCTCCTAAAGGTGTGTATGCCATGACTGTCCAGACTTAGAACTCAGGGGTCCCAGGTCCTCGGGCTCTGTGACCTCGAATACACCGCTAGCCCTCTCTGAGCCCACAATAGCCACCCCACCGCTAAGGGCGGTTGTGACAACGGCATGTGTCCATGCATATAAAACGCTGAGCTCTGTCCCTGGCTCACAAGGAGTGCTCAGAGCTGTTATCTTCCAGCCTCCCTTCCCCGCATCAGCTGCACACACAGGGGCTCAGCCCTGGATCCTAATCCACGGACGTAACTTTTGGCGAAAACTCACTCTAGTCCAGGCCTCTGACTCTGTGCTCAGATCCACGGGGCAGTGAGTGGAGAACCCCAGGAAGAAGGGGCCCTCTCTCCTCTATCTCTAGGACCCCAGCCCTTCTGGCCAGACCCCCCCACAGTGGGGCCTCACTTTCTACCTGGCCTCGGCCCCATCCTGCCCCCGGCCCCATCCTGCCCCCGAGGGCCCTGATCAGGGCTCAGGAAAGTGCCTCCTACCTGGCCTTGTGAGTCCTATTCCCGGCCGAGGTGGGCAGGCTGGTGCTGACGTTGGGGAACGGGGCCTCGGCGGAGCTGTTGGCAACCCTGTCGCTGCTCAGCTCCAGGTAGGACCCGTTGAGCAGGTAAGCGCCAGCCCCCTCGTTCTCCTCATAATCCACGAAGAAGCTCTCGGCCAGGGAGCTCCTCGGAGCGCCCTGTGCAAAGATGCTGTTCACAGTCTCATTGAGGGTGAAATCCTTCAAGTCAGAGCCTGCACCCAGCAGCTGGTCGGAGATGGCATTAGCCGAGAAGAACTCCTGGGAGGCAAAGTGGGTGTCAACCTCTTGGTCATCCTTGTCCCCGGTGAGAGGAGTCCCTGTGACGTTGAGATCTAGAGAGGAGACAGGTGGCTCAACCATGAGTGCACCCCAGCCCTGGGGGCGAGGGCTGCCCTGGAGAGGGGACCTGGATGAGGGGGACTGGAAACACCAAGCTGAACCAAGAAGCTCCCAGAAGGAAGGCTTCTGCCCAAGTAGAGGACAAAATTCGGTCAAGACAGAGGCACGAAGCCCACCTGGACCATCTCTTGCTGACGGACTTCTGCAGTGGATTGAATAGCATCCCCCTCAAAATTCATACCCCGCCCCCAGAACCTCGGAGTGTGATCTTATTTGGAAATAGGGTCACTGTAGATATAATTAGTTAAGAATCTTGAGATGAAATTATTGTGGACTGAGAAATATCCTTATCAGAAAGGGACACACAGAGACACCGTTCCAGAGGAGGAGGCCTGTGAGGAAAAAGGCAGAGGCCAGAGTGACACGGTCACAACCAAGGGGCACCTGGGGCCCCCGAAGCTTTTGCTCCCTGTGGTGTCTGAGCTGAGGCAAGACCAGGTGCTTGCTGAATGAGTGATGGGATGGGCGAGAGATCAGACCATCCCAGGTTTGACTCCCAGCTCCTCCACAGTGGACTGTGTGACTTGGCCAAGCCACTTCCTCTTTCTAAGCCTCAGTCTCCTCATCCATCAAATGGGGATAACCACATCTACCTCAGAGAATGCATGGACAGAAGGACCTATCCCAAGTACTTAACCTGCGCTTGCCCAGAGGACATCTGCAGGTACTTGGCAGCTCTTACGAATCTCCTCTGTAGGTTTGCAAAGGGCCTGAGACCCCTTCCCCAAGATCTCCTTCCCTGGGCTGCCTCCCGGGCCCCACCCCCATGCCTCCCTCCTCCTGGTTACCTCGGAAGCCCTTGCCCCTCGGGGGCCCCTCGCAGGCCCCGCCGCCGGCCTGCTCGCACACCTCGTTGGTCTCCTGGCCCTGTCTCGGGCCCAGCTCCATGTCCAGGCCCGGGTGGCCGAACAGCCGGTTGTCCAGGCCCAGCCGCTCTGAGGAGACTTGGCCGTAGAGGGAGCCGTTGTGTGGGACGAAGCCCATCAGCCCGGCCCCGTCCAGGCCCTGGCTCTCAGCGCTCTCGGAGGCGGGCTCGGAGAAGCCGTAGTAGACCGGCTGGGGGCGGCGCTCGTGCGGCTCGTGCGGTGGCTGCAGCAGCGTGTACTCAAAGGTGATGGAGGGGCTTTTGCCATTCTGGTTCCACACCTAGGGAAAGAGAAGAGGGGCCCCAGCCCCTCCTTACTCTGTCCAGCCCCTTCCCCACCAACCCCCTTCCCACAGAGCTGCTGGGAGTATAGCCTGCTGTGACTCACAGTTGAGTTGAGTCCCCCCAGGGAATGACACTGCCTTGCCCAGCGCAACACAGCGTCCCTGCCCCAGGGGCATCCAAGTCAAAGCCTGAGAACAGGGCGGGCGCTGGGGGAGTGTGGTGGGGGAATGGCCCGCCCTGGGTACAGGTAGCAACAGGCAGGCTGCATGTGGAGAATTTAAGTAATGAAGTCAACTAAAACCTGGCCTGCATTTTCTCCTCACCATGTGCCAGAAATCCTAAGTAATTAGTGTCCTCCTCCCATCACCCTCCAACCCAGAGCCCCACCGCGCAGGCCAGTACAAAGACCCAGGCTCCGCCTCAATTCGAGACAACAATGAGGGCTCATCCCCGCTCCAGGGCTCCCTGTGGGATGGGCTGAGGCCCTGAGGGCGCTGTCAAGACCCCGGGGCAGCCCAGCTTCTCCCTCCGCAGACCCCTGCTGCCCCTCTCTCTAGGAGTTGCTCTTTCCAGAGATTCCAACCAAAACCAGCTGGTGTCAGGAGCAGGGAGGCCTAGGAAGCAGACTCTAAAATGAGGTGTTGGAGAGGATCACCTGCTGACAGAAACAATGAGGGTCTATCTGGGAGTGGGTGGAGCACGAAGACCCCCAGAAGACAATGCTGTTGTGAAAAGGTTCACCACTAGGGAACTGAGAGGGAATGCCAGTGAAAGGAAAGGCACTGTTGGTGCAATAGCTCAAGTGTTTGAGAGTTGGCTGGGGCAGGGGTAGGGATTAAAAACTTGTAAAGGACCATGGAAGTAAAGGACCCCAAGAATGAAAGGACGGCCGGGAAAGGTGAGGGTCTGCACAGTAGCAGAGAAAGACACCCTCGTGTCAAGCAACTGGAAGGTAGGAGGGGCAGAGGTGCCTCCAAGGAGCAGAGAGTGTGCTCCTCCCAACTCTGCTGGGCCTGGTATGCCCAGGACAGAGTCCAACCAGAAGAGGGGGACCTTGAGACTCGGGGTGTGGGGATCTGAGTCAACACGCCTGAAAAACTTCAAATCTCAAACGTCCCAAGCCTTCGGAGCCTAAAAAATGGGTCTGTCTTATTCCTCCCTATTAAAGTCAGCACTACTCTGGCCTGAAGATGACACAGAGACCTCTGCCTTCACGGCCACGTGGACCTCCCACAGGACTTGGCCTGCCCTTCTCTCCCGGCCACCAGAGCATAGCTCGGATTAAGTCACATTCTCACCCAGTTCGGGGAGTCCTGGGAGAAGGGACTTCACACCAACAGAACGTCAGGACCAGCCCTCAGGAACTGCTGGGTGCATCCTCTCATGACAAAGAATTTAGCACATTGGTGAGAATGTGGGGAGAAATGCTACCAGGCTACTAGGATGGTACTTAGAAGCACGGAGAGCCGGGAGCGGTAGCTCAAGCCTGTAATCCCAGCACTTTGGGAGGCTGAGACGGGTAGATCACGAGGTCAAGAAATCGAGACCATCCTGGCTAACACGGTGAAACCCCGTCTCTACTAAAAAAATACAAAAAACTAGCCAGGTGAGGTGGCGGGCGCCTGTAGTCCCAGCTACTCGGGAGGCTGAGGCAGGAGAATGGTGTAAACCCGGGAGGCGGAGCTTGCAGTGAGCTGAGATCCGGCCACTGTGCTCTAGCCTGGGCAACAGATTGAGACTCCGTCTCAAAAAAAAAAAAAAAAAAAAAAAAAGAAGCACAGAGAAGGCAGGGGCTGACCTACAGTGATGCAGACATAGCCAGCCCATCATATCCCGCATTTTTTTTTTTTTGAGATGGAGTCTCACTCTATCCCCCAGGCTGGAGTGCTGTGGCACGATCTCAGCTCACTGCAAGCTCCGCCTCCTGGGTTCACGCCATTCTCCTGCCTCAGCCTCCCGAGTAGCTGGGACTACAGGCGCCCGCCACCACGCCCTGCTAATTTTGTTTTTGTATTTTCAGTAGAGATGGGGTTTCACCGTGTTAGATAGGATGGTCTCAATATCCTGACCTCATGATCCACCCTCCTCGGCCTCCCAAAGTGGTGGGATTACAGGCGTAAGCCACTGCGCCCGGCCCACACCCACCTTTAACTCAATAGTTTAGCCTCCACAATAACCAGACAGACCCCAGAGGATCTGCCATCTGAGTCTACATGGGTACTGCATCCTCCACCAAGTGGGCACCCTCCACTGCCAGGGCGTGACCGCTGTGTTCTCTCTCCTAGAGCAGATGAGCATGGCCTCGGGTTGATCCTAGGTGGCCACTGATCTGGAAAATATGTTCTTTTCTATCCCTGTCAAGAAGGTGGACCAGAAACGATTTCCTTCCCCTGGGGCGGACAATGGTACACGTTTACAGTCTTGACCCAGGGCTACGCTTCTGCTCCCACTCCCAATTACAATACACTATAAAGGCACCTGGACCACTCCAAGAACTTGACCTTTGTCCTCTGCACTGATGGCGCCATAATTAGCGGCTCAGAGGAGCGGGCACTGGTGCTAGAGATCTTGGTGAAGCACCTGTCTTCCAGAGGAGCAGAGGTTCAACCCTGTGAAGATTCAGCAGCCCCCTACATTAGTGGAAATGTCAGGGTTCAGTGGGTTAGGGCGTGCCAGACATCTCTTTGAGAGGAAGGGGAAATTGATGGCATCTCATACCCTCCACCACGAAGAATAATTCTGGAGCCAGCATATTCTACATCCAAGAATGTTCAATTTATCTGCTGGATGACATTAAAAGCTGCTGCTGAACAGGTGCAGTGGCTCATGCCTGTAATCCCAGCACCTTGGGAGGCCGAGGCGGGCAGATCATGAGGTCAGTAGTTCGAGACCAGCCTGGCCAACATGGCGAAACCCCGTCACTACTAAAAATACAAAAATTAGCTGGGCGTGGTGGTGGGCGCCTGTAATCCCAGCTACTCCGGAGGCTGAGGCAGGAGAATCATTTGAACCCAGGAGGCAGAGGTTGCAGGGAGCCGAGATTGCACCATTGCACTGTAGCCTGGGCAACAGGGTGAGACTCCATCTCAGAAAAAAAAAAGGTACTGCTTTGGATGGAATCCTGAGTGGAAGGGGCCCTGCAGCACGTCCAGGCTGTGAGGCAAGCAGCCTGCCACATGGACCGTATGACCTGGCAGATCCCATAGGAATAGAGATATCTGTGGTAGGGAAAGATGTCAGACGGAATTTCTGGAAAGCCTTTAGGGAAAGCATAACATAGAACCCTGTGGTTCTGGAGCAAGGCCATCTACAGCAAATAAATATACATCAGTTGCAAAAAACTTCTGGCACGCTGCGAGGCCCTACTAGAGATGGAACGCTTGGGCTGTGGGACATCAGGTGACCCACGCAGCCAGAGCTGCCTCCAACATGAGTTCTATCAGCTCCGCCAGCAGCAATCCATCATAAGGTGGAAGTGTTACACCAGGGCTAGGCACAGACAGGGCCAGAGGGTACGAGAGCGCTGTGTCAGCAAGGGACCCAAACTCCCCCATCCAAGACCCTCGCACCCACATCCCTTTTCTAGCTCACAGCTATGGCTGGCGGGTGGCGGGGGGCGGGAGGGGGCTTGTGATGAAGGGAGAGCAGAGAAAAATGGCCAAACTTGATTCAGAGATGGGTCGGCTTGCCCTGAGGGTGCAAGCTGGAAATGGGCTCTACTTCACTAAAGCCCTATCCAGGGCTGGCCTGGAAAAATGGCAGCGAAGGAAAATCTTCCCCACGGGCCTCAGGCAGCACATGTGATGTGAGCGTCGGTGTGATGGGAGGCAGGGCGGCCCGAGATGAGAATATGAACTGAATCGTGGGCGGTGGCAAGTGGCTCGGCTGGCTGGTCAGGTTAGGAGCCTGGACGGGAAAGATCAGAAGGCTGGGGACCATGAGGTCTGGAGGAGGCACCTGTGGCTGGATCTAGGGAGTGGGCATAAAGGATGGAGGTCTTCATTTCACTTGTTAATTTGTACCAGGAAGCATCACCATGCGAGAGGCACTAAACACCCCAGTAGAAGACAGAATGGCCTTGCCACCAGACACAGGCTAGTCGCTGGCATCGGTCACCCCACTGCAGGCACAATGAATCAGCATGGAGTAACACAGCTTCTCATTCACCACAGCCATCATAGCTCCTTCCACTCCTGAACGTCCAGTCTCTGGCCTCAACACTAAGTCTCTAAACAGCATCGCCTCTCAAGGAGGCCACTCAGCTACTGGGTGACAACCTGATCACAACAGACCGCTTCCATCCTGGAAGGGGAAGCGCCGAATCTGGTCCTAAACAAAAGTTGCGGCCGGGCGCGGTGGCTCAAGCCTGTAATCCCAGCACTTTGGGAGGCCGAGACGGGCGGATCACAAGGTCAGGAGATCGAGACCACCCTGGCTAATACGGTGAAACCCCGTCTCTACTAAAGAATACAAAAAACTAGCCGGGCGACGAGGCGGGCGCCTGTAGTCCCAGCTACTCCGGAGGCTGAGGCAGGAGAATGGCGTAAACCCGGGAGGCGGAGCTTGCAGTGAGCTGAGATCTGGCCACTGCACTCCAGCCTGGGAGACAGAGCCAGACTCCGTCTCAAAAAAAAAAAAAAAAAGTTGCCTTTCCTGTCCACAGAACCTCAGCCAGCCCTAACGCCCAAGGGCTCACAGAGCATCTGATTGACGGAGACAGGATACCAATAACATGGCATTGGACAAAGGGACCCCCTTTACATCAGAGGACATGCCACAACGGGCACATGACTGTGAGATCCACTGGGCCTGCCGTATCCTACAACACCCAGAAACGCCAGCCTGATGGAGCAATGGAGAGGGGAGCCACGGTGCCAGCTGAGAGGCCATACACCTGCGAGGGTGGGGCATCCCCCATGAGGTACCACCCACATAAATCAAAGGATTTTCCTTCACTGCCGTTTTTCCAGGCCAGCCCTGGATAGGGCTTCGGTGAAGTAGAGCCCATTTCCAGCTTGCATCCTCAGGGCAAGCCGACCCACCTCTGAATCAAGTTTGGCCATTTTTCTCTTCTCTTACTTCATCATAAGGGCCCCCCACACACACAGCCATAGCTGTGAGCTAGAAAGGGGATGTGGGTACGAGGGTCTTGGATGGGGGAGCTTGGGTCCCTTGCTGACACAGCTCTCTTGTACCCTCTGGCCCTGTGCCTCATCCTGGTGCTATGTGCCCAGTACGTAGACGACATGGGTCTGGGACGCAGGAAAGGCAGTAGCAGTAGCGATCATTCCCAGCCACCACTTGGGGACTGTGTGTTCCCCATCCCTGCAGCTCTGGGGTCTGTGGTCTAGAGGCCTTGGTTTGCACAGGAGGAACGTTTCCATCCAAAGATGCAGCAACAGTTTCATTACGCTTTAGGCTGTGGCCACACATGGTCCGTTTGGGCATTTTGTACCAAGAGACCAGCAGCATGGAAACGAGTGGCTGTCCTGGCGGGGTGATCGACCTTGATGATCAAGAGCAGAGAGGCCACGGGAGGTGGCTCACGCCTATAATCCAAAAATTTTGAGAGACCAAGGCAGGAGGGTCACTTGAGGCCCAGAGTTCGAGACCAGCCTGGACAACATAGCAAGACCCTCTCTCTATTTAAAAAAACAAACAAACAAAAAAAGTAGGAAAGGCATTGTTTGACCCTGGGGCCAAAGAATCCATGTAACACCTGCTGATGCCCTGGGCATCTCTTGGTATCCCCCTGCCCCTTGTGATGATAACTGGACAAAGGCAGCAGCCTCAGGTTGAAAAGGCCATGGAGACCAGGGTCACCTCACCAGGTAGCCACCTGGCCCTGCTGAGGTGCTAGCTCAGGCTAAGGGGAAATAGAGCGCGTCGCAGGAGGAGGAAACTGAGTGTCAGTTGCAGCCCCTACACCAGCTGCAGTTCAGCCCATCAAACTTCCTCCTGTAAGGCTCCCCGAGAAAGAAACCAACGCAATTCTAGAGGAGCTGTTCCCTGCCAAGGCAGACTCATGCAAAGCACATGGGTCCAAGCCGTGCCGGGGGTGGACCACGGACCTCACCCTTCGGTGAACTGCCTGGGGTGGGCGTGCGACAGTTCACAGCTGTGCCCCGCTCCAGGCATTTCCCTCAGCCAGAGGGAGCTCTCTCTCCCCAGGTCATGCCCCCAACAAGAGGCAATTACACCTGGCAATACGCGATGCCCTCCTGCCCCAACTGGAGATAATGCGATTTCCGGGGGACTGGCTGAAGCCCACTGAAACCGCATCACAGCTCAGCTGCCCCCTCTGTCTAGTCCCATGCCCTCCTGCCCATACCAACCAGTGTTCCCAAGACCGCTCCTGACACTGCCCCCAAGCCCTGTTGCATGCAAACCCCCACCTCAGAATCTATTTTCTGGGGACCCTGACCTACAAAACAGCCCCTACAGCCAGGAGGCGAAGCCAGGTGGTCAGTCCACCTCCAGACACAGCTCCAGGCAGGGCCAGGTAAGCATAGACACAGAGATGTGTGGCCCCCATTTGATTCCGGGGTCACCAGGAAAGCTCTTCAGCCAAAAAGCAGTGTGGGGAGACAGGCAGGCACCCCCAGTTAGAGACCCCTCCAGCACAGCAGCTAAACAAAGAACAGGCTCTGGCACCAGGCAGGCCTGGGTTCAAAGCCCAGTTGTGCCACTTACAATTCCATGACTGCTCAAGTCACTCGCCTCTCTGTGCCTACATTTCATTACCTGCAGCGTGAGGCAATGAAACCCATGACAGTGATATCTGGAAACCAAAACAGCTCAGGTAGGGAGGGTGCGCAGTGCCATCCCTGCTGTGTTCCCTCGTCCTCCAGGAAAGCCAGTAGGCCTTGATGGCTACCACAACTGCCCATCTTAATGTCACCTGACTTTGGTGACATGACAGGTCCTTTACATATTTTCGGGGCTGAGGTACCAATCCACCAGGGGCTCCATTTCCAGAGGCTAGCCATAGGAGAACTTGTGGCAAGCCGGGCATAACAGGCCCACATTCTCTCCTGCCCACTGCTCGGGTCCTGAGCCCCACCCTATAACCCCTCAGTGTCCTGGGGAGGCCATGTCAGGGGAGAGGCAGAAGCCACGGGAACTACCTTGGGCCCTGGCACTAAGGACCCAGCACAAACACCATAGTGCCCGGGGGACGGAGCATGAAGCTAGGTAGGGGCATAAACCCCTCCACCGTGGGGTGGGGAGGGGTCCAGCCTCCTCCTTAGTGCCCTGAGCTCCCTGTGGACTTCCCAAAGGGCAGGAAATGGGCAGCATGGGACCCCCGCTGGTCCACTAGGGAAGCTAGCCACAGTGAATGGATGGATGAATGAATGATTTCAAGAAGTGGGTGAGGGAGTGGGCGGTTGAGTGAGAAGTGAACGGGTAAATGAATTAATGAACTGATGAGTGAATGGGAGACTGTGAATGAACCAAAATCTGAGTGAATGAACGAATGGGGGAGGGAGTTAGTGAAAGAACAAGTGAATGAGTAACAGTGATTGAACGTGAAGCCCAACCCACAGAGTGGTGAGGCTGCCGGGTGCACGCGCACAGTGGCCCTGGGGGTGTCACAGGCTGGAAGCCCCCAACTGTGGCCGGATTCTGGGGAAGCAGTGGCCAGAGCCTCGGGGGCCCCTAAGGCCTGCGGCACACGCACCATGACATTCAGGCCCTGGTTGGTGGGTCCCTGTGCCACGATGTACTCGATTCCCGTCTCATAGACATCCATGGGCCGCCGGTACTTGACCACGGTGCCGGCGATGTTGAAGTTCTTGGGGCTGTCCACCTTGTAGTTGCCATTGAAGAAGTAGTAGCCAGCTTCATCTGCAAGAGCTGGAAGGGCAAAACCGCCTGTCACAAAGGGCCAAACTGGCTGGGGGAGGAGGTAGTGTCACTGGCTCAGGGAACCACCACCAGCCCTGCCCTCCAGAACCCCAGCCCAAATGCCCCCGAAACAGGAAACTCCCATCATGGACAGTCTGGCCAGTGAACGCAGAGGAGGCACAAACGCACATTCCTCTCAGCCTAAAATCAGCAATGAAGGACTTGTCTAGACGCTGAACACGGCTGGCTGGGGACCCATTTGGTCATGTTCTTGCAGCTGCCTTTGAAGAAGCTGAGGCGCTGCAAAGTAATGAGGTCGCACCACGACCAAGGGACCCAGCCTGGAGCAGGAGAGTCTGTGGCCTGTGGAAGGCACACATGAAGCTAGGTAGGGGCATAAACCCTCCACCGTGGGGTGGGGAGGGGTCCAGCCTCGTCCTTAGTGCCCGGAGCTCCCTGTGGACTTCCCAAAGGGCAGGAAATGGGCCAGCACAGAACCCCCGCTGGTCCACCAGGGAAGCTAGCCACAGTGAATGGATGGATGAATGAATAATTTCACCAGCAGGAGTCCTGGGTGCCCCTCCCGTCGCCCACACAGAGTGACGCTGCATCCCTGGCCTGGCCGGCATGGGGGGTGCTGACCACCAGGCCCTTCCTGGGGATCGCCCTGAGCTGGCCAGCTCCATCCTCTTCATAGGAGCAGAGACTTCCTGCTGCCCTTGCAGGCAGGGCCATGCTGACCCTTCACCCGTTAACCCGTGCACCCGGGCCCGGCCGAGGTGCTCAATCAGGCCAGGACGGCCTGGCGCAATCTCAGCTGCCCTCTTCCTGGGGCCGGGTGGGTAGGCACTCCCAGGGCCTGACTCCAGCCTGATGGAAGCTCAGGATGGAAACAAATGGCCCATGAAGCCTGGTGACCCCTGCAGACTGGAACAAATGCCCAGAGTTGGTGGGGTTTCAGGGGGAACTGATTCTCCCTGGGGCCATGGAGAGTGAGAAGAGGCAGTGGGCCTCCAGGGCTGGGGACGCAGGGAGGAGGCTGACTCCGCGCTCGGGACACTCTGTCTTCCAAAGGGTGTCCTTAAAGCCAGTTCCAGGAACTGGCCCGCGGGAGAAGAGGAGTTCGACTTCCAAATTCCTGATGCAATATGAACAGAGGAGCCGGGGCAATTAATTTATTATCAGACAGACGCAACAAGCAGGACATGACTGCTTGAAAAACCCCCTTAACGTAGAAAAGTCAGAAGATAACACACATTAGAGTCCAAGTTCTGCCTGGCTGTCTCAGCCCCGTTTCCAGGTATATGCGCAGGGTTAAATCCGAGGCTCTCGTCCCAAACCTGTTTCCTGACAGTAATGACCTTCCTTCCTACCGCTTTCCCAGTGCTCCGAGGCCACCCTTGGTATTTCCATGCATCTGTTTCAAAAGCGAGAGTTCTGCAGCCAGCTCAGAAAACGTGGAGTTTCCTGGCCTCTCCACTCTCCCAGCAAGCAAGCGACAAAGCAACCGGCCTGGCGAGAGGCCCAGCTCCCTGCTCAGGCCAGGGAGCAGCCCCCAGGGTGTTGGGTGGTGGAGCCAGCATCTGCAGCACAGACCTGCTGGGGTGGGGGCACTCAGATCCCAGGGCACATACAGAGGGCTGGCGGTTGGGCTCTGGAGAGGGGACAGGAGAACCCGAGGTGGGTCCCAGCCTGAAGAAGACCTTCAGCAAAGCCTTGTCTTCCAGCACCCACTTAGGAGACGGGCTTCACCCCACCAGTTCTGGTTCTCAGGAGGAGTGGGAGGCGGTGGGGGGAGTAAGCCCAGGTAGTATCAGGTTTGGGGCTACACCTGTGTCCAAAAACAGCATCCCCTTATAGCCTGGGTCGCCAGCCCGCCCCGTGAAGGGCAGGGTCGAGCACAGAGCAGCTCATAGGCGTCAGCACCTGCCCACCGTGGCCCAAAGGGTGCAGACATGGCACGTTGTTCGGCCAATGATCCAGCTCACAAAGGGCCCTTCCAAAATTTGCCACCAAGGCTCTCTACACTCAAAATTTGCCACCAAGATGGGGTCTCACCACCCCATCCACCATGGCAATAACTCCAGAATCCTCAGGTTAGAGGACTCCCCTCCCACGGCCCAGCCTCCCAGTGGAGACTGACTAATGGCAAGAACATCAGCATGAGGCCCCCAGACCTGAGTCGGAATGCTACCTCTGCACTGACTTCCTCTCAGTGCTACCTTGACCTCGTCACCTCCTGAGACTCACTCCTCGAACCCCACAGGGATCTCATCTGCAGCGGCCCCCAGCTTCTGCCTGTGCCAGGCTCTTGAGTGACAGGGAGCTCCCTACCCAACATCACCACCCTCCCATTGTCCAGCAGCTCTGAGTTCAAGGTCCTTCCATGCACAGAGGTAAAGCTGGCTCCCCTGTAAGCACCTCAGCCACACCCACATAGCTGGCTCAAGTTCTGGCTCCTGCAGCCATGCCCACGGCACTGGCCCATCCCCGTCCTGGAGGAAGGGGTCCAGGGTCAAGTGCCCCTTCTCCGCCACGCACAACACCCCACAACCAAAAGCTCAGTGAGGCAGCCGCCAGACGCTGCGCACCTACCTAGCACGTCAGCGGACTTTTTCCTCTCTACAATCTGGATGTCTCGGGCGCCAGCCGGGATGTGGGTCACCAGAGAGTAACCTGGAGGCAAATGGATGACAGTGAGCCCCTCTGGATTGGAGAGTCACCCTTGGATGGCGCTCGCCTACTCCACAGCTTTTGGAGGGTGAGTGGTGGCTGTCTAAAGGCTGACCCACACCCCACGCCCGCTTGGGTAGCTCAGCTCAGACCCGTCCTATTGCAGAGGCTGACCAACCAAGCTGGGCACCTGCCCAGGCTCACCCCTTCCTAACAAGGCCACAGGAGGGCTCGTCCATGCTTGCCCCAACCCCTCCCGAGGGACAGCAAGGGCCACAGGGATGTGGAGCACACTGGGAGTTCAGTCCCGCTCTGCCATGTGTCACCCAGGAGACCCTGGGCAGCCGATGGAGCCCCAGCTCCCTGCGTGCATTATCACTGCCATTTTAAAATCCTATCTTGTCACAACACCATGTTGACTTTCAAGACTCGCTACACTCAAAGACGTGGGTGAGGAAGGACAAGGAGAGCTGCAAATAGAATCTCCAACTCTGCCTACGCCCTTCCTAAGCGCCAGGCCCCAGGCTGAAGTCCAGATCCGACAATATCAGCTTGCCTTCAAGGCCCCCAGGCCCGTGGGGAGGCAGCCATGCAGTCCTCCCAGCTAGAAAGAAGCCAAGGGTCTGGAGGGGAAGTGCTGAGAGAAGGAGAGGTGTTGCTGGCAGGTGGCTGAGGGAGGAGCCTGGGGAGAAGGAGAGATTTTAATACGCCCTGGGACAGGAAAGAAGGGGCTCTCCAGGTCGGACGTTTCCTGGGGCTTGACGCTTGTTTCACCTGTTCCCTCCAGGAGTGGAGGACTCCGCGTGGGTCTCCCTGCCGGGGTTAGTGTCTCCCGCAGGCCAGCACCCGCCTGTCATTCCTCCCCCAACACCATCACACCTACAGGTCTCTGGAGATCCTGACCTGTCCCTCACGGATAGCAGTGCTCTGGAAAATGTTTAACAGTAGGCTCTTTGGAGACATGGGGAAACAGGAGCTGTGACTTGTAGCACTGGCCAGTTTCCGTGGTGTAAACACCCCTGCTGTGGCCAGTTTCACGCTACTGTAACTGGGCAGCCTAACTTCAAAATTCATTTTAAAACTTTTTTTTTCCCTTCTTTGGGTTTCAACACATAAACCTGAAGCAAGCGACTGAAGCTATGTTTGTTTACACTACCAATGTGATGTCACTGGGCGTGGCATTGGGAAGAGAGGCTGCAGCACACCCGTATATGGTGTTTTTGCCACACAGACAAAATAGTTATACACTTTGGGAGGCTGAGGCGGGTGGATCACCTGAGGTCAGGAGTTCGAGACCAGCCTGGCCAACATGGTGAAACACTGTCTCTATTAAAAATGAAAAAAAAAAAAAAAATTAGCCGGGCATGATGGTGGGAGCCTGTAATCCCCGCTACTTGGGAGGCTGAGGCAGGAGAATCGCTGGAACCCAGAAGGCGGAGGTCGCAGAAAGCCGAGATCGCATCATTGCACTCCAGCCTGGGCAACAAGAACAAAGCTCCGTCTCAAAAAAAAAAAAAAAAAAGAAAGAAAGAAAGAAAGAAAATTAGTTATAGACGTCAAAGGATTAGAAAGTGGTGACTTTGTTTTAAATATAATGTAGTTAAATATAGGCTGTTGTATTTAATTTTCAAATTAGCAAGATTAGCTCACAAGATTCTTCAGCATTTAATACCCCAGCCCATCCCACGGCTCCCAGCGTGGTTACCAAGCACAGTTCGTCCGGAGAAGGAGTGTGGCTCAGCTGGGAGGACCATAGGCCAGGAGCAGGCTGCCTGGGTTCAGGCCCCGTTCTGCCTCTTGTGGCTGTGTGACCTTGGATGAGTTATTTAGCCTCTCTTTGCCTGTTTCCGTGTATTTCAGCAACAGTAATGTGGCAGCCTTGTAGAGCTGTTGCCAGGCATGAATGAGTTACCTTGTGAGCATGCAGAATGAGGGGCGTTGTTTGCACGTTAGTCCCTGGGCCCCAGGCTGAGTTCCACGAGAATGTGAGCCCTATCTCTCAGGCCTCACTGTGTGCACAGTGCCTGGCACACACTAGATGCCCTGTAAGACACATGCTGCCCCAGTGCCCACTCTCCCTTTGCATGCCCTGGATCCAGCAGGAGGCCATGTAAGCAGCTTTGTGGGAGGAAGGGAGGAAAATCAGACACCTTAGCGTCTCCTATAGCGAGGCCACCAAAGAAATGGCCTCTGCCCACCTCACCCTGCTGGGCACCCAGCCCGCATTACTCACACCCCTGCCTGGTGGCTCTGCCCCAACCCTGTCCCTTGTCAGTCTGGCATGCCCATCCCTAGGTCCCATGTCCAAGCCCCATCCTCTCCAGTCCTCTCCCACTGGCACCTCCTGGAGCTGACACTCACACCACAGTTAGCCCTCAGTGGCAGGCGGAGGTCACTCCCTCGACCTGTAAAACACGCCGGGTCCTCCGTGGCCCTAACAGGCCTGGTTCCAATCCAGACTTGACTAGTCTCACTGTGACCTTGATAGATTATTCCCACTCTGGGCCTCGGTTTCCCTATCTACTAAGTGGGTCTGAAGCTGCCCTACCTTCACCGGTCTGGAGGTTGCAATAACCCAGTTCCATTCCTCAAGCATTTCTTCAGACCCAAGAGTGTGTTCAATCTAATGCCAAGCATTACAAGTGACATCCCTCCAAAAGTAGAAAGTGCTGTCCCGTGCACAGATGCCCACGCCCCCAGGAGGGTTGGGACAGAGCTGGACACAAACATCGGGCCGAATGCCCGTAGCTTAGGAAGGGGACAGGTGCTGCCCAAGGGAAGGAGGGGGTCTGGGCTGGGTCAGCCTGGAGCTGACAGGGAGCCTCTGAAACTCAGGCCCCAGAATCCAGCATGCCAGAGTCAAATCTCATATCCACAGAGAGAATGGGTCTCAGGCCTCAGTTTCTCCCTTTTTAAAGTGTGGTGTTAGCCGGGTATGGTGGCTCATGCCTGTACCCCAACACTTTGGGAGACGGAGGCAGGTGGATCACTTGAGGTCAGGAGTTCGAGACCAGCCTGGCCAACATGGTGAAACCCCGTCTCCACTAAAAATACAAAAATCAGCCAGGTGTGGTGGCACGTGCCTGTAGTCCCCGCTACTCGGGAGGCTAAGGAACCGAGAATCGCTCGAACCTGGGAGGCGAGGTAGAGGCTGCAGTGAGCCCAGATCGAGCCACGGCACTCCAGCCTGTGCGACAGAGCAAGACTCTGTCTGAAAAAAAAAATTAAAACTAAAAATAAAGGGCGTCGTTAACACCTCCCTGCAGGCTGTCTCAAAGGGCAAATGTGATCCCCACGCCAAGTGTCCACTGGTACCCAGTAGGTCCTCAACAAAGGGTTGCCCGTTTTTGCAAACCAACAGAGGCCTACAATCACCGGGCCAGCTCGCCTGGGCCTGGATGCAGAATCGGGTGCCGCTAGAGGGGAAAGACTTGACCACTGGTACCCAGGAGGCTGCAGACAGGAGCACACTCAGGACCCCCGATTTCCAGACCCAGCTCTGCTTGGACTTCAGGGCACGCTGCTGCCTTACCAAGGTGGGTGTTCCCTTTGCGATAGTTGCCCGTCACGTGGGTGCAGCTGCTACCGTCCCCCTGGCAGACTCCGCACTTGTCCAGTGTGTGGGTGGAGAAAAGCACCCCATCACAGCCGATGGGCTGCAGGAAGGGAGAGGGAGAGGGCTGCTGGGAGGGCGCTGTGGCCAGGCCCCGGGGCCGCCACTGCCTCCCACAGGCGGGCAGGCAGTCAGCACAGTGAGACCGGCGGTACTTTTGCTACAACGTTTAACAACCTCACATTTTCCAGACACGCAAACCCCTCGCAGGTCGGTGAGCTTGCAGGATGTGCCGTCGCGGGCGGGGACCATGAGCTGCCGCTGGCCGTCCACGGTGGTGCAGTGCAGGTCACACGGTTTGCTGGAGATGTGGACATAGTCGTCTGGTGGAGGGAGACAAAGACAGAAGGTCTCAGCGGGACAGGAAATGCCAGATTCAGGGGACTTCCCTTTTCCTCCCACTGAGACAGCTTTCATTGCATCGATGGGGAAACTCAGGCCTGGAGAACAGAAAGGACCTGTCCAGGTCTCAGTGGCAGAAACTGCTGGGTTGTCTGGCTCAGCCCACACCCCGTGAGTTCCGGCTTCTTCCTTCTTGTGAGTGGGGAGCAGCGCCTGAGACCCACACTGGGGTTCCCCCTCTGCGGGAGGTCTGAACCAACTCGACACCCCTGTGCTGCTGGCCCTGGGCTCCCCAGCCCTGGCCCTTGTGGGTGAGCAGGAGAAGGATGAAGCATTTAAGCTGTTGCCTGAACTACTTGCTTTCCATGGGACTGCGTGGGTGGTCTCCATTTGGGATCGTCTCGGCTGGTTCCTGACCGTGCCCAGGAGACAGTAAGTGGGAGACCCACCATTGCCCTCAGAGGTCAGGCCTACAGGGAACTCAGCCCCGTAATCTGTCCTGCGTTGATGTCATGGGTCATGGGGGAGGGGACAGACCCCTGGGCCAGGGCTCAGGAGACCCAGGTTCATTCCTGGCTCCTTGTCTGACCACCTCCATTTCCCCACCTGCCCACCCGTCGAGTTTGGTCCCAGGTGCCAGAAGGGCTACCCCCAAAGCTCAGTCAGCTCCCTACAAGGTGGGTCCCCAGGGCAGCAGGTACCCGGGTACAGAGGCTTCCACTGGTGCGTCCGCCCGTTGTACACGTGGGAGTTGAAGGAGACGCACTGCTCCTCGCGGAAGCTCCTCCCGTCCGGCGGACACTCCTGGGAAGTGAGGGGACAGGGAGGCTCCAGGAGGAACTCGGCCCGACAAAGGCATTTTTGTCCAGGCTAAGCAGGAAGTGGCTGCAGCCGGGACAGCCGTGTGGGGGCCACAGCCCATGGGGTAGCCTCTTGGGCTCCTGCACACTCCCACACACTCTCCAGAGGGAGCAAAGACACTGGGAAGGGCAGCTCCGCCCTCCACACCAGCCCTCCGCCTACTCTAGACGCAACCCTCCCATTCCCCACCACGCCTTCTCCCCAGTCTTGCGGTGGAGGGGACATGACCCTACTATGGCTGGCAAGGGTGCTCCCCTTGCCCCCGTCCTCAGCAGGCCCTGACTGTGTGTCCACGGTGCCGGAACAGGGCCTGGCACATGGTCTGTGGCCACGCACACCGCCTAAATCAGAAAGATCGTGGTTCTGACTGCATGAAGAGGAATCCAGCTTGCAGACAAGAGACTCGTCCTCGGGGGGACCCAGCTTAGTCATGCTGGGGTCAGAGCTCAAACCTGGGTCCCTCTCATGCTGGAGCTCATAAATGCCCTTCCCCCAACCCCTGGTTGCGCCATCCTAGGAGGGCAGCTGACCAGGTGACGCCAACACAGAAGCTGTGGCTACCTGCCTCCCTCCAGCCCCTCACTCCCTGCATGGGAGCACACGCCCCCTGAGACACACAGGCACAGAGACCTCCAGCTGCTCCGCCTTCCCTGACCAAGCAAGCCACATGAGCCACTCTGGGAGGCCCAGACCCCAGCTCGACATGCCCCAGCCTCACGCGTGGCAGTCCTTGGAAAGGTGTTCAGGTTCCAACTGCCCAAGGCCCCACTGGGAGCTGCCTGGTCAGAGTCAACACCTCCTCTCCAGCCTCGGCTACCCAAGGAAGCTGATGGGGGCTGGAGTAGAAGGGCTCCGAGAGCAGCCCAGGGAACTGTTTTATGGGGTGGGGAAGCCTGGCAACTGCTGGGTCTGTGTGAGCACCAGGTGCACGAATGTTGTGAGTAAAGTGGAGCTGCGACCAGAGACCCCAAACCTTGAGGCTCCACTTGAAGTTCCAGGAACACAGTGAGTCCGCCTGTCCCAGCATTGCTGAGCACATGTGGGCACACAGACAGTGCTCTGGACAGTGGATGGCTCCGTCCTAGCCCAGGGACCCCCGCAGCCTTCTCTTCAACCCTGCTCCTGGGCTCTCCTTGAAGAGCAGGCCCAGAACAGAATGCCCAGGAGGCCCAGGAGCCACCTGGAAGATCCCCTGAAAACTACATGATGACGGGGAGTGCAGGCCATGGTGCCCCTGCCCGGGCCGGGCCTCACCTGCACTCTGCAGAGCTGGTACCGCTTAGACGTGCCCGTGCAGGTCCTGTTCCCGGGGCCTGGGGTGGACTTCCTCCTGGCAGAAAGATGCAGGCTCGGAGTGAGAGCTGCAGAGGAGTTTCAGGAATGTCGCCTGGGCTGGCCCCACGGCCACTGGGGTCCAGAATCTCCCGATTCCCATGACCCAGAGGGCTCCCTTCCTCTCTACTCAACTCCTACCCCATACACACACCAGAGCCAAGGGAGAACGAGATTTGATTCACTTCTACATCAGCGGCACACAGCACGGGGGCTCAGTACACAGAACTGAAACCACCACATGAGTTGCGTGCCAGGCCTGTGCCCAGGTGCACACACACGTGTGTTCTCAGAAGCATGAGGTGGGACCAGCATGCTCTCCATGCCATAGATGAGAAAACTGATGCCCAGAGAGGTTAAGTGACTTGCCCCAGGTCACACAGCAAGGGGGTAGCACAGGTCAGATAGGAGCCAGGTCCATCTGGCAGTGGAGGCTTTCACTGCCAGTCCTCTGCTTCTCCTGAGGCTCCCTGGCATTCTCTAAAGACCCTCACTCAGGTCTTCAGAAGAGAAGGCGGGGTGGTTCTCCACCTCCAGGACAGACCTCTAAAAATGGCTCCTGCTCTCTCATGAATGGGCTTCCCTGGTGCCCTGAAGCATGAAGGACCCCAGCGCACCAGTGCCGGGGCCCATCCATAGCTGCATCCAGAAGAGGCTGATGGGGGATCTCAGCCTGTGCTGCCCCCAACCCGAGAACCCTCGCAGGGGGAGAAGCCACCAGGCTGAAGGGCCAACCGCCCTCTCCTGCCCGCTGCCCTGCCCTCATGCCAGCCCTCAGGGCCATGTGCCCCACCTCGCACCTCTGCTTCAGGCAGTGCCGCTCCTGGGATGTCACCCCACCTCCGCAACTGCGGGAGCATGCCGTCCACTTGGTCCACTCCCCCCACCAGAAGGCCGTGGCGTCCGTGCCCCCCTCCAGGCTATTGGACGTCGGGCTATTGTCCTGGATGAGAGGGACCCCCAGATGATAGAGGGCTCGAGTGCCCAGCAGGACCAGCCTGCTCCCACCCCATGCCCGAGGGCATCACCGTCAGCGGGACTAGAGGACACAGCCCCCTGGCTGGACCCCCCTGCAGGGTCACTCGGCAGCTTGGGTTCAGATCTCCTGGGTGGCACTGAGGGGAACCCCCAAGGAACTGTGGGCCACAGGTCAAAGAGCACCTCTTTGACCTTAAGGTCTAGGATGGCCTGGGGTCTTGGCAAGCTCCTGGGGCTGCACCTAACTGTCCTCACTTTCCCTGGAGCAGCTCAGGGCCCATCTGCGTTCTGCAGGACACAGCCCACCCTGGCCATGCTGGGGCCTTTACTTGGAAGGGAAGTACTCAGCCCCCTCAGCCCTCTCCTGCCAAGTCACCAGGGGCTCCACAGTAGCCAGGAGCCGTGTTCACAGAAAGATCTGACTGGCTCTGGAAAGAAGTTTCTAGGAGCCAAGAGGGGTTCTGGGACCTGGGGCACGTGCCCACACAGCCCCCTCCAAGCCAGTCCATCTGGGAGCGACCACAGCACTTGGGGAGGGGACTGGTACGGGCCCCCAGACCACAACACCACACTCACTGTGGACCCGGTTGACACTGTGTCCCCAGCCACAACCGCCAGAACCAGCAGGGACCAGGTCCAGCAGGAACATTGCCATCTGCCGTCCATCCTAGGAAGCAAGGCCACCGTCACCACCAGGCAAGCTCCGCTCCTCTTCCAGATGACCGGGGTACGCTTTGGGAAGAGCCCTCAGGGCCCAGCCAGCGCCCAGGCCTCAAGGTTTTCTGGGACTAGTTGGTTGTGGTTGCCTGGCAGACCCTGTTGGGAAGCATGAACCCCCCGTCCCCGTCTAGGCTTAGCAAGAAGCAGCTTGGAGAATGATTAGCAATGCCTGCTGCAGGCAAGACACCCAGCGGTGGTGTGCGTGCTAAGCCTGCACCACCCTTGATCCAAGGGCATGCAGGGAAGCATGCCACGCTTTGCCTCCAAGTCCTCGAGCCCCCTAGAGAAGTGCTGTGGAGACAGATAGCCTCGGCTGAGGGGGCTGGGGACCCAGGCGAGGGGAAAGGTTGTGGCTCAAAGGAATGGGCCTGGGCTCAGTCCAGCCCCTTGGCAGGAGCACCTTGGCAGGAGCACCTTGGGATTTTGACTGGCTCAGCTCTTGCTGGCCTCGTAGGAGAATGGCCTCTGCCACTGGCTGCTGAGGGTCAGTGCATGGGGATGGGCTTGGCCAGGTCCCAGGGGAACATGCAGCCTCGCCCTAGACGAGCAGCTCCACAGTCAGCATCCAGCAACAGATGGCACTCAGGTGAGGCAGAACCCAGGTACCTATGCCGCCTCCCCATCCCCGGAGACATGGAATTGGGGGAGGGGTGGGGCAGGAGGAGGTATAGTTTGTGCCAGCATGTCAGCAGTCCAGGGCCACACAGCTGACTTCCTCCCAGCAGCCAGCACCCTGGCTCAAAACACCTGCCAGAGGTCAAAGCAAGCCCATTGGAAGGGACTGTCCAGCCTCTGGGCCCTCAGCCCTCCCCACCCCCTCCTCAGCGTCGACCCTGCCCTGTGGAAGGGAAGAACAGGGATCCGCCACGGCCTCTGTCCAGGCCTTGCTCAGGTGCTGAGTGTCACTTGCCAACGAGTTAGGTGAGAAGGGATTTCAGAAACCACACAGCCTGCACCCATAACCTGGAGCCCAGAGAGGGGAACCAACTTGCTCAAAGCCACACAGCAAGGCAGGACACTAGCAAACTCAGGGACTCGATCCCCATGCCTGGCCAGTTCCAGGGGAAGAAAGCATGGAGGTCATCCCTCACCCCTGCCAGCCCAGAGGCCAACTCTGGCTCTGCCCCTCCCTCCTCAGCAGCCTCCATCCAACTTGAAGAGTTTCCCTGCAGGCTGGACACCTGCAGATTTTCAGGGATTACTCCAAGGACACAGATGCAGCCCGGACGATGCGGCAGTGCACCCTGGAGTGGGGAGACTGAGTCCTTGACCTCCCCTACCCCCGCCGCCTGCCCCCCACCTCCCTCCCCTGCAGACCTCCACCTGTACTCCCAGCCTCACACCCGCAGGAGCCCCCTCCACTGTGCCATTGGCTAACGGGTGCCCCAGCCTCTGCCTGCCGGCTGAAGACAGGTGCCAGCCGGCCTCACACTTGCTTTTCATTAAGGCTTCCAGACACCGCTGGCTTCTGGCCAGGCCTCGCTCACAGGGATCCCTCCCTCCCTGGGGTCCAAAAGCAGCGGCTGGCGGCAGCAGATAGGTCTGCCGTGCACACAGAGCTTCGGGCGCACAAGGCTAGGTGCTGAGAGGCCACCCTGCCCCGTGCTCTGCGGCCCGACCCCTCCCCACAAGCCTCCCCACGTTATGTAACGGCTCCAGAGGGCGCGGGGTGGTCCTACCCCCAGCCCCACTCTGAGCAGTGGGCTGGCCTGGTGGACGCTGCAACGTGAGGGGGACTGGGACGAGGTGGCCTACCTGGCTTCGGGTCAGCAGGTTGTCCTCCCAGAGAAAGGGGCGAGCGCTGCGGAGGGCAGACGGCGCCAGGTGCGCTGTGCGTGCGGGGGCGGCGTGAGTGCAGAGGCTGCGGCCCGGCCTCCCTCTCCCCTTCCCCTCCTCCCCCGCGCCGCCTCCCTCTCCCACTTCAAAGAGCATCCAAGAGAGGGGGTTCCCGGGAGGGGCGCAGCCCAGTGGCGGCTCTGCGCCGGCGGCCGCCTTTATAGCTGTCAGGCAGACGGGGAGGAACTCACACTTCCCACCAGGCCGCTCCCCCGCCCGCGCCGGCCGGCCTGGCGCACACTTTAACCCGCTCTGCGCCTCTGGAGCCCGGCCAGACCGGCCCAGCTGCCTGTTGGCTGCTGCCGGCGGCGGCGGCCCAGGAGCGGCGAGCAGGGAGGCCTTCTTCCCGGGTCCAGAACTGGGGACCACATGTCGGGTGTCCAGACGGAGCAGCCGCTGGCCTGAGGTTACCGGGGAGGCTGGCAATGGCAAAGCCCCAGCCCCGCCTGTCCGACTTCTGCCTCCAGAGCGGGCCCTGTCCTTGGGGCTCCTGAGAATGGGGTCTGGGATGTATGAGGCGTCCTGTCTGACCGCTCCGTTGTACGGAGGGAAAGGCTGAACTTCCGGGACGACCATGCCCCGGGTCACCAGCCTCAGAAAGCTCCTGAGATGCAGGGGCCTAAGCAGGTGGAGGGACCGAGGGAGACCCAGCAAGAGTGAACCAAGGACTCCAGGGAGGAGGCAGATGTGCCCATGGCCTGCTGACCAGATGGTTAGAGCAGCCAGGGCCAGGGCAGGGAGGCACAGGGATTCTGCAGATGTCCGGCACCAACTTGGCAGCCCCTGGCAGGCCAGGCCTGGAGCTCGAGCCCCTGTTCCTGCTGAGCCAGGGCACAGAGCAGAGCGAAAGTGGGTGGAGCGGCAGAGCTCCCCTGGGAAACCCCGGGCAGGCCCCAGACTTTGTGAGGCTTTCCTAAAGCAAGGCTGGGCACCTAGCCTCTGCACACCAGCTTCCCCAGAGCCCATCATGGGCAAACAGAGGCACCTCCAAAACGGGGAGGAGGAGGAAGCTGGGGCATCGTTCCATCAGGTCATCTGTGTTTTTTCATCCTTGCCCCTGCCTCAACGCAGCAGATGTCCTGGACCCACAGCGGTGCCTGGAAGACCCTTCTCCTTGCCTCTGTCCTCCCGGCTGGAATAACCTTGTGAGTTCCTTCAGCTGCCTTCTTGAGAAAGTTCTGCCCTGTGTCTGACCACCCACCAGAAAGGCTGGGAAGAAAAGCCACCAGTGATGTAGTGAAAGCGATAATACCCTCTGCCCTCTGCCCTCTGCCCTCTGCCCGGCTTGTCCTACGGGCCCAGACCTGTGAGGCCAGCATCCACCTCTATGATCTGCATTTCACAGGTGGAGGAACTGAGTTTCGGGGGCCGAGTCACTTCTCCAGCAGGCAGGACTGGGATGCCAGTGCTCCTGGGAGCCAGGTCTTCTCCTCTCCTGGGTTCTTTAAGTTCCTCTCCCCGGGACCCTCGGGCAGGCAGGTCTTATTCATCTCGTTCCACCTCTGGGGCCACTGGGGTACATGGTGGCTGCTCCTAGTCACAGAACCAGGACTAACCCTAACCCTAACCCAGGCCCACACTGCCCCCTGGGGTCGCTATGCTGAAGCACAGACATGGTGGCACCTGTCACCCAGCACACACACACACACACACACACACACAGGCACACACACACACAGTCCCTCTCACATGACCGGATTGCACTCACTCTGGGAGCCTCTACCATCCCGTTCCTCTCTCTTCTGGTGACCGCCAGGCCTTGCACCCCTTGGCACAGTCCCTGAACTCTGCTGGCGTTTGTGGCCTCACATCCAGCCAGCGCCAGGGTGACTAATGGTTTCCCTTGGGAGGCACCCCACAGCCTACCAACACAAACACTCCCAGTGTCTTCTCTTGGCTCAGCAGGACGGCACAGGCTGCAGGCTGGCCACCTGGGAGACGAGTTTGTGGGGCCAGCCATCCCCTGGCTCTGTGACCTACTGCAGGCATGTGACCCTCCAGGCCCCAGCTCCCCTGGCCAGCCACGCTTCCACACCACCCCCACCCCTCACCCCAGAGCTCCCAGACTTGAGGCCTGGAGGGAGTCATGACTGTCACGTAGCATGTGCTGTGGCAGCTCCTGATGCCAGGGACTCCTGGCACCTTAGGGAGTGCTGTTGAGGTGAGTCCTCCACTCTCCAGGCTCCCTCTTTGGCCTGCAAATTCCTGGCCTCCCATGGCCTCCCTCATGTAGGATGGTCTCAGCACACACCCACCGGCACTTGCAGGGGTGTTGCAGCTGTATGGCCCTGGTGCTGGAGACACCACCTGCCTTCAGAAGGGGATTGTTGGCCAGGCGTATTGGCTCATGCCTGTAATCCCAGCGCTTTGGAAGGCTGAGGCAGGTGGATAACTTGAGGTCAGGAGTTTGAGACCAGCCTGGCCAACATGGTGAAACCCCGTCTCTACTAAAAATACAAAAATTAGCTGGGCATGGTGATGGGCACCTGTAATCCCAGCTACTCAGAAGGCTGAGGCAGGAGAATCGCTTGAACCCGGGAGGCGGAGGTTGCAGTGAGCCGAGATCTCGCCGCTGCACTCCAGCCTGGGCGAAAGAGTGAGACTCCATCTCAAAAAGAAAAAAAAAAGGAGAGGATTGTCTCCACTTGTGTTTTCCAGATATCTGAAAAACTTAGAAACAGGACAGCAGGAATATGTGGAGGGGATGCCCAGGAGGGTGGGGTTCGAGGGAAAACAAGGCGGGGATGGAGAAGTAGGCTTGGGGCAGAGGGGCCGGTGGGCCATGGTCGACCATTTTGGAGGTTCCCTGGGGATGGTGTTAGGCGGCCACAGTGGGAGCAGGGCCTGTCCTCACAGCAAAGTGGCCATGGCAGGTTCAGGAGTTTAAGGACGTGGCCCAAGCTGTGGGAGGTGGGTCCCCTCTCTGGCACCCAGAGGCCTAGCAGGCCTAGCAAATTTATGTGTATAGTGTGGTTCACCTGGCTGATAGGGCTGGCCGGCCACGGGCTTGAGAGTGGCCCACCAATACCACCTTCCCTGGTATCCTGGTGCTGCCAGCCCAGGACCCAGAACATCCTAGGAGCCTCCTGGGCAGACCCAGCCAGAGTTCTCACATCCAACTGGGATGGGGCCACCAAGGGACCATGTGGCCAGCTGGGAGGTGGCTGGAAAGCCAGGAAGAGGACCAGGACTCACAAGGCAGCCCCAGGGGAAGAGTGAGGGGGCCTTGGCAACCCCAAGGGCCATCCCTCTCCCTGAGCTTCCTTCCTGGCCCAGGATAGAGGCCAGCTGTCCCTGAGGCCCCCCGGGGCTGGACATACGGGAAGAGCCTCCCCCGCCTTCCCTAGCTAGTCCCAGGTCCATGCACCATCACTGGCTGGCCAGGTCACTTCGGGCCAATTGTCCCTGACAGGCCTGGTTTCCTGATCTGTTGCATAAGGTCAAGGTCCTTTTTTAGCCCCAGACATCTTACAGGCACACTCAAGAGACAAGTGAGACAAAAGCAGAGATGAGGGCTCCTGCCTCCCCTCTTCTCCTCAGCAGCCCTGAGGCCCCTTCTGGGCACCAGGACTCCTGGAGGTGTCATCTGAAAGCTGGTCAACTGGAAGAACCCCAGCCCCCGGCAGCCCCTCGGGGGCTCTGCTCGCACACGGCCATGACCTCCAGAGATGCTCCATGTCAGGGACATCTGCTGGGGACAGGAGGACGTCACCCAGCCAGTGAACTCTTTCTCCCATGCCACCCACAGTGACCAGGGGTGGGCAGCCACTGGTGTCACAGCCGGGGGAAGCAGGAAACCCAGGACCTTGGATCCCGACACTGAGAAGGGCCCCGTCTTAGAGGCTCAGCATGCAGGCTCAGCATAGGAAGCAGCAGCTCTTCTGATAGCACGGCAACGGCAGCGTCACATGGGAGTGCCTGGAGCCAGACTCCTTGGGTTCAAATCCTGACTCTGTCTCTCTCCAGCTGGGTGACTTTGGGTGAGGGCAGACACTTCTCTGTGCCTCAGCTTCCTGACCTGTGAAGTGGGGGTGAGAAGGCACTCCCTATGCTGGACTCTCGGTGAGGCTGAAATGAGTCCGTACGGGAGAAGGGCCTGGGATGGTGGTGGAGAAGGGAAGGGCTCTGCACGTGCTTTGCTCTGAGCCCAACAGGTAGCCCAGGACCTGTGTCTACTCTGCTGTCATACTCCATCCTGACAATGCCACATCAAGTGACACTGTCACGCCCAGACAGAGAAGGAAGCTGAGACCAAGGCTTGGACCCTGCCTGTCTGAGGCCAGAGTGGACTTTCTCAGCCTGGTCCATCTCAGCCTGGCCAACTTTCTCAGATTGTCTCTTGAGTGTGCCTGTGAGATGTCTGGGGCTAGGATGGGGTACCTGTTATTGGTCCAGGATGGAATGCACCTGGGTCCCAGGAGAGCCCAGAACAGCAGGACGTGCTCAGCCTGCCCGCCAGGACCAGCAGCGGGACCCTCCCCAATAGCCTCCACTGCTGTTCCTATAGTCCAGAGCCTTGTGAGCCCTGACTCAGCTTCTCCTTTCCCTGCAAGGGGCAAGAGAGCCAAACCCAGGGATGTAGTGCCCAGGAGGGGCAAGTTTCCATGTAGAGAGGCAAGCTGGGGCAGACAACAGGCTGGGACCAACAGGGATGCAAGGCCTGCAAAGAGGGTAGGAGCAGCCTTTGGTTCACTGAGAGGTACGGGTCTGGGCTGGCTGGCTCTCCGTCCTCCCGGCACACACACAGGGCTCCAATTCCCCTCTGGGAGTACTCCCTGCCAACATCAACCCTGCCGTGGCTCAGCCCACAGGTGGTGAATGGACAGCCCTGGGTGGTACCCCTACACCCCCAATCAGAGCCTGCCCTGAGGAGGTGACTGCAGTCCCCGGGGTGACCAGCTGGTGCCAGACCGCAGAACTTGTTTCTCCTCCTCTTCCTTCTCCTGAGGAGGCGTTTTCTGTCAGGCCAATGCTGAAAGCTCGAGTTGGGGGAGCTCAGGCCTGTGGCTAGCAGAGATTGCTTTAGGCCATTCCTGGTCTGAGACTCTAGGAGAAAGAGGCTCCTCTGTCTCCAGATCTGGAGCACAGATAGGGACCAGCCCTGGTGTGGCCTTGGCCTGGGGTCGGGCAGAGCCCTGCTGTCTGGGAGACAGCTCTGGGAGGAACCACAGCAAAGGTGAAAGGCTTCCCAGCAAGCCTGCAACCTGTCCACAAGGGCTGCCCAACAGTATCGCCACCAGCTGCAACCCTGCCACAAGTCTCGTTCCCAAGGGCAGGCTAGGTCCCAGGAGCTGAATTTTCAGGTCCCCAGAAGAAACTGTGTGCTGGGGCTGCTGCTGACCCAGGTGTGGCTGTCCCCTCTCAGTCACACTCAGTGAGTGGCATTTGCCAGGCACCATCCCACAGCCCTGCAGAAGGGAGCAGGTAACAGATGTGCAGTTTGGGCAAGCCCAGGTTCGAGCCCCAACCCCTCTCCTAGCTCCTGGGTCTCTGTAAATGGAAGATGGGTCTCCCCGCCTCAGAGGGTGAGGAGTCCCTGGTTCACAGAACAGACATTAGAGAGCCCTTGCCAGAGACCGGGCTGGCAGCTGAGCTGTTCACATCTGTGCATTCTTCAGCCCCTACAGCAACCCTGGAAGGTAGGCATCCCTCAAGCTCCATTCTGCAGACGAGGACACTGAGGCTCCCAGGGCCAAGGGCACACAGAGGTCCCGGAGCTAGGATGGGCTGAGCCCCCCGCCTGGCTCACTTGGCAGGTGTTCAGAAGCTGGGGGTGGTGTGCTGCTCATCTTCAGCCTGCAGCTGAGGACAATGTCGGATTGCTCATCGCAGCCCTGGCCGCAGAGGCACACGCAGAGCCATGTCACGCTGCACGGAGGAGGACCCTGAGTGGCAGTCCAGGCAGGCATGGGGACCCCGAGGAGCAGGCGGAAGGCAGCAAAGCCTGTGCCCCTCCCAACAATTGTGGGGGAGCCTCCGTGGGCCCCATGGAGAGCCCAGGCACAAGGATTGCTGTGCTTGGGGTGACCCAGTGCTGTAGGTCAGGTGTTCAAAATGTAGAGGACGTAAATGCAGCTGCCAGCCAGCCCTCCTGGGCCGGGCAGACAGACAGCTGTTGGGAGGCGGGAGCTGCCTAACATTCCAGGCATTTCAGGGCCTCTATAAAGCAGGGGCGCTCCTGCGGCTGTGGGGGCGAGGGAAAGGGAGTGCGGGGCGGCCCCACTCCCCAGTGTGGCAAAGGACCAGCCCGTTGGAGCCCATTGGGGCCTGCCATCTGCTGGGCAGAGGAGGGCTGCTGCCGCTCCCTGGGCCTCAGTCTCCTCCTCTGTAAAATGGGGAGAACAGAGGCCTCCACCCCACCTCCCGGCTGCTGGAAGGGCCCAACGAGAAAGGTATGAAGAGTCCTTGGTACATGGCCAGTGCCAACCAACCGTCCGTCTGTGGACATGATTGGTTTTCAAGACACATTCAGTGCCATGGGGGTTCTGAGCAGGGAGAGCCCACACCCCTCTGGGGGCTCAGGAGAAGCTAAGGCTACACAGGGAACCAGGGGAGGGTCTCCTGGCAGAAGGCCATGCAGAGGCCCAGAGTCTGGAGGGCATGTGGCTGTGGGGATCCAGTTTGGCTGAAGCCTGGAGCAGGTGAAGCGTGAGGTAGATGCTGAGGACTCCTGAATGGTGGGCTGGGAGGAAGGGGCCATGGGAGGCTTCGGGGTGGGAAGGACCAGGGGTGCCAGCTCACGTCTGTGCTGGCTCAGAGCCTGTCCAGGTTGAGCAGCTCCTGGCCTGGCCCAATCCTGCACCCCCCCACCCTGTGTCTCCTGGGGCAGTGACACCCCCCACAGCAGCCGGTCTGGCTTTTCCACTCTGCCTTCCCCTCTCCCAGCTCCCCAGGCCAATCGCTTCCCCTGTTCCAGGGAGAACCGAGGGTCATTTCAGTCCTGTTCAGAGCTGGACGCCTTCCCCAGAGCCAGCTGGTCTGCGTCCAGGCGGCCAGGGCTCAGATGGGAGCCACACACAGCCCGCCTCCCCTTCACCTCCGTTCTGCACTCCACCGCCTCCCTCAGAGGGCAGCTCACGTTCCAGCCTTTCTGCAGGGGCTCCTCGGGCTGCCCCAGGCCCAGCCACCTGTCTCCCTGCTTTGGGACTGTCCCTCCCGGCCCCCACTCTCCTTAATCGCTGCAACACATGTGTGGCTCCGCTCCCCTCTCCACCTCCTCCCCCTTCGCTTTTTCCCTTCCCCAAGCTTACAGCCCTGGCCCTGGAGTTTACAGCTGCAAAAAAACACACACACACACTCATGCACAAAACCAACTGTGGAATGTTTTCCTGCTTTCGAGCGGGGTTTATGGCTCCAGAGAGCTCTCTCCTCCACTGCCTCTCATAGCACCTGACATCGAATTGTATTTCCTCACCACTCTTTTCCACTCTTACTGAAAGCTGGGCTAGGGGCTGGCGACTAGGGCCCAGTACGAGCGGGAGCAGAGGGGCCGAGAGGTGAGGATCAAGGAGGATCAGGGCCCCCACCGTGACAGGCCCACAGGGGATCGTGCGCCTCCTACCAGAGCCGCACACACAGCAGGTCTGGTTTTCCCATTTGGAGAGGGAACTGGGCTCCTCAGAGGCCAGACTGAAGTGTGCGGCAGCCCCGCCTCCTTGGACTTTCATTCATTCTTTTAACAAAGTCATTCATTCAGCCAGTGTGTGCTGAACACCACCATGTGCCAGGCTTGGGCATCGGGGGCGGGGCAGGGAGCCAGCCAGCCAGAACCCCGGGCCCTGGATCCTGCAGTCCAAGGGGGCCACAGTCCAGACAACCCAACACCAACATCTCGGCTGAGGTGGCTGCTGCTAGGTCAGGAACGACGTGGCACACAGGGCACTGCGTGGAGCCCCTCAGCTTTCCCTGGGGGCGGCGGGGGGCGGGTGCTGTTCGTCACAGAAGCCTTCCCCACAGACAGGCTGTCTAGGCTGCAGGCAGAGGGAGCAAGGCATTAACCAGAACAGGCGGGGCAGGAAGTGCCTCCCTGCAGGGGAGGTGGGAGGCTGGGAGGAGAGGAGGCAGCGTCTTGAGAGTGTGCATGGGGGCTGGGGGGACGGGTCTGGGCCGTAGATGGCCTGGTGGTCTCTGTGAGCACTTGGACTTCACCCTTCGGGCTGTGGGAGCCTCAGAAGAGTCTTAAGCAGGAGAATGAGACATATCAAGTCAGACGTTTCATTGCAAACAGCAGAAATGGGCTCCAGCCAACTTAAGACAAGAGAGATTTCTGGAAAGGTCTGTGGGAGCTCCCACATGGAGGGAAAGGTGGAACAGCCGAGCCTCACAAGGCAGGACTGGCCCGGCAGCCTCTCTTGGAGTGGCCAGTGCTGAGACGGTCCTTGGTCTTGCTGTCCTCAGATTCTAATTTCCAGGAGAACAAAGGTGCAGGAATACTACACTGGACGCCACCCACCAGCAACCAAAGGGACCGCCCACCAGTACGACAGGGACAAATCGCATAGACATTACATTGTGAGCAAAAGAAGCCAGATCCAAAAGAGTCCATGGTCTATTTGTAGTTCTAGGACAGGCAGTCAGGTATGGGGGCAGAAATCACATCAGTGGCTGTCTCTGCAGGGAGCTCACTGGAAAGGGCTCAGGAGAATATCCTGGGTGGGGAGGACGGACACTGTGGTGGTTACAAAGGTGCATTTTCATCAAATTATACATGTAAAATCTGTGCATTTTGTCCTATGTGAATTACATCACAGTGAAAAAAGAGAATGGAAGTAGAAGCTGTTCTTTTGCGAACAACAAATCAATCAATCAATCCAGGGAAAGAGAGTCTGCCTGGGTAGCTCAGACCACACACACCCATCATTCCTTGGCCAGGGGATCGGGGGCACCCTGCCAGGCAGCTCCCCCAAGACCTCTTACAAGGAGGGAAGGTAATTTCCAGAAGGCCAGCCAAAGAGCTGTTGTCAATGGAAGACGGAAAAAACACCCAGAGGGCAAGCACCGGCCTGGTGCTTGGAACACTAAAAGAGATGGTCCCCGGTTGTTTACTTATAAAGTGAAACAGTGTAACCAAGTAGAAAAGAATGTTGGTTTCATTAGTCTAGCCACCAGGGAAACCTGTGTGGGGCAAGAGCTGATGAGTGAGAAGTATATGTGGGCTGGTAAGGTGGGAAATTTATCTACAAGGTCCTTTTCATGATTCGAATTGGCGAAATCTTGGGTTCTCTCACCTCAGGCCGCCCATGGACACGTGACCCAAGCAGCAGCATCCACCAGGCTTCTCATTCTGGGGGGAGGACCGGGATGGAAAATGTCTGGAAGGCAGGGATTGTCCTATTGGGGACTTTTCCCCAAGGTTGTTGCCTCAGATAAAAGAAATATGGTCTCCCTGAATCCTTGAATTAACTCCTCTGGCCTCAGAAAGAAAGAAAGAAAGAGAGAGAGAGAGAGAGACAGGAAGGAGAGAGAGAGAGAAGGAAGGAAGGAAGGAAGGAAGGAAGGAAGGAAGGAAGGAAGGAAGGAAGGAAGGAAGGAAGGAAGGAAGGAAGGAAGGAAGGAAAGAAAGGAAAGAAGGAAGGAAGGAAAGAGAGAGAGAGAGAGAGAGAGAAAGAAAGAAAGAAAGTCGGTCAGGTGCAGTGGCTCATGCCTGCAATCCCAACATTTTGGGAGGCCAAGGCGGGCGGATCACCTGAGGTCAGGAGTTTGAGACCAGCCTGGCCAACATGGTGAAAACCTGTCTCTACTAAAAATAGAAAACTTAGCTGGGCGTGGTGGCAGGCACTTGTCATCCCAGCTACTCCAGAGGCTGAGGCAGGAGAATGGCATGAACCCGGGAGGCGGAGGTTGCGGTGAGCTGAGATCACACCACTGCACTCCAGCCTGGGCCACAGGGCGAGACTCTGTCTCAAAAAAAGAAAAGAGAAAATCAGAGCAAGTGCTGGTCACGTGGCGCATCAGCTGTCAGCCCTCTCCATGTGTTGCTTGACATATGCACGCACATCCCCGCCTCCATCCAGGGCATTTAAACCCTCTCGTGGGTGCTCCCCGCAGCTGCCATCAGAGCCCTGCCCAAAGGGAGCTGGCCTTCCCCCTTCGTGCTCCTGTGCTGGGGACCCAGGGCGCCAGCACCCACCCGGCCCCAGCCAGTGCTTTCCTCCAGGCCTATGGGGACGCTGGTGGCCAAGCTACTCCTGCCCACCCTCAGCAGCCTGGCCTTCCTCCCCACTGTCAGCATCGCGGCCAAGAGGCGGTTCCACATGGAGGCCATGGTCTACCTCTTCACCCTGTTCTTCGTGGCGGTGAGTCTGGGGGCCAGGAGGAAGACCCGCACATGGCCCATTCTGGAGCTAGAGGAGAGGCTCTCTGTCCACAGCGTTCTTGTATAGAGTGATGGGCAGAAGTGATTTGAAAATGAAAGCGCAAGCCCAGGTGGGGTCTGGAGACTGAAGAGAGAGGACTAGGGGAGTCCCTTCCCCTCTCTGGACCTCAGTTTTCCCATCTGTGCCAGGAAGTTGCTCTGGGATCACTGCCTGTGTGAGACCAAGCCCGGGGTGGAGCAGGGCCGTTGAGTTGAGGGTAAGCCCTTCCAGGGTGCCCCTTTTCTCAGCTGCTAATCAATGCCCCCACGGCTGCCCATGGGCCACCTCTGCTCCCTACCTCTCTTCCAGCTCTACCCATAGGCCACGATGGAGCAGAGATGGATGGGGCAAGCCAGGCCTGGGAAAGGGTCTGTGGGGTTTAGGGAGTGTGAAGGCTGGGGTGAGTGAGTCTGATTTCCAGAATCCTGGAGCTGCCCTGGTTCCAGAGGGCCTGCTGGTCTCTCCCTCTTCTGGGGCCTACTTCTCTCTCTGTGGGTCCGTCTTTTTCTATTTATATGTCTGGCTGGCTGACTGTCTCCGCTGTCTCTCTCTCTCTCTCTCTCTCTCTCTCTCTCTCTCTCTCTCTCTCTCTCTCTCTCTCTCTCTCCTCTCTCTCTCTCTCGCTGTCTCCTGCTCTCTGTCTCCTGGTACCTGTCATTGGGTGATTTTATCCGTCTTTCAGTGGAGCGCCCAGAACCCCATCTGTCTTTGTTTCTGAGGTCCCTGTTTCTGGGACCCCTGTCTCCCCTGTCTTCCCTCTCTGGGTCTCTTTTACTCTGTGTTTCTCGTATTGGTTTTCTATGTCTAGTTTTCTCTGTTTATCTTTTTTTCCTTTCTCTCTGTCTGGTTCTCTTTTGATTTCTGGAACTCGATTCCCATGGAATTCACTCTCTCTAAAACTCTTGATCCCACCCTCACTGGTTTTAGTCCCCTGACTCTCCATGTGTCTCTCTGGTGTCGATCCACCTCTCCAACTTCTCTCTCTCTATATCTCTCTATCTATCTCTCTATCTACCCATTCATCTACCTATGATCTATTCGTCTATTACCATCTCTCCATTCAGCCATTATTTATTTATTTATTTATTTATTTATTTATTTATTTATTTATTTATTTTGAGACGGAGTCTCACTCTGTCGCCCAGGCTGGAGTGCAGTTGCCGGATCTCATCTCACTGCAAGCTCCACCTCCTGGGTTCACGCCATTCTCCTGCCTCAGCCTCCCCAGTAGCTGGGATTACAGGCGCCCGCCACCTCGCCCGGCTAGTTTTTTGTATTTTTTAGTAGAGACGGGGTTTCACCGTGTTAGCGAGGATGGTCTCAATCTCCTGACCTAGTGATCCGCCCATCTCGGCCTCCCAAAGTGCTGGGATTACAGGCTTGAGCCACCGCGCCCTGCCTCAGCCATCATTTATGTGTCTCGGTACCCCCTGCCTTCCTGCCTCTGGGTCTTTCTGACTCCGCTAACATGCCCTCACTGCTGGACTCCTACAAGTGGTGCCCCACCTCTTGCTCTCCCGAAACCTTCATTGTTCACCTTCCATCAGACCCCTCCTTCAATGACAGCCCAATCCCCAGCACAACACCTGCTCTGGGGAGGCAAGCATCCCACCAGCCTCCTTCTTGGGGCAGTGCTGGGCCCAACCTGTGAAAACTCCACCTCCTCTCCCCAGACAGCCTCCTTCTCCAGCAGCAGGGCCTCTATGGGCAAGAATGCCAAGTGCATGTGAGTGCACACAGGCAGTCCTGAGCCGGTGAGGCCCGTGAGCTCACACATGTGTTTGCAAGCATGTATTCACATGTTATACCTGCATCCTGAATTGGTCAAGTCCAATTTTGCCTGCAATGGCAGAAGTTGAGTGTGTGTACGTGCACTGGGAGCAAGGCATCCCCTCCAGTGTGTGCCGCCCCTAAGGGTGACAGTGGCCTGGGGCAGGCTGGGTCCTTTGTTGAACCAGCCCTGGAGCTTCTGATTCCACCTCGAGAGCCAGCGCCCAGGGTAGGGGACTGGGCGGGGCTCTATGCACAGCATCTGATTCACCTCCCCCACAAGCCCAGGATCTTGATTCCCATTTGGCAGATGAAGAAACCGAATCCCAGAGAGGCAGAGTCACTTGTGCCACTGTGAGATCAAACTCTTCAGAGCTCCCGACTCACCCAAATGCCACTGCATTCACTCCTCTGGGACTCCAGCCTGGGCTAGGGCTAGGAAGCCTCTTGGACAGATGAGAGACTGAGGCCCAGAGCAGAGCCAGGATTTCTCTGCAGGTCCTAGGGCCTTAGCACAGGGAGAAAAGCTGGGGTCTTATTCTCAAGACTCCTGTTAGACCTGGCCCAGCAAACCACAAGCACCCACCAGGCCACCCCTCCCTGCCTGGGCCTCGGCTGGCCCCACAGCTGCCTCTGCACTGGTCTCAGAGGCCCCACCCTACCCCACCCAGAGTGGCAGGGGCAGCTGCCTCTCGTGACAAATGTCCTCCGGCCTCAAAGCCACACTCAGACCCTCTCAAAGCTCTGCCGTCCGCATGGCGTCCCTTCCCTTCCAATCAGGCCCCTCCCATGACAATCTCCATCTCTGTGCCAGACGCCTTGCTGTGGGTGCAAACCCCACAGAGACGGTGTGCTCATCCCCATACAGCAGAGGAGGCTCCCCCTGCCAGCCACTCACCTGAGCTCCCACTGGGAGCATCTGTGAAGTCAGACTCCCAAGCCTGAGCTCTGACCCACCGGGCCCCCAGCCACACCCACCCCGCCAGTGCCCCCAGCTGGGCCAGGTCTACCCCTGCACTGCAGGATGGGAAGATGCCAAGCACTGCTCTGTTTCACCTCTTTGGGCAGGCAGTGCTGCTCTGAAGTTCACTTTCCCCACCTGTCAAACAGAACTAAGTTCCCACAATCGGGAGGAGACAAGGGCCTAGTGGCAGAGGCTCTGGGTCCCCAGGGTGAGCCAGCTCTCCTTCAGGCTGCTCAGAGCCGGGCCTCCCCACCCCTGAACACACACAGCAAACACTCTATGCTGGGAGCCATCCATGCAGCTGGGACCAGACAGAGCCATTCCTGCTCCTGACGGGGCAAAGGAATCTCACAGTGAATGCCTTAATCACACGTGACGAACTGTGCTACAGGGAGGTGCACAGACAGCAGGTGATGGGGCTGGGGTGGGGGATGGGAGGGAGCCAGGAGAAGAGGAGAACAGCCTAGGGCCGGAGTCCTCCTCACTCCTGTCTCCCACAGAAGTGTAAGCACCTTGATCAGGCCCCTCCTGAAGCTTCCCTGTCCCCAAGGTAAACAGTCATGTCCACCGCTGGTCACCCTCCTCTAGCCGCATCTTTGCCAGTCTCACTTCAAGAAAGGTGCGCCACACACAGTTCAGCATAGTCTTCTGGATGAACCTGACAAGAACAGAGAGAAGCAGGGCTGCCTCCTCCCTTGTTTTAGATGCTGGATCTCTATTAGTGCCTCCTAGGTGCACCTTCCCTTTAGGCTGTGTACAATTGCCATTGGTAGGAGCACTCCACTTTGACCCTGACTTGCCCGCTCCCCAGATCACCCAGGGCCCCCGCTCCGTCTGTGGTGTCCCTGTCGCCTCCAGACACGGGCTGCTTTCCAGCATGCCTGCTCCTCCTGCTGAGCTGGGCTGACCAAGAATCCCCCGTGCTGATTCCCAAGCTTGTTTGTGCCAGTTGAACCTGTCAAAATAATTATGTCATGTAATTAAATATTACCTAAAATGATGAAATGCGAATGCAAAAGGAGAGAGAGTTGTTTTCCATAGAAAAGTAGTTAACTGCTTGAAAAACACTCCCTTATAAGCGTTTTGCTTTAAAAATTGCCATGAAAGTGGGTGTTGGGGAGGCGACTACGAGAGTATAGGGCAGGGATGGACGAGCCTAGGGGGCTGTGTTCAGCTTCTGCGAGGGGGTCTCCGAGATCTTCATCCACATTAAAGCAACAGAAACCAAGAGCTGCAACCCGGCTTTCAGTGTGGGCCCTGCCAGCCGCAGCAGTGCCACAGGGAATCTGTTCAAAATGCACGTTTTCTGTTGAACCCAGCCCTCCCGAATCAGCAACTCTTAGGCAAGGCTCAGCAACCTGTGTCTAAACCAGGCCTCAGGTGTTCCGATGCCCACTCAAGCCTGAGAACGCTGCTGCAGTGTAGACCAGTCACCAGAGGGGTAATGTGTGCAAGAAAAGGTCCCAGGAGCCCCCGAAGAGCAAAGGAGCCCCCAGAGAGGCTCTGGCCTCACATCCGAAGATTGGCGAATGAACTTGCAGCTTTGTGCTTCCAGGAAGCGCAGATGCTGAAGGTCCAGGGAGAGCCATGTAGGGTCCCCCCCAGAGACCGCCCCACCTAAGCGGGCTTCACCTGAGGGATCACTCAGTCTCCACCCAGTCCTGCCGGTGCAGACGAGCGAATTCTGCTGAGGTGACATTCAGTGAACCCTTGGCACACCCCAGCCCCTGAACACCTCACTGGCATGTGCCACTTAATCCCCACAGGACCCTCTGAAGGAGTGCTCAGCAGTACCCCCATTTTTCAAATGGGGAGACTGAGGCACACAGTCATTAAGTGACACCCCGAAGTGACTTCTCACAGCCAGCACATGGCCTGGCGCTCTGGGGGCCGTGGCTCGGGGACCAGCCCCGGCCTCTTTTTGCTGTGACCGCCTGTGGGTTTTCTGGCAGCTCCACCATGCCTGCAACGGACCCGGCTTGTCTGTGCTGTGCTTCATGCGACACGACATCCTGGAATACTTCAGCGTCTATGGGACAGCCCTGAGCATGTGGGTCTCGTTGATGGGTGAGTGGCCACCCCCTGCAACCAAGCCTTGTGGAGGAGGACCGGCTCCCCAGTGTCCACATGCCCACCCTCAAACCAGCCCCGTCCCAGCCCTCCAGCCCCACTCACCCCCATCCCCAGGAACCTCTTCCCTTGTCTGGGTTTCAGGGTTGTGTTTAATCTATGAAAAAGAATATACACCTTTTAAATGCCTTGATGCCGATGCTCATATCCATTTAAAATGACTCATTTAGTAAAAGCTTGTTGTGACACATTTCAGCAGCAGAGGCAGACAAAGGAAAAATTATAAGTGTTCCCTCCTGTCGCTCCTTCCCTGGGAGGACCGCTGTTCACTGCTCAGGGAGTTGGCTTCCCAGACTTTCATACAGACATCCACACACACGGGTGATATCCAGCCTGGGAGACAGGACCGTTCATAAGCCCCCCGACCCACCATGTTTTTTTCCACTTACTGTTGTCTGTGGCAAGGTCCCCATGACCTGAAGGCTCCCTGCCATCCAACCAGGCCTGTGAGGGGCTTCGCTTCTTCTCGTGAATCTTCGTGTCTTTGTCCTGCGATCCTGTGGGATAGATTCGATCCCATTCACTTTGCATAGTGATTATGGATTTTCAGTCACAGGGTCTCACTCTGCCACTCGGGCCGGAGTGCAGTGGCATGAGCACAGCTCCCTGCAGCCTCGAACTCACAGCCTCAAGCCATCCTCCCACCTCAGCCTCACAAGTAGTTGGGATGACAGGCATGCACCACGACACGCACTGAATTTTTTGTGGAGATGGGGTTCCCGCTATGTTGCCCAGGCTGGTCTCGAACTCCTGGTCTCAGACGATCCTCCCGTCTCAGCCTCCCAAAGCACTGGGATTGTAGACCTGAACCACCACAACCAGCTGTGGTCTATTTATTAAAACAAGGTGCTGGGAGCACAATCCAAGCTGTTGTGTCCATGGGGGAAGCAGCAGGCTGCCTGTCCTCTCAAATTGGCTGGAATTCAGACCCCCTCAATGACCAGGTTGGGCCTCAGGGTCTCGCTGGCTGAGGGAATGCCGAGAGAGGGCACCTATAATTTGCCTCCTGGGGGCTGGGGGGTGGGGGGCAGCCAGGAGGAGCGAGAGGGACCACTCACCTCCCCCTGTGTCTCCCTGGCCCCTCCAGCACTGGCTGACTTCGATGAGCCCAAGAGGTCAACATTTGTGATGTTCGGCGTCCTGACCATTGCTGTGAGGATCTACCACGACCGCTGGGGCTACGGGGTGTACTCAGGCCCCATTGGCACAGCCATCCTCATCATTGCGGCAAAGTGGGTGCGTACTGTGTGAGCCTCGATGAACGGGGACCCAGGAGGCCCGTCACCTCTCCCCTGTCTGACTCCTCCTGCCTTGGATCTTCATTTACCTCCTGCCTCATAGGCAAATGGGTAGATGCAGGAATTCAGTGAAAACACATAGAAAATGGCCATCAGGTGCTCCGGCTGTGCAGTGTGTGACTCTTGTCTGTACTCATCAGCTCCAGACTGAGCCCAAGTTATCCAGCCTCTCACCTCCATGCCCGTACCTGTAAAGCAGGTGTTGTCATTACAGCCCCCTGCCTATCTCATGGGGTGGTTCAGGCACCTGAAGTCCTGGCAGGCAGCCTGGCTTCCAATGTGCTCCACACACAGGAGCTGTTTATTATCACTCTCATCATCACTCTTACTACCAGCTGCTTTAGAGATATAACATTAACTTGGAAAATGGCCTGGGGTAATCTGGGAAGACTTCCTGGAGGGAGTGAGCCTTGACTGGGCTCTAGCCAGGAGGGAGAGTGTGGTATGAGAGGGAGGAAGCCTGGGCCAGAGCTTCTAGCACAGACAGCCTCTTGCAGAGCAGCGAGGCTCTGGCACCCATGAGGCCCTCACACAGTCCTCAGTGCTCCCTGCTCCCTCCGTCCTATCAAAGCCCTCCTGGCTCAGGACCAAACCCCACTCAAACTCGCCCAAGCTAAAGAGAGATCCTAGGGCAGAATAGACCCGGGTTATCTCCTGGGACCCCAGAACAGGAGGGACCTCACCTTTGCAGGGGTCTCGCAGACCTGGGGGGCCAGCAGGCTTCAGCCTGAGCCTGCCCTCCAGGCCTGCCACAGCCCAGGTACCACCTGAACATCCGTCTGCTGCATTTCACCTCTTTGGATGCCACCTGAAGTCTCAGGGTCCCAGCTTCAAGTGCCATGAAAGGACCTGGCCTGGTCCAGCCCAGCCACACTGCCAGCCCCAGCCAGGACCACAGGGCACCCAGCAAGCCAGAGGGCAGCTGTCAGTGCAGGAGGGCCCACGGCTGTGAGGAGAGCAACCGAGTTCTGGCAGGCAGCTTGCAAAAAGCCTGTCCCAATCCTCCCCGCAGCCAAGGAGCACAGAACTGATTTGCCATTTGGCCTATGACGAAACAAAGGCATAGAGGTCTCAGCAACTTAACAGGACATCATGGCAGGGCAGTCGCTGGGTCAGGACCTGACTTTTTTTTTTTTTTTTTTTTTGAGACGGAGTTTCTCTCTTGTCACCCAAGCTGGAGTGCAATGGCGCCAACTCTGCCTCCCAGATTCAAGCGATTCTCCTGTCTCAGCCTCCTGAGTAGCTGGGATTACAGGCACCCGCCATCATGCCCAGCTAAGTTTTATATTTTTAGTAGAGATGGGGTTTCACCATGTTGGCCCGGCTGGTCCTGAACTCCTGACCTCAGGTGATCTGCCTGCCTTGGCCTCCCAAAGTGCTGGAATTACAGGCGTGAGCCACCATGCCTGGCTGGACTTGACTTTTTGAGCAGGAGACAGAGGACCTACTTTCTGTCTCCAACTTGAGGAAGCAGAGCTAACCCTGGGCTGACCCAGAAGGCCCCTGGGAGTTGCCTGGCAGGGAGAGAGGGAGCTCTGGGCATCAGTGGCCTGGACCAAGGTGGGTGGCGGGAAGGAGCATGCTGAGGCCCTGGGCCCTGGCCACCCACCTCTCGCCTCCTTCTGCCCCCGAAGGTTGCTCCTCCCGCTGGTCTTGGCCAGGTCTGAACTGGGCTGAATTGTGATTGGCCAGAAGAGAATTCACTGGTGGGTTTCCCACCAAGAGCCACGAGACCGCCCAGGCCCTCAGACTGCAGATCCGGCCACAGGAGCCCAAGATGGGCCGCCCGCCTCCCCGCATCTGGGACTCAAATTGTTGTTTTCTAGACCATTTATTGTGGAGTTTATTTTAGATTTTCAAGGGCAATTGTTTCCTGGAATGAGGGTGGATTTTTCTCCCTGAGCCTCGTCCCCTCTTGGGAGGGGTTGAGCAATGACAGTCCTGGAGGAAGAAGGAGGGAGGGTTGGGTGATGGTGCCCTTTCAATAGTGCCAGGCCCGCTGCGTGACCTGGGGCAGGCACCTCCCTTCTCCCTGGTGTTACCACTGCAGGACTGGCCCGAGGTGGGCTGGCAGCCCTGGTCACTGCAGCCAGGGTCACACGGTCCAGCTGTCTTCACGCTACTGCGCGACTGCAGGTGCCCAATTCCTTGTTGGCAATGGAATTCCAGAAAACGGAAAGCCGGGCATCAATTCATCATTCACTAGGTGGCAAAACCTGACCTGACCCAGCATAAGGCTTTTCGTGCTCTTTGCGTAGGCCACTCAGCAATGGGTGCAGTTAGGGGTGCTGCCCCCACCCCCAGGGGCTTATGCCACATGCTGTGTGTCTGACGGTTTATCCTACTGAAATCTAAAGCCTCCTGAGTGTACCCCATGGGCCTGGCCCACTCTGAGGCTGCCAACACCCAACCCTCCCTCCTTCCTCCCCCACAAGGCTGTCGTTCCCCAGCCCCTCCCAAGAGGGGACCAGGCTCAGGGAGGAAAAATCCACCCTCATTCCAGGAAAAAACTGCCCTTGAAAGTCCCAAATAGACTCCATGTAAAGTGGTCTAGAAAACACGAGGCGGGTCCCAGGGATGTGGCCCCACACTTCCCGCATCTTCCTCGGAATGCAAACCCCTCTCTAAGTGGAAATGGCCACGTGAGCCTTCCTAAGCACTGGGACCTGAGAAGCAGCACTGGCCAAGTTTGTCTAATGAGGACTGAGATAGGTCCTTTAACTAGGAAAGCAAACGATGCTTGTCCGTGGCTCAGGGACCACCACAAGTGCCACTCCCATGGGCCACACTGGGCTGGCAGGTCCAGTACCTTCCTTGGTAAGCAATCATAGAGTCTAGTCCCCCTGGGGCTCCCCTCTGGCGGAGAGGAGACATGCAAGGGTGGCATTGTCACATCCCAAAGAGGCGGGAAGGCAGCAGGGTCCTCACAGGGCACATGGCCCAGAGGCTCCCTTCCCAGCCATCCCGTGTGGGGTCTCTGCTGGGTCCCACCGTGAAGGGCCCTGTCCAGCAGAAGCCATCTGAGGCTGGGTGCGGCGGGAGGCTCCTGAGCCTCCTCTCCTGCCGGGAGAGGGCTGGGGTGAGCCTGTGCAGGGCCGGCTCTCGGGCTGGTTTGGGAAGGGGCGTTCCCGAGTGCTGTGACCTGAAAGCTTTGCTGTGGCCTCCTGTCCCTGCAGCTGCAGAAGATGAAGGAGAAGAAGGGCCTGTACCCAGACAAGAGCGTCTACACCCAGCAGATAGGCCCCGGCCTCTGCTTCGGGGCGCTGGCCCTGATGCTACGCTTCTTCTTCGAGGTACCAAGCCCAGCGGGGAGGTGTCCTGTGCCCCAGAGCCCACTTGGCGTGGCTCTGCTCAGCTGGGAAACCAGGGCTGTGCCCACGCTGGGGGGACTCTGACAGCTCCAGGCCAAAGTCAGGCATTAGTCCCTGCTCACTAACCCTTCCCAGGGCTATGTTGGGGGCACTGCCGTCCCCGGCACCACCAGCACCATGGCCTGTGTGGACCTGGAGGCCACAGAGAGACCAAAGCCGGCCGCCTACAGAAAGCTGGCATCTCAGATGGCAGCACAGCCTGAGAGAGGTCTGGGGCAGGTGCCCAATGCCTGGGGCAGGTGCCTGACACCTGGAGGAGGGGGGGAGGGAGGGGAGGAGACAGGGAAGGAAGGAGGGAGAAAGTGGAGAAGGGAGGGAGGAGCAGGGGAAGAGGGATAAGGAGAGAAAAGAGGGGAGATGGAGGAAGGGAGGGAGGGTAGGAAGGAGAGAAGGATGGAGGAAGAGAAGGACAGCAGAGAGAAGGGATGGGGAGGAAGGAAGGAGTGCAGCCTGGAGAATGGCACAGGCCCTCACTGCTCTGGGGTTAGCTGGAGAGAAAGGCCACCGCGAGCGCGACCGTGGGGGAGGCTTCCTGCAGGTGTCCCAGTGCCCAGGAAGAGGCGCGGGCCTCAAGGGGCTCGGCTGGGTCTTGCAGAGGGAGGAGCCTCGGGGAGGGGCTGAGGCCCCAGACTGACCGCCTGCCCCCCGCAGGACTGGGACTACACCTATGTCCACAGCTTCTACCACTGTGCCCTGGCCATGTCCTTTGTTCTGCTGCTGCCCAAGGTCAACAAGAAGGCTGGAGCCCCGGGGGCCCCGGCCAAGCTGGACTGCTCCACCCTGTGCTGTGCTTGTGTCTGATGCTGCGCCCAGCCCGGCTCTGAGCCCCTGCCCTCCCCAGCTCATGCTTGGCCAGAGTCCCAGACAGTTTCTCCTCCTGCAGCTCCTGCTGTCCTTCCCTGCCCCGGAGCATCCAGGAGAAACATCTCTTGCATACCCTGAGAGGCCCCTGGGGGTCTGTGAAGGGCCCATCACGCTGCACTAAATGCTTCTTAAGAACCCACTTATTTCGTTGTGACGGGGTGCACAGCAGCAGAACCAAGCTGGAAAGATAAGAATGTTCTCCTCCCAGGCCTTGTCACGACCCATTGGCGTGTCTGGTGGAGCCCTAGGTCTGGCGTCTGCCCACCCTACTGCTGGCCAGCGGCCCAGGAGTCCCAGCTGGGTGCCAGCCATGACGGGGGGGCTCTCATGTCTTCAGTTTTCTCCTGGAAACTGCTATCACCATCTCTGTCCTGTGTCTTCAGGCTCCGAGCGACCCCATTTAGGAAGCTGGGACCAGCGGGGCCAGCTGGATCCCTGGCCCAGGCCACTCTGGCCCCACCCCTTCCGCTGGGTCCCTGAATCAAGCCGTTTTCATAATTACAACCAATAAGAAGTGCCTCAATGTATCAACCTCACTGCATCGCAGACACTTTATATACGTCCTAACCCTTAAAACAAGACTCAGCCAAGCGTCATCCCACCCCCACCAAAAGCTTGTTCAGGGCCCGGAGAGGGGGCTGCCTCTCTACAGTGGGCAGTGTGGGAGGTGTGAGCACCGCTTCTGGTCCTCAGCACCCAGATGCTGGCTTTTGGCCCTGCACGCCGTCCCCAGCGTGGAAAGGTGATGGATTTGGGTGCAGTGCCCGTGAGCAGAGGCCGCAGGGCCCAGATACTGGGCTCCCTCGGCTGGGCCTCCCTGCTGTGCGGTGGGCGGTCCTGTCTGTGAAGGACTGCGGGGGTGGCGGCAGCAGGTCCCAGACATCACCTCACAACCTGCGTCCCCCGGCACCCAGCGATTCCAGGCCCATCTGTCAGGCAGGAAGTTACCTACACCTGTCTGGGGCCTGTTTGTGTTTCCAGACGGTGCCACCGGCTTGGGAGTGGTTGCCCAGGTCCACTGCCCATGGAAAGAGGGCGGTGATTTGTCCTACAGTCACCCCCTGCTCGCCTCCAGGGCTGGGAGAGAGCTGGCTCAACTCCTGGGCTGGGGACAGGGCGGCCCTCTAGGCTCCTCCCCCATACGGTTGCTCTGACTCCCTGGCCTGGTGGCCCCATCTGCTGCCCTCCCTGACAGCCTGGCATCCCCCAAGTCTCAGGGGCCCCTGGCCTGCCCCTTCCTCACACAGCGACCCTCCTGGCCTCGAAGGGCAGGCATAGAGGACAGCCAAGCTCAGCCCTTTCTTGGCCCTGGAGTCTTTGAATACAGAGCAGCCCACGGCTGGTGCTCTCTCCCCAGCTCTCAGGGTATGAGCAAGCTGAGGCTCCAGCATCCAGGGCTCCAAGCCCATCCACCCAACAGGGGGGCAGGGACATGTCCTATGTGTCCCCATTATAGGGCCAAAGACACCCAGCTTCTGTGCCCTGACCTGGGGTTGGGGGACAGGCATGGCGCTGCCTCTGTGGGCTTCCAGTCCATCTGAGGAGGTGCACACATGCGTTTACACACACCACACATACACACACTCACGTGCACACATGTACACACTCCATACACCACACATATGCACGTGCACACATGTACACACTCCATACACCAGACATACACATGCACACATGTACACACTCCATACACCACACACACCACAGATACACACACATGCACACATGTACACACTCCATGCACCACAGACCACACATACATGCACATGCACACATATACACGCCATAAACCAGACATACACACCACACACACACGTGCACACATGTACACACTCCATACACCACACACACCACACATACACACCACACATACACGCACATGCACACAGGTACATGCTCCATAAACCACATGTACACGCATGCACGTGCACACATGTACACACTCCATACACCACACACACGTGCACACATACACACACTCCATACACTACACACAACACACATACACGCATGTGCACACATGTACACACTCCATACACCACACACACCACACATGCATGCACGTGCACACATGTACACACTCCATACACCACACAAATGCACACACATGTGCACACATACACACACTCCATACACTACACACACCACACATGCACATGCACACATGTACACACTCCATACACCACACACATACACGCACATGCACACACGTACACACTCCATACACCACACACATACACACATGCACGTGAACACATGTACACCATACACCACACATACCACACATACACACACGTGCACATATGTACACACTCCATACACCACAAACATACACACACGCACATGCACACGTACACACTCCATACACCACACATACACACACGTGCACACATGTACACACTCCACACACCACACACATACACACACGCACCTGCACACATGTACACACTCCACACACCACACACATACACACACGCACCTGCACACATGTACACACTCCACACACCACACACATACACACACGCACCTGCACATATGTACACACTCCATACACCACACACACCACAATACACATGCACGTGCACACACGTACACACTCCATACACCCACACATACATGCACCTGCACACATGTACACACTCCACACACCACACACATACACACACACACCTGCACACATGTACACACTCCACACACCACACACATACACACACGCACCTGCACACATGTACACACTCCACACACCACACACATACACACACGCACCTGCACACATGTACACACGCCACACACCACACACATACACACACGCACCTGCACACGTACACACGCCACACACCACACACATACACACACGCACCTGCACACATGTACACACTCCACACACCACACACATACACACACGCACCTGTACACATGTACACACTCCACACACCACACACATACACGCACGCACCTGCACACATGTACACACTCCACACACCACACACATACACACACCTGCACACATGTACACACTCCATACACCACACACACGCACCTGCACACATGTACACACTCCATACACCACACACACCACACATACACACGTGCACACACGTACACACTTCATACACCACACACATACACACACGTGCACACATGTACACACTCCATACACCACACACACCACACATACACATGCACGTGCACACATGTACACACTCCATACACCACACACACCACACATACGTGCACACACGTACACACTTCATACACCACACACATACACACACGTGCACACATGTACACACTCCATACACCACACACACCACACATACACATGCACATGCACACACGTACACACTCCATACACCACACACACCACACATACACATGCACGTACACACTCCATACACCCACACATGCTGCACACACTGAGAAAAGAGAGGGCGTCCTTGAGCCAGCGTCTTCCCCTCTGGCCCGGTGTGGAGACCACATGAGCCTCACACCAAGCATTGTCGGGGACAGGCTCTGGGGGCCCCGCAGCTGGAGAGCCCTGGACATCCCTGCAGAAGCAGGCACCTGCACGGTGGCCACCCCACCTCCCTCCCCGCCACAGCTAGCAGCCAGCACCCCCCCTTCCCGCCCAGCAGCAGCAGCACATGGAAAGTTGGAGGCGTCAGGCCACTCCGAGCAGGGCGGCGGCGAGGGCCTTGCCAAGCGCGAAGGGTCACACTGGCAGGCTCCTCGCTGCAGCGATTTACGAAGGCCGTCCGGAGCCTGGCCAAGTCTGTAAGTCACGGACAATTAGGAGGCGCGCTCCAGCCCTCAGTCCCTGCCCACCGCTGCAGGCTCCCGGGCTCCAGGCCCAGCCTCGCTCCTCCCGACGGGGGCAGCCCCCTCCTCTACACAGGCAACCCCTCGGGGACCCCAGGCCACAGTCCTGAGCCCAATTTGCTAATAAGGATACCGAGGGCCAGGGATGTCACACAGCTCGGGATGGTGGCTGCTGGGTGGGAGACGGTGCCAGGATCTTGCCAGTCCCCCCAGCTGTGTCTCCCTCCCATGGCCTCAGGCACCATGGCCTACTTTGACATCTTGGGGGCTTTGACCAGGGAGCCAGGTAGGGAGTACCCAGGAGGGGGCCACCCTGCTCCCTTGACACCAAGAATGGTCACCCCAATACTGCAAGATAACAAGAAAGAAACGTCATGGCCTGCAGATGCAAACACCTCTGAATCCCTGTGTCTGCCAGCCCCAAGGGTGTCGTGTCCCTGGAATCTGAGAAAGGGCCTCCAAGGCCGCCCCAGCCAGAACTCCTCCCCGGCCCTGATCGGGAGACCCGGGGACTGTGAGTCCAGTGCTTGGAGCAGTAGTTCTAGATGTCACTAGGAGCCCCCAGATAGCACTGGCCAAGAGAACTTGCTTTAGTGGTGGGGACGCTCGGGGCTGCCCAGCACGCCTGGTGCCTGGGCATTTGCAAAGTGGCTGGTACAACCAAGAACCCGGATCTTTAAATGTTAGCTCATTTTAAATAATTTAAATTTAAATAGTCACATGGATCCGGCCAGGCGCGGTGGCTCACACCTGTAATCCCAGCACTTTGGGAGGCCAAGGTGGGCGGATCACGAGGTCAGGAGATCAAGACCATCCATCCTGGCTTACACGGTGAAACCCCATCTCTACTAAAAATATTAAAAAAAACAAAAAACAAACAAACAAAAAAAAAGTCACATGGGTGGCATTGCAGATGAAATACAGGACGCCCAGTTGCGTTTCAATTTCAGATCTATAGCACTGGAGAGACACTTGCATGAGACACACCTACACCAAAAAATGATTCATCGTGTATCTGAAATCGACTTTAACTCAGAGTTTTCTGTTTGATCGGGCAGCCCTGTCCATGTGGCTGGTGGTTACTGCACAGGATGGTGCATCTGCTGGAAACAAAAGGGATGGGACAGCTCTGAGGACTCTTGGTGACTGAATGGCCATGTGCTTCCCCAGCTGGATCATTTCCCACTCTGGGGGGATGGGTGGGCACACACCCAGCAACAGCCTCCCTGAACCTAGCAGCAGACACAGTCTGGTCCTCACCCATCACAGTGCCAGGGTCAGCCACACCCCAGCCCCATGCCCCGGCCCCGGCCTGCCCACGCTTGTGCCCCACGCTGGGGCACACACCACACCCCCTCCTGGCACACATAGCAGGAGCCCAGCTCATGGGAGAGTGCGGCACACCTAGGCAGCACCAACGCGGAGACCGATTCTAAACACTTAACAGCAACATAAACAGAACAGGCACCTTCACCTCCCCGCAGCTGGTGTGAGGCTGGCACGGCACGGGGCAGTGCTTGGGCCCCCCGCCAGGCCGTCCTCTGTTTGCACAAGCGGAGGCGGTTTTTGTCTGAGGGCAGTCTGCGTGCTGTGGCCTTTGTCGTGTCTGCTACTGAAATTTCCTGTCTCTGTTATTCTCTTCTCCAGTAAGACGATCTGAAACCCAAAACTTTTATTGCCCCTTTTAAAAAGGCTTTACAGCTCCCCATCTACTTCATAGACTGTCCTGCTCTGGGATTGTAGTTAGGGCAAGCACACACTGGACTCCGGGAAAGGAATTCACCCTGGTCTCAGCCGCAGGGGCTTGGCTGGGAGGACATGGAGGAGGAGGAGGAGGGGGGCAAGGGATGTTTCTGCGGAGTCGGCAGGAAGCCCCGGGGTGTAAATCTCCTTTGCCGGTGAGCTGGTTACCAAAGCTAGCAGCCTAAGGTGGTTAGAGGCAGCAGAGAGTGCGTACAGCCCTGGGGCCCCCTGCCAGGCCACCTCTCCGTGTCTAGATGACCTTGAGGCCATTTCTGCCCAGCTCAGCATCCGGATTCCCCACCTGTGAATGGGAACAGCAGGCTCGCCCTGCCGACCATACAGGTCCCTTTGAGTAAATTAAGTCAGTGGCTGGCTGGCTGGAAAGGTGGCAAAGGAGTTTAAAAGGCAGAAGAGGCAGGAGGCAGATGGGGCAGGTCAGGACCCCAGCTCTCCCTCTATGAGCTCAGGCAAGTTCCCTGCATTCTCTTGGCCTTGGTTTCCCCTTTTGTAATAGTGCCTGCCTGGTATGGATGCTGTTAAGATTAAATGACACATTTATTATAAAGCATCCAGCACAGTATTTTTTTTAAAACTTTTTTATGGCGATCATTATTATTTTCATTATTATTGGTCAAGGGCAAAAAAATGAATCTATCTATCTATCTATCTATATATATATATTTTTTTTTTTAAGACTGAGTCTCACTCTGTCGCCCAGGCTGGAGTGCAGTGGCTCAATCTTGGCTCACCACAACCTCTGCCTCCCGGGTTCAAGCGATTCTCCTGCCTCAGCCTCCCAAGTAGCTGGGACTACAGGCGTGTGCCACCATGCATGGCTAATTTTTGTATTTTTAGTAAAGACCGGGTTTCACTATGTTGGCTGGTCTCCAACTCCTGACCTTATGATCCACCAGCCTCAGCCTCCCAAAGTGCTGGGATTACAGGTGTGAGCCACCGTGCCCAGTCAAATCTCTAGACTATAACAGGGGTATCTATCCTCACCATCAGGGAGTATTCACTGCAGTTAAGGCACCAAATACCCACATTTGCCAAGGAAACAAATTGCTTCATACCAAATGCCCAGGAATTAATTATGGATTAAGAAAGTAAGGAAGGAAGGCTGCCTGGAAGAGGAAGGTTGGAGACTGAAACTAGAAAAGCAAAGTGGACTGAACCGTGTGAGCCTGCAGATGCCCAACTCTCAGGCCATGTCTATGATGGCTTCTTCATTCCATGGTTCTGAGTCTAGCCATGGCCCTGTGCCCCGAACCTCCCCAGATCTGCTGTACCCTTCCCATCGGGGCACCAAGACAGCCGCCGCTGCCCACGTGGAGAGAACGGTGCCAGCAGGAAACCATGTGTCCATTGCTGGCTTCTGTCCCAGGACAGGGAGACAAACTGAGTCTGGGGTGTGTCTGTCCTGTGTTCATGGTCACCTGTGGCCAAAGGCGGAGGAAAAAGGTGACTTTGCTGGGCTTTTCTACTGCCCTCCCTCAAGGGGGAGGATTTGTGGCCAACTGAGCCCATGAGCAGGACTTGGGAGGCAGACGCAGGCTGGCCTCGTGGTGTGGCCTTGCGTGTGAAAGTACTGACAGGTGACCGTTCCCCTCCAACCACCTCAGGTGAATCGTGCCCTGTGTCACATCACCAGCTCTGTCCTGGGCTTTCTGTGGCGCCCCAACACCTGAACTGAAACAGCAGGAAACAGGGGGCTCGGTCCCAGGGCCCAGTTTAAACGTCACCCCTTCCTGAGTGTCTCCATGTGCTGCACAGCTTTCCCAACCCCAAGGAATCACACGAGTCCAGCAGACCCAGGCTCTGCCTTCCGATGGTGCACAGACTGATGGGGGAGGCAGACCCAGAACTGAGCCATTGCAGGGGGTCAGGGGAGTGAGGCGCTGGGTCAGAAAGGCTGCCCAGTGCGGGTGCTGCTGGGAGACCCGAAAAAGAAGGGGCCAATGGACCAGGGAGAGGGAGAAAGATCTAATGGGGTTTGTCTGGGAACTGCAAAGCTGGGCATCAGTGGGCAGGTCCTGAGGATGTGAGGGTTTTAGATGGGGGAGCCTGACAGTGGGGTCTGGCTTCCATGAAGAGGTGGGCAGTGGCAGAAAGAGACCAGGAAGGCTGCTGCCCATCAGGAGGGAGCCAAGCCCACCAGGCAGGAGTGTGGGGAGGAGGGAGGTGCTGGGAGAGCGAAGGTGGCATCAGCAGGGCTCGCTGGGGGTCCACCAGTGCTCCAGCTGCTTTTCCAGTGGTACAAAATCCAGTCACCAGTCACTGGTGGTGCCTGGGACATGTGTCCCTCCTGCAGTTCTCAGCCATGGCCCCCAGTCTGCAGGGAGCTGCCCTGGTCTGGAAGGGGTATTGAGGCAAACTGGTGCTAGCACTCATAGCTCAAAGCTTTTGGACAGCCGGCTTGTTTCTTTTTTTTTTTTTTTTTTTTTTTGAAACGGAGTCTTGCTCTGTGGCCCGGGCTGGAGTGCAGTGGCCGGATCTCACCTCACTGCAAGCTCCGCCTCCCGGGTTCACGCCAGTCTCCTGCCTCAGCCTCCCGAGTAGCTGGGACTACAGGCGCCCGCCACCTCGCCCGGCTAGTTTTTTGTATTTTTTAGTAGAGACGGGGTTTCACCGTGTTAGCCAGGATGGTCTCGATCTCCTGACCTTGTGATCTGCCCGTCTCGGCCTCCCAAAGTGCTGGGATTACAGGCTTGAGCCACCGCGCCCGGCCTCCGGCTTGTTTCTTAAAGCCACACAGAGTCAAGGTCACCCCCAGTTGCCTAGTCATTCATTCCCCTGCAGCCTTTGCACGATGGGGGTGGCGGGAGAGCCGTCGCTCAGGGCCCAACCTACATTGCACAGGCCAAGACCATGCCCAGCAGGCCAGGGACGGATGTGCTCCCATGAAGCCTGGAAGCTCAGCCCAGGCTGGGAGTGTCTCGATCAGCATCGCGTTCCCGCGCTCCGCCTGGCGGGCCGTAGGCAGGCACTTAACAAATATTTGTCAAATGAATGGATGAGTGGATTTTTCCATATCTGTCTTGGCAAGGGCAGGTTTATGCCTCCCTGACAAGTCCACATGCAAAAACAGTTAGTCAGTGACCACAGAAGGCAGCCTTGACCCCGCTGACCTGCACACTGGCCGCAGGCGGGAGCAGGCCATGAACCGGAAAGGAACTGGCTCTGGAGTACCCACCCTGGGGCTGTGTGACCTTGGGCAAGGCCCTTCACCCCCCAAAACTTCTAGCAGTGACACCTGCTTATCCTGCCGGGGCCATCCAAGGGAACACCACCAGTGAAAGGACCAGCCCCACCCACCCCGCCACTGAGAACCTGGCCTGGGTTCAGTCCCGCCCCGGGCCGGGAAGGCAGCAGAGGTGCACAGGCCCCTCAGTCTCATCAGCAAACTGTACCACGTTGTGAAGATGCCATCCTGTCTAGGGTGATAGGGACATGGCCCCCACACCCCTCACCCGCACACACTGTGGAGAAGCAAAAGAGACAAAAGCTGCCTCCTGCTCACAGGGGAACCCCGTTAGCCCAGGGGGCTCAGTTTCACCCCAGGAGGAGCCCCGAGGAGCCAGCAGACGGCCGTGACCACCCCAAGCTCAGGGCCAGTGGCCGGGCCTGGCCAGGGCTTCTGCCCGATCGCTCCCTTCCCTTCCGAGAAGCTGGGCCCCTTGGGCCTTCGTTGGGTTTTGTTTTTCTAACAGCTCGGCTAACAGGAGCCTGCTGGCCTAGAGCCCCGGCTGGAGCCAGGCTATCGAGTAGCTGCGGCCACATCTGGAAGACGTTTGGGCAGAGTTCGCTGCCCCCACCCCCACCCCACCACAGCAGACTGATAAGCGTCTGCTGCTGGCTTGGAAGCCGCAGCCTCAGACCCCCGGCCCTGGCTGCCTGAGCCTTCCAGAGGTGGGAGAGGAGGGGTAGAGGAAACTGGGGCGTTCTCTGGCCCCTGGCCTGCCAGCCCATTCCAGAAACCACAATGGCAGAACCAAAGGATGTCAGCACAGAAGGCAGCCTCAGAGGCCCCAGAGCTCCACTTGTCCCTCCTGCAGACACCTGCTCTTCTATGCTGGGTCCCGTGGTGCCTTCGTCCTGCCAACTGTCATGATCATTCCCATCACGGTCTTTGGGCCTGGACCAGGCTCTCGTACCTGGCACCACTTCCTCATCACCATGCATCTTAGTCATCTTGGCTTCCCCATTTCACCGGCTGGAAAACCAAGGATCCACCGAGTGTCCGCACAGGTGAGAACCCGCGCTGACAGAGCCAGGACACAGCCCCAGGTTTGGGGTCTCCGAGTCCTATGTGCTGTCCACTGCACTCACAGCCTCCTTTGTCCTGCCCTGTTCTGCCACTGGATGGCCCAGTGGAGGTCTTCACTGTGGACCATCCAAGCCCCTAGGCACTGCCTCCTGAGCTGTGAGCACTCAGGGATCTTGGCTGTTGGGCTCATCACAGTGCATTGGGACAGAATTCTGGGCAGCCAAGTGCCTGACTGATCCCACAGATAGCACCCAGCAAGTTAACAAGTACATGAACCAGAAAACAAGTCACGAAGGAGGGAGAGGAGGTTGAGTCACCCGTCACTGGCTCTTGCAGTGCCTGCCAGACACTGTTAGAAGTGCTTTATGTGCTTGAGCCCAGGAGTTCGAGACCAGCCTGGGTAATCTAAGGAGACCCTGTCTCTACAAAAATAATAATAATGATAATAATGATTTTAAAATATGGGCTACGTGCAGTGGCTCACGCCTGTAATCCCAGCACACTGGGAGGCTGAGGCAGGTGGACCACCTGAGATCAGTAGTTTGAGACCAGCCTGGCCAACATGGTGAAACCCCGTCTCTACTAAAAATACAAAAATTAGCGGAGTGTGGTGGCACACACCTGTAGTCCCAGCTACCGAGGAGGCTGAAGCAGGAGAATCGCTTGTACCTGGAAGGTGGAGGTTGCAGTGAGCCGAGATCATGCCATTGCACTCCAACCTGGGCAACAAGAGCAAAACTCCGTCTCAAAAGTAAATTAATTAATTAATTAATTTAAAAAATTAAGAAGTGTTTTATGGATAGCGGCTGTTTGGTCTCTCAACTGCCCTGTGAGACAGGTACCACGACTGCCCTCCTAATATTCATTATGATGTCTTCTTCCTTAATTTGCAGATAAGGGGGATTTCAAACTATTTTATCGCCATCATCATTATTGTTCTAACCAGTACTGAGGTCGGTCAGAAAGCACAGTCTCCGAGACGGCAAGCCTTCACAGCGGCTGTCTCTCTCTATGGCCCAGCATGTGGTCAGCTTCCATAACAGCCCCATGTAGTCCTGCCCTTGGTCTTCTGTGTGAGTCCGTCAAGTCAAGCTTCTTGATGGTGCTGCTTACATCTGTCGTTACCAAGTATTTGCCTACTTGCTGTCAACTCCTGAGAGAGAGGTGTAAAATCTCCCACTCAGGCTGAGGGCAATGGTTTATACCTGTAATCACAGCACTTTGGGAAGCTGAGGTAGGAGGATTGCTTAAGCTCATGAGTTCAAGACCAATCTGGGCAACATAGTGAGATCGCATCTCTACAAAATAGATTTTAAAAATTAGCCGGGTGTGATGGCACACACCTGTAGAGTCAGCTACTCAGGAGACTGAAGCAGGAGGACTGCTTGAGCCCAGGAGGTCGAGGGTGCGGTGAGCCACGATCTCGCCACTGCACTGCAGCCTGGGTGACAGAGCAAGACCCGGTCGAAGAAGAAGAAGAAGGAAAAGGTAATAGAAAAAAAAAGAAAAGAAAGGAAAGGAAAAGAGAAATACCCCACTCTGCAAAGGACAGCCTTTAACACAAATAATGCTGGAACAAATGAATGTCCCGAGGCAACAAAGTGAACCTCAACCTTTTCTTCACACCCCACCCCAAAATTAACTACAAAAACTAAAAAACTTCTAGCAGAAAACATAAGAGAAAATCTTTGTGGCCTTGGATTAGGCAAAAATTTCTGAAATATGACACCAAAAGTGTGATCCATCAAAGAAAAAACAAACTAGACCATCAAAATTATAACATTTACCCTTCAAAAGACATCCTGAAGAAGCAGACTGGGAGGAAACATATGTAACCCTTTAAAGGGTTAGAATGTATACGCTAATTCCATTCTTTTAGTGCTAGTTCATCAAAGTCTGTAATAAATTCATATCTTTACTCTCCCCTTGAACATCACAGGACCATAGAACGTTTTAATTCCAATTATTTCCCTCTTAACTTTAAGACCATTATTACCTTGTATTTTTCTTTTCTTTTTTTTTTTTTTTTTTTTTTTTTTTTTTTTTTTTTGAGACAGAGTCTTGCTCTGTCGCCCGGGCTGGAGTGCAGTGGCCGGATCTCAGCTCACTGCAAGCTCCGCCTCCCGGGTTCACGCCATTCTCCTGCCTCAGCCTCCCGAGTAGCTGGGACTACAGGCGCCCGCCACCTCGCCCGGCTAGTTTTTTGTATTTTTTAGTAGAGACGGGGTTTCACCGTGTTAGCCAGGATGGTCTCGATCTCCTGACCTTGTGATCTGCCCGTCTCAGCCTCCCAAAGTGCTGGGATTACAGGCTTGAGCCACCGCGCCCGGCCGTATTTCCCAGTTCTTTATCTTTCAGGAGTGCAACTTTCCTAATTTTCTTTTGCCTTATCCTTCAGTTCATCAATTCCTTCTCTAGTTGTGTCTAAACTGTGGTTAAACTATCTTTTGAGGTTTTCATTTTGATTGTCATGTTTTTATTTCTAAGAGTAAGCTTGGTTCTTTTTCAGGTATGCTTGTTCTTCATTAATATATTCAATCCTCTTTTATTTCTCCCATAAAACACATTTATTTTCCAGTCCTGATATTTTTAGTATCTAAATATTTGGCTGATCTGATTCTACTGCTTGTTGTTTCTGTTGACTTTCCATCATGGTGTCTTGCTTTCTTGTATATTTAGTGATTTTTTTTTTTTTTTATTCTGAACTGCTCATTTGCTGTGGAACTTTATGGAAATTTTCTGAGGCCTGAGGTAAAGGCAGAGTCCTTTAGAAAGTAATTGTAGTTACTTCTGTCAAACAAATGAGGCACTGCCAATCTGAGACTCCTTTAAACTAAAATTCCGTATTTTGGATAATTGAGGAAGTGTGGATTCAGGCTACATACACACACATGAAGGTCAGGTTATAGTTATTAATTCTTAGAGAATACTTTTCCTCCTCCACTTGGCACCAAAGTGTGCTGCAGGCAGTGTTGATGTCGTATCCAATGGGGAAACAGATTTTCTAGTTTCCCATGACAGTGAGGTGGAGCCCATGCAGTCCCACACTGAAGGAAGGGTCTTCCACTAGACTCTCCTGCATGGCCAGGCTCTGTGCTTTGTCTTCTGACCTCTAGCCACAAAAGTAGTCAAAAAATGATGCTCAGGTTTGCCTATGATAATAAAAAATTTCAATTCTCCAACTTCAAAAAGAAAAGACAGGTTGTTGTCTGGCCGCAGCAACAAGCAAACACCAGCATTATGTCCATCTCAATCTAGTAGTGACCACTTTCTTTGATCAAGCAACCAGCAATAGCCCCTCTCCAATAACTAGTCTCCCTCTGTTAAAGATCAATCAATCCCTAAGCTCTCCCACTTCTGAAAGCTTCCTATGCCTGAACTCTACTCTTCCTGAAATGCTATGAAGGCCAGCAGTTTGCTTTGTTTGGGGAGTCTGACCCTTACAATTATAGCTCTCCCATGCTTAACAAGCCATAAGTTCAGCTTTTTGTTTCAGAGATGGAGCAGTGGCCACATCTTTCCATACCTCCCAGCAAAGCCAGCTTCAGTGTCCACCTTCCTCTCTGGGTCCCATCTTTTCTCCATCCTGGCCTGAATACTCCATACTTCCTAGTCAGCTCAAGATAATAATCAACAAGATAGGCATTTTTCATTCTATCCACAATTTCTAGCTGCTGTTAGTGAGAGGGTTTGTACAGGTTCTTAAGTGGCCATACTGATAAGAACAGAAATCTTTTGACTTTATTTTACAGATGAGGAAACTGAGGCATGGAAACATTACACAAATCACTTAAAATTATGGAACCAGTGTATCACAGATTCAAACTTTGGAAGCCAGGCTCTAAGGTCTGTGACCTGATGCTCTACCACACCCAACAAGTGAGTCAGTAATTAGTAAATTCATCCATCCATCCATCCACCATTTATTGAGCTCCTTCTACCAGCCAGCCACAGCTTGAGGCCTTGCACATTGTATTAGTCCATTTTCACACTGCTATAAAGATACTACCTAAGGCCAGGTACAGTGGCTCATACCTGTAATCCCAGCACTTTGGGAGGCTGAGGCGGGTGGATCACAAGGTCAAGAGATCAAGACCATCCTGGCCAACATGGTGAAACCCTATCTCCACAAAAAACACAAAACTTTGCTGGGTGTGGTGGTGCACTCCTGTAGTCCCAGCTACTCAGGAGATGGAGGCAGGAGAATCACTTGAACCCAGGAGGAGGAGGTTGCAGTAAGCCAAGATCGCACCACTGCACTTCACCCTGGGGACAGAGTGAGACTTTATCTAAAAATAAATAAATAAATAAATACTACCTGACACTGGGTAATTTATAAACAAAGAAGGTTTCATTGACTCACAGTTCCACAGGGCTGGGGAGGCCTCAGGAAACTGACAATCATGGTAGAAGGGGAAACATGCACCTTCTTCACAAGGCAGCAGGAGAGAGAGTGAGCACGAGCAAAGGAAAAACTGCCACTTTTAAAACCATCAGATCTCATCAGACTCACCCACTATCAAGAGAACAGTGTTGGGAAACCACCCCCACAATCCAATATTTTCCCTCCCTGGACACACAGGGATTACAATTCAAGATGAGATTTGGGTGGGGACACAGATCCAAACCGTATCACACAGACAGCCAAATGAGAAGGGCTGCATTCTTGCCTTCATACTGTGTACATTTCAGGGGGAGCCAGCACAAGAGGGCGTGGAGGATGCCTCGGAGCCCCTCGGAGTGTGCAGAGGCACCAGCCTTGGAGCCCCTCGGAGTGTGCAGAGGCACCGGGAGGAACCTGCAGTCAGGATCAGAGGCAGCAGCCAAGGGGACACACAGCTGCCATTCAGGCCGGGTCTCCAGGTCACGACCCCTCCACTAAGTCCCCAAGACAGATCCCATATGCCCCTGGGAGGCAGCCACAGGGATGAGCTCACAGAACCCACGCGAACCCGGAGGCACAAAGGTTTGCAACTTTCCCAAAGTCTGTGGCCTGGCCAACATTTGAACACAAACTCACAGGTTCTCCTCCTCCCTTTGAAGACAAATGCTCCAACAGGGACTCAGGGAGGAGCTTCTGGGCCAAACACCCCTGGAGTTAGGGAGGGCAAAGGTAACAGTGGCTTCTCTCTGCCAGTAACCCTGGAGGTGATGATGAGGAAGTCACAGTCTGTCTCATTAGAAGCCAGGCCCTTCCCTGACTTCACAAGCCTGAACGTAGGGCATCTCGTGGAGCTGGGCTGTAGACAAACCTTCTTAGCTATTGATATCCCCCGAGGCCTTTAAGAAGTCAACACATTTCCCCAAACTCTGCAAGCCAAGCAGGTCTTGGCCTCTGTCCTGTTACCCTAAGGGTCATGGGTCGCCAAAAAGGCTCCCACAAGGTGACGGATGGTCGGCAGAGATGCAGAGGAGGGGGCGGGTTTTCTACACTGTCATTTGGGGAACAGCTGGGCACAGCTGTGTCCTGAGGACACTGCCCCAGCCCCGCTGGGAACACAGGGTCAGATGCCATTCCCAGCATGGACCCCACACCAGAGGCCAGACCAGGGGACAGCATGTCCTGGGGCTCGGCTGGCCCCATCTCAGCCTGACAAAGCAGCCTCCCCTGACTCCAGGCCCAAGCCGGAGGAACATGTAAGCTTTTTCTCTTAGGTCTTCCCAAGCTGGGTGCTGTCTGTCCAGCAGGGACAGGGTACTGGTGTTCTCCCAGAGTGGCAGGGGTCCAGCTGGATGGGGCTTTGAAGCGTCTGGAACCTGCACTGTGGCTCTCATCAACCTGCTTTGGAGCCACTTGGGGGAATCTGGGGACCTAGTGAGGGGTGTCCCGGGACCCACACATGCCAGCGTGAGCCAAGGCTCCCCTCTGGTTAGAGAGAGCTATTCAGGGAGACTGTTCTCCTGCCCCGCGCACAGCAGGGCCCCATTTGCCTCAACCTGCAGCCCCAGCTCCAGAACCTCTTACAGCACCAGGCATCCCCTCCTGCCACCACTGTGCTGACCCTGGGCACCTTCCAGCAGGCTGGCCTCCCTGCCCTCCTCCCACCTTGTCTTTCATCAGGTCTCAACTCCAGCCCCAGCATGCACCTCTTCCTTCTGTGTGCACACACACACAAACACACATGCATGGATGCATACACATGAATCCACTCACACACCTGTATGCAAGCACAGACATGAGTGCACACACACAAATGCAAGCACACACATGAATGCACACACGTGTGCATGCACACGTGAATACAAGCACGCATATGAATGCACACACACACAAATGCATGCACACACATGCGAATGCATGCACACAAGAATGCACATATATATAATGTATGCACGCACACACAAATGCACACACTATGCAAGCACACACATGAATGTACACACACAACTGCATGCACTCCAGTATGCACGTGCACACATGAATGCACACACATACATAAATGCATGCACACACAAATGCACACGCGCACACACATATGCACTGTTCCCTGCACCTGGACACCTTTGTGTGTGCCTCTGCTCCCTGCCTGTCGAAACCTTACCCATCCTCCAAGACCTGGCTCAAAGTCCACCTCCTCTACAGCCCCTCACTAGCCCCTTCAAGTTGCCCTCTTCCGAGCCCTCCCTCCACTCAGCCCTCACCTTGGGGAGCATCCCACCTCCACAGGTGTGTCTCCCCCACCTGACAGAGCCCTAGGGAGCCAGGACCAGCCCCACTGACTCGGTCTCCCCTCCAGCACCTCAGCACTGCAATCAGGTGCTACCCCGCCAGTGTGTGGTGGGTTGAGAGCTTTCAGATGTTTCTTATTTTTATTTTTACTTTTTTTTTTACCCCACAAGCAACACATGGGTCAATGATGATTCTAAGTTTGTTCAAAGCAACCATCTACCTTTTTCAAAATTACTCCAGTCATTCGTATAAGTTGTAGAAACATTCAAACATGCAGATAAACAAAATGAAGACCATTAAAATCATCGGAAACTGTAGACATTTGTCTCTGTGGTCACTTATGTAGGGCTGGTGATCTAAGTTTGTTCCACGTATTGACTCATTTAATCTGCGCAATACCCCTGAGTGACAGGTGTGGGCATCATCCCATTTGGCAGCTGAGGGCACTGAAGTGCGTGGCTGTTTGGCAACGTGTCCAAGGTCAAGGTCATCTGGAAAGTGACAGAGCTGGACTTGAACCCTGGCAGCAGGCTCCAGTGCCCACAGTCTTGACCGCTGTGCCCTGTCCTGTGCATAATTAGGATCATACAGCACTGTCTTCTGTAAGTAACTCCCCACCTGCCATGTCTTAGCATGCAGTCTCTCATGAACACCCTCCAGGCAGGATCACCACATCATTTTTCAAGCCTGTCACATCCCAGACCTCCAGGTCAGCCCACGCTGAGACAGGGTGGACAGGAACTCCTGGGAGGGCTGCACCCTCAGTCCATCAGTCAGAGCCCTCGAGTCCCTCCCAGACACCTGGACACTGCTCCACCCCCAGCCCCCAGCTGGCTGGTGAGAGTCGTGGATTTCAGCTCCCGATGGAGGAAAGGCCAACTCGGCAGCAGCTCAGCTTCTCAGAGGCCAGGGGCCGGCTCCAGGTCATCGAGTCTGCATTTCAGGCCAACCGGCTTCAGGGGGAGAGTCGGGAGGCCCTGAACAGCGAGAGCGCCACCCTCAACTTATGCAGACACTGTGGAAACGTCTAATCCCATGAAGCCTCCTCCTGCCTCACCCTAAGGACCACCGTAAGTGCATGGACGTGTGCATGGACACGGGACAGACGGGAGAAAGCATTGGCTTCAACAGTGGACCCGGCTCTCAGAGCCTCAGACACCAGAGAGCCTCCCTAGCTCAGGCAAAGCTGCCGGGGGGGGGGGGGTGCGTGCCCCCGCCACGGAGAGGCTCCCCAGCCATCATCTGGAGAGCTACAAGTTTTGAAATATCAGCCACCCAGAGAGAGGTGTGGGGCTGGCTCCCCCAGATCTGGGGGGTCTTCCCATGAGCCCCTTGTTCCAAGTGCATCTGGGGGAGATTTCAAAGCCAGAGTGTCACTGACCCAAAGACCACCTGCCTGGCCATTTCAGGGCTAGACCCCAGGCGTGGCATGCCTGACTTAGACACATCATGTCCGGACTTTCAAAAAGAAGGAGGGAGGCAGTCTGGGGACGACTTCCATTCCTCAGGAAGACCAGAGGGGCCCGACGGGCACTCACCTTCTGTTCTGATAGGAAAGAGTCTTGTGGAAAGAGAAGACGCAACAGGACGGTTGAGCCCTGGGGGCTCCAAAGTGGTGGAGGCAACGGCATCCCTGATGGGCCACATGAAACACAAGCATCCATGGCTCTAGCCTCAGCCACAGATGCAACGCGGACCCCGACTCGCTGGGGTACTCGCTGGGGACGGTGCCCAGCAGTGGGGCTCTGGGGCTGTGCACATGCACACATGCATGTTTGCACACACACACATACACACAAGCTCACAAACACACAAGCCCACACACACACACACAAGCTCACACACACACAAGCTCACACACACACAAGCTCACACACACAAGATCACACACACAAAGCTCACGCGCACACACGACACAAGTTCACGCACACACACAAGCTCTCACACACACACACAAGCTCACGCACACACTCAAGGTCACACACACAAGCTCACACACACACACACAAACTCATGCACACACACAAGCTCACGCACACACACAAAGCTCACACACACACACGACACGTGACACATAAGCTCACCCAAAACACAAGCTCCCACACACACAAGCTCATCACACACACAAAGCTCACACCCAAAGCTCATACACACACACACAAAGCTCAGGCACACACACATGACACATGACACAGAAGCACACACGACAAACACATAAGCTCACACACACAAGCACACGCACACACACACAAGCTCACACAACACACAACACAAGCACACACACGACACATAAGCACATGCACACACGACACATACGCTCACACACATACACAGGCGCACACATAAGCTCACGCACACACACACAACACAAGCACACACATGACACATAAGCTAACACACACAAGCTCACGCACGCACACACATAAGCACATGCACACACATACATAACCTTGCACACAGGTAAGCTCAAGCGCACACACACACAAGCACACATACACACATGACACAAGCTCATGCACACACACAAGCACACACACACGAGCTCACACAAGCACACACACTCACGCGTGAGCTTACTTGAGCGCACACACTTGTACACACAGGCTCACCATCCCCTGGGGTCCTTGGGGCTTCTCACTAGGTGAGGCCCATTCCACAGACAGAACGAGACAGCCCTGATTGTTGTCCCGACATAATCCAGATGAAGAAAACACAGAAAGAGAGCCAGGCAGTGTCTGCACACTGAGGTGCCTGCTCTGGCCCTGAAGGGAGTCCAACCGCACGCGTAGATGGGCCACAGGCAACAGCCAAGAACTTCGCCCGACTCACCGCATCACCACAGCTCCTGGGGCTCCCACCAGGGTCCACAGGAGCACACTGAGGCCATGTTCTGCCCAGGCCAGGGCTGTCAGACCTCCGTGCAGGGGTCCTGGGGAGACACAGCTGGAGGTGTCTGGAAGCTGCGTTCGTGTGGTGAGCCCATCTTTTTCACTCGGATGGTACATTCATAAAGCCCCTGCCCACACAGGACCCAGGAAAACAGGGCCAGGAGCTGGAAGAGAAAAGGCCACATAGCCACAGCGTGAGGCCGCCAGCCTGGGGGACGCAGGGGAGGCCGGGGCTGGGTGAGTTCAAGGTCGGTTCGTGTCCCAGCCATGGGGGCAGGACACCCCTGCAAGCTTTCCAGCCCCCGCTCTACCAACTGAGCCTACAGGCCTGTCCCTTTCAGGACAGCAGAACCCTGTACCCATCCTCCAGACGCGAGAAGCAAACCCCACTCCTTATCTGCAGGAGGAGCCGGGCTTCTGGGTTGATATGGGCGGGGTTGATATGATCAGGCAGATATTCCCATTCTTCCAAGATGAAGCTTTCAAACATTTTAGGAGGCAGGCAGGCACCCCATCTCCTTCTCCCCCTGAAATCCCAGATGTAATTACAATACATGTGGCAACCCAGGGCAACAGGACCAGCGGGAAGCTGGACCCTGGCCATGTGGACACAGGTACGCGAGACACGCAGTGGGCACACACACGCAGACAGCCACACGGCCCCTGCAAGCATCGCCCACACCCAGGCCAGCACTGAGCCACCCAGTCTGGAGTCTGCCTTGGCAGGCACCAGGCAGGTGCACCTGCCGCCAGTGACCCCAACACCCATCCAGGGCCACCTCCCTCCCAAGTACCTGGGGCAGCCTCGCCCTGCGTAACCTGATCCCCTAGCTGGCCCCACACTTGTGTTTTCACTGAGCTCAGGCATCACCTCCTCCAGGAAGCAGACTGTCCCTGCTCTCCTGTGTCTGGGTGCCTGTGCCCCTCTGCCATGCCCCGGCTCTCCTGTGTCCGGGGGCCTGTGCCCCTCTGCCCTGCCTGGGCTCTCCTGTGTCTCGGTGCCTGTGCCCCTCTGCCCTGCCCCGGCTCTCCTGTGTCTGGGGGCCTGTGCCCCTCTGCCCTGCCCCGGCTCTCCTGTGTCTGGGGGCCTGTGCCCCTCTGCCCTGCCCCGGCTCTCCTGTGTCTGGGGGCCTGTGCCCCTCTGCCCTGCCCCGGCTCTCCTGTGTCTGGGGGCCTGTGCCCCTCTGCCCTGCCCCGGCTCTCCTGTATCCGGGGGCCTGTGCCCCTCTGCCCTGCCCCGGCTCTCCTGTGTCTGGGGCCTGTGCCCCTCTGCCCTGCCCCGGCTCTCCTGTGTCTGGGGCCTGTGCCCCTCTGCCCTGCCCCGGCTCTCCTGTGTCTGGGGCCTGTGCCCCTCTGCCCTGCCCCGGCTCTCCTGTGTCTGGGGCCTGTGCCCCTCTGCCCTGCCCCGGCCTGCCGAGGGTGTGATATTTTCAGTTTGTCCCCCTTCTGGACCTGGGGTTCCCTTGAGGCAGGGTTGCCCTCCATCGCAGTGCCTCGTATGAAGCTGGGCCTGAGCTTCCTCAAAAACGTTTGATGCACAAGTGGACGTGGTGACAATACCCAGGAAGGGCCACCCTGAGCCTGTCGGATAGGAGGCGGTGTTGCTTTGCTGAAGTATGGGAATGTGCACAGGTGTCTGAGCATAAGCCCTGGCCCTGGACCGCCCCGTTCACCCAGGCCCTTGCTGGTCCTTCAGGCCCGAGAACACGACATCTGCAGGCTCCCAGGAACTGCAAGCGAGCAGAGTGACTGGGAGCCGTGACCCCAAGACAGTAGCTGAGCAACAAGGGGCCCTCAGCAGGTCAGGCAACCCAGGCCCCCAGGTGACATGTCCCCTCGCCCCAGGCACCCCTCACCCTGGCCACGGCCAGCGTAGCAAGCCACTGCCATGAAGCCTGGGGGGCTCCAGGCGCCCTGGGCCAGAGGGAACTCCAGAATGGCTTAAGGTCCTGGCAGTGACTCTGGAATGGAAGTTCCAGGGAACAAACTCCAGCACCACCCCTTACCCATGACCTGCAGGGCCGTGAGCAGGCAGGAAGCCCCCTTGTGCCCAGGTTTCTTGAGGGTACCATGGTTTCATGGCAGCATCTGCCTCCCAGGGCTGCTGCGGAGGGAGAGGAAGGGACACGGAGCGCTAGAGAGGTGCTGCTTGCCAGTGGGACCGCAGTGGATGGAGAGAAGTCTCAGGATAGCCCCCTCTGACCTCCAGCCTCCCCCCCAACCTCCTCCTGCATCCCCCCGGCTGCCAATTGGGCAATTCCCATGAGGGTGAACAGAGCAGCCAAAGCCCGAAACACAGACATTTAATTTAGGAAAGATCTGATTGCTTCGGACCCCCCGCCTGCCCCGGGCAGTGAGAAGAGGGCCTGGGCAGACCCTGCCTTGTTCCCCGTGGCCTCCCCAGCTCCCCGCCCCTGCCATCCCTGAGCCAGGGAAATCCTTCTGGGCTGGAAGTGCGGCAGCCCACAGAACAGAGAGTGCAGCCTGGGCATGCCCTCGGCCCCTTCCCTGAACCTGTTTCTTCTTCTGTCAAGTGGGAGAGAAGGACACGCAGAGTTGGCAGAGGGCACAGGGAGCATGACCACCAGCCGAGCATACTGTGCCTGTGGGAAGCAGCCAGTGGCAGCTACAAACAAGCAGGCTCCAGCTCCCCCGTCCTCCCCCTTCTCATCAGCAACCCCAAAGGTCTATTCCGGGGACCCGGCCACAGCTGGGCTCCCGAGCCCCACATCCCCCACCCGAGGTGCCCTCAGGTCTTCCAGTGGAACATTTTTGACATAGTCTAAACCATCAGCAAAACAAGATGAAAATTCAGTAATTGCTTTTGGCAGGGAGTCCATGGGCCAGCACAGAGGCCAAAAATAACCCCGGGGAAGTTTCCTGGGCCACCTGCAGCCCTGCGGGCCCGATCTAGGCTCCGTCTGAAAACAGGCCAGAACGGGTCTCGGCCTGGCCCTGCCACGCCAGCCTGGACAAAGCAGGGAGGCGGGCAGGGACTCGGGGGGCAGCCGGACAGAGTGAGACTGTCACTTAGCACACTTCAGGCCAGGAAGTGTCCGGCCATCCGGAAAAATGTAATGTCATACTTTAGCAAGAAAAGCAGCTGTCATGCTACTTAGCAGCCTACAAATAGTTGGCTGAGTCCTAGAGAGGGTGTTAGCTGAGCCTGGGAGAGCAGAGATGCCAGGCTGGCAGGGCGGTGCGGGCCTCGTCCGGCCAGGTGGTATTCCCTCCCAGCTCCTCGCTCCCCCAGTCTCCCCCAGGCCTGGCCAGTCCCCAGCAGGCTGTGGGGGACGCGAACCCCTCAGGGTTACAGCCCAAGGACACTGCACATCTGGCCAGGGTAGTGGGACCTGGTCTGACCCCTCCCTTAATGCCTGCTGGGGAACCCCGGAGGGGGCAGGAGCTCACTTCACTGGGTCAGAATCAGACCTCCCACCCACATCCTTTCCTCCGGGCCTCAGGGCCTCATCTGTAAACCGAGGCTGTCGAAGATGGTGGTCCAGGTAATAGAAACCCATTAAGTAGCCAGACAGCCAGGCTCAGGGCTGACCACCGCGCCCTCCTCTCACCATTTTACAGATGAGGAAACGAAGGCTCACGGAGGGAAGACCACACAGCGAGGATTCAAGCCCGGGTGGGACCCCAGGAGCAGCGGGGGCAAGGACAGCGGTGTCCCTAGGAGGGGCTGATGTCCAGCAGAGGGGACGGGCCAGCCTCACACTTGCCTCGTCCAAGTCTTTCTTCCTCCCCCTAAATGGGATGCCCAGAATCCCCCTAAATGGGTTGCCTGAAGCCCCTTGAAAGGCCCCAGAGTGTCGGATGGGGGGTGTCCAGCCAGGTTTTTGGTTGAAGGAAAAGACGGGGAACCCACCAGAGCACAGCCCCAGGCGGGCTTCGCCTGCAGGAGGAGCCCCGCCCCACGCCGTCCTGGTGAGGAAGGCAGGTGACACCTCTGTGCACCTGGCCGCCTGCTGTCTGCGTACCTGCTCCTGTCCCGTCTGAGTGTCACTGGGTGTTTTTCATTCTCACCTTCCAGAGGATACCGAGGCCGGAAGAAGCACAGTGACCTGCACAGGCCCCAGGGTCCTGGGTTGTACTTGGTCTCGGATGAACGCACGACCTAAAGCCACCCACCTCTCTGGGAACCTCCTTCTTCTCTCTCCTTTTCCTCCAACTCCTCCTCCCCCCGTCCTCCAGCTTTTCCTCCTCCCCCTCTTCCCCTCCAACTCCTCCTTCTTCCCCCTCCTCCTCCGACTCCTCCTCCCCCTGTCCTCCAACTTTTCCTCCTCCTCCTCCTCCCCCTCCAGCTCCTCCTTCTTCCCCCTCCTCCTCCCTCCGTCCTCCAGCTTTTCCTCCTCCCCCTCTTCCCTCTCCAACTTCTCCTTCTCCCTCCCCTCCTCCCTTTCCTCCTCCCCCAACTCCTCCCCCTCATCCTCCAGCTTTTCCTTCTCCCCCTCCTCCCTTTCCAGCTTCTTCTTCTCCCTCCTCTTCTTCCCTTGCCTCCTCCTCCAACTCCTCCTCCTCCCTTCTCCAGCTTTTCCTCCTCCCTCTCTTCCTTTCCATCCTCCTCCAACTCCTCCTTCTCCCCCTCCCCTCCTCCTCCAGCATCTCCTCCCCCTCTTCCTCCTCCTCCAGCTCCTCTTCCTCACCTTCCCCCTCTCCTCCTCCTCCCTGCTTCTCCTTCTCCAGCTCCTCCTCCCTCTCCAGATCCTCCCCATCCTCCTCCTATAGCCTTGAAGCAGCAGGGCCCAACTGTCTCGAGAGCACCCCTGCACACCTCTGAGGATTATTCCCCAGTGCCCCTCAGGGTGTGGCAGTGAGGAGGGTGCCTAGATCCAGAGCACACCCATGAGCCAGCCCCGTCCAGCCTCCAGGTCCCTCAATCCCCAGGTGAAGAGAGGGTGACATCAGGTGTCCAGCAGGAGTGCATGAGGCTGCAGCAAACAGAAGCCAGCCCCATCACTCCACGTGGACATCCAGACACCAGACACTGCCTGAGAGCCCCTGCCTGCGTCCTTCCCCGGCAGCGTAGCCTGGCTCCCACCCTCCTGCCTGGGTCTCGGCCTCATGACTGGGTCTCACCCTCATGGTTACCAGTGAGCAGCTGTCTCCCCAGGCCACACGATGGGATTCCAGGCAGGAAGAAGAGGGTAGGACCCAAAATGTTTTCCAGTGAGACTTTACCTCTCTAACCAGGAAGAGCTGCCCCAGACCCTCCCGTCTAGCCCTTATGACCTGCACCGACACGTGGCCACCTGGCCGCAGGGAGGGCTCATTGCCACCCCCAAGCAAAATTAGGGTCCTTTTGGAAGGAAGCAGAAAAGAATGGAGGTAGCAGTGTAGATCCACAGCCCCCAGTGACTGACCTGGAGGAAGAATAACTTTCCCAAAGCCACTCAACTAGGGAGTGCTGGAAATATGGGCTGGATTGGAGCCCATCGTGGAGCCCACGCCCGCTCTCTCAGCAATGGCATAGAGTAGCCTCTTCCCTGAGCGGGGAGCTTGCCTTGCCCCTCTATGGGCCACTTTAACCTGACCTTGCAAATACCCACCAGCCCACAGCCAGGCTGGTAGAAAGGATGCCAGTGTCACTCCATACCCAGCTTCCTGGCTAAAGACACACATCCATACACACAAGACACATGTACACATAAACACACACATATACACATGCACACACACAGGCACACACACATGCACACATAGGCACACATGCAAACACACATAGACACATCCCTACACACAGAGACACACGCACACACTCTAGTGGGCTGCCTGCTCTCACACCTCTTTGCAAACCAGCTTGAGCTGCAGTCCCGCCAGCCCCACCCCAGAACTCTCTGGCCAGCTGAGGCCCATCCCCAGGCCCACCCTATCACCCTTTGCACCGTCTAGCCCAGCAAAAGCACATACTTTCCTAACCTCAGGCATCTGGCTGCCCAGCAGCCCCTGGAAGGTGGGGAGTGGAGGTAGGAGACAAGGCGGGAAAAACCCCAAGGTAGAACCACAATGTTGATAAAACGGGTCGCTGAATTACACAGAACAATATTTTCCTTGCGGATGCGATTCCTTCCCAGCCAAGCTGCACGCAGATGCCTGCTCTCGCCCCAGGCCCTCTCTGTGAGGGCTTGGCCTGCAGGAGCCACCAGAGCTAGGCGGGTGGAATGAGTTGGCCCCTGGAAATGCATCGGAAACCAAACGGCCTTCTCGTGGGCGCTGGTCAGAAACACAAACGCACACAGCAGGCACATGCTGCCCTGGTCGGCCTGCGTTTCTCGTTAGCACCTGGCCTGCAGGCAGGGCTGAGGCCCAGGGTGGCAAGGACCAGAGGCCATCCTCCCACTGCCCTGCTCCAGGGCAGACACGGGCTCCTCAGCCTGCGTACCTGGTCTTCCCTGCAGCCCTCGTGCCCAGTCCTGACGGCTCCTGGACAAGGCTGGAAGCCACTTCTAGGAGTGCGAATGCCTGGAACTTTCGGACCTGATCTCAGCACTTGGGAGGAAGAAGCCGCAGGTTCTGCCTCTGCCTTGAGCAGCCTCTGAGGGGGTGCGAAGAGGGACGTGGGTTTGGGATCTCCCACAGCCCAGCCCAGACCACCCTGGCAGACTCTAACAGCCTATACTGTGAGTTACTAACACCACCCCCCAACCTCAGAAGGTGGGTCTCAGGGTCTCCATTTTTCCTTTTTTTTTTTTGAGACAAGGTCTTGCTCTGTCGCCTATGCTGGAGTGCAGTGGTGCGATCTCAGCTCAGTGCAACATCTACCTCCTGAGTTCAAGCGATTCTCCTGCCTCAGCCTCCTGAGTAGCTGGGATTATAGGCATGCGACATCATGCCCAGCTAATTTTTGTAATTTTTTGTAGAGACGGGGTTTCGCCATCTTGCCCAGGCTGGTCTCGAACTCCTGGCCTCAAACGATCCACCTGCCTCGGCCTCCCAGAGTGCTGGGATTACAGGCCTGAGCCACTGCACCCAGCCTTCGGGGTCTCCACTTGATAAGATGCATTGAGGGGTGATCACGGAGAGGCAGAGAAAGCTGGGGCCGAGTGGAGCTGGGGGAGTCAGGCACCTGCCTGCAGCCACTTTCCTCCGCCAATAGGGAGGGGACGTGACAGCAGGAGCAGAGAGGAGAGCCCCCAAGCGGCACCTGCTCCCTGGGCAGAAGGCCAGAGGCTCCGGGGCCGTGCTTCTTACCTCCCCCAGGCCATGTGCTGCTTGGGGCCATGAGGAGCCTGACTCTGACTCTGTAGCATCCCCCATGTAGGTGTGTGGGACAGGGAAGAGGCTCATAGAGAGGCTTGTTGGGGGAGGCAGGGAGGATCAGCCTCAACATTGCTCTGCCAGGAACCAGCCTCCCTCCTTCCTCCAGGTGTGCCCCTCCTGTAGCAGGCAGGATAGTCAGGGAAGGGAGGAGCCTCCATGGCCCGCCCCCATGTCCTGTCCTGCGCAGGACGGCTCAGGGAGGCCCCGGTTTAGCCTGCAGGCCTTTGCTCTCTCAGTTCCCCCACCTGAAAGGCCACCCCACTGCTTCAGGAGGTCCCCCAAACCTCCAGGCTCTACCTCCGTCTCCCCCTCTCCACGACACCTCTAAAGCCCCCGCCTGCTTCCCGGCTTGGCTTTTCCAGAGCAGCGGGGACAGCCTGCTGGACTATGGTCCGCCCAGAGACAGAGACAGAGGAAGCATACAGCCCCCCCAGCTGCCCCCTCATGGATACTGAGGTATGTACTTTGGCTTCGGGAAGCTGGAGGAGGGAGAAGAGCCCCACCTACAGGGACCCCGGGAAGGACAAAGCTTGGTTTGGGAACGTGGAACCACAGCCTTGCCGCTCACTCGCCCCTTCACGGTGACTGCTTCACGGAGGCTCCAGAGGGCTACGGTTCCCCGAGGGGAGCAGTAGCTGGTGCAGAAGAACAGAGTGGCCTCTGAACTCCCCACAGTCTGTTCCTCTGCCTGGAACAGCCTCCCTGGCGATCCCGGCCCTGGCCCACTCCTCCTATACCCCAGAGCTCATCTGCCCCTTCCTGCAGACCCTGCTTACCCAGTCCAGCCTCAACGCGCTGCAGTGAGCCAGCTTTTCCCATTCCCAGTCAGATCCCAGCTCCTTCGGGGATCCTGTTTACCCTGTTTCCCCACAGGGGCTGGCACACAGTAGAATTTATTTATTTATTTATTTTTTATTTTTATTTATTTATTTATTTTTTTAATGAGATGGAGTTTCGCTCTTTTGCCCAGGCTGGAGTGCAATGGCACGATCTTGGCTCACCGCAACCTCCGCCTCCTGGGTTCAAGCAATTCTGCCTCGGCTTCCCGAGTAGCTGGGACTACAGGCGGCCGCCACCACATCCAACTAATTTTGTATTTTTAGTAGAGACAGGGTTTCTCCATGTTGGTCAGGCTGGTCTCGAACTCCTGACCTCAGATGATCCGCCCACCTCGGCCTCCCAAAGTGCTGGAATTACAGGCATGAGCCACTGTGCCCAGTCCACAGTAGAAATGTTGACAAGTACTTGTTCCGTGAGAGACGGGGGGTCTTGGAGCCTCCAGGAAACCTTCCAGCCCGAAGGTCTCCCACACTCCTCCCAGCCCTAAAAATGCTTCCCTGCTTCCTATGTCGAGGTCAGGGATGGAACTGTTGTGGGGCAAGAAAGCACCAGGGCCCTGGGCCAGGGCCACAGGCAGCATTGTCTGACTCGAGAGCCCGGCTCACAACTTACCTCCGCCTATGATTACCTTTTGTTAGGGAGATTATGAATATGGAGATGGGGAAAGAAGATAAATAGACAATGTTAAGAATCTGTTCTCTCTGGGTACCAGGATTTGTGCTTATCCACAATCTCAAAATGTTCTGCATCAAAAAATAAAAAGCCTTCAGCATTTCAGCCCTGGCCTGGGCTACCCAGAGGGGACCATGCAGGAGACAATGCGATTCTGTCTGTAGCCACCAGGTGGCGGCAAAGACCACAGCATCCTCCTGGCCCAGACCCAGAGTCCCACAGCACCTGCCTTCCCAACAGGGCCCAGAAGTGGGTATTGCGAGTCCCATTGGATGACCAGGGAAACCAGGATCTAGGTGGGAAAAGGCACTTGTCCATGTCACAGCCCAGCACGGGCAGAGCCTGTACTAGAACCCCCATCTTCCAATTCACCTGCTCATTTCACCAATACCTAGGGGTCACTTGGCTTTATCTGCAATACCCAAAAGGACCTTGCAAAGATTCAGACAGGGCCAAGGCCCTGCAGCCAGCCTGGAGAGGAGGTGGATTTGAGCCCGATCTGCCTGAGCACTGGGGCTGCCCGAGCCTCTCAGCCCAACATCCGGGGTCATCCCCAGATGCACGCTCCCTGCCTTCAATGGCAGAGTCTGGTGCCACCCAGGGTCCCACTGGGGAGTCTTGGGGTCCCGCTGTGGCTGCTATGGAAAAGGGTGGAATGGAGCTGGCCCAGGGTGTCACTGGGAAGCCCGGCTGTGCCTCCCCAAATCTGTGCCAGGCCCGGGCCTCAACCCTGCCCTGGAGCCCACATTAGCAGCAGCCTTGGCAGGGCCCGCCCCACACCAGCCAGGCCGAGAGCAGGAGGAACAGCAGGATAAGGGCTGCAGCCAGGGTCATGGAGGGCACCAGGTCCGAGTCTTCAGGGCCAGGGATGACATCACCAGGGACATCTCTGGGGACATTGGGGACACCGGACAGCCGGGCACCAGAGACCTTCTCCCCTGGGGGCCCTGGGCGGCCCATCTGTGGGAAGGAGGAGGCAAGGGGCAGGCCCTCCTCGGGGAAGGGCCCCACCTGCCCACCTGCCCACCCTCTGCTGTTCCTCTGGTCCGCTCCCTCAGGAAGGCCTGATGTGGGGGGCATAGGCCAAAGCAGGGGTTATGAGGTGACCCAGAAGTGACCCTGGGCAGCAGCTCTGAGCCTCAGTCTTCTCCTCTGTAAAATGGGGTGAAGGAGACCCCAAGGGTTGGATGAGCACCCCCGGCATCTGCTCCCCGCCTCCTACCTTCCCAAGACACCGCAGCCCTACTGTCCCCTCGAGACCTCGGCCCTGGTGTCAGGTCCTGGAATGCAGCTCGGCCCGTTCCCAGGGAATTGGGAAGCTGTCAGACTGGTCTGGGGGGACCTTTGTCAAACCGCAGGGACTGCATCAACGCAGCCAGCTGCCCTCCCCCCGCACGGCAGCTGTGAGGTGGGCACAGGTGACATCCATCCTACAGATGAGAAAAGCGAGGCTCAGCGGGACCAGTGGTTCCTGAGAAGCCCCAGAGATTGGTAGAGGCCCCTATAGCAGCCCCCATGGAAACCTGGGAAACAGCTTCCAAGTGCCAGGCCTCAGCCCCTCCCCTGCAACAGGGCAGAGTCTGGACCAGATCCTTTAAGACCCAGTGCCCTGGACCAGCAAACCAGCACCAGGGATGCTCTGCCCAGCCCCCTCCAGATCCTGCCCCCAACCTGAACTCCAGGCCCCTCCCTCTTAACCCACCTGGGTATGCAAGGCCCGGTCACCTTCCAGCCACGGGGGTCCCACGTCCTGGAGGGGCCTGCCCTCAGCTGCCGTGCTCCCCAGGGACAGGCGGCGGACAGTGGCAGCTGAGTGCACCTCCTCGAGCTTTCCTCTACAGGACTCACCCCCCTGGGGCCTTCCTCGGGGAGGGGCCTAGCAGGAATGACAGGAAAGGAGGGAGACCTCGCTGTGGGTGTGGCCAGCACAGAGAAAGGGGCAGTGGCTATCCCAGGCACCAGAGCAGAGCCAGGGTCCCCCCAGATCAGCTCTCTTTCTGCTGCTCTGAAGTGAGATTCCTGCCTGGGGTGGGAGGCCACGGAAGGGGAGAGGACTCTGAGTTCAAGTCAGCAAGGGGCTTCCAGACACCCTTTGTGTGCTCAGCACTATGGATTGGGGGGTGCCTCCACACCCCCTCAGAGGCCAGGTCCCTGGCAGCCTGTCTGCCACAGACCCAGGAGAGAAGGACAGGAGGAAGGTGAGCTTCCCCATGAGAAGGTTAAAACAGGCTTTAGAGGTCACAAAAGCAGTCCCTGCGGAAAGAAATCATTCTTTAAAAACAAAGATGTTCATCATGTTAATAATGTCTTTTTGTTTTTTTTTGAGATGGAGTTTCGCTCTTTTGCCCCCAGGCTGGAGAGTGCAATGGCGTGATCTCAGCTCACCACAACCTCCGCCTCCTGGGTTCAAGCAATTCTCCTGCCTCAGCCTCCCAAGTAGCTGGGACTACAGGAGCCCACCACCACGCCCAGCTAATTTTGTAGTGTTAGTCGAGACAGGGTTTCTCCATGTTGGTCAGGCTGGTCTCAAACTCCCAACCTCAAGTGATCCTCCCACCTCGGCCTCCCAAAGTGCTGGGATTACAGGCGTGAGCCACCACGCCCGGCCCCATCATGTTAATTTTAACAGCAAAAATGGTTTGTTGGGGTTCAGACCATGATCCCCACAAGCAGGGTGCCTGGCACGAGGATTCAGGACTAAAGGAAACCAGAAGTCCTCTGGTGCATCCCAAGTCTTCGGCCAACCTTCTCCTCCTCTCCTGTCTCCCGCCCTCTTTCTCCCCTGCAGCAAGTCACAGAAGCCAGAATTCCTCTTTCCCCAGGTGGGTCATGGACAGTAGAGCCCCTCTCTCCCAAAGCCAGCCATGAGACCTAGACACATGACTCGAACCCTCCCTGCCTTTCTGGGGAGGAGATGGCCATGCCCACCTTGTCTGACTGTGGGTCATAAGACCCTTGCTCCGGGGGTTCTGCCCCATCCCCGGGGGAGGAAGCACTGCACAGAGAGGTCAAGGGGGATCTGCACAGCTGGCCTCGCCAGTCTCCCCACAGTCCATCCCCACAGGCATCCCATGCCGTCTGACACCTGTCCACACGGCTGCCCGTTCTCCACTGACTCTAAGCACAGGAACCCACAGGAACCATCCTCCCTGGGTCTCCGAGACTCCACTTCTGATGGCTCCCTGTCACCTAAAGCTTTGATTAAATAAATCTGGTGTGCTTTTCTCTTGTGAACCTGCCTTTTGTTATAGAACTGTCACCCATGGCGCTGATGATGATGAGACCATCCCTATAAACTTTATAAAATTAATCAAGGAGGAAGAGAGGAGGAGAAATGAGAATAAACCAGGCTTGTAGCACATTCAGCATCGATCACTAGGTCTACTTGCTCACTGACCTCCAAGTTTTTTGGTGCCCGTTGCATTAGAATCACATAGACTCTGTTACAAGATTGCAGCTCTCCCTCACTACCCTATAGATAACTTGAACACTACAAAGGTTTCCTTTTTTTTTTTTTTGAGACAGAGTTTTCCTCTGGTTGCCCAGGCTGAAGTACAATGGTGCGATCTCGGCTCACTGCAACCTCCGCCTCCTGGATTCAAGTGATTCTCTCGCCTCAGCCTCCCAAGCAGCTGGGATTACAGGCACCTGCCACCACACCTGGCTAATTCTTTGTATTTTTAGTAGAGGCGGAGTTTCCCCATGTTGGCCAGGCTGGTCTCGAACTCCTGACTTCAGGTGATCCGCCCGTCTCAGCCTCCCAAAGTGGTAGGATTACAGGCGGGAGCCACCACTCCCAGACAAAGTTCCCATTTGAGATGTTCTTTTGGGTCCTGTGTACCAATGAAACGACTGACAGCGGCCAGGCACGGGGTCTCCTCCCATCTCCTTGCTCAGAGCCCTGCAATCACTAAACTCTTCCCTGCTGCGAACCCTGCTGCTGTGGGGTACTGGTGTGCCACGGAGTCACTGCGGAGCAGGCACGTGGATCTGCTGGTCTTGTAATAATGGGTGAGGAAACAGATTCCACCTTTTCTACCCCTACAGTTTGAAACAGCTTTGATGCCCATGACAGAAGATTCATTACAAATTCAGGTTCATCCACCCAACCTTTAACGTTAAAAGGCTGGTAAACAGGGCCGGGTGCGGTGACTCACGCCTGTAATCCCAGCACTTTGGGAGGCCGAGGCAGGCGGATCACGAGGTCAGGAGATCGAGACCATCCTGGCCAACCCAGTGAAACCCCGTCTCTACTAAAAACAAAAAAAACTAGCCGGGTGAGGTGGCGGCGCCTGTAGTCCCAGCTACTCAGGAGGCTGAGGCAGGAGAATGGCGTAAACCCGGGAGGCGGAGCTTGCAGTGAGCTGAGATCCAGCCACTGCACTCCAGCCTGGGCGACAGAGTGAGACTCCGTCTCAAAAAAAAAAAAAAAAAAAAAAGCGTTAAACAGGGTTCTGTGCAAGAAGGCTCACACCGGCTCATTCTTTTAGCAAAAAACTGTGCTACATCCGTAAAACACTACACTACGCGGCTGCAAAACAGGACACACCACTGAAAAATCGGCATATGGATAAATCTCACAAACATGCTAAAAAAAGAAGGCAGACAAAAGAGTACTTCACATAGGTTCTCTTTATAAGACCACTCTAATCTATTGTCACAGAAAGCAGATTAATAGTTCACTGGTGAGCAGGGAAAGGAGGTTGACTTCAGAGAAGCACAAAGAAACCTTCTAGAAGGGTGGAAATGGGCTAGGCGCGGTGACTCACACCTGTAATCCCAGCACTTTGGGAGGCCAAGGCGGGCGGATCACCTGAGGTTGGAAGTTTGAGATCAGCCTGGCCAACACAGTGAAACCCTGTCTCTACTAAAAATGCAAAAATTATCCAGGTGTGGTGGTGGGCGCCTGTAATCCCAACTACTCGGAAGACTGAGGCAGGAGAATCACTTGAACCCGGTAGTCGGAGGTTGCAGTGAGCCAAGATCGCACCACTGCACTCCAGCCTGGGCAACAGAGTGAGACTCCATCTCAAAAAAAGATAAAGAAAGAAACGGTGGAAATGTTTTATATCTTGATTGGGGGTGTTCGGGGTTATACAATTGTCAAAACTCATCAACCTATACTTAAAATGGATTCATTTTACTGTATATAAATTGTAGCTTAACAAAGTTGATTTTTCTTGTATTTTATTTTTTCAAGAAGGCTCTCCCTCTCACTCCAGCACACAACAGGCTGGAGTGCTGTGGTGTGATCACAGCTCACTGCAGCCTCAAACTCCTGGGCTGAAGCAATCTTCCCACCTCTGCCTTCCGAGTAGCTGGGACCACAGGCACTCGCCATCACACCTGGATAATTTTTTTTAGTTTTTTGTAGAGACAGGGTCTCACTTTGTTGCCCAGGCTGGTGTCAGACTCCTGACCTCAAGCAGTCCTCCTACCTTGGCCTCCTAAATGCTGTGACAGGCACACACCACTGTGCCTGACCTAAAGTTGATTTTGAAACAAAAAAAATACATTTTAAAAAAAGAGAAGGCCAAGTGCAGTGGCTCACACCTGTAATCCCAGAACTTTCTGAGGCTCAAGCAGGAGGATCACGAGGTCTGTAGCTTGAGACCAACCTGGCCAACATGGTAAAACCCCGTCTCCACTAAAAATACAAAAATTAGCTGAGTGTGGTGGCACATGCCTGTAATCCCAGCTACTTGGGAGGCTGAGGCAGGATGATCACTTGAACCCAGGAGGCAGAGGTTGCAGTAAGCTGAGATAGCACCACTGCACTCCAGCCTGGGCAACAGAGCGAGACTCCGTCTAAAAAAAAAATACATATATATGTTTATATGTAAAAACACATACATATGCTTATATGTAAAAACATACATATATGCATGTATGTAAAACAAAACATGTATGCATTTATGTAAAAACAAACATGTATGCATGTATATAAAAACATGCGTGTATGCATGCATGTAAAAATACATGTGTGTATGCATGCATGTAAAAATACATTCGTGTATGCATGCGTGTAAAAATACATATATGCATGCGTGTAAAAATACATACATATATGTATATATAAGGCCATGAGGACTGTGCAGCCTGATCACCATACCGGGTGTGCCTGAGTCCAAAGCCTATAATCTTTATGGGAAGAAAACGATGATGTAAAGGGGCTACAGGATTTAATGGGGGCCCCAATAGCAAATACGCAAAATAGGCACATGGGGAAAAGACTGGAAGGAAAGAGGCTAAAATGCCTTCAAGGTCAGGCTGACGGGAGATGGATGTGATTCTCCTTATTGTTCTATTATGGTTTTATTTCAATCATAATAAGGGGAATTCTAACTTTTAAAAACGCTTTACTACGTTAATAGCTAAACATGGGAAATGACCCAAATACTCAGCAACAAAGGATCCGTTTAAAAGCGTGTGTGGCACGTCCATCCAGCAGAGCAGGGCGTGATTTCGTCCTCTTCCCGAAAAGGCCCAAAGGGAGAGGTGGAACTGCTGTGGGATTTTTTGAGGACGGGCTTCCCGGGAATTTTCCATTTCTGCTTTTCTTATTTTTCAATGTTATCTTACTACCTGGGTGACGTGTCACAAGTTCAGGTTATTTCTACCATCAGAGCCTGGGGTGGAGGATACAGACCTCGCCCACTGCAGCTGCCCACAGCGCCCCGCCCGGCCCCTCCTGCCTCCTTCGTCCCGCACATCCGCTGCTGCCCTGACACACCGCGATTTCCTGGTGCCAGGGAGAGCCAGGGCAGAGGTGGCCCTGAGACGCCACGCAACAGGGAGGGCTAGAGCATAAGGCGGAGCGAGGTGCGCACTCGCTGTGACCTGGCAAACGGCTTCACCTCTCTGGGCCTCGGTTTCCATCCCGCGGGAGCAGGTACGACGAGGCCTGCGCGCATTGCCGCAGTCAGGCCTGCAAAAGCCGCCCGGGTGAGCAGCTCCCGGCCCTCCGCGAGGACCCCGGACAATCGGGCAGGGGCTCTGCCCTGGGACCCCCCCATCCTGTCTCGGGGGCGGGACCTTTGGGTGCGCACGCGGTGCGGGCCGCGCCCTGGGAAGCCGGGTCCGCATCCGAGCATTGGGACAGCGTGCGGCCGCCTCATTGGCCGGCGCGGCTCTGCAGGGCCCTCCCGCAGCCAATCGCGGCCGAGGGGCGGAGCCTGGCCGGTGGAGCTGCGGGCCCGGTGCGGCTGCTCCAGTCTGAGCGCCCTCCGCTTGCCCGGAGAGAGACCCGGCCATGCAGGAGCCGCTGCTGGGAGCCGAGGGCCCGGACTACGACACCTTCCCCGAGAAGCCGCCCCCGTCGCCAGGGGACAGGGCGCGGGTCGGGTGAGTCGCTGGGTTGGGGACTGGGGGTGAGGCCTGGGGGTGGCTCTGGTTCCCTGCAGCCGGCGGCACGCTCCCACCCTGGGCCTCCCCTGACCTAGTCGCCACCGAGGGGCCATCTGGCTCCCTCCTGTCGCGGACACGCTACTCCTATTTAAGGAACCCGTCCCCCTAAGGGAAGGAACGATCCACGGGAGTACCGGGCCCAGCCCCCTACTGCCACAGACAGGAAGACTGAGGTCCCAGCGAGCAAGGGGTCTGCCTGAGGTCACATAGCAAGCCTCCAGCCGCAGACCTGGGGGCAGAACCAGAGCCTCCTCTTCCGGAAAAAAGGCCCCAGCACCAGAGGCTCAGCCACCGCGATGAGCTAACAATGGCCTGGGAATTTCCCAGGGGAGCTGGGGCTCAGGCCCTGGGAACCTGAATGGCCTTGGACCCAGGCCTCCCCAGCACTGCCCGCTGAACTGGGCAGCCACTGGGTTCAGAAAAGGCAATGGTTCCTGGAGGAGGGACTCAGAGACCCTGGTCCTTTTGTCCGCCACCATCACCAGGGCCCTGCAGAACAAAAGGGTGTTCCTGGCCACTTTCGCCGCAGTGCTCGGCAATTTCAGCTTTGGATATGCTCTGGTCTACACATCCCCTGTCATCCCAGCCCTGGAGCACTCCTTGGATCCCGACCTGCATCTGACCAAATCCCAGGCATCTTGGTTCGGGGTAAGGACCATCCTCAGAGGAGGGTGGGTGCAGGGAGCAGGGACCTGCTGAGCCTTGTCTCCAGCTAGGGACCTCCCAAATTCTCTACCTTGGGAGCCCCTCCAGGGCCCTGGTCCCCCCTCCCCCAACCATCCAGGCCACTGGTGGGTGGGGTAAAGCTACAGGATTCCTCTGAAATGAGGAACTGAAAGCCAGTGGAGAGAGTGAAGGAGCAGGTGGGGAGGTGGCTGTCAGGGTCTACACTAGGTGGGGTTGAGGCTTCCCCAGGTCCCCACACCCACAGTTGGCTGGATGGGGGCAAGGGTATCAGGTGTCAGTGGGGAGACGCACTGGCTGGGGCAAGGAGGGTCTGCAGGACAGATTGTGGGCTGATGGAGAGGAAGATCCCAAAGTCCTAGAGTCTAGAATTACAATCTTAATAGTCTCAAATGTAGTTACAACATAGTAGTTAAGATAAGGTTTACTGAGCACTTCCTATGTGCCAGGCACGTGTTGGGCACTGAACGTTCATTGACTCCCAGGGCCAACCCCACGAGGTAGAACTTGTGCTCTCCCCGTAAGACAGCCCAAGAAACCGAGGCTCAGACAGGCTGGGCAATGTGCCCAGGTCCCACTACCAGTTAGCAGAGTCCAGAGGGGGTCCCAGTTGCTGCTGTACAGGGAACTTAAGAACCTCCAAATCTTAAAGCCCAGGGCCTTCAAGTCACAGAATTCTCCTGTATTAAAACATTAGACATTTAAACATCAGGCTGGACAGAACCACTGTGTATATGTGGCAGCGCCTCTTCCTTAGAGCAGAACTCCCTGTTTGAGCATCCCTAACAAATGGCTGTCCCTTGAAGACAGGAGGCTCCCTGCTTCAAGTGCATGACTTGGCCAAGTGCTTGACCAGCTCCTGGGGTCGGCCTAGGGAAGAAGCTGTCCCTGGACTCTGATGAGAGTGGAGTGTGCAGTGCCCAGACATATGTGCCCTGCACCCCCTTCCCCTGCAGTCCGTGTTCACCTTGGGAGCAGCAGCCGGAGGCCTGAGTGCCATGATCCTCAATGACCTCCTGGGCCGGAAGCTGAGCATCATGTTCTCAGCTGTGCCGTCAGCGGCCGGCTACGCGCTCATGGCGGGTGCGCACGGCCTCTGGATGCTGCTGCTTGGAAGGACGCTGACGGGCTTCGCCGGGGGGCTCACAGCTGCCTGCATCCCGGTAAGGCCAGGCCTTCCCACCCAGGGGCCCCAGTGCCTCCGTATTGGTGCTGAGCCTCCATCTGACTAAGGCCTCCCGGCCTCCATGCCTTCTGGGCAATGAGAATTGTTTGCCTTCCCTGCGGATGCCCTCAGCTCACCCCCAGCAGGGCAGCTAATTTGGGGGAAATTGTCTCCAGGTCCCCAGCTGCCCCCACTCTGGACTTTCCAAGCCTTCTACCCCATTTCTTGACTGGTCAGATGTATTACTCAATTGGAGAGAATCCGCATTGAGCAATGGGTAGGAGAGGGAAGTCCCTGCCCTACACCCTCCCTGAGACCTTCTTATCTTATCCGGTACTCCACACGGGGCCTGGTGAGCCCAGTAGAGGAGACAGAACTCACTGGGAGGCATGGACTCACCTGCTCAGCCCTGGAGCCTGGGAGCCCTCGGGCCTCCTTCCCAGCATCATGCTGCTCATTTCCAAGCTAAGTCCTTCCACCCACCTCACAGTTAGGGAAACAGAGGACAGAGGGAGATCAGGCAGGCCGCCCAAGGTCCTGCAGTGAGTCATGACCAGGACACAGCCCCACCAGAAAGCCTCCACTTCCCAGTTTCCGGGGTTCACAAGGGCTGCCCCTCCCATCTTGGCCGGGCCTTGGAACCTGCATTCTCAGCAAAACCTGGTGCGGCGGTTGTGTCTTGCAGGTGTACGTGTCTGAGATTGCTCCCCCAGGCGTTCGTGGGGCTCTGGGGGCCACACCCCAGCTCATGGCAGTGTTCGGATCCCTGTCTCTCTACGCCCTGGGCAAGTATGGCCCTGCACTCCTGTGTGCAGGCTGGCGGGAGGGGTGGGTGCCGCCAAGGTAGACATGGGTGGAAAAGGAATGATTTGCCCCAGAACAGATCCTGGGCTGAGAGGCAAGAGATCTGGCATCCCAGCCCCACTCAGCCAGCACCTTGCTGCGCACCTCCAGGCAGGGCCTGCCCCTCTAGCCACAGGCCCAGTCCCTAGCTGGGGCAGCCAGGGCTTCTCCTGGACCCACAGTCGCCAGACTATATTTTAACGGCAGAAAGCTTCCATCAAATGCCATCTCAGATGGGAAGTCCAGATAGAAAAGAAGTCACAGTGCATGCAGCTGCTCAGTTGAGGGGGCACGGAGGTCTTGGGTGGAGGCCCACGGCCTTGCCTGCCCAGCCTAGTCCTTCCTCATCCTGCCCTGGCCCTAAGACCTTCCAAGGACTTCCCACTATGTGCCAGGGGCTGAACAATACCTGCAGCCCCACCCTGCCTGGGGCAATCAGGGTAGGCTTCCTATAGGAGGTGGCCCTTGGACTAGACCTTAAAGGGCAGATGAGGTTATTCAGAGGCTCCAGAGGGAAAGGGCTCTGCCAGGCCTGGACCTGGCCCCTCACCCACTCCTCGCCCCCAGGCCTCCTGCTGCCGTGGCGCTGGCTGGCTGTGGCTGGGGAGGCGCCCGTGCTCGTCATGATCCTGCTACTCAGCTTCATGCCCAACTCGCCGCGCTTCCTGCTCTCTCGGGGCAGGGATGAGGAGGCCCTGAGGGCGCTGGCCTGGCTGCGCGGGACGGACGCTGATGTCCAGTGGGAGTTCGAGCAGATCCAGGACAACGTCCGGAGACAGGTGCAGGAGGGTGTGCGCACGAGCCTAGCAGGCCCGCCTCCCACACTTCAGCTCTGTGTGGCCATGGAGGCTTTTCCTAGAAGACAGGACCACAGTAGTTCCCACTAATCCAAGTGCCTGGGTTGGGGTTGGGGGGCTGTCCCCAGAGCCTGGGTGGCCTGGTAAGCTGGTTCTTTCCTGGAGAAGAGAAAAAAGGGGGTCTCCCACCCAACCCCTGGCAGTCCAGGGCAGGATGGCGCCTACTGGAGAGGCTGGCCCAACACCCTCAGTGGCGGCCTTGTGTTTCAGAGCAGCCGAGTGTCGTGGGCTGAGGTACGGGCCCCCCACGTGTGCCGGCCCATTGCCGTGGCCTTGCTGATGCGTCTCCTGCAGCAGCTGACGGGAATCACGCCCATCCTGGTCTACCTGCAGTCCATCTTCGACAGCACCGCTGTCCTGCTGGTGAGAGCCCAGCCTTGGCCGGCGCCCACCCATGGGGTACCCTGGAGGCTGGCAGGGCAGGCCCGGCTTTGGAGGCACGGCCTGCTCCTACATTTACCCAACCCCCGGCCTTATCCACACCTGCTCTGTGCCAGGTGTCAGGGATGCCACAGCAAGATCTGAGATCTGGGCCATGTGGAGACAGTTCCTGTGCCTTCACCTCTTCTCAGAATGTTTTTAAGAAAAGCTTAAATGTTTTAAAATAAAATACTGGCATAATCCCAACACGAGACTGAGGCAGGAGGATCACTTAAGCCCGGGAGTCTGAGACTCCAGCGAGCCACGATCTCACCACTGCGCTCCATCCTGGTGACAGAGCGATACCCTGTCTCTAAAAACATACAGAAATTTTTAAAATTAAATAAAATACATGGGATTACAAAGGAAACCAGCTTTATAGAAACGTGGACCCCTTGAGGCCATAGACCCCAGGTTCAGAGCCCTGTGGCATCTGCCACTTGATGAGGGAAGTCACTTTCCCCTCTGAACCTCAACTTCCTCCTCTGCAAGAAGATAGCAGCACATCTCCATAGGCCTGCCCCAAAGCTCACAGTGAGATGAGATTTGGAGATTAGTAACAGCATGGTTCGGCAAGTCATCATCACGCCTGGATTCTGTGCCAGCTGAGTGTAGTGGTGGGCAGAGCAGACGTGTGCCTGCCCAGGAGGCCCTATAGGCTCGGACAGTGTAGATGCCCAGCATGCTACAGGTGCCAGGCCACTCAGTCCTGCGCTGAGCTTCTGGCCTGAGCCCCTGCAGTGCCGGCAGGGACAAGCTGGGTCCTGGAGGGGGACGGGAACAGTAGGCAAGTCCTTCAACCCTGGTGGCCTCCCTCCCCATAGCCCCCGAAGGACGACGCAGCCATCGTTGGGGCTGTGCGGCTCCTGTCTGTGCTGATCGCTGCCCTCACCATGGACCTCGCTGGCCGCAAGGTGCTGCTCTTCGTCTCAGGTAAGCACCCTGCAGCCAGCCCTCCTGCCCCACTCCTCCGCATGGGTCGGGGCTGGGCTGGGTGTGCAGGCCTGCCTCGGGGTGGGGCTGTGTGTCTGGGAACTGCAGGGCACCTGCCTCCATAGCATCAGCAGGGCCCTGGCCCTGGCCCTGGCCAGTGGCTCCAGAAAGGTCCACTGGGGCTCCGAGTGGATACACTGGCTGTGACACTCCATGGTGGGCATGGTGGGAACCTGACACGTGGCTGGAGACAGAGCTTGCTGCCCTGCTAGGGGTCTCTAGTCCCAGACACGGGCTGGACCACGCAAGTATCAGGGGGCTCTGTAGAAAAAACTCTGAGAGAAACAGCTGGCTCAGAGGGTCCTGGCCCCACAAGGCCACCTGTCTGTCCACAGCGGCCATCATGTTTGCTGCCAACCTGACTCTGGGGCTGTACATCCACTTTGGCCCCAGGCCTCTGAGCCCCAACAGCACTGCGGGCCTGGAAAGTGAGTCCTGGGGGGACTTGGCGCAGCCCCTGGCAGCACCCGCTGGCTACCTCACCCTGGTGCCCCTGCTGGCCACCATGTTCTTCATTATGGGTAGGTGTGGCGGTGGCTCAGAGGGGCAGGCTGTCTCGGGTGTTAAGGGATGGGTGATGTGTCCGGGGTGGCTGGAGAAGGGGGTCTCCAGCAGCTCAGTGGAGACAGACACAGCCGCCTCCAGTCGCCCCACAGGGCCTCAGCCTGCCTCCTCCTCCGAGCAGGCTATGCCATGGGCTGGGGCCCCATCACCTGGCTGCTCATGTCTGAGGTCCTGCCCCTGCGGGCCCGTGGTGTGGCTTCGGGGCTCTGCGTGCTGGCCAGCTGGCTCACCGCCTTCGTCCTCACCAAGTCCTTCCTGCCAGTGGTGGTGAGTGCTCAGCCCTGGGCCCCCAGGCCCTCTCTGACTGACTAGGACCCTTCTCAGTGCCAGGGGCTATGCCAAAGCCAGCTCTGTCAGGCTCCTAACTCTCAGTGACCCTAGGAGATGAGCACACACCCCCTGAACTCAGAGGCCCCAGAGTGGTCACGCGACAGTCCGGCAAAGGCTCTTCATTACGAGAAACAGGAACAGGCTCAGGAGACTGTTCTGAGAAGTCAGGTTACCTCCCAGACCAGGGCAGGACATGGCCCAGAACCCTGCCAGGAGCCCAGGAAGACCACCTCCCCACCGTGCTCCATCTCCCGCCCTCCTGGGCACTGGGTCTCAGCCGCACCCCCACACTACCCCCTTCCCCTCCCACACGCTTCCCCAACCCCTCCCACTCCCCCTGCCTCCTGATTCAAAACTATGGGCCCTGTGACCAGCCAGAATCCGTGAGGCCCAGGGTAAGTTCCCATGAGGGAGAAGCTGGCTAGGGCAGCCCAGGCCAGTGCCTAACCTGTCCCCGCAGTGGTCCCCTCAGTGGGGCTGGGGGAGGGCAGGCAACCCAGAGTGAGTCCATCAGCTTAGAGGGTCCAAGAAGAACCTGCGTGCCTACCAGGCTGTGGGGCAGGCCTCCTGTAGGCTGCGGCGTGGAACAGCTGGGACGCCAGCGCTGGGTAAGGGGAGTGGAGGGGCTACCTGAGCTGAGGCCAGAGGGCCCAGCCTCTGAGGAAGGCTGAGGGGCAGATGGGATGCAGACTTCAAGGACCACAAACGGGGCTAAAGCCTTCAGATTTGTTCTGGGGGCAGTCAGGGAGCCCTGGTGTGGGGGAGCCGTCTCTGAACACAGGAAGGACCAGATGACGCCCCACACGGCTGGTTGCTACCAGCAGGGCCCATGAGCTCCTCCTGGGGCAGGAGGACCCTGGATCTTCTCCCTGTGACCCGGCCCCACTCTCCACCCACAGAGCGCCTTCGGCCTCCAGGTGCCTTTCTTCTTCTTCGCGGCCATCTGCTTGGTGAGCCTGGTGTTCACAGGCTGCTGTGTGCCCGAGACCAAAGGACGGTCCCTGGAGCAGATCGAGTCCTTCTTCCGCACGGGGAGAAGGTCCTTCTTGCGCTAGGTCAGGGTCCCTGCCTGGAGGGGGCCAAACCCCCAGTGGCTGGGCCTGTGTTGGCTGCAATCCTGCACCCTGGGACCAAGAGGCAGCAGTCATCCCTGCCACCAGCCAGAGCACAGGAAGAGCAGCGTGATGGGGCCTCAGCAGCGCGTGGCCCTGGCTCTGGACAGGTAACACTGCTGTCCAGCCACAGCCCTAGCTCAGGCGGCCCACAGTGCCGCACGTAGCCATGGGCCACAGGAGAGCACACAACCCTGCGTCCAGGGTCACGGCCCTGCTGGGTGACCTCAGACCTAGTCCTTTACCCTTGCGTGAAGGACACACCCCACAGAAGGCTACGGGGAGGACTGAGAGAACAGGGCTGGAGGCAGCCAAGTAATGTAGTCATATCGTCGCGTTCTGATCTGGTGGCATCTGGCTGTGCAAGGAAGACCCAGCTCTGACCGCCCCCCCCCCCCCCCAAGTCTTGTGGACACCACAGGGAACATCCTGGACTTCAAAAGCCAGGGCAGGCCAGGCGCAGTGGCTCATGCCTGTAATCCCAGCACTTTTGGAGGCCGAAGCAGGCGGATTACCCGAGGCCAGGAGTTCAAGACCAGCCTGGCCAACATGGTAAAACCCCGTCTCTACTAACAAATACAAAAAAGCCAGGTGTGGTGGCGCACACCTGTAGTTCCAGCTGCTTGGGAGACTGAGGCAGAATTGCTTGGACCTGGGAGGTGGAGGCTGCAATGAGCTGAGATCATGCCATTGCACTCCAGCCTGGGCGACGAGAGTGAAACTCCATTCCCCCTGCCCCCCCCCCCCCCGGACACACACAAAATGCCAGGGCAAAGGACCTGGTGTGGCCACTTCCTCCTGCCCCAGCCCAACCTCTGGGAACAGGCAGCTCCTATCCGCAAACTGTGTTCACCCTTTTATAAAAATAAAGGAACTGGGCCTGTAGCCCTAGCGAGGAAAGAGTGGGGTCTACTCCAGGAGGGAAGCCCCCACAGCAGCCAGGCTAGACCCGAACCAGCCAAGGTTGCCAGGGCCACTGACTGCTGATCCACAGCCAAGCAGGGCAGGGAAGAGGCTGCTGTGAGGGGAAGCCTACAGCGAGGCCCGCCCTTAACAGGCTCCTCTTCCTAACTGTGTGACCTTGAGCAGGTCACTCTGTGATGCCAGAGGCAGCCTCGGGATAGGACCTGTAGTTGTTTCCTGGGCCAGCGGCTCCTGCGTGGCTTCCACACACACACACACAGGCACCAAAGCAGAAGGGAGTAAGGACAGGCACGCAAGCCACGGCCGTACTTTATTGCTCAAGACGCACACAGAACCCAGAGGTGCAGACAAGGGGGAAAGAGCGCCACACACAGCCCAGACGAGGCAGGAGTGGCCCGGCCGCTGGAAGAGACGTTCCTTGCAAGGCAGGGCCCCTGCTGGACAGCACACTCCCTGGGAGACAGGGTCAGAGGCCCCAGGTCCGCACAGCTGCAGACTTGCTGGGAACCTGGGACAGGTGACCCACCCGCTCTGGCCTGTGGCTGAGGGCCTTCCACCTCTGCATCCAGCAGTGCACCCACCATTTCCCCACAGGGCACAGGGGCAGCCTTCCTTGATCCACAGCCAACCCTTCTCCTGCTGTCTCTGGCTGTCACTGAGGCCCCTCTGGCAGGGGCAGCAGCAGGCAGGCCAGGCAGAAGGGGACCCGGGGCCCCACTACCTGGGTAGGAATGAGCAGAGGGCGGGCAGAGCCCTTGCTTCTCGTGGGAGGTAGACAGGTCTCACTCACTGCATACATGGGACAAATGCGTGCACGCGCACACATACATATATATACACACACACAGCCCTTTGAGCCCAGCACTGGCCTGAGGAAAGTGGCCCCGGAGGAACCCTGAAGGCACGTGTCCACCAGGCTATAATGCCCCTGCCACCCCGGGGCTCAGCTGGCCAGACTCCCGGGGGTGGGGTGCTGCTGACCCAGGAGCCCACAGACAAGTCCCCAGGGCAGTACTGGGCAGGACCCAAAGAACCCCACACCCAGCCCACCAGCCTGCCACTCCCAACCTCAGACACAGATGGGCCCAAGAGGTGTTCCTGGGAAACAGTCCACTTAGCAAGACCCAGTACCTCTGCTCCTGAAGCTCAGCACAGGCCCAGCCTGGGGTCAGACCCAGATGGAATATCTTCCATGCCCTCCCACTTCTGCCAAGCCCCACCCAGGCTAAGCCAGGCCTGACCAGGCACCTGCCTGATGGCCAAGAGCCAGCCTCACAGTCAGGCCAGCGGGCTGAGGCCACGGGGCAGAGGGAATACGGGGATGCACTTCCTGGGCACCAGCTCTCTGTGTCCTCCCTGGGTAGGCCTGGCTCCAGATGGCCTGGCACCCGGGGCAGTGAGGACAGCTCTGTGTGGGGAGGTGACTGTGGCCTCTGCCCAGTTCTTAAAAGGCAGAGGCTCCCTGAGGGCAGGGCTTGAGCAGGCCGGCAGGAGAACCTGAGTGGGTGCTGAGGTCAGACCCACTGGCCCACGGGGCTGGGCTGCGGCTGACATGATGGGGCCACAACAGGGAGAGGGTGGGCACCCTCAGTGATGCCAGGGAGAGCCTGCTCTCCCCACTTCCTTAGCACCAAGGCCAGCGGGTGGGGGGGAGTGATGGGCAGAACCTAGGGGCCTTAGCAGGCCCAGGGAGCAGGGGCAGCTGCGGGGTCTTGGGGTGGCCTGTCCAAGGTTCCAGGAGTTGGCAGGGAGCATCCCCCACCCAGCTGTCCGGTCACTGCCAAGGCTGCAGTTCCAGGTACAGGGATGCACCTTAGGGGCCCTGTGGGCTTCTTGAGAAGGCGGGGTGGCAGTGGGGGCTGCACCCTAAGCAGCGGTGGGAGGTTGCTGGCAGTGGCAGGCTGTCCCGGACCCTGGGGCTGTACCTGCCAAGAGAGCTGGGGGAGGTCCCTCTGCCCAGTGTCCAGGTGGCAGGGTCCCACTTGCACCTCCCCTCAAGCCAGGACCAGCATCTCCAGGGGAGGCTGCTCCCAGGTCACTGGCAGCCCTGTCTGTGGTGTGAGGTCTGCAGACCCACCCAGTGGAGGAGCAAGGCCAGCTGGTGTCCACACAGCTGCTGCAGGCTCTGCTCGGCTCTGCCTCAAGTCCAGCAGCCCAGACTCTCACACCAGCAGCCAGGGGCTCCTGGCTTAAGCAAGTCTGGAGAAGAGAGCAGAGGACTCCAGGTGTAGGGGCAGGTGCAGAAGCCCCTCTCCAGGCTGTGCCTCAGTGTGGACAGTCCAGGCCTCACTTGGACTCACACAGAGCCAGAGGAGGGGGCAGGGAGGGAGGGGTGCCCAGCCCAGCCCTTCACAGCTCCCCCTCCAGAGTCTCCGCGAGCTTCTCCTCATCTGCCTGCTGCCTCTGCTGCTGGATCCTAGCGTAGGAGATCGCATCGCCCCTGGGGAGAGAGAGAGGCAGCGTCACGTGGAGCGCCAGCCCCATGCCCACAGCCCTCCTGACCACTGCCCGCTTCCTGCAAGTGACCCAAGTGTGACCTGCAGGCATTCTGATTTCCCCAGAGACAACTGCTGGGGTGGCAAAGGCCTGTCTTGTCCCCTCTGAGAGGGGCCCAGGCTTCTTGGGATGATGGGCTGAGAAGGAACCAGCCTCAGTCTGGGCTCTGCAGGAGAGGGTGGCAACTGACTACAATGCCCGGTGCAGACCCGGGAGGGGAAGGGGCTCCCACCAGTCATATGTCTGCTATCCTTGCTGCAGGCCGTGACAGGGCAAGACTGGGCCACGCAGAAGTGTTGTGAATCCTCTGTCTTCACCTGTTAGAGCTGAGCCCTGGAAGCACCGGGAGTCACTGGGACCTCTGCCTCAGTCTCCACTGGCTAAAAGGGGCCACTCTCAGACCCTCCTCACTGAGGGACTTCGGTGGGGGAGGCAGCGGGGGGAAGGAAGGCCCTGCCCAGGGGCTGGGCCCAGCAGACGCACTTTTTGCCCAGAGCAGAGAGTCCGTACAGCACCCCCGTGGCAAAGGCGATGGCGTTGCCCAGCAGCGTGGTCAGGGTCAGGTTGATGATGATGGGAACAACTGCCATCCTGGGGGGGAAGCAGAGGTCAAGGGGGGCTGTCCAGCCCCACAGCCACCACATCCTTCCCTGCTTCCCAGACTCGGCCCAGCCCCCTTTCTAGACACCCAGGGCACAGGAAGGATCCCAAAAAATCAACTGAGACACAGCTTCAGAAAGTCCTTGATCGGCCCTGAACTTGTCTGTAAAACTGTTCCATTCTGGGAATAGGATCCAACGCTTTCATCAGATTTTTGAAGGGGTCTGTGGTCCCAAAAAGGGCTAACCAGTAACGAGATGGTCCAGTGCCCTCACTATGACAGAAAGAGGCTGTGACAGAGAATCTGGCTTCCCATCCAGGCCCTACTAGCTTTGCGGGCAAGTTACTCAAAATCTCCACCGTGGAGAGGGGATCAAACTTTGTCTGAGGTCAGGCATGTTAACTACACAATGCTAAACACCACAGGCACTAAATAAATGCACTGAGTCCTAGAGTAACACCAGCTACATCGCCACAAATAAGGTCCCCAGAATTCAACCACATGGAACACAGGGTCTCATGATGGGAGGGTCTCATCATGGGAGGGCTGCAGGCTGCGGGGTCTGCAGGGTCAGCCTAGATCTTGCTGCTGTTTGGCATCACCTGGTGGCAGGGTCCACTGGGGCGTACGCATCCCCGGGGCTGATTCTCCATCCTGGCTGGAATTTCCAGGCCAGCAGCAATTCCTAGGCTAACTGGGCCAGGAGGATACCTGCAGGTTGGAGAACAGCACTCTGTCCTGTCGCCTTCCTAGAGGAGGCTGCCTGTGCGGGAGGACGAGACTCATGGCCAATTGCATTCTATCTGAATTTCCATTCTTGTAGACATGTGGTTGTGAGATTTTTGTCATTAAAAAACTTCAAAATGATAACATAATAATAGAAATTACAAAGAAAAAGAAAGACCACAGAGGGGAACCTTCTGACAAATAATTAAAGGCAGACAACAGGCTGGAAAAATAGTTGCAGGAAATACAACCAAGGATCATTGAATCTTTAATACAGAAAACACACTGAACTTGCTAAGCAAAACACTGAGGTTCCCACAGGTTAAAAAGGAAACTTGAAAATTTTCAAATCAGAAAATGCAATGGGAACATGCGGGAAAATATTTTTCCTCTTAGATAACAAATAGATAAATGCAAATGTGAAGTGGTGTGCAGCCCTGGGCAGGGGTGGGGGCGGGGGAGAGACTCAAGGGACCTCTTTGGAAAGCAACGTAGCCACGCGTCTTAAAATATTTTTAATGATCAGAATCTTTGACCCAGTAATTCCACACCTGAAAATAGATCTTAAGGAAATCATCATAAACACAGAAAAAGTTTTAGCAGACAGATGTTTACCACAGCTCGATTTACACCAGTTAAGAAATGAAGAAAATCATCCAGCTGAACGCACATTCCTGTATTGAAAGAATGTTATAAAATCTGTGGCGATGTTAAAATGCTTGTATCATTACACTACGTGAAAAAAGCAGGATACAAACTTATTCATGATGGTTATAACTGTATTAAGAGCAGGCTTTTAAAAAAATGCCTGCAGATAGGAAGCACACACATCAGAAGATTAGCAGGCAGTGGGCTTCGAGTAACATTGTTCTATTTTCCAAATTATTGTTAATGAATTTCCATTATGGCTAGCATTTTTAAAATAGTTTTTTAAACCCCTAGCGACATGACACTGCGTGTAGATAAGAGCTCTGTGATCCTGTGTCCTTCGTGATTTAGATACGGCAGAAGATGGCTCCACAAGTAAGCATGTGGCTTGTGCTCTTACCATCAAAACTACCAGGCCTCTCTGAAGGGAAAGCAAGCTTGCATCTAGACTTCTTTCTAAAGATAACCTAGACAATAATAAATACTGTTGCCACCAGCCTCCTATGCACTAGAGGCATTCTAGAAGCTTCCATGTATTACACTTATCCTGAAATCAGTTCCATCTTATGACTCAGAGAAGTATTACATATTGATTTCATTGTTAGAAATGGGAAAATTTTTAACGAGCGTATTTAGAGGGCAACCACATTTTCTGCTCTGCAACCTGCTTCTCCCCTTTCACGTCAGGACATCTAGATGAACCCACTCTTCGCAAAGGCTGCAGAGAAACATGTCCTACAGACCTACTATCATCCGGTTAACAACTCCCAGGGGATGGACCAAAATTCCAGACGCTTCCCATTTCTCTCAACTGCACGGAATGCTGCCACACATGCTCATATACCTCTGAACCTTCCAGTGACTACAGCACAGCGACAGCTGAGTTCCCGGGTGCAGCACCACTGGGGCATGTTTTGGCAGCTATCAGCAAATCACTGTGCACAAAGGCAATCCCAGTTTACACTTGTACAGAGAAGAACTGAATACACTGCCCACCCTCACCTGACTTTTGGGTCCTATTTTGCCAGTGGGGTTTTGGGGAACTGTGTCACAGGACCCTGCCCAGTAGCCCCTCACCCGCAGTAGAAGACAGCCTTCTGCCAGGAGCGCAGCCGGTCCACCTTCTCCGCCACCGTGTTTGCAAACTCGATGAACTGGCAGCAGAAGGGCGCCTCGCACAGCAACAAGATGAAGGCATTCATGCTGCAGGGACCAGGGTAGGAGAAAAGCAGCAACTGACAATCCCAGGAGGATGAGGGCGGCCCCCAGTGCCAGTGCCATAAGGAATGCCACCTCTCTCACCCTCCTGCCCTCATCCCTCCTCCTCTGGGAAGCCGCCCGGCTGCTCCAGGGCACCTGCTTGTACCCCTTGAAGAGCCTGTGCTGAAGACTCCAGCACTCCCCAGCTGCTCCTGCACCCATCTCCCCAGCTGAACTGAACACTCCTAGAGGGAAGCCCCTGGGCTTCAGCGTCCCTTTCTCCTCCTGTGTGAGAGGGAGGAAAGAGGACCCCACATCATGGCACTGCTGTAACACTGCAGCGGGTTCATACGCAGATGGAGCACTGGCAGCTGCGTCCTCTGTCTGCTGTTAGTATTATTGCCATGGCCATCAAGAGCCGTCAGTGGCACCACCACCAGGAAGGCTGCCCCACCAGGGAGGCAGAGAGCTGGAGCCATGCAGTCCCGAAACAGTCACGGAGAGCTGCCCACACACCCAATGCCACTGGCCCCAGGCTCAGGGACACCCAGGGGAAGCCCACGCTGGGAAGGAAGAACTTTAGCAAGTCCTTGCGTCCAGCCCCATGTTTGGGGTGGGAACAGCTACGCCACTGGTGATGGAGGGTGTCTGCTGTGGTCATGGTATTCTCTATGCGTGGGTAACAATCAGTTACCAGACACTGAGCCAGGCCCTTCTGTCTGTCCCCAAGCCTGGGAGAAAAGTGCCATCATTATGCCTGTGTAACAGAAATGCAGGCTCAGGACACCCAAGAGCCACCCCGAGCCCGGGGCAGGCACTCTCTTTGCAACTCTTAACCACTGCACCCCGCCCCAAGCCTCCCACACACCAGGCCTCCAAGCACTGGCTCACTCTGTGCTGGGCCAGCCCCTTCCACTTCAAACTCGGCCAGGCTCCGACTCCACCCCCTGAAGCTGGGCCACGCGCCTCTCTGTCCATCCCCTTTCCCTATCCACCACTGGCCAGCACAGGCGCTGGGGACCCCGCCACAGCAGGCCCCCGAGGCTCTCCACTGGCCATAGGTCTCTGAGGACGGGATCTGAATCGTGTCCAGCTCTGTGCCCCTCAAGGCACCAAGCCCCACGAGGACAGTCAATTCCTGGTTACAACCACTTCTCATGTGCCCCAAGCTGCATGGGCCTGCCCTCACCCCACCTTCCCTTCCGATGGGATGGCGCCACCCTGGCAGGAGGTGGGCATGGAACGCACATGAGGGTGTTCTGACCGCGGGTTCCCGTGACAACTCCGACCCGCCTTTCCCATCTATCTTTAGCACAGCTCCGACTTAGAGCGTCCTCTCCCAGCAGACCATCCAACCCAGTGCTCAGCCAGCCCCAACGAATGGCCTTCCCCACTCCAGTCCTGGGAGCTCCCAGAGGGTGAGGGCCCCAGTGTAGTGCACTTGGCATCTGCGGTCTCAGCGGATGCTCCAGAAATGTCTGGAGCACTGATGGCCTCGCCCCTGCACTGGATGAAGGCCAGGGTGGGCGTTCCCTGGGCCCTGACCTCTCATTAGGAAACCAAACATGGTGGGGATATGAAGGGAAAGAAGCCCATGCTGTGGCCAGAAACCCACAAGCCCTGAGGCGCCCAGGCTGGAGCCAGTAACCATGGCAACCACAAGGATGCCCACTCCCATGGCCCCTGCCACTCCTCTGCCCCAGGAGGCGCCCCACAGACTCCCGACCAGCGAGACCCCTGGGGCAGGACGGCCATGTGCTACTCACATCATCCACACGCCGGCCGCAATGTTCACAGGGTGGATGGTGATGCAGTTGAAGAGGCCAGAGATCGCGCAAGCTTGAAACAAGAGAGACGGGCAGGAGTCAGCAAGGAGTCAGGGGGAGCCTGCTGGGATGGCAGCCTCGGGGGATGACTGGAAAGGACGAGAGTCTCTGCGGATGCTCAGCACACAGTTCTCACAGCACCCAGAAGCCTGCCCTCTATCATCTGAGATAGGTGAGGAGATGCAGAGAGGTGCAGCAGCTTGCCCCAGGCCCCACAGCAAGGTGGCAGCAAGGTGGCAGGTGGATCTCACGGCACCCTCTCTCCGCTCCAGGGCTCAGAGGAGCTGGCCCTTTGACCCCAGCTACATCAATATCCACCTCAAAGGGAGGTGAGGATTAAAGGAGGATTAAAGAGAGAATGTCCCTCAAGGATTCAGGCCAGTGCTCCCCCAAGACTCAGCCTTTGGCAAGGGTCACTTGTCACCATTCACAGGGCCAGCCACATAAGAAGTCCTCTGACTCAGAAAATGTGGCTTGGATTTTAGTTGGGACAACGGGTACCTCTCTCAGAACACAGATGGGAACCAGGTAAGACCGAGCAGCAGTTCCAGCTCTAACTTCCTCACCAGCCCTGTGCCGCTGGTATGCTATCTTCATCTTCCGAGGCCCATTTCTCCTCTTGCACATGAGCAAGTCCCACAGCCCAGCCACACACTGCTACAATGCCATGAGGCCAGGAAGGGGAGGGGGCGTCTTCCTCCACCCCAGAACGTGGCTTCTCTGATGCCCAGATGTGCAACCTTGACTCCCCGCCTCCCTGCTGCACCTCACCAGCAGGGTCTCTTGCACCCAACTCCCTCCTCTACCCACAGCCTGCAGCCCGGCTTCACCAGGAACTCCAGGAGCCTTCAAGGAGGGTCCAAGGAGCTGGCTGCTGGGCAGGGAGCAAGCCCAGGCCATCGCTGAGGGGGGGCCTTGGAGGCAGCAATTAGCAACCAGCTCATTAAACTTGCAGCAGCTCCTCTGCACCTGATCCCTCCACCTGGGTCTGGAATTCTGCCGTTTTCCATTTTCCCAGGTAACCTTATGCAGACAGCAGGCAAGGAAGCCAGATAAAGTGAGCCGAACTGCAGTGGGACTGCTTCGTGGGCCCCAGGGTCTCCTTCTAAAACAAAGGACTCAAGCGTTGCACTGCTCCTCAGCACAGCCTTAGACATCTGCCTTCAGACAGCAAGGGGTTCCAGAACCACAGGTGCAAAGGGGCCTGCCTGCCCCAGCAGAGTGCCCAAAGGGCGACACGGCTCCCTGCCTCTCCGCTGTGCCTGGCCTCACCTGACAGCTCGGCTGTGCTTCCTGCTGCAGTCAGCATTTGGTCTCCAGCTCCAACCCTACCCCAGCTGTCCAACCCACAGTCAGCCTTGGGGGAGGACCAGGTGTCAACCCAGACCAGCAGGCTCCAGCCAGGAATCCTTTAGCAATAAAGGGCTGGAGGATGTCCACTTGGAGACCTCATTGCTGGTATCTTCCACATGAGGGGGCTGTCACCATACAATCCTGTCCCCTCCCAAGCTATCACCTCCAGATGCTCTCAGGACCCAGGGTAGACCCTCTCCAGCTCCTCTCTCTGATCCCCTCACCCTGGAGGAGGAAAACTTTACCCCAAGGACCAGCCAGGCACACAACCCTTGTCTGAAATCCTGCTGCATCTCTAAAACACGCTGCATTTTTGCATTCTACCCTGGAATACAGCATTTAATATTCACATAACTGTGCCCCCAAAATTCTGCAGATGCAACTGACAACTCAGGGCAATGCCACAGGTCTCTCCTGAAGCTTCATCTGTAGACCCAACAGAGCCCCACGTACTCCCGCGAAAGGCACAGGCACCTCACTTGGAGAGTCACAGAACTGGCCGGGTGCGGTGGCTCAAGCCTGTAATCCCAGCACTTTGGGAGGCTGAGACGGGCGGATCACGAGGTCAGGAGATCGAGACCATCCTGGCTAATATGGTGAAACCCCGTCTCTACTAAAAAAATACAAAAAACTAGCCGGGCGAGGTGGTGGGCGCCTGTAGTCCCAGCTACTCGGGAGGCTGAGGCAGGAGAATGGCGTAAACCCAGGAGGCGGAGCTTGCAGTGAGCTGAGATCCGGCCACTGCACTCCAGCCTGGGCGACAGAGCGAGACTCCGTCTCAAAAAAAAAAAAAAAAAAAAAAAAAGAACTGAATAAGACTCCAGGGCTAATCTGTGAGTCGGCAGGGTCACTGACCAAGAAGGAAGGAGGTGTGGCCTACAGGCCACAGTCAGGACCTTTCCTTTCTCACCACTAACCATGTCACCCCTCTGCACTGCTCACCCTAATCTGCGGGGAAAACAGCTAACCAGACATGAGAGGACTGGAACCAATGCCTAACTTCAAGCCCACCAGTGTCTCCTACACAGTCAAAAGTGTACTTGCCCTGAAGAGCAGTGGCACAAACCTGGGGCCTCTTTGTGATTGGGGGGTAGGGCCTGTCCAACTGTATCCAGTTGCCTCCGGATAAGGGCATGCGTAGCAAGGGCAGCACACTCCTAGCCCCGCACCCTCCTGCCTCAACATCCCTCCACCCTCAACCTCCTTCCACCCTCCACCCACCTGGAAAGGCTGTGGAACCCAAGGTGAAAAGATGGTCCTTCTCGCAGGAGAGCTGATGGGGTCTGCCCTGCCCAGGCCCAGATTTAGCCCTCTGCGCCAGTGTTTAAACCCTGCAGACATCCTCGACAGACATTCTATAAGACCTTGCCCACTCCAGTAATTCACAAGGTTGAGGGCAGACAGGAAAGGAAAGGATATCATTCAGACAGACTTGTCTTTCCCTGGAAGGCCAGCTGTACAGCTTCCATTCACTCCTGGAGCAGACCTGCCTCCCTCTTTGTCCTTTTCTGGCTGCGCTTAAGAGCCTAGCTTCCCTGGGAGCCTAACGTCAGGGTCTGTGCCTGGGATGCGTACGGAGAAGGGGAGGAGGGCCGGTGATAGGCGGCCAAGGCAGCAGCAACGGGGGAGAGCTGACAGCGGACAGAGGACCCAGGGAGAGGCCCGACCCTCAGCTCACTGCCCCGCGGCCCCCGGGGGCCACCTATGCCCTGACACCACCTGACCCTCAGCAAACTTCCGCCCAGTGGCTTCCTGCCAGAAATCTAGCTAGCCGTGCACCCGCCTCCCTTATAAACAATCCTCGCGCAAAGGTTAGCAACGTGGCTGCCGTCACCTACGCCCAAGTCAACAGTTGACGCTTACTACGGGCCAGGTGGGCATGCGCTCCATGAGCATCACCGAGAAAGTCTCACAAAAGCCCCTGGGGGGCGAGGGAAGGGCTCAGTCACGTGCCCCAGGCCGGTGCCCCCCGCCATGGGGTTTCTGGTCCCTCCAGGAATGTTCCCAGAAGCGCTAGCCCAGCCCAGGCTACCAAGGCGCCCAGACCCGAGCCGGTAACCATGGCAACCCCAGGACGCCGGCTGCCGGCGGCCCAGCCACTCCTCCGCCCCGGGAGGCGCCCGGCAGGCCCCCGACCCCCAGCGGGTCCTTTCCCCTGGGGCCGCCGGGGCGGGGCGCGCATGCGCGGCGGGGCCGGCCCATCTCCCGGACCGGGTACTCACAGACTGCCCCCAGCACCCCCGACAGGCGACACAGCCAGCGGTACCACCACGTCATGCCCTCTTCCTGCGCGGGCGGCGCAGAGCTGGCGGGCGCCGCGGGCGCACCACCTGAGCCGCTCATCTTGCCGCCGTCAGGCGCAGCTCACAGCCCTCACAAAGGGCTCGGTAGCCGGCCGCGTCCGAACCGGCGCGCTGCCTTGTGGGAGAAGGAGCATATTAGCATAGGGGGCGGGGCTTTCAGGCTGCGGCGAGGCGCGCCCGAGGGGAGGCGGGTGCTCATTAGCCTAGGGAGCGAGACCCTCAGGCCGCGGCTAGGTGAGCTCGAGGGGTAGCAGGTGCTCATTATTGTAGGGCGCGGGACCCGCAGGCTGCAGCGAGGTGCTGCGGGGCCGGGGGGAAGCTCGTTAGCATACGGGGCGGGGCTCGCAGGCATCGGAGAGGTGCGCCCGAGGGGGCGGGCGTCATTAGCATAGGGGGCGGAGGCCCGCAGTTTGCGGCGACTTGCTCGCGAAGGAGGCGGGCATCATTAGCATAGGGGGCGGGGTTTGGCGGTGCGCGGACACCTTAGCGGTCAGACCCTCACACCAGGACACACGGGTGGGGCTTCGCAGGGAGCTGGCAAATGCGCCAGCCTCGGAGTGGAATCCTGATTGGCTTTTCTTCCTGGATAGGAAGATGATAACTAGGGATGTCCAGCGGCTTGCGCAGATCAAGATAGAGCCAAGCGGGGCCAGCGAATCCCTGCTTTGCCATGGGATGGGTTTTCAAGCCAGGTCTGGACAGCTTATAAGAAAAAAAACGCCGGTCAGTCTGCATGTTTTATTTATTGGTACCCGAGGAAATGGGGGCTGCCTTTCCAGAATCCCTACCTCCAACCCCCTAGCCTTTTGGACATTGGAGAAGACTCTAAAGTAGATATCTAAGATTGGAAAAAGTTCGAATTGGAAAGCACTGAGACCAGAGGTCAACCCTCCAGGGCTGGCCAGACACGTAACAAATGTTCAATGACCGTCAGGTCCCTTCCTTTCCCTTCCAGGACGAGGGTCCTGGTCCTCCGGTTACCCATGATTGGAGGGTCCAGTACTGGCCCCGCAGGCTGGCCTGAGCCTTAAGGAAGTCCTCGCTGAACTCCATCTCAGCCTGGCTGCTCTCTGACTCCCAATAGAGCACCTGCTGCCCATGGAACGTTGTGGTCCTCAAGCTGTGGATGTCCCGGATCTGAGAGAAAAGGGGCAGCCCAGAAGGACCGGCCATAAGTGATCATTAGCACTCACATTAATTAGCCCTTAATGTGCAGAGGCTCACAGATTCCGGATCACATTTAATGCTTACAAAGCCCTCCTAGGAGTACGCTGTTACTCTACCCAGAAAACTGAGCTCCAGGGAAGTTACATCACTTCCCTGAGGACACACAGTCAGGGTGCCAGAGCGGGGCCAGGCTGCCTCGTCTGGGGAAGCTGATACCCTGCAGAACACAGTTCTCCCAGGACACAGGAAACCTTGGGGAGGGTGCAGGGTGCTCCTCTGTCCAAGTCATATCAGACTGTAAAATTATGCTTCAGTCCTGGGTTAGCTGTCAGTCTGCATCAGAAAGGTCTTTACCATTCTTTATCATTTTGCTTTTTTTTTTTTTTTTTTTGAGACAAAGTCTCACTCTGTTGCCCAGGCTGGAGTGCAGTGGTGCGATCTGGGTTCACTGCAGCCTCCACCTCCCGGGTTCAAGTGATTCTTGTGCCTAAGCCTCCCCAGTAGCTAGGATTACAAGCACACGCCACCACATCTGGCTACTTTTTGTATTTTTAGTAGAGACAGGGTTTCATCATGTTGGCCAGGCTGGTCTCGAACTCCTGACCTCAAGTGATCTGCCCTCCTCAGCCTCCCAAAGTGCTGGGATTACAGGTGTGAGCCACTATTTCACTCTTGTAGGTAGCTCAAAAAACATTTCTTGGTGAATATGTGGAGGAAGCACTCTTCTCCCATTCTTTCACTAATGATTTGGAGGGTTTGAGTCTGAGATAAACTGAAGGGGGTCTCCTAGTCCTGCCCCCGCTAGGGAAAGCTGTCCAGAATCACAGCACAAGTCCCCATGCTGGGCCTCACCGAGATGTAGCTGGCATTGGCTCCCTTGGTCCCATTGTCCATGTCGGTGGCCAGGGCATGGATAGCAATCCGGGCGTGCGGAGCCACATTAATGAAGAGCCGGCAGCCCCCTGCCTTACTCGTGGCTGGACTCACGATTTCACCCCAGGGCCCAAAGAGCTGCATGTCACATTCTGCAGGGGGAGCAAGTGGGACATAGAAACCCAGACAGACCGCTGATGCCACAGGCCAGGGCAACTCACAGCCAGGAAGCAGTGCAGGGCTGCATGGCACTGTGGTCAATATCGGGGTTCCCAGGCAAACCCTGCTGAACCCCACCTCTACCACTTCTTGGCCCAGTGACTTTAGGCAAAGGCTAAATGTTCTGGGCTCTGGTTCCCTCCTCTGCAACTGAAGGAAACAATGGCATGCACTGAGCAGAGTGGTCTTTAGGACTCAATGATGTCACGTGTGCAAGAGTGTTTCACACTGAACCTGGCACCAAGGATAGGCTCCACCCATGGCAGCCACTGCTGTTCCTCAGAGCTCACTAGAGCCACCACCTGCCTGTACCTCCTGCACCTCTTTCAAGGCAGGTGCCTGTGTGGGTGGGGCTGGGCTGGGAAGCGAGAATCAATGTGAACGATGACAGTGGGCTCACAGCCTTTTGGCAGGACCCAGCAGCGCCTGTGCACTGAGGCATGTACACAGCTCTCTGCCCAGGCAGGTGCTGGGGCAATGAGGAGGCGCACTAGGTCTCTGCAGAGGCTAAGCCCATTGCCGCTAAACCCCTGACACCTGAGGGAGCCGAGGAACCTCTGGAACCCACTAGGGAAGCCAACTTCAGCCAGCTTGGACTGTTGGGAGAGGGCAAGCCCCCCAGGACAACCAAGAGGGCTATCAGAGGGTATCTAGGGGGCCATGGGCAAGGCAGGGGTCCCTGAGGTGGCATCCTCTGAGGTGTGCTTGTGGGTGCACACACATGTACAAGCATGTGTGCTCACACCAGTGCACTAGAACAGGGCCGAAGGACAGTGGCTCCCACAAAAACTTAAAGGGCCTTGAAAGGCTGGAGGGTTGGGGGCGGGGTGGGTGGGTGTGGGGCAGAGGCCTGAGGGACTGACTGAGGATGTGGACCACATCCCACATCCATCCATCTTGCTGCACAGTCCCAAAGAGGAGGGATGTAGCACTCATCCTGTGACCTCTCCCTGGCATGTACAGACTGACACTGGCCAACCCCAGCTCCTTCCATCTCAGTCAGCTCCCTCTGTATCTTCCCACTACCCCACTGGGACTGGCCCTATCCCCAGCAGCACCCACCCAGCCTCCCTGCCAGGACCGGAGCACCCAGGGGAGGTGGAGAAGGCCTGGCCATACCTCTGTAGAAGGTTTCAGGAGCAAGCTGGCTCCCATACCGCAGCAGCACCCCACCTCCCGGCTGCCTGCAACGCTGCCTCACCACCAGCGTGTTGGTCTTGGAGCTGAAAGTCATGCCCAATAGCCTCCTGCACATCTTCCTCCAGGTGAGCCGGCCCCAAAGCAACAACATGTCCCCTAGGAAGCAGCAGGGCAGTGAGGGTCCAGCACTACCATGCCTGGTCAGCAGAGGAGTGGCTCCGGGGTAGACTGAGCCGAGTTCAAGTCCCGCCTCTCCTACTGCTGGCTATGTGACTCTAAGTAACTGAGCACGTCACTTAATCTCTCCTAGCCTCAGTTTCCTCATCTGTAAAATGCAGATCATCACTCCCCAGTCATGAGATGGAATGCAAACTAAAGTTGGGAATGTACATGGGGCTCCTGCCAGGAACAGAGCATGCAGCGTTGTGCTGGCTCCCGGCAGGGGCCATAACTGGGAGCATCGCTTGTGTGGCCCTAGACATACCCGCACTGCAGTTGAGAGAACTCTCAAGGATGCGGAGGGTCACCACCTCCCCAAGGGGCCGCCCAATGGCCACTGCACAGTCTGCCTGCCCTGGTCCTCGCATGTCAATGGTTCCTGTTGGCTCAAGGTGCTGCCTGCCACAGGCACCTGAAAAGGGAGCAGGAGACAGGTAAGCAGTGCTTCCGGGATTTCCAGCAGGGCAGGCTCCGGGGCTTCCAAGCTGAGGAAGGAGACCAGGAGGTAGGAGTGGACCCTGTCCACCAAGGCCCAGCTGGAAGCCTTCTCAGGACAGGGACGGGGGCTAGGTAGGTCAGAGCATCACCCTCAGGGCACAGGGCTGCTTCCAGATGCTCCGGCAAGCAGGGGCACATGCAGAGCAGCCCAGAGGCTAGAGGGCTCACAAGCTGGGTTCCTAACTTCAAGTTACTTCCCCTTAATAGTAGTAAAAGGGACGTTTTGCTTTGCCAGGGAGGAAGAGGGCCAGCCCTGATCCTGGCCTCCCAGGCACACATCCCAGGGACCAAGTTCTTGTGCCAGTCCTTCCCAGAGGAAGATGCCTTTGCCCACCCCTCCTACAGCAGCTGCCCGACAGGAAGGAGGACAGGACGTAACTGGACTGCGCCGAGCTTTCCTGGAGCCCGGGCAGGAGCCGCTGAGGCTGGGGAGCCGGGGAGAAGAGCAGGGCCCGGGCCTGGGACCACTCCAGGGAGGCACCAGCAGGGGTGGCTGTGGTCTGTCCTGGAGCAGTGGCTTCTTCGTGAGGCACCAGGTTGGGCGTCCCCTGTCCCACACAGGGCCCAGCCCAGCAGCCACGCACAGTCACTGGCTTGGGCAAGTGCTGGCAGAAATCAGCCGGCACAGGCGCCTGGGCCTGGGGTCCGAGGCAGGTGTCATGCCGGCGCTGAATGCCATCCCCACAGGAAACAGAGCACTGCCAAGAGAGGGGAGGAGGAGTCACAGCTGACCCTGCCAGAAAGTGACAAGGACAGTGGTAAGCACAGGCCAGGAGTGATCCAATATAATCTTTGTACAAGCTGGGAGGCAGGTAAGTGTCTCCATTTCACAGATGAGAAAACTGAGGTTCAGAGAGGGCACCCAGCACAGGTCATGTAGGTGGGAGGAGCTAGAATTCAAGCCTGGGTCCCTGTCACCCTCACGGCCTCTCTGTCTCTCCAAGCCTTAGAGCAAGCAGGCCTGCGGGGCTGCAACTCATCTCTGTCTGCTGTGCCTGTGCCCCCTCCACACCATGAGCGAGCCCCTCCAGGGGGCAGCCTGAGCTCCATTTACCATTGTCTTTCCTGCCCTGCCAGGTGTGTGGCACAGCTGGCATTCCGTCATCTGTATAGAACTGAGTGGCCTGTTGTTCATCTTCCAGTGTCCCCAAACCTAAGAGCCTCTTAAGTCCTAGCTGCCCACAGGTCTCTAGGCCTTCTGTGTATCTGCCTCTAGGTGCCCCCTCACCAACAGACCCAGCTCTCTCCTTCCTTTCTGGGGACACAATGAACCAATGCCCCCTAGACTCCCTCACACATAAGCAGCCACAGCTGATGCCCGCCCCAGCCCCATAGGGATCCCAAGCATCCGCTGTGCTCACCTCCGTCCAGGTCCCGACATACCAGCGGTAGGTGCAGTCAGCAATGAGACAGGGGACGCTGGCCTGGGGCCGCACCAGTGCTGCACAGGCCACCTCGTCCACCTCCACATCCTGGCCTTGGTCGAGCTGCACACAGGCCACCGAGCGTCTAGCAGTGCCAAGGCCACAGCTGGCCGAACATGGGCCAAGGGACATGACTTTCCACCTGCAGGAAGAGAAGACCCCAAAGAGAGGCTGGGTCTCCCCAGAAACGGTACTGCCCCATGCGGGCCCCTCTCCACCCGCGTGTCCTCGAACAGTTGCCTAGACAGCTTCTGTGGCCAGGCAAGATGGGAAGTGCAGCCACAGAGCCCCTCCTGTCTGGGGCCAGGGCTCACAGGCACAGGAGAGCTACCAAAAGGCCCTGGAGGAAAGAAGCTTCTTTTTCCCTAATTGCATATCCCCCTCTCATCGCCTTTCTCACAGAACACCTGTCAGCACCCCAGGGGCTGCCTATGGACCCAAGTAACAGCAACAGGAAGCGAGCCCCTGGGTAACAGGAGACAGATCTCACCACCCCACGTTCTACAAGGGGGAAGGCCGAGGACCTTAACCCTGCCCATGTTGATCTGTAATCATTCAATAACTAATTATGGCCCACGTTCTTCAGAGCCCAGACACGAACCCAGGCGCCTGCAAGGGAGCTGGGATCTTCATCACAATACTGTTCTCCCCCATGACCCTGCAGCGCTGCCTCTTGGACCCATGCCTTCTGTGGCCTGGCGCTGTTCTACATGACACTGGGAGGTGGCAGTGAACCAAGCCAGACCCCACCTCCTCTTGGAGCATGGATTGTTCTCCATTTGGGCATCACTGGCATGAGCGACTGGATGCTGCTTTGCTGTGGGGGCTGTCGTGTGCATTGCAGAAATTTTATATTTTAGTTTATTTTAATGGTTTTCTTTGAGACATGGTCTCATTCTGTCATCCAGGAGGGAGGACAGTGGTGCAATCATAGCTCACTGCAGCCTCAGCCTCCAGGGTTCAAGCCATCCTCTCACCTCAGCCTCCCAAGCAGCTGAGACTACAAGCGTGTGCCATCATGCCCAGTTAATTTTTGTAATTTTTGTTTGTTTGTTTCTGTTTTTGAGACGGAGTCTCGCTCTGTCACCCAGGCTGAAGTGCAGTGGTGCGATCTCAGCTCACTGCAAGCTCCGCCTCCTGGGTTCATGCCATTCTCCTGCCTCAGCCTCCCGAGTAGCTGGGACGACAGGCGCCCGCCACCACACCCGACAAATTTTTTGTTTTAGTAGAGACGGGGTTTCACCATGTTAGCCAGGATGGTCTCAATCTTCTGACCTTGTGATCTCCCCACCTTGGCCTCCCAAAGTGCTGGGATTACAGGCGTGAGCCACTGCGCACGGCCAATTTTTGTATTTTTTGTAGAGACGGGGTTTCACTATGTTGCCCAGGCTGGTCTAGAACTCCTGGGCTCAAGTGATCCTCCCGCCTTGGCCTCCCAAAGTGCCAAGCAGAGCGTCACAGGAGGGACGAGCGTGCCTTTCTGGACCGATGTTCAGGGAGGGCTCTGGGTCATTCTGGAGTTGTGGTGTATGAGCCAAGCCTCGGGGAGGGATATCCAGGGCCTCGAGGATATCCACAGAAGACATCAGGCAGCGAGAGCTAGCACAGAAGCCCTAAGTCAGGGGATTATCCCTGGAATGTTCCAGGACAGTGAGGCCAGGGTGGCTACAGCAACGTCAGAGAGATAGCCAGAGCTCATGTGGTGTGTGCCTGCATCCCAGCTACTCGGGAGGCTGAAGCAGGAGAATCACTTGAGCCCAAGAGTTCAAGTCAGGACTGGGCAACATTCAGAGATAGTGAGACCCCATCTCTGAAAAAAAGTGAGGGGAGGCCCAGTGGCCCAAGAGGCGGTCTGTAGAGAACAGGGCTACCTGGCAGGCTGTGCTAGGTGTGGGAGGTGAAGTTTAATCACCATGCAGGCAGCGTGCAGTGTGAAAAACCCTGCAATTCCCATAAAATCCCAGATCATCTCTAAATGTGATGTGGAAAAATAAATGCGACACACAGCCAAGGGACTTTAGCACAGGCAAAGAAATCAGGACACACTTGTGACACAGATGTTAAATGGCTATAAAGCTACAACATTTAAAACAATTTTTTATGGGCAAGACAATAGCTAGAAAAAAACACACAAAACAAACAGAAACTGGCAGATCACTTGAGGTCACGAGTTCAAGACCAGCCTGGCCAACATAGTGAAACCCTGTATCTATTAAAAATACAAAAATCAGTTGGGTGTGGTGGTGGGCACCTGTAATCCCAGCTACTTGGGAGGCTGAGGCATGAAAATCACTTGAACCCAGGAGGCAGAGGTTGCAGTGAGCTGAGATTGTACCACTGCACTCCACCCTGGGTGACAGAGAAAAACTCTGTCTCAAAAAAAAAAAAAAAAAAAAAGGAGAAGAAAAAAACCTAGTAGAAAGCCTAGACATAGATTCTAACATACACCAATACCACCAAGGAGCCACCTGGGGGCATCAGGGCTTGTTCAACAGATGCTGGTTAACAATTTAGAAAAAAAAAAAAACCCTTGATCCCTACTTTGCAAATACATTAGTACACGGTTTAAATGTAAGTAAAATTTTTTTTTTTTTTTTTTTTGAGACAGGGTCTCACTCTGTTGCCTAGGCTGGAGTGCAGTGGTGGTGTGATCTCTGCTCACTGCAGCCTTGACCTCCCAAGGCTCAGGTGATTCTCCTGCCTCAGCCTCCTGAGTAGCTGGGAATACTGGCATGCACCACCATGCCCAAATTTTTGTATTTATAGTAGAGATGAGGTTTTGGCATGTTGCCCAGGCTGGTCTCAAACTCCTGGGCTCAAATGATCCACTCACCTCAGCCTCCTAAAGTGCTGAGATTACAGGCATGAGCCACCACGTCCAGCCTAAATTTAAGTGAAATCTTATCTGTAACTGCATTTATTTAAAACTAAGGAGACTGGCTGGGTTCGATGGCTCACGCCTGTAATCCCAGCACTTTGGAATGCTGAGGCAGGCAGATCTCCTGAGATCAGGAGTTCAAGATCAGCCTGACCAATATGGTAAACCCTGTCTCTACTAAAAATACAAAAATTAGCTGGCTGTAGTGGTGGGTGCCTTTATTCCCAGCTACTCGGGAGGCTGAGACAGGAGAATGGCTTGAACCTGGGAGACGGAGGTTGCAGTGAGCCAAGATTGCACCACTGCCTGGGCAACAGAGCGAGACTCCGTCTCAAAATAAATAAATAAATAAATAAATAAATAAATAAATAAATAAATAAATAAATAAAGTAAGTGGACAGGAAGGAAACATAGCAGTAGGGTGCTATCTATTAAACCTGAGTGCTGGAACACACATGTCCGTTACATTCTTTTCTGGACGTTTCTATATGATGTAGAAAAGTACTTCTTTATTAAAAATGCAAACCTACAAAAAGAAACCATTAAAGAATTATAAATGAGGTAGGCAAATGTTGGCCCTTTACCACTGGGCTCTGGACCTCACGGACTTGAACATGATTCTGTCCCATGTCCAAGTGTGGCTGTGTGTGTCCCTGCAGGAACCTCCATCCCTCCCGTCTTCCACCTCAGAATGCTGGTGCTCACAGCTTCAGGCTCTGCTCAAATGCTGCCTCGTCTGTCCCCCAGGCCTCCCCACACCGCACCCTGCCTGCACGGTGCTTAAACTTCACCTCTCACACCTAGCACAGCCTGCCAGGTAGCCCTATTCCTTACAGACTGGCTCCTGGGCCACTGAGCCCCCCACCCCATCTTGTTTTGTTTTGTTTTTGAGAGGGAGTTTCACTGTGTTGCCCAGGCTGGAGTGCAGCAGTGTGATCTCAGCTCACTGCAACCTCTACCTCCCAGGTTCAAGCGATTCTCCTGCCTCCACCTCCCAAGTAGCTGGGATTACAGGTGTACACCACCACACCCAGCTAATTTTTGTTTTTTTGTTTGTTTGCTTTGTTTTTTGAGATGGAGTTTTGCTGTTGTTGACCAGGCTAGAGTCCAGTGGTGTGATCTTGGCTTACCACAACCTTGGCCTCCCAGGTTCAAGCTGTTCTCCTGCCTCAGCCTCCTGAGTAACTGGGATTACAGGCATGTACCACCACACCTGGCTAATTTTGTATTTTTAGTAGAGTGGGGTTTCTCCATGTTGGTCAGGCTGGTCTCAAATTCCCGACCTCAGGTGGTCCACCCACCTCAGCCTCCCAAAGTGCTGGGATTACAGGCGTAAGCCACCACACCCGGCCTAATTTTTGTATTTTTAGTAGAGATGGGGTTTCACCACGTTGGCCCGGCTGGTCTCAAGCTCCTGACCTCAGGTAATCCACCCACTTCGGCCTTCCATAGTGCTGGGATTATAGGCGTGAGCCACCACACCTGGCCCCATCTTGTTTTTTTTTTAGAGATGAGGTCTCACTGTGTTGCCCAGGTTGGACTTGCGCTGCCGGACTCAAGTGATTCTCCTGATTCAGCTTTCCAAGTAGCTGTGATTATAGGAGCACACCACAGCACCTGGCCTGGCATCTGCACACACCAGGAGCTGCCCCTCCCGTCACCGGCTGACTCACCTAGGTGGGCAGGGCTCCAGGCTGCAGGCCTCCTGGGGTTCTGGGCGAGGCAGCCCCTGGCATTGGGTGTCCAACAGGATCTCCTCCTCATCATCCTCCCCATGGGCCCGGGCACAATACAGGATCCTCCGCATGACCCCTCCCCCACAGCTCACGCTGCAGGCCGCCAGCTTGTACTGCCACCTGGAGCAAACTGAAGTCAGGAACCCAAACAGCCCCAGGGCCTGGGAACCCAGGGGAGTCAGGTCTCCCCCTTCATTTCCCCAGACCAGGAAGAGACAGGAAGCTGGGAAGGGCCTGGAGAGGTTCTCTTTCTGGAGGCCCCCTTGTGTCCTCACCAAGAGGCTTGGCAGAGTGGACAGAATATTTGGACAAACCCATTTTACAGAAGGGAGAGGTGAGGGCAAACGACAGATGTCGTATCCCAGAGACAGTGGGGACAGGGGTCCAGGCACCCAAGGGCCCTGCGTGTCTTTCTTGAACAGTGATCCCAGCACCACTGCCCTGGAGCCCACCTCGCTAGCTCTCCCCTCCTCCCCTCCTGCTGTGTTTGGCTGCATCACACTGAATACCATCCATCAAACTGCATTCCCCCTCTGTCCTATTATTATCTGTCCTCTTTTCCCCCTCCATTTGCTCCAGGAGGTCAGGGACATTTCTCTGCCTTGTTCTCTGCTGTGTCCCCTAGCTCCAGGACAGCCCCGGGGCCTAGGTGGTCCATAAAGAGCAGTTTATGAAGAAATATCCCAGCAACCACGTGTGCCCACAGCATCCCAGATCCTGTGCAATGTACTTTACACGCATTGCATCTAGCATGCATTTTACACTCTTTGTGTTTAGCATATACTTCACATGCATTTAATCCTTTCATTAACCCCCCCGCCAGTCTTCTGGGGGCACAATATGACCTGCTCCCACTGGTGAGGACACTGAGGGTCAAAAGATCCGGTTTGGAGGTGAGGGAAGAGCCAGGATGCAGACCTAGAACCCCCTGTCTCCCTTGGAAGGGCAGGGCTCTGGGCTGCAGTCTTCAAAGGGGCTGGGCCGGGGCTCTGGCCCGCACTTGGAGTGAGACAGGGGAATGGGGTGGCCATGGTCTAGCCTCACACAGTGCACAGCCAGCGGCACCTGCCCCCCTCCGCAGGTCACCGGGCATGGAGCCAAGGCTCGGGTCTCCCACCTGCAGGGAGAAGGCCAGCACTCTGTAGGAGGCCACATCCCAAGGCCAGACTTTCCCCTGCACAGTCTTGCTCCCCTCACTCACCGAGCAGGGCACGGGACAGCCTGGCAGACCTCCCGCCGGCTTCCAGGCTTGCTTGCCAGGCCACACAGCTCCTCCTGGACAGGCACCCCGAGTGCAGAGTCCATGCACAGGAAACGCAGCTCCATCAGGCCTGCGTGGACGAAGCAGAGACCCGGAGCCCCAAGGGGCGGGCTCAGCAAGGACTGCAGCCTGGGCTCACTGGGCAGCTCTAGCACGTAAGGCCTGCATGGGTTTCAGTCCCGGCTCTGCCACTTACCAGCTGTGTGACCTCAGACAACTGACTTAACCCTCTGAATCTTAAATTAAAAAAAAAGATAATGGCATCTACCTTGCAGAGTCATTTATAAAGATTTTTAAAAGGGGAGATGAAAAGTGCCTGGCACATAGTAGATACTTGACAAATGGTAGCTGTTATTGTTTATTGAGAGGCATTATAAGAATTGCAATATGGGCCGGGCACAGTGGTTCACACCTGTAATCCCAGCACTCTGGGAGGCCGAGGCGGGCAGATCACAAGGTCAGGAGTTCGAGACCAGCCTGACCAACATGGTGAAACCCTGTCTCTACTAAAAATACAAAAATTAGCTGGGTGTAGTGGTGCACACCTGTAATCCCAGCTACTCAAGAAGCTGAGGCGGAGAATCACTTGAACCCGGGAGGCAGAGGTTGCAGTGAGTCAAGATCGTGCCAGTGGACTCTAGCCTGGGCGACAGAGCAAGACCCCATCTCAAAAAAAAAAAAGAAAAAAATAAATCTCAATATGAAAATCTCTGTGTCTATCATAAAGATGTTATTAGGGCCAGTTTTCTCAAGTCTCTCCTTTAGGAATAGCCTCACAAGAAATAGGCAGGCTCAGTGGCTCATGCCTGTAATCCCAGCACTTTGGGAGGCCAAGGTGGGCGGATCACCTGAGGTCAGGAGTTTGAGTCCAGCATGGCCAACATGGTGAAACTCCCTCTCTACTAAAATAAAATACAAAAATTAGCCAGGTGTGGTGGCAGACGCCTATAGTCCCAGCTACTCAGGAGGCTGAAGCACGAGAATCACTTGAGCCCCGGAGGTGAAGCTTGCAGTGAGCCAAGATCGTGCCACTGCACTCCAGCCTCGGCAACAGAATGAGGCTCTGTCTCCAAAAAAAAATAAAAATAAAAAACAGAAATAAAAAGTGTTGGCAAGGATGGGAGGACATTGGAACTCTTATGCACCATTGATGGAAATGTAAAATGGTGCAGCCACTGGGGAAAACAATCCAGCAGTTCCTCAAAAATTAAACATAGAATTCTCATCTGACCCAGCTAGCACACTTCTGGGTATACACCCAAAAGAACTGAAAGCAGGAACTCAAACAGATATTTGCACACCCATGTTCACAGAAGCATTATTCACAATAGAATAGCCAAAATGTGGAAGGAAGCCAAGTGTCCACTGATGAATAAATGGATAAACATATAAAGGATACACTCACAGTGGAATCTTTTTCAGCCTTAAGAAGGAAACACACGGCCGGGCGCGGTGGCTCAAACCTGTAATCCCAGCACTTTGGGAGGCCAAGATGGGCGGATCACGAGGTCAGGAGATCGAGACCATCCTGGCTAATACGGTGAAACCCCATCTCTACTAAAAACTACAAAAAAAAAAACTAGCCGGGTGACGAGGCGGGCGCCTGTAGTCCCAGCTACTTGGGAGGCTAAGGCAGGAGAATGGTGTAAACCCAGGAGGTGGAGCTTGCAGTGAGCTGAGGTCCGGCCACTGCACTCCAGCCTGGGCGACAGAGCCAGACTCCGTCTCAAAAAAAAAAAAAAAAAAGGAAACACACATGCTACAACATGGATGAACTGTGAGGACATCACACTCAGTGAAATCAACCAGTCACGAAAAGGTAAATGCTATATGATTCCACTTCTACAGGGTCCCTGGAATTGTAGAATTTGGAGACAGAAAGGAGAATGGAGGTTGCCAGGGGCTGTGGAGGAGGAAATGGGAGTTTGTGTTTCACAGGGACAGAACTCCAGTTTGGGAAACTGGAAAAGTTCTGGAGAGGATGGTGGTGATGGCCGCACAACAATGTAACTGTGCTTTTATGTCACTGACGTGCACGGGGAGAAACAGTTATGATGGTAAATTGTATAATATGTGTGTTATACTACAATAAAGCAAGATTGGGAAAATAGAAGAACGCTGTGTATCTTTTTTTTTTTTTTTGAGACGGAGTCTCGCTCTGTCGCCCAGGCTAGAGTGCAGTGGCGCGATCTCCGCTCACTGCAAGCTCCGCCTCCCGGGTTCACGCCAGTCTCCTGGGACTACAGGCGCCCGCCACATGCCCAGCTAGTTTTGGTTTTTTTTTTTTTTTTGTACTTTTTGGAGAGACGGGGTTTCACCCTGTTTGCCAGGATGGTCTCCATCTCCTGACCTCATGATCCGCCCACCTCAGCCTCCCAAAGTGCTGGGATTACAGGCGTGAGCCACCGCGCCCGGCCTAACGCTGTGTATCTTAAAGCTAAGGTTTCTCTGCTCAGGTCGTCAACTGGGGCCCCCTCTGGCCGCTCTGCCGGGGCCATCAGGAACGGCTCTGGTGCCGCACTGCTCGGCACTGTTGTCTTTTCCTACTTTTCAGCCAGTCAGCGCTCACATTTGAAGTGGCTGTCAGCTACTATACTTGATCTCCTTGTATTACGGCGTGTTCCCGTATAGTCTGGATTTTCTGCAATCCACCTCAAATGCTCTTTAGAAGGAGGCAAGATGCGGCCGGGCGCGGTGGCTCAAGCCTGTAATCCCAGCACTTTGGGAGGCCGAGAGGGGCGGACCACGAGGTCAGGAGATCGAGACCATCCTGGCTAACACGGTGAAACCCCGTCTCTACCACAAATACAAAAACTAGCCGGGCGAGGCGGCGGGCGCCTGTAGTCCCAGCTACTCGGGAGGCTGAGGCAGGAGAATGGCGTAAACCCCAGAGGCGGAGCTTGCAGTGAGCTGAGATCCGGCCACTGCTCCAGCCTGGGCGACAGAGCGAGACTCCATCTCAAAAAAAAAAAAAAAAAAAAGAAGGAGGCAAGATGCAAGTGGATAAGAGAGTTACCATGAGTGCTGGTCCCCAGGAGCATCCCGGGGGCCCTCACCTCGCCCGCAGGAGACGGAGCACGGCCCTGCCAGAGGGGTCCACACGTGTGCAGCTTGAGCCCCTGTCCTGATGCTGCCCCATGGGGAGGGAGCCTCCTCCCCTGCAGAGGTGGCATCCAGCTGTGGGAAACAGCAACAAGTTCATGGGTCTGGGACTCCTCTGAGCACCCAGCGACCCCCGTCCCAATCTTCTTAGGAGGCAGCAGAGAGAGCAGGAAGTGGCATGTGCATACCGGGGCTCCCTCCCCTGCTCCCTTGGCTCCCCAGTCTCCCAGCGGGTGTCCTTGCTGCACACCCCACCTTTGCAGGCTCCTCAGCAGCACAAGTGCTCACTGTGGGCCTGGTTGAGAGCTGGAACCAAGAGTGGGACATGGGAGCATGACTGGCCCTGCAATCCTCCCAGCCATGAGGGGCGAGGGTTGCCAGCACCCAGGCCAGAGAGCAAGGCCAGTCAGCCTCCAGTCCCTGGACACCGGGCGGGAGCCCGGCAGCATTTCTCTGCACAGCAGCTACATTATACTCTCCTCAGATGCTTCTCTCAGCCCGGCTTGCAAGGGGAATGGGAGCCTCCCGAGGGGCCCTGAGCCCTCTTTCTAAGCTTCTTTTCTGAGCAGGGGTGGCCCTCAGACAGCATTCCCACAGAAGCAAGGTGTTTTCGCTCTGGCCTAGAGGACAATGGCGACGGGTGCTCTTCATTCTCTCAGCCAGGTAAAGGACTCAACAGCCCCAGCCACTCTCATGCCCAGGGCACTCACATGGCCCCAGCCTGGAGGGCATGACATCCCGACACAGGGTTCAGGGGCAGGCAGCTTCTCATCTATGGAGTCAGGCCCTTGAGTCGCTGGAGCCTCCAGGCCATCTGCCCCCGGCACACAGGTCTCATTCTGCAAGGCCGGGCCTGCTCCACTGGCTGATGTGCATGGGCTGGGCTCTGACATCTCCCACCTGAGGATGGCATGAGACAGTCATCAGGCCCTGCCTCTGCCACCCAGTGGAAGGTACAGCCCAGCTGCTAGGGGCAGGGAGGCAGAGGACATGCTCCCCAACATCCAGGAGCCCAAAGGGGGACCCCACAGAGAAGTGAAGCTCAGGGTCTCTCCCTGAAGCACTGGGTTCTCCATTCATTAGCCAGCAGGTTCCCATTCAACAAGCACTTGCTGCTCAGCAGTCAGGCACCCCACCTGCCTCCAGGGTGCAGAGACAGAACCTATCCTTGGCCGGGCGCGGTAGCTCACACCTGTAATCTCAGCACTTTGGGAGGCTGAAGTGAGCAGACTGCTTGAGCCCAAGAGTTGGAGACCAGCCTGGGCAACATGGCAAAACCCTGTTTCTACAAAAAATACAAAAATTAGCTGGGCTTGGTGGTGCACACCTGCCGAGGCAGGAGGCTGCAGTGAGCCAAGATCATGCCACTGCATACCAGGCTGGGTGAGCGAGCAAGACTCTGTCTTAAAAAAAAAAAAAACAAGAGAACCCATCCTTCCTACCCTCCAGAGGCAGAGACCGACCTCCAGCCAGGCAATCACTGACTCCATGCACCACAGCAGGTGCAGAGAAACAGGTGCCACATGGAATCGGACCACCAGGTTCAAGGGTGGCCAATGGGTTTCAGCTGTGAGTCAGCCCTGCGCTGGAGTGGCTGCCCGGAGAGCTGTGTTGAGAAGGATTCTGAGGCCCCATCTAGCCTCAGCGGGGAAAAGTGGTGATTGCTTTGTCTGCCACAGATGAGGGGGCAGGGAAAGGAGTCCAGAGCTATGAGTGGGCCACCAATGATCCAGACCAATCCCCTCCCACCAGACAGGTCACAAAACTGAAGCCCACAGAGGAGAGGACTTGCCCTGTCACTCAGCTGGTTAGTGGCAGGGCAGGATGATAAGCCACTGTCAACTTGGACACTGAGGGAATGAGATGCAGCCATGTGGGCACGGTGGAGATGGTGGTGATGAGCAAGTGATATCTCCCACTCCGTTCAGTTTGACCTCATCCTCGAAGCCACCCCCTCCCCAGGCAGGTCGGCCTCCCCATTTCAGAGCAGGGGCTCGGAAGCTCAGAGAGGGAAACGATGGGCCCAGGCTCTCCTGGGTAGTAAGGAACTCCGACACTGGCACTTACAACCACCAGGTGACACTGCCCATCACCCTGGATGGTGAGGCTCCACCAGAGGCCTCAGGAGGAGGGGATTCTCAGAAGGACTGGGGCTCAGCGCAGGGACGAACTCTGCCAGGGAGGCCCTCTCCCAGGCCCACCTAGCCCTGGCTCACCTGGCGGGGCAGGGCTGGGGGTTACAGATTTCCGCTGTCACAGCTGGCTGCTGGGCCCCTGCTCTGCACCGGGCTGGGGGCAACGTCTTCAGGAGGCTGCCCTGGGCCTCCACGCAGCGCACTGGCCGCTCCCGCAGGCCACCCCCGCAGGAGACACTGCATGGGCCGAAGTCTCCCACCGCCCAGCTGAGGAAGGAGACAGAGCGTTGGGGCCCTGGCCAGGTCCCAGGCTAACTTGGGGTGATGGGGTGGTGGGTGCTGACACACTTCCACTGGTCTGGGACAAGCAATGGGCACTAGGACCAGCCTAGCCTCTCCAGGTGGCTGAGCCTGAGGACACCCGAATCACATGCTGGTGGGCAGCTGCCCTGTCCTGCACCCAGCAGGGATGGCCTTGTCCCTAACAGTGTGCCCATCAGGTGCAGTGACAGCCAGGGGCTTTGCACCAGAGCTCCCCAAGTCTCCCCACAACCCTCCAGGTAGGCAATCACCTCCATCTCGCCATGAGCGCCTGAGCTCAAGAGAGGCCTCGGTGACCCGGACAATGGCAGCAGGTGTGGGTCCCACTGGGCTGACATTGTCACCGTGTCTGCCCTGAGCCTCAGTGTCCTCACCTGCAGAACGGGGCACTCACAGAGCCCCCTCACAGGGCTGTGAGCAGGCGTAGTGAGAGCCTGCACAGAAGCAGCTCAGCCCAGCCCTGCCACATGGGCCCTATAGGCCAGGAACAGAGCCCAGCAGCCCCAGCAGAACCCTCTCTCCCACCGGAGCTGCACAGATAGCACCACACTCACTACGGAGGGCAAGGTTCCAGCACGCAGGCCTCTGGCCACGCTGGTGGCTGCTGGCTCCCTTGGCACCGGGCAGTCTCCACCAACTCCTTCCTGGCCTGGTCCAGGCAGCTGTAGTTTACCCAGCGCAGCCCTGGGAGGGAAGCGGGAGGGCTAGGCTACCTCCCTGCAGGGGCAAGCCATGCTGTGGGCGAGCCTTCCCTGGGTCTCACCTGCCCCACAGCTCACCGAGCAGGGCCCACGCACAGCGGCCCACACCCAGGCCTGCCGTGGCTTAGGCTGGAAGTAGGTGAAGGTGATGTCTGGGCAGGTGAGGTTGCCATACTCCTCGCCGTACCGCCTGTAAACCTGCAGACAGACAAAGAGCTTCAGGCCTTGTCCGGTGGGTTCCCTGAGGGTCACTGTCATGGCCACCTCCCCTGGGAAGTCTCGCAACTTCTTCCATCCCTATAATCTTTCGTTCAACAAGCAGTCACTGGCCAGGCACAGTAGCTCATGCCTGTAAACCGAAAACTTTGGGGGCCTGAGGCAGGCAGATCACTTGAGCCCAGAAGTTTCAGACCAGCCTGGGCAGCATCGTGAGACTCCATCTCTATTTTTAAAAAAAGTTAAAAAATCAGCTGGGCATGATGGGGCATGCCTGTAGTCCCAGCTACTTGGGAGGCTGAGGTGGGAGGATCACTTGAGCCCAGGAGGTCGAGGCTGCAGTGAGCTGTGATAGTGCCACTGCACTGCAGCCTGGGCGATAGTGAGACCCTCTCTCAAAAAACAACAAAAACAAAAATAATGACAGGCAATCGCCGACACTGACCTGTACCAGGCTCTGGGTATAGCACAGTGCACAGGACACTAGCTAAGCCACAAGGAGCTCTCAGTGGGTTGGGATAGGGGGCTGGGGACAGGTAATTGGTAGGTTAGGGGATAGGGTATTCAGGCAGCACAGAGAAGGCTCCCTAAGCTGGTTGGGTAAAGGACAAAGTACAATGGAGAAGGCAGGCCCACCTTAGGCTGAGCTAAGGAGCCCAAGAAGGGCTAGGGCAGGGCCAGCACAGAAGGCTTCTGGAGCCAGAGTTGAGGCCTGTGGGGTTGGCAGAAAGAAACTGGATCCCTGGGGCCCTGGGGCCGGCTACTGGCTTAGGCCTGGCCTGGAGAGCACTGGGAAGAATTTCAGCAGGTTCCTGGGCCTGAGGCTCTTCAGGAGGGTAACTGGGTCCTGTGCCCAAGGCCAGCCCAAGAAAGAGGCCAGCCTGGAGGCCAGAGCCCAGGGCGAGGTGACATTCAGCACCTGCCCCCTTGATGCCCACATCTGGCCACTGCCGCAAGCCTGTGTTGGTTACAGTGGGGCTTCTCAGGCCCAACACAGGGAAGTCTTGATTCAGGGAATATGCAGAGGACCCAAGAATCTGCTCTTTTACACACCGCAGAGGATGATGGGAGAGCCACTCAGCAGCCAGCATCTGGAGACAATGTCCCAGGCAAGGGGAGGGCAGGAAGGGAGCCCTATTGGGGTAAGGGAAGGGATGAGCCACTCACAGGGGCTTGCTCTGGCCTGGCCTGGCCTGATACGGGGGAGGCCCTGCTGTCTCTGGCAGCTGTAGGGGCAGAGGATGCTGCCAGAGCAGCCAGCTGGGGCCGCTGAGACTGGGCCCCTCTCCCAAGGTTCTCAGGTCTGTTTCAGCCTGCGCTCATGTCTCTCCACCCTCCACGTGCCTTCCTCAGCAAAGCACCAATGGGGACATACAGGGGCGAGCACACATCACCAAGTACACACCTGAACAAGGCGTTCCAGTTCCCACGCACTCTACCCCAAAGAAGCAGTGGGAGCCAGCATCTGTTCTCAGCATCCTCAGCACCAAGGCCTGCTCCCCAGATGCCATTGCACCTGAGTCCATGCCTTCATCTCCCCACAAACCCACACAGTAGGACCTTCCTTCATCCCTCCCACAATGACACTGTTCCCTTGGCCATACGCTTCCCTCCCTGCTTGGCCCGGCAGTATCTGCTCATCTGAGACCTCAGCTCCATCACTCTTTCCCGGGGAGCCCCGGACCCCTGCCTGGGGCCCTCCAACCTTACCTGATCCCAGAACTACAGGGCCTTCTTCCACAGGCTCTGGGCACAGGCACATTTGGATATTTATTTGTGGGACCCTAAGCCCCTGGAGGAGCTAGCTGCATTTCACTTAGCACGGGGCCCAATACATAGTGGGTTCCCTGTAAGTGGCCACTGAATGAATAAATGAACAAATCAGGGAATGGATGGATGGACAAACGTGCAAGCAGCCATAGCCCCCAAGAAGAAGCCCCCACTGGCCTCCCCCAGGCTCTCCTGCTAACCTGGATCTCAGCATCTTCCTGGAGGGGTCCCCAGATGTGGATCTCCTCCAGGCGGGGCAGCCGGTCCTCGGTGAGGGCCACTCTATACTCAACACGGCCATCCTCCAGGAGGGAGGGGTAGATGGTGTTAGGGGAGATGCTCGTCTTCCCAGCCACGACGTAGCGCCCTCCGATCCTCACCGCTGTCGGAGAACCAGCCCTGTTAGCCCTGTGGAACTGAGCACCCATCCTCCTCACAGGCACGTCAGTGACTCTCCTTCCCAGGGTCCCCAGCCCTCCTCTAAGGAGCCGCAGGCATCTGAGCCAGAGGCTTCCCCACAGCGGAGGCTCTGTGCCTCTTTCCACAACCTGGTGAGTGCCATGAGCAAGTGCACTCATGCACAGAACTCGACAGGCTCAGGGCTCAGGGACCCCACGGCAAGGGCTGGCAACCAAGGCTTCAAAGGTCAGGTGCAGGCACACTCCAGAAAGAAAAACCCACTGTGGCCCTGAACAGCCAAGAAGCAGCCTTGCCGAGAGAGAAGCCCGGCCTTTGCTGTTGGCTTCCAAGAGGAGACACAGGTCACACCAGGCAGAAGTGTCTTCCTTTAGGGCGGGGGCTGGCTGTCCCAGAAAGACCAACTATGTGATTTAGGATAGATGCTTTGGGTCACCAGGAGACTGAGAGTATCCACGTGGTCAATTAGTCAATCATGTCTTTGCACTCAAATCCCAGTAAAAACTCTCACCTCCCACTCGGTGGGCTTTCTGTGTGGGCAATACTCCATGTGTATGGCCACGCTCCAATGCTAGAAGGGTGTCACATCCCTGAGACATCAGGCCTCCTGTTTGGACCCTCCCAGACTCTGCCTGCATCTCTTCCCTTGGACAATTCTACCCCAGGTCCTTCTGGAAGGAGCCACAGCCACATGCCACAGCTCTCAGTGAGCTCTGGGGGTCTTCCTAGTCAATTATCAAGCCTGAGGGTGGTTTGGGGAACCCCTTGAACTTGCAAGTGATGTCAGAAGTGAGGGCATCTTGGGGACAGTGTCCTGCATCTTTTCAGTCTAGCTAACTGGGTGGGAGTCCTCCAGTCAACTCACCCAAGTGTGTGAAGAGAGGCCTGTGGTTGGCAATGTAGACACTGGTCAGGTTGGGGGTAACCGTCAGAAATGTGACATATTCTAGAAAGAAAAAAAGAAGGAAAGATGCATGGACCTCACGGCCACCACATCACAGACAAAGGGAGCTGATCTTAGCTGGTCGGGAAAAACTGAACAATGCCATGGGGCTGGCTCCAGCAGCAGTGAGTCCCCTGTCATGGGGGCAATTAAAAGCAGGCTGGAGGACCACCTGCCAAGGCTCTGCCCTGGCTGGGAGAAGGGACCAGGGCCAAGGTTCTCCAGCACAGTGGGGCACGCCAGAGGGAGTCTCTGCTCCCTCAAGTCTCTACTCTCCATAGAAGCACTGGCATTTACAAATGATTTTTGACCTCGTATATACACCAAAGTCAAAGATTTTCCAAGTGTAACTACCATCCCTCTCATTCACTTGTGTCCCTCTCAGTGGGATTTCTTGAGCAGGAGAGAAGAGGCTAGCTGCTACAGAATGCACGATGTCCACATTATTATTATTATTTTTTTAGAGTGTCTCGCTCCTTTGCCCACTCTGGAGTGCAGAGGGATCTCCACCTCCCGGGTTCAAGCAATTATCCTGCCTCAGCGTCCCAAGTAGCCGGGACTACAGGCGCCTGCCACCACGCCCAGCTAAGTTTTGTATTTTCAGTAGAGACAGGGTTTCACCATATTGGCCAGGCTGGTCTTAAACTCCCGACTACAGGTGATCCACCCGCCTCGCCTCCCAAAGTACTGGGATTACAGGCGTGAGCCACCACACCCGGCCAATGTCGCTGGTAGATCAGGCACTGACATCCCATCTCTGAGTCTCAATTTCCCATCTGTGAAATGGAGATAATAGCAGTAAGCGCGGTCCTGGTCACTACAAGGATTCAGGGAGATAATCGGGAAATACCAAGTGTGTTCCTTGGTTCATAATTCTGTTTTTTTGAGACAGAGTCTTGAGCACAGCTACAGTGAGCCACCATTACTGAGGCACCACAGTCCCAGCAGCATCAAGGCCAAAATCTGAGCCTGCCACAGGAGGGTGGCGAAGTGGAAGAGGGAGCTGCTGACACAGCAGGAGGCATCCAGGACTGAGTGAGTGTTGCAGGCCCTGTGACCTGAGCAGCCCCTGCAGCAAGGCTCTGGGCTGTGGCCGTCTTGGAGGCTGGGGGAAGCCCAGCCTCTGCCCTGAGGGAGGCTGCCTACCTCTCACTCTTCCAGCTGTGAAAGAGCCGTTCCGTGGGCTGCACGTGCTGTTGTCCCCACCACACACCTGGCACACGTCCCGTACCTGCTGGGAGTCCATCCTGCCATCACAGCCAAATGTCTATGCAAAGGGAAGGACAGGGGGCCAGTGTCACTGGAGGGTGCTGGCCTCAATGACACTGCAGCCCTGCCAGCTCTGAGGTTCTGGGATCCATAAAACCAGCAACACTTCTGTAGCACCCCAACATCTACACAGGAAGCAAGCTTAGAGGGCTCAATGACTTGCCCAAGGTCACACTGCAGCCCTTAACCCAGGCTGACTCCAAGTCCAGATCCGTTTCCCCAGCACCACTCCCCTGCAGACTGCACTGCAGCTCCACTGGGGCCAGCACCCACCGACCTGCCCCCAGGAGCCTTCCGATAGGACAGGCAGGCCCCAGGGCCATCGCCAATGTCCACACATGCCTACCCTGCAGCTGCCCGACACGCACAGGCTTAGGGTCCCGTCCTCCCGGGAGCCACTTGGCACACACCGGGTCCCATCCAGGAAGCTGTCTCCACGCTTCATGATGAAGTTCTCGCCAATTGCCCGGCACATGTGCCTGCACAGAGCATCCCCTGGGAGGGCAGAGTGAACAAGGGGTCCTGAACTAAGCAGGAGGGGCAGGCCTCCCAGCCCCCACCCAGCTTCATCCTTTGCATCTGGGGCAAGGGTTTCTATCTTCCCCCCATCCTACCTCCTAAGGCAATAATCCTAATCACAATCCTAATCTAATCTAATAACTAATGGTATTGAATTATGAACCAAAGGCTGGGCGCAATGGCTCATGCCTGCAATCCCAGCACTTTGGGAGACCAAGGCAGGCGGATCATGTGAGGTCAGGAGTTCAAAACCAGCCTGGGCAACATGGTGAAACCACATCTCTACTAAAAATACAAAAAGAATTAGCCGGCGTGGTGGTGCAAGCCTGTAGTCCCGGCTACTCGGGAGACTGAGGGGCAAGTATCCCCTGAATCCCAGAGGCAGAGGTTGCAGTGAGCTGAGATCACGCCACTGCACTCCAGCCTGGACAACAGAGCAAGACTCTGTCTCAAAAAAACAGAATTATGAACCAAGGAACACACTTGGCATTTCCCAATTATCTCCCTGAATCCTTGTAGTGATCAGGGAGGGGCTTACTGCTATTATCTCCATTTCACAGATGGGAAATTGAGACTCAGAGATGGGATGTCAGTGCCTGATCTGCCAGCGAGGCCTGGCCACTATGTGATCCACGGTCTGTGGGACACCAGAGCCTGAGCCGCTTTGCCCAGTGCTGGAGGGATAGGAGGCCAACCCCCCACGACTCTACCCTGTCCAAGGGTCTCCAGGGCTGGCTCCTCCCCTGACCCCACACTCCGCAGGCCTCACCTTGGCTGTGTGGTACAGCAGCACCCCAGTGGTAGAAGGAGGCACCGCCAGGGGAGGAGTGCAGTGGCTGGCCGTCGGTCCTGGCGCACTGTTCCGACATGAACTCCAGCTGGGTCTTCTCACAGGCCTGGCCAGGAGGAGGCAGAGGACAGGAAGAGGAAAGGGATTGGGGGGTGTTGTCACTGGGAGACTGCATGGCACCCTGCAGTGTGGGATCAAGATATGGGTGTGGCCTCAGATCCAGGCTGTGCCTCGGTTCCCTGCTCTGTAAACCGGGGTGACAAAAGTGCCTGCCCCTCTCTATTGATGGGAAAACTCCGGGGAATCCATAAAGAACACAGGGCAGCAACGAAGAAAGCCGGGAAAGAGCATTATGCTCAGAGCCTCTGCTTCCAAGGCCTGAACTCAATAAAACAGTGATGGGGATGTATATTCTTTAGGTAGTGCACCTAGAGGCAGGTAGCCAAAGCATGGAGCAAAGACCTCACCACCGGAGCCTCTGCACTCAGGCAGGCGTCCTGGACTTTTATGCACTGACAGAAGATAATCGGAGTTGACTCCGTGGACGGGAGTCAGGGAGTCAACACTGACCACGCTGCCTCCACGAAATCCCACCACCCTCTGCTCTAGCCGAAGACCTTCCCCTTGCGATCTGGGGAGGTCTTGGGGACCCATTTGGAGAAGGAGGAAAGGGAGGGTCTCACCATACAGAACGCGTAATACATATAGGGCCAAACCTACACCCAGGGCCATCCAAGCAGGGGACAGAATTTAACTCAATGTAAAAAAAAATCTTTCTACCATTTCACACCACTAGGATGGCCAAAATCAAAAAACAGAAAACAGGCCGGGCACCATGGCTCACACTTGTAATCCCAGCACTTTGGGAGGCTGAGGTGGGCAGATCACCTGGGGTTGGGGTTCAAGATCAGCCTGGCCAACATGGCGAAAACCCATCTCTATTAAAAAAAAAAAAAAGAAAGAAAAGAAAAAAACAACAGAAAGCAGCAAGGACTGCAGTGGATGTGGGGAAACCAGAACCCTCGTGCAATGCTGGTGGGAATGCGAAATGGTTCAGGTACTATGGAAAATGGTTTGGCAGTTTCTTTAAAAGTCAAACATAGGTTGGGCGTGGTGGCTCATGCCTGTAATCCCAGCACTTTGGGAGGCCGAGGCGGGCGGATCACCTGAGGTCAGGAGATCCAGACCATCCTGGCCAACGTGGTGGAAACCCCATTTCTACTAAAAACACAAAAAATTAGCCAGGCGTGGTGGCACGTGCCTGTAATCCCAGCTACTCCAGAGGCTGAGGCAGGGGAATCACTTGAACCCGAGAGGCGAAGATTGCAGTGAGCTGAGATTGCACCACTGCACTCCAGCCTGGCAACAGAGCAAGACTCTGTCTCAAAAAAAAAAAAAGTCAAACATAGAATTCCCATATGATCCAGTAACTCCACTCTTGAGCATACTGCCAAAAGAATTGAAAACAGGGATTCAAACATGTACCAGCACGTTCATAGCGGCTCTGTTCACAGAAGCCAAAACGTGGAAACACCTCCAATGTCCATCAGCAGATGACTGGATGAAAATGTGGTCTATCCCTGCAGTGGAATATGATTCAGCCAGAAAGAGGAATGAGGCGCTGACAGGCTACAGCACAGGTGAGCCCTGAGGACGTGCCACTGGGGGAGGAAGGCAGGCAGGAAGCACACCTGTTGTCTGGCCCCAGGTACGTGGCATGTCCGGAACAGGTCAATCCACAAAGACAGAAGGGAGATCAATGGCTGCCGGGTGGCGGAGGGGAAATGGGGAGTGACAGCCTACCATATGGGGTTTACTCCAGAGTACTGGAAACATTCTGAAACTTTCACACCTGTAATCCCAGCACTTTGGGAGGGTGAGGAAGGCAGATCACGAGGTCAGGAGATCAAGGCCATCCTGGCTAACACGGTGAAACCCTATTTCTACTAAAAATACAAAAAATTAGCTGGGCGTGGTGGCGGGTGACTGTAGTCCTAGCTACTCGGGAAGCTAAGGCAGGAGAATCGCTTGAATCTGGGAGGCGGAGGTTGCAGTGAGCTGAGATAGCACCACTGCACTACAGTCTGGGTGACAGGGTGAGACTCTGTCTCAAAAAAAAAAAAAAACTCCTCTGCAGCCATGCAGCAGGGCACTGTACTCCTAGTGGGGAAGTTCTCCCTTCAAGATGTGCTCTGGAGGGCAAAATGACACTCAGGGAGGGAGGCGGGATACTTCAGGGGCTCTGTGGACATCAACAGGACTGGCCTGGTTTACGAACGGGGTTCCCAATGTCCTTCTCTCTCTTTTTTAATTTTTATATATTTTTTGAGACAGAGTCTCATTCTGTCACCCAGGCTGGACTGCAGTGGCCCAATCTCGGCTCATTGCAGCCTCCACTCCCCAGGTTCAAGCGATTCTCATGCCTCAGCTTCCTGAGTAGCTGGAACTATGGGCGCCCGCCACCATACCTGACTAATTTTTATATTTTCTGTAGAGACAGGATTTCACCATGTTGTCCAGGCTGGTCTTGAACTCCTGACCTCAGGTGATCCACCCATCTGGCCTCCCAAAGTGCTGAGATTACAGGTGTAAGCCACCTCACCTGGCCCCAAAGTCCTTCTCAAATGTGTCCTGGTGTGAACCACAGATGGTCACTTTGGCTCCCCCAGGGCCCGGTGCCACCAGCTGCCCCCTCCTGCCCCAGGAAGCAGGCCTACCTGAGTGTTGCACATCTCGGCCTGCAGGTCAGCACCAACACACGCACGGCCCCCAAAGGCAGGTCTGAAAATGCCCAGGAGACAGGAGGGTGACCACTGCCTTCAACTAGGGAATGTGGTGTGGCCACCCTCCCTGACGGAAGAGCACCCCTCCCTGCGGGCGGTACCTGGGGTTGTTGCACTGCCGCCTCCTGGTGACCACACCTCCTCCACAGGAGCGGGAGCAAGGACTTTGGGGACCCCAGCTAGACCAGTGCCCATGCACCGCTGCTATGGGGGTCAGCTCCACCAGGGAGCGGCAGCGACCCTTGGAGCACCACTGCAAGACAAGGACGGCTTCATCTCCCATCCCACGGCGACCCCACCACAGCGACACCCAACACACACAGAGAGTCCCCCAACATACTCGGGTCTCTCAGCACACACAGGGACCCTACCCACAGTGACCCCCAAACACACACAAGGAACTCACCCATACGGATCCCCCAACACACAGGGATCTCCAACGCACAAAGAGACCCCCCCAACACACACAGGTAGCCCAGCAACATGGATCCCCCAGACCACGGGGATCCCCCAATACCCAGAGACCCCCCAACATACACACAGAACCCCCCCAGGGACCCCTCGACACACAGGGATCCCCCAACATACACGCAAGGACCCACCCACAGGGGCTCTACCCTCACAGGGATCCCCTTACACAGGGATCCCACCCTGAGACACCCCATATCCACGAGGACCTTCACACAGGGACCCCACTCAAAGGAACCCCACACCCATGGGTACCCCCCATACAAACAGGCAGCCCACACTCCCATTCTGCATGGGAGCAAACGCTAAAGGAAAGAGTTCAGACCACCAACCCAAAGGAAAGTCACCAAGGCCAACTCCAAGGCTCTCTGCCCCATACTGGTCCTGCCTCCCCACCTAAGAATAGGGTGGTCTGGCTGGAGGCGCCCACGTGCACATGCTCACAGGAGCCCGCTCGTTCACTCTTGGCTCTGACCTTCTCCACGCCACATTCTGTCCCGTCCAGGAGAGGAACGAGGAGGCGGCTGCAGCTGCTTTGGTCCAGCGGGTCTGTGTGGCAGGAGAGGGCCTGGCATATATCCTAGGAGGATGGACAGGTGGCGAGCTCAGGGGCCACCAGGGCCTTCCAGGTCAGTGTCCGACCTTAACTGTCCCTCCCAGACCATAGGACACACTGACACAGCCAACACTCTGCGCTGTGGGCACTGGTGCCCCCAAAAGACAAGGCATGACCAACCCATCGATGGGGAACTGGGACCATGACCAGGTCCTGCCACACCTTTTGGAGCCCATGGAAATGTGGTTTTTGTGTCTTTTTTCTTTTTTTCTTTTTCTTGTCACTGACTTGAAGTTCACCAGGGAACTGTTTTAATTTCTTTTTCTGAGATGATTTCGCTCTTGTTGCCCAGGCTAAAGTACAATGGCGCGATCTCAGCTCACAGCAAACTCTGCCTCCTGGGTTCAAGCAATTCTCCTACCTCAGCCTCCCGAGTAGCTGGGATTACAAGCACGCACCACCATGCCCAGCTAATTTTTTGTATTTTTAGTACAGATGGCGTTTCTCCATGTTGGTGAGGTTGGTCTCGAACTCCCAACCTCAGCTGATCTACCTGCCTTGGCCTCCCAACGTGCTGGGATTACAGGTGTGAGCCACCACATCTGGCCTAATTTCTTTTAAAATCATAAGAAAAAAGGCCGGGCACGGTGGCTCATGCCTGTAATTCCAGGACTTTGGGAGGCCAAGGCAGGCGGATCACGAGGTCAGGAGATCAAGACCATCCCGGCTAACACAGTGAAACACCGTCTGTACTAAAAATACAAAAAATTAACCTGGCGTGGTGGCGGGTGCCTATAGTCCAGCTACTAAGGAGGCTGAAGCAGAAGAATGGCATTAACCCAGAAGGCGGAGCTTGCAGTGAGCTGAGATTGCACCACTGCACTCCAGCCTGGGTGACAGAGCGAGACTCTGTCTCAAAATAAATAAATAAATAAAATAAAATAAAATCAGAAGAAAAAAATGAATTCGACTGGGTGTGGTAGCTCATGCCTGTAATCCCAGCACTTTGGGAGGCCAAGGCGGGCGGATCACCTGAGGTCAGGAATTCGAGACCAGCCTGGCCAACATGATGAAACCCTATCTCCACTAAAAAATACAAAACTTATCTGGGCATGGTGGCACATGCCTGTAGTCCCAGCTACTTGGGAGGCATAGGCCCAGGAATCGCTTGAACCTTGGAGGCGGAGACTTCAGTAAGCCAAGATTGTGCCACTGCACTCCAGCCTGGGTGACAGAGTGAGACTCTGTCTCAAAAAAAAAAAAAAAAAAAAGATAAAAGAAAAAAAAATGAATTTAAAGGTTCAAATTAATGTTGTAATATATAATATTAATAGATTTGCTGGTCAGGCATGGGTGGTGGCTCATGTCTGTAATCCCAGGGCTTTGGGACGCCAAGGTGGGAGGATGGCTTGAGGCCAGGAGTCCTAGACCAGCCTGGGTAACAAAGGGAGACCCCATCTCTACAAAAAATTTTAAAATTAGCTGGACGTTGGGGCATGTGCTTATAGTCCCAGCTACTCCAAGGCTGAGGTGGGAGGATTGCTTGCGCCCAGGAGGTTGAGGCTACAGTGAGTTATAATTGAGCTACTGCACTCCACCCTGGGCAACAGAACGAGGCCCTGTCTCAAAGAAGAAACAAAAAAAAAAGACTTGGCCGGGCGCGGTGGCTCATGCCTGTAATCCCAGCACTTTGGGATGCCCAGGCGAGTGGATCACCAGGTCAGGAGATCGAGACCATCCTGGCTAACAGAGTGAAACTCCGTCTCTACTAAAAATACAAAAAATTAGCCCGCCACAGGCGCCTGTAGTCCCAGCTTCTGGAGAGGCTGAGGCAGGAGAATGGCGTGAACACAGGAGGTGGAACTTGCAGTGAGCTGAGATGGCGCCACTGCACTCCAGCCTGGGCAACAGAGAGAGACTCCGTGTCAAAAAAAAAAAAAAAAAAAAAAAAGAGTATTAAAATATAATTCTCAATTTTTTTTATGGAGGAAGGGGCCCGCCAAGGCAAAAGTGGCTGGAGTCCATGAATGTCCTATGCAACCCTGCGAGGAACTCTGTCTTTTGGGGTGCCTGCTCTCCTTCATCTCCCCTCCCCCTACCAGTCCCACTTCTGCCGTGGGTTCAGTTTGGACGCCACTTCCTCCAGGAAGCCCTCCAGGCTGACTCCAGCCACAAGAGATGGGAAGTCCTTGGTAACTGTTTAAGATTGGTGTCCTTACTCAGCCAGAAGCCCTTGGGCACAGGGGCCCTCCCAGGACTAGCTACATAATTTGTGGGGCCCAGTCAAACAAAAATGTTGGGGCTTTGTTCAAACATTTTAAATAATTTCTAGAGGCCACAGACAGCATTAAACTAAGCCGCCCTGGGGGTACCTCAGCCTAGCACTGCACCCAGCAGGTGCTCATGGTGCACGTTGCGGGGACATGAGTTGATGAGTTGGGTGATGCCGAGGAACCTCATGGCCAATCCCAGGCCACCGCCGGCAGACTTACCAGGTGCTCCCTGGCGAAGGTGCAGGCGACAGCCTTAGGGCCGAAGGCCACGCGGCACTGCTCGTTGGCGCTGTAGTAGAGGCCAGGCTGCGCCTCCGGCGGGCGCCCCGTGGACCCAGGCTGAGGCCGCGGGGGGTCCCACACGCAGCGGGCCCGTCCTGCGCTGCGACAAGGCCCGGCTCAGGCCCGGGGTGTACACCGGGAGGAGGCGGGACAGAGGAGTGTGCACGGGCATGGAAGCGTTTGGAAGCGTGGCCTTTTGTGAGTGGGAACAGGAGTTGTCGGCCCGAGCCCCCCACCAGGAGCCAGCTCTGGACTGGGACCAAGACTAAGGCTCCGGTCCACGCGGAGGTGGGTGGCCAGCAGAGGGAGCGGCGACAGAGGCACAGGTCAGAGTGGGATCAAGCAGATGCACGTTAGGCCCGGGAGCAGTACGGTCGGTGAGAAGGGGACGCAGGGGTACATGTACGCGGGCGGGGGAGATAGGGGTGTGGGGCTGATGGAGCATGGAGAGTGGACGGAGGGGTCGGCGCGGGTAGAGGCAGACGAAGCTTATGGTAAGGGGGTGAATTGAGGGGGTGGGCGCAGGAACCGGGTGGGTGCAGGAATGGGGTGGGCGCAGGGGGCCGAGATGGGGGGTGGATGGAGGAGGGTAGGATGCAGGGGTGGGTGCAGGCAAGTGGGAGAGAATGTGGACGGAAGGGTGGCCGCAGAGCGTGGGACAGCGCGGGGGGAGGCGCAGGGAGTTGGGCAGGTGGGTGGGACGGAGGGGTGGGTGCAGGGGTTGGGACGGTGGGGTGGGTGCAGGGGCTGGGACGGAGCGGTGGGCGCCGGGGTTGGACGGAGGGGTGGGTCTCGGGCGGGGACAGGAAGAAGTGCTGAATGCGGAGTGGGGAGGGACGTAGGGAGGGGTGGCGCGGGAGGCCCAGGGGGCTGGTTGGAGGCTCGCGCCCCTCCCGCGGGGCGGCAGCTACCTGAGCAGGCTCAGCAGCTGCCGGCGGCTGCAGGGGGACCAGGCGAGGCCAGCGCGGGGCGCAGCGCCGTCTGAAGCCATCACGTGTCCGCTGGGGCCGCAGCCGCTGCCGGGCGCGCCGTCGTGCTCCAGGCCGAAGCTGGTAGGTGGGGAGCTGCGCTAAGGCGGCCGGCTGGGGCGGGGGCAGGATCGGGTCGGCGAGTCCGGGCCTGGCGCCCTAGTGCCGCAGGGCCAGCGACTTTTCGGACCCGGGTCGACCCCTAACGCCGCCACCTGCTAACCGGGCGCAGTGCGGAGGGCCTTGTGCGCCCTGCGTCAGTTTTCCCCAGATGGGAGCGCTAGCCCAGCAGGGTGGTTCCCGCATCTTTTGCTAATAAATATCAAAAGGCTTTAAAAACGTGCAAGCCACATTAATTCACGGTGTTAGGAGTCTGTGGAGAGGTGGGGACTGGTCGGGGCCTTGAGGGGCTGCTCTGGCGACTGTTTACATGGATGTGTTGAGCGTGAAACTCACCCACTGTGAGTAAAGCACGACTTTAAAGTTCAGTTAAAATGTGCTTGCCCTTGGCCATTGTTTGCATTCCTAGGCCAGGAGGGTGAACCGTTTCCAAACTGTCACAACAGAGCTTGCTTTCCCCAAAGCAGAACTGATGGAGGACTACTAATGAGGTGGGAGAAGCCAGGCACCTGTGCGGTAGGAGGTGACTCCACTCTGGAGGCCCCGCTTGGACACCGGACCAGAGGACTAGCTAAAACAGGGAGGGGTGGGAAGCCCCCTTCCATAAGACAGGCCCACCAGTGGCCATGTCAGTTTACCATTGCCATGGCAACACCCAGAAGTTACCGCCCCTTTTCCATGATGAAAACCCGAAAAGTACTGCCCTTTTTCTAGAAATTTCTGCATAATCTGTTCCCTTAATTTGCATATAATTAAAAGTGGGTATAAAAATTATTGCATATAATTAAAAGTGCAGCCCTGCCTTTGAGCTGCTCTTTTGGGCACAGTATCTATGGGGTAGCCCTGCTTCAAAAGGGCTATGCTGCGCTGTACACAGTCACAGGGCTGTACACTCTGACCACTGCTATGTCAATCAAAGTTGCTGTCTAACACCACCTGCTTCCTCTGGAATTCTTTCCTGGGTGAAGCCAAGAACCCTCCCAGGCTAAGCCCCTGTTTGGGGACTCATCTGTTCTGCATCACAGGAGCAAAAGGAAACTATGCTCCCTGTGAGGGAGAAGGAGCCCTGCCTTGCCCCACACCCAGGAACCCTGCCTCAACCCTTCCAGGCTCAGAGGGGTTGAAAGGGGTCGGGGGCAGGGTTGGTGGGCAAGGAAGGTAGAAATTCACTTTTCAATTTAGAAATCTCTGCACTGGGCTGGGCGCAATGTCTCACGGCTGTAATCCCAGCACTTTGGCCGGCCGAGGTGGGCAGATCACAAGGTCAGGAGATCGAGACCATCCTGGTTAACATGGTGAAACCCCATCTCTACTAAAAAATACAAAAAATTAGCCAGGCATGGTGGTGGGCACCTGTAGTCCCAGCTACTCAGGAGGCTGAGGCAGGAGAATGATGTGAACCCGGGAGGCGGAGCTTGCAGTGAGCCGAGATTGCGCCACTGCACTCCAGCCTGGGCGACAGAGCAAGACTCCGTCAAAAAAAAAAAAAAGAAAGAAAGAAAGAAATCTCTGCACTGTTTGAATTTTTACAACAATTGGGTGTTATTTTCAGACTTAAAAAACTAAAGAAATGAAAAGAAACCCATCACTCTACGTAAATGGTTATAGGTAGGAGTGAAGGTTTGCACACAAGAATGTATAATGTTCACAACAGGAAGATGTGTTCAGGCAACCTAGACATCCCAGGAGAGAGGCCTGATTAAATAAATTATGGTACATAACTGTAAGAGACCTGGGATAATGTTTGGGATATATTACTACATAAAGAGCAGGTAAATCCTGCATTCATCCTAGGAAGAAAAAAGAAAGGCTGGACGCAGTGGCTCACGCCTGTAATCCCAGCACTTTGGGAGGCCGAGGCAGGTGGATCACCTGAGGTCAGGAGTTCGAGACCAGCCTGACCAACATGGAGAAACCCCGTCTCTTCTAAAAATACAAAATTAGCTGGGCATGGTGGCACATGCCTGTAATCCCAGATACTTGGGAGGCTGAGGCAGGAGAATCACTTGAACATAGGGGGCGGAGGTTGCGGTGAGCTGAGATCACGCCATTGCACTCCAGCTTGGGCAACAAGAGTGAAACTCTGCCTCAAAAAAAAAAAAGAAAAAGAAAAAGAAAAAAGAAATAGCAGGTAACAAAGCAATGAACAGCATAATCACAATTTTCCTTTAATTCAGGGATCCAAACTAAATCCCAATTTTGCAAATAAAAAATATGTGTGTGTGTGTATAAAGAAAAGACTGAAATTAAATACAAAACGTGAAGAGACGTTATCTCTAAATATTGGGATTTGAGATAGTTTTTACAGCCTGCTTTTTCTTTACCTGAATTTTCTACAGAAGTTATTTTCTACCTGCTAAAGGTGTTTTGCTTGTCTTTTGGAAAAAAAGTTTCTTTAATCAAACAGTATCAGGTTCCCATGTCCTCACACCCACCCTTCTGAGTCTATTGAGGTGAGGGGTACAGGCTCCTCTGGCGAAACTCTACAAGGACCCACTGTTTGCCAAGACCACCTCTGCCCTGGGTACCCAGGTCAGCTCCTTGCCAGAGCCTGGGGACAGCTGGTGGGGCTGCATACCTGTGCCCGATCTCATGGGCGATGGTGACTCCCAGGTCGAAGCCAGTGTCCTCGGTAATGAGGCAGCTCCAGGTTGGGGAGCAGGCACCACCCAGCTGAGTGACTCCCCGCACCTGCCGGTTACCATCAGGCAACTCCAGGTCAAACCTCGGTGAGAGAAAACAGTCACTCGGGTGGTGCCAAGGCACGTGGCTGCCCCAGGGTCACCTTTGTAGAGAGCAGGAGACCGAGGGTGCAGCCTTCCCAGGCTGGCTGACCAGCACCCATCAGAAAGCTCGGCTACCTCGTGATATAGAGGACCAGGTCAGCGTGGCCAGGATCTGTGTCGTCCTCGGGGTTGATGGTCCGGCTCCACCCACAGACGCTCAGCAGGGATGAGGTAAGGTTGGCTGTGATATTTGGAGCACCCTGCAGATCCACAGCAAAGCCTGCGTTTAGGACACCCCAACCAGGCATGGTGCTGACTGCGGTCAGTGTGTATCCCAGTTAGTCCTCATAACAACCCTCTGACTAGCCCATGTTAGGGGTGAGACAACTGAGGCTCAGAGTAGTCAGGCAGCCTATGCTGAGTGCTGGATAGAGCTGGGAGGGCAGCTGGTCCGTCTGGCTGAACGCATTCTGTGACCCATGCTACTTGGGGCATCCAGGACAAGAGGTTAAAGAGGATGGAGATACGATGACTTGGGCTTCCCGCTCTGTATGGCATGCTGAGCTCCAGCTCCATGCCTACCTCTGGCTCTGTCAGAATGACCATCTTCACCAGGTGCACCCGAAACTGAGCCCCCAGGGACGGGTCCCGAAGCAGTTCTGCCCCCTGTGGAAGGGCAAATGAAAGAGGTAACCTGTCGGGTGGGCATTGCCAGTCCTAGGCAGCTGCTGACTCCCAGGGTCCCCAGGGTGCGAAGGGCTGGAGAGCATGTGTGGGAAGCATGTGTGGGAAGCAGGGGCTCCTAAAATGCGATGCACAGTCAGCCGTGCCTCTGCTGCTCCTCAGCTCACGGCTCAGGAAGGCCAACTAATGCAAGGAAAACAAACTCCAAAGCAAGAGGATGAGAGCACACAGACGGTCACGAGTTGGATATTCCGGTCAAATGCTGCTCCTCTCAGACCACAGACTCCTCTCAGATTACAGGAGCCTGCCATCATGCCCAGCTAATTTTTGTATTTTTAGTAGATACGGAGTTTCACCATGTTGGCCAGGCTAGTCTTGAACTCCTGACTTCAGGTGATACACCCGCCTTGGCCTCCCAAAGTGCTGGGATTATAGGCATGAGCCACTGCGCCCAGCCTTGTTTGTCTTCCTGAGACAGCCGATAGTGGGGTAGTGCTTCCCTGCCCACCCTTCCCTTTCAAGTGAAGGGGGGCTGCAGGGGTTCAGGTGCTAGCAAGAAATTAAGGTGGCCATCTCCTTTGCCAGCAGTCTCTGTTTAGACTTCAGACTGGTGACCTGTCCTCGCCACTCTGAGAGAGAGAGGGCAGGGTCGGGGTACAGAGGGCAGTGTGAGCAGCCCACACCCTGTTTGCCAGGGTTGTGTTAGCTGAGCCTCCTGGGGGTCAAATGGATACTGAGGAAGAGGCCAGGCTTGAGGGTGGCCCCAGGTGAAGGGACTTGAGTAGTGAGAGGCTGCAGGGTGTGCGTGTGCTATGGAGCTGAGAGGGGGTGTGGGACCTCACCCACCTCCACCCAGGGGAGGGAGGGAGAAGAGGAAGAGCCCCGAGCCATTCTACCTGAGTTTAACCCACTGTATTCAGACCACCAGATACACCAGCCCACAGACATTGGTCACCAGCCCGGGCCATGGGGACCTGCACAGGCCAGCGCCATCCCTGGAGGTCGTTCCTGTGGGGGTACTCACGATGTTGAGGTTGGTGAGCACATAGCGCTCCGTGTCCTCCTGGTGAGCCTGGAAGACATCGGGGCCCACGGCCACCAGCAGCTCCAGGTGTAGGATGCTGCCTGCAGCCCTCCTCTGCCTCTGCCTCTGCCTCTGCCTCTGGAAGCCAGGGGAAGGAGGGCGGCCTGGAGGGGCAGGGGGAGAGCAGAGGGCAATGGTTCTAGAAAGCAAGTAGTGGAAAGCTAACAGGAGAGAGGCTGGCGGGTCTTGGAAGGATGGCCTTCCAAAGTCAAGACATTGCGTGTCACCCCCACCCCAAGAGCTGGACCCCGTTAGTGACTGGGCATGCAAAGGGCAGGGCCCAGGAGGAGTTGTTGGGCTACGGTGTCCTTTAGGTCACCCCATCAAGATAAGCTTCCTACTGCCCTGGTGGCTCTGCCCAAAGGGGAAAGCCCCTGCCCTGCCTCCCGGACCCTGCTCTGGGCACAATTGTTTCATGAGTAACATCATCGACCCCAACAGGAAACTGAACACAAGTGGAGCCCGGTGGTCTCTTGGGAAGCAGGGGCCCAGGCCAGCCCTCACTGTCCTCTCCCAAGGGAGCCCTTAGAGGGCCAGGGACCCTGGGCAATGATCTCCCAGTCCTTCAGGAGCGGCGGAGCTAGAAGGACCCAGGCTATGGGTACCCAGACAGCATCGGCTGCATCCAGCCCCCCGGGATGGCCCCAGGCACTGGTCAGTGTGCATCTGGCCTAGACCACAAAGAACCAGGTCACAAGATGGGCCTTGCCCTCCCGTTCCCCCTGACCACTAGCCCACCTGCCTCTGGCCCCCATCAGCCGTTAGTCAAGTTGTCAATGGCCCTACTGGGAAGGGGGCTCACACCTGGAGACGGTCACACACAGGGCCTGTGGGCAATGGGGACAGGCCTTTATCATAAGGAAATCCATGGCCTTAGGAGGGAGCCTGAGCCAGTACCTATCTTGTTTCCCACAGAAGGAATAAATATTTACATCCACGGCCAGAAACCACAAGAGCTCCTGAAAACCAGCCAGCTCAGCAGAAGCCATGGGGCAGAAGGGGCCAGCCAATCGGTGACCGTTCCCTTGTGATATTTAACAGAAGCTAGGGTGAGAACCCTGGCCTGGCTGGAACATCCAAACCAGCTTTTATCAACTTGGCCGGAAGTAACAGAGTTAATTAACAGGGGTGACAGCAGCTTCTCTGACCTCCTGCCAGATCCACCAAAAATCCCAGACCACTGACTCAATGGTGAGATACCCCTTGAAAGTCCTGAGACACTTCCCTGGGACAGAAGACATCAGGACAAGTACCTTTTAAGGGAGCACCAGGGCTCAAGTAAGAAGACACAGCCTGTGGCTCCAAAGCCTGAAGAAAACTCTGCAAGACAAAAAGAGATGGATGGGGCTGGGTGCAGTGGCTCACGCCTGTAATCCTAACACTTGGGGAGACCGAGGTGGGAGGATCACTTGACCCAGGAGTTTGAGACCAGCCAGGGCAACATAACAAGACCCCATGTCAGAAAAAAAAAGGAAGAAGGAGAAGGAGAAGGAGAAGAAGAAGAAGGACAGAAAGAGAAAGACAGAAAGACAAAAGGAAGGAAGAAAGGAAGGAAGGAAGGAAGGAAGGGAGGGAGGGAGGGAGGGAAGGAAGGAAGAAAGGAAGGAAGGAAGGAAGGAAGGGAGGGAGGGAGGGAGGGAAGGAAGGAAGAAAGGAAGGGAGGGAGGGAGGGAGGGAGGGAAAGAAGGAAGGAAGGAAGGAAGGAAGGAAGGAAGGAAGGAAGGAAGGAAGGAAGGAAGGAAGGAAGGAAGGAAGGAAGGAGGAAAGAAAGAAGAAAAAGAGACGGATGAAGAGACAGGAAGCAGGAGGTGGGTGAGGCCAACCAAGAAGGAGAGGGGGAAATCAGAGACAGGGAGCGGGAGAGGAAGGGAGAGGCAGAGAAGAGCAACCCACATAGTTTGGGACAAACTAGTATCTGTCTGTTCAGTTTCACTGGATGAGCAGGTCGTACTGAGACACCAACTCCCTCTTCAGTGAGCACACTTCATCCCCCAAAACCCCAAGTGCAGACTTCCCTGCCCAGCGCAAACCCCAAAGCTGATGTAGTCAGCTGTTTGGCACTCCCCTCGCCCCAGGTAGCTCAGAATACCCCACCGAGAGGCTCCCAGAATACCCCCGCTCCGCAAATGCGCCCACCTGCTGGAAATGGGAGGGTCCCCAGTAGCCCAGGAGAAAGCCACAGGCAAGGATTCCGGCCACACAGAGGGAAGGGCATCTTGCCCGGGGGTGATGCTGGCGCATCCTCAGGAGAGCCAGCCTGCAGAGTGGAGCAGAGTGAGAGGGGGCCTTGGTGACTGGGAATCTGGCCAGCGTGGAATGGACAGGCCTGCTCGCTGGGCGGGACGATTAGGCAGTGTTTACTCTTGGAAGCTTCCTGCCAGGGCAGGGCCATGGCTAGGGTGGGCGGCCTGCAGCTCCTCCTGCTGCAGCCTGGACCTTGCTCTAAGATGGCTGCAGTTCAGGGTACCCCACAGCCCAGTCCTGGACTCCAGAGAGCTCTCTGGATGTGCACGCCCACCTCAGAGGAGGCCTAGCCATCTAGAAGGGACACTGGACCAGAAACCTGCTGACGGGGGTTCACGAGGATGCCAGGACCTTGGGCTGGCTCTCTCTCTAGGGTCCCCGCTCCCATCTGACAGATGAAAGGCTGTGCCAAACACATCGCGGTTCTGGCTCAACTCTCCGCCTACTCTGTGCCTGTGCCTGATGGGGAGAGTCGCAGAAGCAGGCTGCACGGCACCAGATCTTGGCATCATCACAAACCGCCTGGCAATCCCCCTCACCTCCTGGAAGGCTCTCTTCACATGCTCCAAACCACTCTTTTACACCCCTCACACCCACACAGCCGCACAAGCTGATGACCATCAGGGGGATTCACCTTGTGTTTCCACCCCTCAAAGTGCAACCTCTCTCCTCCTCGGCACTCAGGGAGGACGCACCTACACTCCCTGCCAGGCCCTGGCTCTGGATCCCTTCCCAGCTCTCTTCTCCTGCATCGTTAGTTTCTGTCCCTCTGCTAGAGCCATTCATTCATTCCTTCAGCCAACAAATGTTTCACTGAGCCCCTGAAACAGGCCAGGCTCTGTGCTAGACACCAGGAAAGCAGCCACAAGCCAGGCAGACAGCAGCGTCGGCCTCTCACAGCTTAAATGCTAGGAAAGAGAGCAGACAGCACAGTTGCTAGACAAACACGTGTTGCGTATGTACTCTGTTCAAAGATGGTAAGTGTCATGGGGAAAAATACAGCAGAATAAAGGAATGGGGGGCTGGAGGGGAGGGTGTGCTTCCATGCAGGAAGGTAAGGAGGCTCTTGGAGAAGGGGGCATGCTTAGATGTCGAGATCCTAGTACCTGGCTCACCCTATCAGCATACATGATTCTGCTGTCTCTTTTTTGGTTTTTGTTTTTTGAGACAGAGTCTTGCTGCGTCACCCAGGCTGGAGTGCACTGGCACGATCTCGGCTCACTGCAGCCTCCGTCACCCAGGTTCAAGTGATTCTCCTGCCTCAGCCTCCCTCGTGGCTGGGATTACAGGTGCCCGCCACCACGCCTGGCTAGTTATTGTATATTTAGTAGAAGTGGAGTTTCACCATGTTGGCCAAGCTGGTCTCAAACTCCTGACCTCAGGTGAGCTGACTGCCTCGGCCTCCCAAAGTGCTGGGATTACAGGCATGAGCCCCAGCACACCCAGGCACACTGGTGTCTCTTGATTACAATCAGCAACCTTCCCTTGACCCACACTGTCCTCCCACCATAGCCCTGTTTCTGGCTTTCTTTAAGAACTTGGAAACATTATTTTCAGTAGCTATCTCCACTTCCTTGCCTCCAATTCCCACATCCCACTGAAATTAATCTTTAAAAGGTCACCAATAATTTTGTGAACCCTGAAAGAGCCAATCCTTCATGATAGTTCCCAAGTCACTAACTGGGTCTAAATTCAAAGTAGGACCTAGAAGCCATTTGCTGACTAGGGTCACACACACATTCTGCATTCTGGAAAGCCCCCACTCTCGCTTACCTCTGGGATGGTTTCATAGCTTTCTGTTCCTATTTATGCCACCAGAATCAACCCATCGACTGTGACCCACATCGACCAATCTGAACTCGGTAAGTATTAACCAGTCAGAACTAAGCAAGTGTGCCTTCCTCATTTGCATAAGTGACCAAAGTGGGAACCTGAGCAGAAGTTCTCTACAAAAGACAACCTATTTCTTTGTTCTCTTTGTTCTCTGGAATGCACCTTTGTACAGAAGGCTGCATCGCCCTGGTTTGTAAACTGCTGGAACAAAGTTTTTTTCCTTTTTTAAAAAGAAAACCCGGGCCAGGTGCGGTGGCTCACGCCTGTAATCCCAGCACTTTGGGAGGCTGAGGCAGGCGGATCACAAGGTCAGGAGTTCGAGATCAGCCTGGCCAGCGTAGTGAAACCCCATCTCTACTAAAAATACAAAAATTAGGCCAGGTGTGGTGGCTCACGCCTGTAATCCCAACACTTTGGGAGGCCTAGGCGGGTGGATCACCAAGGTCTGGAGATCGAGACCAGCCTGGCCAACATGGAGAAACCCGATTTCTACTAAAAGTACAAAATTATTCAGGCATGGTGGCACATGCCTGTAATCCCAGCTACTCGGGAGGCTGAGGCAGAAGAGTCACTTGAACCCGGGAGGTGGAGGTTGCGGTGAGCCGAGATTGCACCATTGCACTCTAGCCTGGGTGACAAGAACAAAACTTCGTCTCAAAAAAAAATACAAAAATTAGCTGGGCATGGTGGCATGCACCTGTAGTCCCAGCTACTCGGGAGGCTGAGGCAGAAGAATTGCTTGAACCCAGGAGGTGGAGATTGTGGTGAGCTGATACCACACCACTGCACTCCAGCCTGGGCAGAGAGCCAGACTCCATCTCAAAAAAAAAAAAAAAAAGAAAAGAAAAAAGAAAACCCTTTTCAGTGGACTTGTTGACAATCTCAGTGCCATATCTGCTTCCCATCTCTCTGTCCCCGTCTTTCTCAGCCTCTCAGCAGCATCTGACGTGGTTTATTCTCCCCCTGGATTCTCTAATGCCACTCACATCCACCTCTCCTCCCACCACATTGACTGCTCCTCCTCAGCCTCCTCTGCTGCTTCGCCCCTGGAGAGCCCCAAGCACCTGCCATCTGGTCTTAACCCTTCACTCCCTATATTGGTACTCTCTCCTTGGGTGAACTAACCCAGGCTCATGGTTTCAACACTAATTATATGCTGACGATTTCCAAATTACATCTCCAGCACTGACCCTTCTCTAAGCTTAGGAATCTTAGATCCTGCTGCTGATTAGACGTCTCTCGTTGGTGACTGAAGGCCCACTCAAACTCAGCAAGTGTGAAAAGGAGCTCATGGCTCCACTCCCATACTTCACCCTGCCTCTTGCAGACATTTATTGAGAAGATAAATGGCCACACCCAGTTGCTCAGACCAAAATCCTAGGAGCCTCACCTCCCTGTTACTCCATCAACCTTTGCCTGTTACACACGCACATCGAATCTATCCACTCCCAGCCGGGCACGGTGGCTCACACCTGTAATCCCAGCACTTTGGGAGGCCAAGGCGGATGGATCACTTGAGGTCAGGAGTTTGAGACAGCCTGGCCAACATGGCGAAACCCCAGGTCTACTAAAAATACAAAAATGAGCAGAGCATGGTAGCATGCACCTGCAATCCCAGCTACTCGGGAGGCTGAGGCAGGGGTATTACTTGAACCCAGGAAGCAGAGGTTAAGGGAGGAGACCACCCCTCATATTGTCTTATGCCCAATTTCTGCTTCCAAAGAAAGAAGTAAAAACTAAAAGGCAGAAATAAAATCCACAGGCAAACAGCCTGGCGCTGTGCCCTGGGCCTGGTTAAAGACTGACCCTTGACCTAACTGATTGTTATCTATATATTTCAGACATTGTATGGAAAAGCATTGTGAAAATCCCTGTCCTGTTCTGTTGCTTTCTGATTACAGGAGCATGCAGCCCCGAGTCACGTGCCCCCTGCTTGCTCAATCATCACGACCCTCTCACATGACCCTCTCACACGGACCCCCTTAGAGTTGTAAGCCCTTAAAAGGGACAGTAATTGCACACTCGGAGAGCTCGGTTTTTGAAGACCTGAGTCTGCAGATGCTCCCAGCTAAATAAAGCCCTTTCCTTCTACAATTCGGTGTCTGAGGGGTTCTTGTCTGCAGCTCCTCCTGCTACACAGTGAACTGGCGGGAACGCCTCCCTGTGCCTGGGCCTCAGTTTCCCCACTGTATATAGAAGATGAGCCGCTGTGAGGCTAAGCATGGAGCAGCCCGAGGCGGGAAAGGCCCGAGAGTCCAGGACGCAGTCCAGGGACCAAGCCCAGCTCTCACTAGCCCGAGGGCCCAGTGCCCCCACGCGCTGCTGCCCCACCCGGTGCTACACACACAGCGGCCCACCAGTTCCCTTCTGGCGTCCGCATCTCTCATCCCCATCCCGGATCTTGGGGAGGTCCTCGGCTAGCCCAATCAAACTCGAGGTCGATGACCCCGGATGCCGCTGGCTAACGCGGCGACCCAAGTCCGGTGCGGGCGAACCGCCCAGGCTGCGCGGAACCAGAGGCGGGGGCCCGGTTTCCAGCCGGTTGCGGAGAGACAAGCACTTCCGGGGACTGAAGCGTGCGCGCTGAGGCATGCTGGACGTGTGCGGGGTCTCTTCCGGAGTCTTTTCCTGGGCCAGGTCGCTGAGGTGAGTGTGTTTCGGCCTGGCCTGGGCAGGCCCTTGTGCTGCCGCGGCGCCGGGCCCGGGGAGGCCGGGGTGTCGGGCGGCCGCCGGCCCAGGCGCTGGACCGCGCAGCAGGATGGTGAAGGCGAAGGTCCCCGCCTCCAAGCGCGCCGCGAGCAGCCCCGTGGCTAAGCCGGGTCCTGTCAAGACGCTCACTCGGAAGAAAAACAGGAAGAAAAAAAGGTTTTGGAACAGCAAGGCGCAGGAAGTAAGCAAGAAGTCAGGAGGCGGCCCTGGTGTTGTGGTGCGACCTCCAAAGGCACCAGAAGACTTTTCTCAAAACTGGAAGGCGCTGCAAGAGGTGAGGCTTGAGCGGGCCCGGGCGGAGCGCTGCGCAGCTCATTCCCGCAGAACGCGACGGAGGGAAAGACTTGGGTAGCCCCCAAAAGGACCTGTAAAGGCAGATTTAAATCGAAATCTTGTAAACGCCTTTTCACAAGAAAGGTGGCCTGTTGAGGGAGGTCTCGAACTTGTTTGCATGAAATTGATGAATTATTTCAAGTACAAAAAAGCAGATAAAACCTTGTACCTTTTGCATAATGAACTAACTAGAATAGATTTTACAAAGAGAAATTTAGCTTAAAATCCCGAAAGCAGCCCAGGCGCGGGGCCTCGCGCCTGTAATCCCAGCACTTTAGAAGGCCGAGGCGGGCGGATCCCCTGAGGTCAAGAGTTCGAGACCAGCCCGGCCAACATGGTGAAAACCCATGTCTACTAAACAAATGCAAAAAATATTAGCCTGGCGTGATGGCGCGCGCCGGCGCAGCTACATGGGGAGGCTGAGGCAGAAGAATCGCTTGAACCCGGGAGGCAGAGGCTGTAGTAAGCCGAGATTGTGTCACTGCACTCCAGCCTGGGCAACAGAGTGAAACTCCGTCTCAAAAAAAAAAAAATCCCGAAACCAGATGAACCACCCAAGGACAGTGAAAAGAACACACTCGTGGCTGGGCTCGGCGGCTCACGCCTGTAATCCCAGCACTTTGGGAGGCCGAGGCGGGTGAATCATTTGAGGTCAGGAGTTTGAGACCAGCCTGGCCAACATGGTGAAACCCTGTCTCTACTAAAAATACAAAAAAATTAGCTGGGCGTGGTGGCGCGCGTCTGTAGTCCCAGTTACTAGGGAGGCTGAGACAGGAGAATCACTTGAACCCGGGAGGCAGGGGTGCAATGAGCAGAGAATGTGCCACAGCACTCCGGCCTGGGCGACAGAGCGAGACTCCATCTCAAACAACAGCAACAAAAGAACACACTGGTCTGTGTAGCAAGACAGGGAGAAAGAAGATCCCTGTGTAGAGGTGAAAAGCAGATAGCAGACATGTGATAGAGAGGGTTCTAGCAACACTTATGATCTTGAAATAAAAATTGAGCTCCTAAAATGTGCACTCTACCATGTGCTCTGTGCCGTGTGTGTTGCAATCCCCACAATAAGACTGTGAGGTGGACACTTTCATCATGTCTATTGTACAGGTGAGGAAATAGGCTGGAAAAGGTTAAACAGATCGTCTAAGATTGCGGCTGGGAACCAGGTGGCTGACTCTGGAGTCCATGCTTTAAGACTGTGTTGTACCTGCTGTCTCTCTAGTGACTGGTGCTTCTCTAGAGGTTGCCTGCTCTCTCCCAGACACTCTTCCGCATGTGTCGCTCGTACATTCTTACCACATCCCTTGGAGCTCCCTTGAAGCTACTGTTAGGATCGTAGCTCACTGCTGCCTGGGCTCCAGTGATTCTCCTGCCTCAGCCTCCTGAGTAGTGCATATCTGTAATCCCAGCACTTTGGGAGGCCCAGGCAGGAGGATCACTTGGGCTCAGGAGTTCAAGTCCAGCCTGAGCACCATGGTGAGATTCTGTCTCTAAAAAAAGTAAAAAGTAGTTTTTCAAAAAAGAAATGTGATCCCCAGTGTTCGAGATGAGGCCCATAGGAGGTATTGGGTCATCGGGGTAGATCCCTCATGAATGACTTGGTGCTCTCCCCTCAGTAATGAGTAAATTCTCACTCTGCTAGTTCATTCGAGAGCTGGTTGTTTTAAAAGAGCCTAGCACCTTTCTTGCTTGCTCTCTCGCCATGCGACACACCTGCTCCCCCTTCACCTTACACCATGATGGGAAGCTTCCTGCGGCCTCACCAGAAACAGATGTTGGCACCATGCTTCTTGTACATCCTGCAAAACCATGAGCTAAATAAACCCGTTTTCTTTGTAAATTACCAAACACAGGTATTCCTTTATAGCAGTGCACAATGAACTAATACAGATGGGGTTTCACTTTGTTGCCCAGGCTGGTCTTCAACTCCTGGTTCAAGCAGTCCTCCCACCTCAGCCTCCCCGAATGCTTCTTGAACCTCCTAATACTCTGCACAATATCTCAGTGCAGGCTTTCCTAATGATTTTCCTGTCTTGACACACGGGACCAGTCAAATTCCCATGGGCAGCCTCAGGGTTCTGTGGGATTTCTTGAACACCAACTCTTCTTCTCCCAAGAAAGAAAAGCAAAATAAGTGAATGGAAGGGATGTTTGCTATAGGGAAACTTCTGAGTTTTTTCTAATTCATCCAAAAAAGTCAGCTCTTCAGTTCTTTACCTATCACAGGAACAGGTGAGTAACACCCTCCTCATCATCGCACTGTGGTGGAGCCCGTTCCAGCTGGGGATTTGAACTTAGGGAGGAAGCTGGGCTCTAAGACCGCAGGAGCCTCTGCTTAGATGACAGCCAAGCTGTGGCTGCCAGCAGTTCTTCAGCCACTCCAGCTTGACGGAAGCTTTTCTTTTCGTTTATCACACCCCCCACCTCCCTGAGACCTTCACAGCAGTAGCAAACCAGGGAATCTTGTTAAAAAAAAAAAAAAAAAAAAAAAGTGATTTCTGTGTAGCAGGGTGTTGGCCCAAGCTGTGAGGGAAGTTAACTCCAAAATTCTTTCTAGATAAACTAAGAAGGGAAGTGGTCTGCGGTGTCCAGCCACTCAACAGGTACCTAAGGTGTGGAATGAGTTTGAAATTTTGTATGCCTGAAGGAGCAGGTGTAAAATGCATTATAAGATAAGCAAAGAAACAGTATTTCACCACAAGTGACTCATGAGAATGAAAAAGCTTTTTCCAAACTGTTTGAAAATGAATTTCAGTGATGCGAATGGGAATTGTATAGATGTGATTGGTGTATATGTGTGTATATACATACACATGTAAGTTTTTTTTCAATCTGCTGTGTGTAATTTCCAAATTCAAATGTAGCATGTATTTTATTTTGGGTCCTAGTGGCTGCTGAAACAAAAATCTCAGGCCCCAGAAAAGCCTCTTGTCATCTCTCAGATGGGTTCCAAAAAGAAGCCCAAAATTATCCAGCAAAACAAAAAAGAGACCTCACCTCAAGTGAAGGGAGAGGAGATGCCGGCAGGAAAAGACCAAGAGGCCAGCAGGGGCTCTGTTCCTTCAGGCTCCAAGATGGACAGGAAGGCGCCAGTACCTCGCAGCAAGGCCAGTGGAGCAGAGCACAATAAGAAAGGAACCAAGGAAAAGACAAATGGTGATATTGTTCCAGAATGGGGGGACATCAAGCATAAGAAGCGGAAAGCTAAGGAGGCAGCCCCGGCCCCACCCACCGAGTAAGTACGGGCCACCTCACCACTGAGAACCGAGGCGCAGCGACCTCACCAAGGCCTGCCTCCTTATGGAGGCTGGTGGCCTCACCGCAGTCTCTCCATCACCTTACCCTGATGTCGTCTGTTCCTTGTTTACTTGCTCTTACTTGTATTCCCCTAGAGTGTGGGCATGATAAGGCAGGGCCTGCTTCTTCCAAGCGTTGACCAGAGCTCAGCATTTAGTGGGTGCCAGTACACGTGTGTGGAAGGAAAGCATGCTGAAGCCAGAAAGACCCCACTATGAGGCCTGTCCCTGCTTCTCGCCAGTTGGGTGGCTTGAGGCAAGTTTCTGACGTCCTCTGTGCCTTGTGTTAGTCCTGGTGGCGTCACAAGGAGATTGCGAGGTTGGCTCTCTTGGCTCAGTGCCTGGTGATTACTTCAACCCTGTGATGGAGCCAGGTGTGGTGCCTGTTGCCTGTCGTCCCAGCTTCTCAGGAGGCCAAGGTGGGAGGATCACTTGATCCCAGGAGGTCGAGGCTGCAGTGAGCTGTGATTGCACTTCTGCCTCCAGCCCGGGTGATGGAGCGAGACTCAAAAAAACAAGTGAAAAGAATAAACCCTGTGCTGGCCACCCACGTGGGGTGGACCAGGAGTCAGTGGCTATCTCTGAATGGTTCAACTGGAGGTGACGTGTTCGTAAGTCACAGCTGGCTTCGTGTCGCCTGGGTGTTCAGGACATGGTCGCTGACGGCTGAGGAAGGAGCCATTGGGGGGCCTCCCTGTGTTGTGCTAGGCAGGCTGTCTGGGATAGAGTTCAATGAGGCGGGCCCGCTGCTTCCTTTTGAGGCTTATTATCAAGTGCGGTAGACAGACTGTACACGGCAGCTGTTGCCTAAGTGTGGTCAGGATAAATCTGGTGAGGAGAAGGTGTTGGGAGCCTGGGACAAGGGGGACGTGTCCATTCAGTGGGGCCAGGAAGGGCTTTTCTAAGGAAATGACATTTAACCTTAGCCTAAGAGACAGATTCCCCAGGCAGGTGTTATGTACCTGCGTGAGCATCCGAGTATGGAGGGCAAAGGGTTCTGTGTTTCCATCTTACAGGCATTGTGTCTGTCTGTGTTTCCTAAGTGTTTGATAATGAACCCGTTCCTTTCATTATTAAAATGCTAGCACTCATTACACCTGGGTTATATGTTTCTGTTTTATATTCTTTGTGCTTGTCTGTGTTCCTAAATCTTAAATAATGAGTGTATTTTCTAATTAGAAAAGAAATGAGGCCGGGCACTGTGGCTCACACCTGTAATCCCAGCTCTTTGGGAGGCCAAGGTGGGCGGATCACTTGAGGTCAGGAGTTCAAGACCAGCCTGGCCAACATGACAAAACCCTATATCTACTAAAAATACAAAAAATTAACCAAGTGTGGTAGTGGGCGCCTGTAATCCCAGCTACTAGGGTGGCTGAGGCAAGAGAGTTGCTTGAACCTGGGAGGCAAAGGTTGCAGTGAGCCAAGATTGTGCCACTGCACTCCAGGCTGGGTGACCCAGTGAGACTCCATCTCAAAAAAAAAAAAAAAAAAAAAAAAAGGAAAATGTCAAGATAATCAAAATAGCAGAAGCAGCAGGGCCAGCGGTCGGGGTGTCTGGGGCCAGCCTGTGGGAGAGGCAGGCTGTGCCATCGCTCCACTCACCGGCACAGTCAGCCGCACAGCCCCGCCCCGCCAGTTGCACTAGGCCCTTCTGGTGATCAGCTTGTTACCTTTGCCTTTTAGGGAAGACATCTGGTTTGACGACGTGGACCCGGCGGATATCGAAGCTGCCATAGGTCCAGAGGCGGCCAAGATAGCGAGGAAACAGTTGGGTCAGAGCGAGGGCAGCGTCAGCCTCAGCCTCGTGAAAGAGCAGGCCTTCGGCGGGTATGCTGGGCTCAGGGAGCAGGATCTGCTGGGGATGCTTAGCCGTAGAGGGTGGGGCTTCTTCAAGGAAGAGGATACTTTCCTCTCCCCGAGGTGAAGGGAGCAAGCACCTCCCAGGGTCCTGCTAAGAACCAGGACCAACCACACAGAGCTTGTCACATGGGTGCAAATGAGTGAGGGGCAGAGAGCTTGCTGACATTTTGCCCATGGATCCCTGGGGCTCTGACCTGGAGCCCTGTGTCCTGCTGTGTTTATTAAACTAGAGCCTTTGGTTACCCTTCAGCCTGACAAGAGCCTTAGCCTTGGACTGTGAGATGGTGGGCGTGGGCCCTAAGGGGGAGGACAGCGTGGCCGCCCGTGTGTCCATCGTGAACCGGTATGGGAAGTGCGTTTATGATAAGTACATCAAACCAACTGAGCCCGTGACGGACTATAGGACAGCGGTCAGTGGGATTCGGCCTGAGAACCTCAAGCAGGGTATGTCATCTGCAGCTCAGGAACTTAGAAGGGAAAGTCGTAACTGTGGATGCATTTTCTCCCTTTTGTTCCCTTTTCCTTCTGAGACCACTCACTGTAGCTAGTTTCGATGCGTCTTGTCTCCTCTTGGGGCAATGGGTTTTCAGATACAAAGGGCATTCTTAGACGGCTCTACACCCATTTCTGCCTTGCACTTCATTGCCTCCTGTCCACCAACTTGAAGACCAGGTCAGTAGCCGGGCATGGCGGCTCGTGCCTGTAGTCCCAGCTACTCAGGAGCCCAAGGAGGGAGGACTGCTTGAGCCCAGGAATTCAGGTCCAGCCTGGACGACATAGCGAGACCTCGTTTCTAAAAAAAATTTTTTTTTTTTTTTTGAGATGGAGTTTTGCTCTTGTTGCCCAGGCTGAAGTGCAATAGCATAATCTCGGCTCACTGCAACCTCTGCCTCCTGGGTTCAAGCGATTCTCCTGCCTCAGCCTCCTGAGTAGCTGGGATTATAGGCATGCGCCACCACACCCAGCTAATTTTGTGTTTTTAGTAGAGACAGGGTTTCTTCATGTTGGTCAGGCTGGTCTCGAACTCCCAACCTCAGGTAATCTGCCTGCCTCGGCCTCCCAAAGTACTGGGATTACAGGCATGAGCCACTGCGCCTGGCCTTGTAAAAACTGTTTTTAAAAAATTAGCTGGTCCTACTTGGCTCGGGCCAGCCTTGGTCTAGTCCGCCCTGTTTGGGAGTACACGTGGGGTTGGTGGTGGGGTGGTCACCAAAAGTAGGCAGGGCTGCCTCTGGAGCCCAGGGCCTAGGGCAGCACATCTCTGCCCGTTTTTGTGGGGGCAGTTTTGTTTTTATTTCCATTAGGAAAATTGTCAAGTAAATTATGAGGTTGAATAGGCAGAACCGTGCTGCCAGGCGGCTCTAAAAGTTTCTTAGTGCCTACACTCAACATATGCTCTCCTCCAGCCACGAGCCGACTTTGCAGACTGTGAGGAGCACTTTACTCCTCTCCTCAGAGGTGGTCCTCGCAGCCACCCCTGCCAGGGGCCCGCAAGGCACTTCTCCCAGGGGGTGGGTGGGTGTGGTGGCTTCGAGTCACCCTCTGCGGTGGCGTTGCTGGCCTGACCCTTTGTTTTAGGACTGACCAGAGGTGGGAGCGGGGCTGCCTCCTCAAAGAATGATGGTGATGTGTGTGTTGCAAAAAACCGCTGCTTTGTGTTGATTTTCCAGGAGAACAGCTTGAAGTTGTTCAGAAGGAAGTGGCAGAGATGCTGAAGGGCAGAATTCTAGTAGGACACGCTCTGCATAATGACCTGAAGGTACTGGGTTCCCTCCTGGGGACTCAGCCCGCCCCTGCTCCGTGCGTGTTACACTCACCCCCTTGTGCTGTGTTGTGGAGTTTTTAAAAATGGTTGGGTTTGTGCCCTGTGTTGGGAATACTTTGGTAATAATATCAGATACCACGTGCTGAGTTCTTACTGTGTTTTAGGAACCATGCGAGGCTCTTGTTTTGAGAGCCTCCAGCAAAACTGGGGTTCCCGTACCAGAGCGGCTGGCAATCCCACCCTAACAAGAAATGAAGGTGCTGATACCTCTTTTACCTGGAGGAGGGCCTAATGCCCAGTTGTCCTGTCCGTGACCAGGGTCCCTCTGCAGGAAACTAGTTTATCCTGGCAGATGCCCTGTGGCCCGTGTTCAGGTTACGCCTGCCTGACCATCACTCTGGCCCTGGGAGTTTGCCTTTGCCTTCTTCCTGGCATCCCGAGGAAAATCCCGCCTGAGGCAGCCCCTGGTTGTTCAGATGGAAGGTGCAAATTCAGACACCAGCACTGTGGGAAACAAGTTCAGAGACATATACAGACCCTGGGCAGGGCAGGCCTCATGGGTGGGGAGGGCAGCCTGCCATCCCCTGGTCATCCGAGGCAGGAATGAAGAGTCAGGCAAAGCGAGTATGCGTATATTTACAGGAGAACAGGGTGGGGGTCACTTTGAGTTTATGGGCAAATGCCTGGATGTTGGTTTAAAGGACACAGTGGGAACAGCGGGGAGGCCAGTCTACTAGATGGGAGAGATACTTCTTAAGTTCTCACCTCTGCCTACCGGCTTGAAGCACTTGGGTGTGGTGAGGAACTTGAGGCCGTTCAGAAGGAAGTGGCAGAGATGCTAATGGTCAAACAGCAGCCTTTGCGGTCGTGCTCCCGTTGTGGCACTACAGAGATCTCTTGAATCCATTAAAGATGCCAGAGGTGTTCATGCTTGTTTATAGAGGGTGAAACTGAGTTGAGAACCATCCGGGCAATATCCTCACAGAAAGTCTTGTGTGCTCCTGTCATATCCCCTCAGAGACTGCCACTGTGGTAACTTGTCCTTCCCTCCTGACTCTGGCTCCATCCCTGGTAACTTGTGCAACACATGTTTAAGTCTTTCTTGAAGATTATGCTAAGGACCAGACACAGTGGCTCATGTCTGTAATCACAGGTTTTTGGGAGGCTGAGGCTGGAGAATTGCTTGAGGCCAGGAGTTAGAGACCAGCCTGAGTAACGTAGGGAGACCCCATCTCTATAAAAAATTTTTAAATTAGCCAGGTGTGGTGGCATGTGCCTGTTGTCCCAGCTACTCAGGAGGCTGGGGTGGAAGGATCAGTTGAGCCCAGGAGGTCAAGGCTGCAGGGAGCCATGATTACCCCATAGCACTGAAGCCCAGGTGACAGAGTGAGAGCCTATCAAAAAAAAAAAAAAAAAAAAAAAAGGCTAGGTGCAGTGGCTCACTCCTGTAATCCTAGCACTTTGGGAGGCCGAGGCGGGAAGATCATGAGGTCAGAAGATCAAGACCATCCTGGCTAACATGGTGAAACCCCGTTTCTACTAAAAAATACAAAAAATTAGCCAGGCATGGTGGTGGGCGCCTGTAGTCCCAGCTACTCAGGAGGCTGAGGCAGGAGAATGGCGTGAACCCAGGAGGTGGTGCTTGCAGTGAGCCGAGATCGTGCCACTGCACTCTAGCCTGGGCGACAGAGCAAGACTCTTGTCTCAAAAAAAAAAAAAAGATTGCATGCTAAGATTGCAAGATGAGCTGTTAAAATGTGTTATTTCCAACTTCCTGATGTGCAGAACCAACTCAAAATACAAGTATAATATAGGAATAAGTTGGTTGCTGGTTCATTGTTGACTGTTTTTCTCCTACTTCCTTGATTTCAAGATTTTGTTTTTATTGTCTCTGACTGTTGGGCATCAGCTTAAGTCAGTGTGATAAATTTCCTCATGGAGTTTAAGTTCGTATCAATGCCTCGTTTCCGTGTGTGTGTGACATACTTGGATTCCCTACAAGATGTTACTTGCAGGGCAGCCACAGTGGCTCACACCTGTAGTCCCACCACTTTGGGAGGCCGAGTCAGGTGGATCACCTGAGGTCAGGAGTTCGAGACCAGCCTGGCCAACATAGCAAAACCTTGTCTCTACTGAAAAATACAGAAATCAGCCAGGCGTGGTGGCGGGCACTTGTAATCCCAGCTACTTGGGAGGCTGAGGCAGGAGAATCCCTTGAAACCTGGAGGCGGAGGTTGCAGTCAGCCAAGACTGAGCCACTGCATTCCAGCCTGGGTGACAGAGCAAGACTATGTCACACATACACAAAGATGTTACTTGTAAAAGGTGGCGGGGGGAGGGGGTTCTGCTACTATAAACCAAAAATGAAAATTATTATCATTATATTTTCTTTTTCTAGGTACTGTTTCTTGATCATCCAAAAAAGAAAATTCGAGACACACAGAAATATAAACCTTTCAAGAGTCAAGTAAAGGTACTTAAGACGAGTGTGACTCAAGATACCGTATTTCTGTTTTGCTGGTCACTTCATTGTTTCTGGTCACTGGTGGCTGACTTGTTGGTTAAAGGGTTTTTGTTTTTCCTTTTAACCTTTAAAACTAGAAGGAATGTTTAAAAACAGAGTTCTGAGGCCGGGCGCGTTGGCTCAAGCCTGTAATCCCAGCACTTTGGGAGGCCGAGACGGGCGGATCACGAGGTCAGGAGATCGAGACCATCCTAGCTAACACGGTGAAACCCCGTCTCTACTAAAAAAAAAAAAATACAAAAACTAGCCGGGCGAGGCGGCGGGCGCCTGTAGTCCCAGCTACTGGGGAGGCTGAGGCAGGAGAATGGCGGGAACCCGGGAGGCGGAGCTTGCAGTGAGCTGAGATCTGGCCACTGCACTCCAGTCCGGGCGACAGAGCGAGACTCCGCCTCAAAAAAATAAAAAATAAAAAAAAATAAAAAAAAATAAAAATAGAGTTCTGCTAATTGCTGACCTTAAAAATGATTGCAACGGAGGGCAAGTTATTTCCACTGTAACCTCTGAAACAGGGTCACTGACTAAGGGCCTGGTGCCACTGTCGTATCTACTGTAGAGGGTGCCAAGGGCACAGCTGTTCTTCATCCTCCTTTTTTTTTTTTTTTCTTTCTTTTTTTTTTTAGTCGGGGACTTGCTCTGTCACCCAGGCTGGAGTGCAGTGGCATGATCTCGGCTCACCGTAACTGCCGCCTCCCAGGCTCAGGCAATCTTTCCACCTTAGCCTCTAAAATAGCTGGGACTGCAGGCATATGCCACCACCCCTGACTGATTTTTTCATTTTTTTGTAGAGATAGGGTCTTGCTATGTTGCCCTGGCTGTTGTCAAACCCTGGGCTCAAGTGATCTGCCCTCCTTGGCCTCCTAAGTGCTGAGATTACAGGTGTGAGTCACCGTGCCTGACCAGAGCTGTCCCTCTTGAAATCAGAGAGGCCTCAAGATGGGAGATGGGGATGCTGATTCCTCCCCTGGCCCTCTCCCTTGATTGGCTGATGGGGTGTATCACCAGCCCATCATGCTATAAAGAGGTTGCAGCTGGTGGCTGCCACCCTAAGTGCCATGAGCGCTTCCACTGAGAGGCAAACTGTAGGTCGCTTGGGTGAGGTTCAATAGCCAACCCCTCCCTGCTGGGTGCGGTGACCCTGTGTGGGCAGAGCCTGCAGAGGCCCCCACCCGCCTCTTCCCCCTTTGCAGAGTGGAAGGCCATCTCTGCGACTACTTTCAGAGAAGATCCTTGGGCTCCAGGTCCAGCAGGCAGAGCACTGTTCGGTGAGTGTGTCCTGGGGGGCAGTCCATGGGGTTTGGGGTGGTTTCTCACCAGGAACCAGACATAAGTCACCTCACACAGACATGGGTGAGGAGGGGCCTGGGCACCTACTTTTCTTACAAGGCTATTGGTCCAAAAAAAAAAAAAAAAAAAAATGGCAGAGCAGAGTTACGGAATTTTGGTTAAATTCTAAATATGCACATTTAACGAATTTAACACAACACAAAAGAACTGCATTCTCATTATTTGGAGAAAAAGTTGCCAAATAATTACAAAGCCCTCCCACCCCAGCCCTCCAGCCCTGCCCTGACCCGCCCGCTGAGCAGCTGGCTCCGCCTCTGTGGAGCAGCCACTCCCTGCAGCGTGGCCTCAGCGCTTTGGGCCCTTCGTGCCCGTCTGCTTGGTCCTTGTGCCCCTGTGCCCGGCGCCCAGCCTGCCATCACCCTGCACTCAGAAACCTAAAAAGGCAGCGTGTTTGTTGCTTCACCTCTTTCGGTTCCCCTTTCTTCTCCTGGGAGGGGTGTCTGAGTCACAGAAGTGTGGGGACCATCAGGTCGTTGCTCCCTCTGCTTCTGTTGTGTCCTCCCTCCCCATCTCGGTGACATTTTTTGGCCAGGTCCACATCTCACTCAGTACGTCCTGTCCCTAGCAGAGTGGCTAGTGAGAGGGCTCAGTCATTGCGGGGTTGACTGTGGGCCGCAGCTATGCCTTGTCACCTGCTGGGATGTTTCGTGTCGTCTAGATTCAGGATGCCCAGGCAGCAATGAGGCTGTACGTCATGGTGAAGAAGGAGTGGGAGAGCATGGCCCGAGACAGGCGTCCCCTGCTGACCGCTCCAGACCACTGCAGTGACGACACCTAGCAGCCCTGCCCTGCTGCTGCTGCTGCCCCCCTACAGAGGCAATGTGACCAGTCACAGGGACAGATCACATCTCCCCACAGTGTCTACTCTGGTGAAACCTTTTCAGAATCATGGCAGGGGGCATGGCATGGTGTTACTGAGAATGTCCTCCTTCCTCTTGACTTCGTGGTCTGAAACCTGGTCTTACTGTCCATGTGTGTTCGGGCCCGGATGGTCGGGGTGGGGAGCAGGGAGGAAGCCAGGATGTGGACAGCAGGGGCTGCCATGAGCATGCCTGGCCATGCTTTACCAACTGCTGACTGCCTGTGCGAGGCGAGGATGGGGCCTGTGGGCTGCCAGCTTGTACAGTGCTGTCACCGCCCATCTTCAGTGACCACTCACCCTGGGGTGAGGTGCTCAGCACCTTCCTCTTGGGGGGCCACATTTTCCTCCTTTGTCTTAGGGGACATAACAAGCTCCGCTGGGCTTGAGGGGCCCAGACCTGGTGTCTGCAGTCAACTCCTGAGGCACGGCTGGCCGGCACAACAGGTGTTACATCGGGCTTCTGTGGCCATTTGGACTTTGAGCGTTTATCTAAATTGGCCCAGGGTTGGCTGGTGGGTCACCCAGCAGAGGCTTCTCCCCATAGCGTAAGGATGTGTCGCCTGGGCACGGTGACCACGGTTATTCCTGGAGGTCGGCAGACGTACCGACCTTGGGCTATTTGAGCTAGAGAAGCTATGTGACGCTAGCTGGTGGCTTGCTTGGCTAGGCCCCGGTTTGAGACTCCCCTGGGAACTAGAGTCAGGAACAGCCAGTGGCACTGACTAGGGGATGGAGTCCAAGGCATTATTGGGCCACCTGACAGCTGGAAAGAACAGGTGCAGATGCACCGAGGATGTGATTTAAAATAAACGCAGCCCGGGCGCGGTGGCTCAAGCCTGTAATTCCAGCACTTTGGGAGGCTGAGACGGGCGGATCACGAGGTCAGGAGTTCGAGACCATCCTGGCTAACACGGTGAAACCCCGTCTCTACTAAAAAATACAAAAAAAGCTAGCCGGGCAAGGTGGCGGGTGCCTGTAGTCCCAGCTACTTGGGAGGCTGAGGCAGGAGAATGGCGTAAACCCGGGAGGCGGAGCTTGCAGTGAGCTGAGATCCGGCCACTGCACTCCAGCCCGGGCGACAGAGTGAGACTCCGTCTCAAAAAAATAAATAAATAAAAAATAAAATAAATGCAGATGTTTACTTTGAATGGAACCTAGGAGGCTCAGTGTTGACTCTCATCTAGAATGGTCTGGAAGGACTTCCGTGTCCAGGGCGAGGTCTATAGAGACTGCAGAATTAGGTACCCCACTGGCCAGTCACGGCGTCTTGCCAGAAAAGATTAAGGCAGAAACTGGCCTTGTATTAGTCACCTAAGAGGAGTGTGAGGTGTGCCTTCTGGTCCCAGACGACCCTCCCCCCCCACCCCAAGGGAAACAGTGGCCCATGGAAAGGAAGGGCAGGGAGAGGGCACACGTGGAGGAGGGGCCTGTGGGGTGTCTGTCTTCTCCCCAGCATCAGGGCTGAGCTGCTGCTCCACCCGGGGGGCTGGGAGAGGTGGCCGCCTCCAGCCTCAGGAGCACTTTTTCTGCGTAAGAAACCAGCTCCTGGAAGGAGGAAGCAGGCAGGTCAGTTTTCATGGACAGTCCCCGGGGTCCAGGAGCAGTTACTCATGTGACTCAATCCAGTAGTCATGGACAGGAAACTCTTTGGAGAGGTCTGATTACCCCTCCTGTTTACGATTGATTTTGGCCCAGTCATAGAGACAGGATAATAGGCAGGCAGGAGAGCAGTCTTAAAAACTATACATGTGGCCGGGCGCGGTGGCTCAAGCCTGTAATCCCAGCACTTTGGGAGGCCGAGACGGGCGGATCACGAGGTCAGGAGATCGAGACCATCCTGGCGAACATGGTGAAACCCCGTCTCTACTAAAAAATACAAAAAACTAGCCAGGCGAGGTGGCGGGCGCCTGTAGTCCCAGCTACTCGGGAGGCTGAGGCAGGAGAATGGCGTAAACCCAGGAGGCGGAGCTTGCAGTGAGCTGAGATCCGGCCACTGCACTCCAGCCTGGGCGACAGAGCGAGACTCCGTCTCAAAAAAAAAAAAATATATATATATATATATACATGTGGAGATCAAGGTCAGTTCCATGCAATCATCTGTTCCAGGCCCCCAGACGTGGTGCACCCCGGCTGGGGGCTTCCACCTGGAGGGAGGCCTGGTTTGCTGAAGGCGCTGCTGTCACTCACCAGGCTGGAGGTGAAGCGCTCCTTGATCTCCTGGACCAGGGCCTTCATACTGCTGGACACCAGCTCCGGCAGGATCTCCTCTGCGGGTGGAGTAAGGAGGTCCTGAGGCCAGAGCCCCTCCTGTGCCTCTTGCCAGGAGCCCCAGAAGGACGAGGGTGGGTCACAGTCCCTTTGGGCTTGGCATGCACAGAGCCACCTTGCAGTTCCGGAGCCCCATGCGTCCCCCTCAGCCAGGACAACCCCTGGTGTTCAGAAGATGCCAAATGTGTGGGAAGTTTCAGAGGGCTGAGAAGCGGGGTTGAGCCTGTCTTCTGTGCGCTCCTTCCCTGTCAGTTACAGGGGAGCAGGCACCCCTGACCACTGGGCTCTAGGGGGTGTGATGCGAGAAGGGGTTCTCACCATAGGAAGCCAAGTGAACCAGCAGCATGCCCACGTTCTCTACCACCTCCGGGTCATCCTTGTGGAGCTGGTAGGTCTCTTTGACGAGGCTGAGGCCACTGCCACCCTCCTCCTGCACCACCACCTTGAAGGCCGCCAGCTCTGGGGGATGGGTGAGAGTGGGTTCATGCCCCACTGTTCCCCTGAAAGGGAAGAGCCTTCTGCCCAGGACAGGGGATGGTACCCCAGAGCTCACACACAGGGGGCCCCATCAGCTTGGACGGGCCAGCAGGATGGCATGGCCTGAACAGGGCCACACAGGAACAGAGGAGGCAGCCGCCCAAGAGCCAAAGGAGTTGTTGTCACTCTGAGGAAGGCTGGGTAGTACAGAGGGCAAGACCATGAGCCCGGAGTCGCTAGGCACCAGCTGGGGTCTGGGCCGGGCCCCAGGTGCTCTGCGAAGGACTGTGCTGTGGGTCGAGCCTCGGTTGTGCTGTGCTCAGCACCGGGCCCAGCCTATCTTGCTGAGTAACAGGCAGGGTTTGTGTTGTGGGGAATTGGAGACACCGACTCCAGAGCTGTTTTGATCAGTCACGGTGTGCCTACATGTTGGGAAACATGCAGATGTGATGTGTTTATGGACAGAGAGGGTCACAGGGTAGCATAAGGCAGAGATAGAATTTATCAAGTGTGCATGGAAGTCTTGATGGTGATTTCTGGATGACTGGACTTTAGATCGTTTTTAATTTATTTTCCTTTTTGATTTCTTGCTTCTGTTTTTTGGTTTGTGGCACCTGGCAGATGTAACTGATGGAGGCTGATTCTTGTCCCCACCTGTAGGTGGCAGCCTCGTCCTGTCCCCAGGCTCACCTGACACCTTCACCAGGCTGGCCAGTCCCCGGTAGGCATTGTTCACCAGTAGGACTCTGTTCTGGCACAGCCGGATGCTTTGCAGGAGCAGTGCCACCACTTGTTCAAACTGCCGCTCCTTGATGCAGCCTGCAGAAAGGGGCCAGGCTGCCTTGTACCTGCTGTGTGCGCGAGGCCCACGGCTCCCAGCCCCAGGGGCCCAGGGCGCCCACCCAGCTCACCCAGTAGGGACAGCAGCCAGAAGACTCCGCAGCTGGCTTCCGCCATTTCCCCATCCGCAGGGTAGGTGGCCAACACCTGGCTGATGAGGTCCGGGACCTTCTCCAAAGGGGCCTTGTTCACAATGATACCTGGAACCAGGACAGGGATGGACGGGGACACCCAGGCCTTGGTTGTGTGCAGGGGGGCCTTCCACCCCCAATCTGCTGCCTTCCTCCAGCTAAGGACAAGAGCAGAAATGGGGTGGGAGAGGTCAGCTGTCCTCAGAGAGTTGCGGGGATTAACCCAGGAGAGGCTTGGAGAATCCCACACTTTGGGTGCTGGCAGGGTTGTTGGGTTTCCTGGGCTTTCCATGGTTTGGAGCTCTCTTTTTCCTGGGGCACTGGAGTGCCAAGATGTGGTCTAGAGGAGGGGAAGCAGCACAGGCCGGAGGGCCCCCCTACTGTGAATCAAAAATCAAAACAGGGCATCCAGCACCACCGCTGTCCCCTGGAACCAGGACTGCCTGGAAAATTCCAGGACGTTTCCCTGGGCAGGAGGCACTTAAAACTGAGGGGTCTGCCCATTGGGCAAGAAGTCCTGAAGCCTGGCCTCTGTGAGAAGGCCTTTCCTCCCCCACCTTTTTTCTCTCTGCTCCTTGATTTTCTTCTGTTGCAGGCTCTCAGAACAGCCTTTCCCAGACCATGGCTGTCGTGCTTCGGGGACAGGACATGGAGGTCCTCAAAGGCACTCAGGGGCAGTTGGGGAGCGACTAGGGGAGGGCTCCCAGCCCCGGTGGGACAGCAGGAGGAGGGCCCCTCACCATCCAGCAGGAGGGCCCAGAGCAGGCCCAGGCCACTGACGCAGACGTCCCTGTTTTCGAGGGAGCTGTTGAGGTGCTCCAGGATGTGCTCCAGCAGCCCGGCGTTCTGCAGCTCCTCTGACACTGACTCTGACTCTGTGGGTAGGCCAGAATGAGGGCCCCAGGGCCCCTCCCTCCAGGAAGCCTTCCTGCCTCTGTTGTCCTTGGGCACTGCAGTCCCATTTGACCTGCAATCTGGGGGGTGCCTGCTCTGGGCCAAGTCGTGCACTCAACGGAGCCCTGAACAGGAGGACATGGGACTGGCCCCAGAGGAGTCTGTCCATCTCATGGGCCACCAGTCCCAATAGCTGCCATCCCACTAGCAGGCTGGGTCTGACCTCTGTAGCTTCCCATCCAGGGGGCCTGGCCCTGCCTCCTGGGCCCACAGAGCCAGACTGTGCCTTCCAGGATGGAACCATGACGGGGCCCTATCCTGTTAGGATGAACTGACATCCATTTTGCCTGATGGTTCCAATTGACATCTATTCCTAGTGCCTCCTTTCACTCCCAAAAGTGAGATCAGTCGTGTATGATCAGCTATCCAGTCTATGCAGTAAAGAGGGTGCTGGGACCCAACCCTGACCCGTGCTGCATGGGACTGCTGGCGGCTGTCCTTAGGCTCTCTCAAGGCCCAGCTTCCTGTTGGGGAGAACAGTGCCCACCCAATTTGTGGGTGAGGCTGTGAGCGCTTTGTGTGGCTCTCTCCTTCCCACAGTCCTGGCTGGCGGCTTCAGAAGCCTACTGGGCCCTATGGAATGGAGACGGGGCATTTGCCCTCCAGCCTCCCAGAACGGGCAGGAAGTGTGGGAAATAGATGTCATTGGTGTGAAGCCCACAGCCGCGCCTGGCATGTCTGTAGAGGGAACCAGTGACTTCAAGAGTGGAAGCTTGTCATCAAGATGGAAAAGGATGCGACCAGCATTTGGGGTGACCGAATGAAGATGGCCAAATGCCGCTGTGCATCTCAGGAGGAGGCCCAGCCCTGTCCTGTCCAACCCACCTGTACCCCAAACCAACCCTTCCCGAGACCCCTGGGAAGGGCTGTCCTGGAGTGTGGGTGGGGCAGGAGGTGGCTGGCAGACACACCCTGGGTTGTGGTGATGGCTAGCAGGCTGTAGACCAAGACAAGGAGCGACTCCTCCTCGGGGTAGCTCCGAAGAGCACTCAGCACGGCGGAGGTGATGGCTTGGTTACAGGGAGCCTTGGCTTCTGGGTGATGCACCAGCGCTGCTCGGGCCAGAGGAAGACGCCTGGGGTTAGCCCCACACCTGGGGCGTGGGACGAGACACACGAGGCTCACAGGCTGGGGGATAGCATCTCCACTTTGCATGAAGGAAACCGAGGTCTGCCTTGTTCTCCTGGCCTAGAGCAGGCCTCCGTGAATCTGTGTGCCCTAATGGAGTAAAGGGCTGGAGGGGAGCCCTGCCTGGCCAGGCCACCCATCCTGGTCCCTGGGAGCCGGCCAGGCAGCACTGAACACAATTTCAACATTGTATGGAACTCCAAACTTCAACAGTGAAACTGGAAAGGTGGGCGGGCATGGTGGCTCATGCCCGCCACTTTGGGAGGCTGAGGCGGGTGGATCACGACATCAGGAGTTCAAGACCAGCCTGTCTGACATGGTGAAACCCCTCTACTAAAAATACAAAAATTAGCCAGGTGTTGTGGTGGGTGCCTGTAGTCCCAGCTACTCAGGAGGCGGAGGCAGGAAAATCGCTTGAACCCGGGAGGTGGAGGTTGCAGTAAACCGAGATCGTGCCACTGCACTCCAGCCTGGGTGACGAGCAAAACTCCATCTCAAAAAATACACAAAAACTAGAAAGGTAACTAAATACTTTTTGTTTTAAAAAAAATCATCAAAGCTAATTCAACTTTTTTAACAACCCAGGTCTCTCATAGGAGGTTCGGACTGTCAGCTCCAGCCTCTTCCATCAGGGCAGTGAAATCAACTCAGCACTGTCCTCCTACCAGCCCTCTTCAGAGGATGCAGCCCGTCCTCCCTGAGGGTCACTCCAGAGGACCTCGTGTCCAGCTCCTTGCTTCATAGCTGGGAAACTGGCGGGAGCAGCAGGAACTTGTCCAGGGTCACGGAGCAGGCAAAAGGCAGGCGTGGGTGGGATCCGCATCTCTAGGCTCCTGGCCTAAGCCCTCTGCCATCCAGGATGGGGTCCAATGGGCACAGGATGGCATGGACTGTCCAGAGGGTCAGATGCCAACCAGGTAACAGGTGGGGACGGAGCTAGGCCACCAGGAGTGTCTCCCCCACCTGGCCTGGCCCTGGCATCCACCTTGGCCTAGAAGGTGCAACAGCAGGGAGCAGGGCATGGATTCCCCCAACCCACCCGGCCTGGTGCCCACCTTGGCCCAGGAGGCACAGCTGCAGGAAGGAGCACACAGCCTCCCTGACCCCACCTGGCCTGGTTTGGCACCCACCTTGGCCTAGGAGGTGCAGCAGCAGGGAGCAGGCACACAGCTGGATGTCAAGGACCCTGTCATGCAGCTGCATGGTCGTGACCACCACCTCCACCAGCTCTGGAGACCACTGCAGACCTGGCAGAGTGGGCGGCACAGGGGAGACTCATTTTGGGCCAGGTTGGGGGCGTATAGAGCAGACCAGGGCCCCCAGAGGCTGGTGGGAGCCTGCAGGACCCTAGGTGGATGAATAGAAGGGGGAAGGACAATGAGGATTAGTGCTAGCCCTGTGGAGTGCATGCCATGCACCGTCTGCCACGGGTGCATGTTCTGTGCTGCCCACAGCCCTGTGAAGTGGCCCCTCCTGGGCCTGCCCTCCTTGTGCAGATGAGGAACCTGGGGTCAGTGGGATGAAAGCACCTGCTCTCCAGCAGTTTGAAACCAGCCAGTCTACTCCAGAGCCCTTGGCTGCAACTGCCTTGAGGGTGGGCATGGGTGGGCTCCATCCACCCTGCCACTGTGCCAGGAACTGTTGTGGGCTGGGGACTGGGTGAGGGGCAGTGGCCAGCCAGCCATCCCTCCACTGTAGGCTCATGAGAGCAACAAGGATGAAGTCCTGGCACCCGGAGTGCGGAGCGAAGCAAGCGCCCCTCCCCACCTTTTTTTTTTTTTTTTTTTTTTTTTTTTTTTGAGACAGAGTCTCACTCTGTTGCTCAGGCTTTTCTGTGGCATCATCTCAGCTCACTGCAACCTCCACCTCCTGGGTTCAAGCGATTCTCCTGCCTCAGCCTCCTGAGTAGCTGAGATTACAGGCATGCGCCACCACATCTGGCTAATTTTTGTATTTTTAGTTGAGACAGGTTTTCACCATGTTGGCCAGGCTGGTCTTGAACTCGTGATCTCAAGTGATCCGCCCACCTCGGCCTCCGAAAGTGCTAGGATTTCAGGCATGAGTCACCGTGCTCAGCTGCAAGCCCATTTCTAAGCAAGACGTGGAGGGAGGTGTGGTTCCGGGTGGTGGGAACGACCTACCCTTTGGGATGGGGCCCAACAGCTTCCCTAGTTTCCCCAGGGAGGCAAAATCTGTCTTCCCAGCGTCTCTGTCCTGGTCACAGCTGAGCTACAAAAGGGGTCGAAGAGGAGGAGGGGAGGGAGGGAATGGTAAATTAGGCCCATGTGAGGCCTCTGCCACCTACTCGAAGGCCAGGGCTGGGCCTTGTCATCTCTGAGGCCTGAGCCACTGCAACAAACCTCAGTGGATTCCTAATCCAGGTCTGATGGATAGATGGACGGATGGATAGATGGATGGATGGATGGATGGATGGATGGATGGATGGATGGATGGATGGATGGATGTGTGAAGGTAATGTTCAGGCAGGTGAAAAAGGTTGAACGATTTTATGAAAGTATGTTGTGACACAAATGTTTTAAAAAGTGGCCAGGCACGGTGTCTCATGCCTGTAATCCTGACACTTTGAAAGGCCGAGACAGGCAGATCACTTGAAATCAGGCATTTGAGACCAGCCTGGCCAACATGGTGAAATCGCCTCTCTACTAAAAATACAAAAAATTAGCTGGGTGTGGTGGCATGCACCTGTAGTCCCAGCTACTTGGGAGCCTGAGGCAGGAGAATCACTTGAACCCAGGAGGCGGAGGTTGCAGTGAGCCAAGATCACACCACTGCACTCCAGCCTGGGGGATAGAGCGAGACCCTGTCTCAAAAAAAAAAAAAAAAAACCCACTGCTTTTCCCAACACTCTCCATGAATGAGTAGTAACAACCTTTTTGAATTTGGTTTTATTTTCTGAGACAGGGTCTTCTAGGCTGGAGTGCAGCGGCACAAGCATATCTCACTATAGCCTCGATTCCCTGGGCTCCAGCAATCCTCCTGCCTTAGCCTCCAGAGTAGCTGGGACAACAGACCTGTGTCACCACACCTGGCTAATTTTTTTTTATTTTCTGTAGAAACAGGCTCTCCCTTTGCTGTCCAGGCTGGTCTCGAACCCCTGGGCTCAAGCAGTCCTCCCGCCTTGGCTCCTCAAGGTGCTGGGATTACAGGCGTGAGCCACTGTGCCAGGCCATGCATTCTTAATAGGTGGGCAAGTTGCTGTATCTATGAAAATTTAAAGTATTCACACCCTTGAACATCTACGAATCTGTGCTACAGAAACATAAGCGCACAGATACATATACACCAGGGTGTCTGTTCCAGTATCATTCATAATAGTGGAAACTGAGAAACAACTCACATACCCCTCATAGAGACAGTGGGGTAGATGGGATGTCTATGGCTCCATTAAAATCATGTGAGGGCTGCCACGCCACCCATTCCCCTTCTCTGCTGCCTTCCCCAGGCAGATAGCAGAGACACAGGACACTTCTGGGGACACATGCACACCTCCACGCTGCACTAAAGCACTGGCAAGGAGAGCCCAGGGTGAGGGCCAGCCCCAGCTCCCCACAGGCCGGACCATAGCTTCTGCCCCTAGGGGAGCAGCTGGGAAAGAGGTGCAGGGTGAGGCCTACCTAGCTGATCTGCAGGCATTTTCAGAAGCCTCTTCATGGCCCTGAACTGGACTTCGGGCCAGCCAGAGAAGTTCTGCATGACCTCTGCAGGGACAGGAAGGCAGGGGAGGGACCTTTCTGAGGACCAGGGCCTCAGGGCCCTGTCTCTGGGCACCACACTGGCCTGGCTGCTGTGTGTGCATACCCTCCTCGGATCTACAGGTTCAGGATGAGAGGGAGGGGCTGTTACCATCCCCACTTTACAGATGAGGCCACTGAGACGAAGCGACTTTCCCTTAATAGAACCCAAGTCTCTGTCTTGGAACACACAAAGAGTGGCGCGCACTTCCGCTCATCCTGGGCACATAGGAGGCACACAGGGAGTGGTGCTGTGTGAGGAAGACGCCCCGGGACCGCTGTGTGCCACCCAGGCTGTGGAAGCAAAAGCAGAGGGTTGTGGGAGGCGCGGGCAGTGACTAGGCCACTGAACTACATAGAGGATTTGTGTAGCAGGAGGGGAGGGAAAACAGGTGGGGGCCAGGCTATGGAGAGGAACTTTGTGTTATAGGTAGTTGGGAGCTATGGAGGGTATTTGAGCAGAGCAGTGTCCTGGGCAGTGTGTAGGGATGGATAGAGGGGAACTGTTCCTACCCACTGGTTGTACGTGTGGAGCAAGGCCAGGGGCATAAATAATGAACCCTCTGGAACTAAACAATAGGATGCCAAGGCCATGGACAGGAGCTGTCTGTCCCCAGCATCACATCACCTAAAATGCTGGCCACGTTGCCTTCTAACAGCATGTCGGTGATGGACGCAGGCACCATCTGCCGGTACAGGGTCAGAGAGATGCACGAGGACTTGAAGGAGCCGCTCACGAAGGTGATGTGCACCACGTCCCTAGCAGAGGAGCAGAGAGGGCTGAGTAACCCAGCAGCGCCCCCTGCCGCCTCCCCGTGGGGCTCTCCCTCTGCCTCTGGCTCCAGGCTGCCCATTGGTGCGGACGCCGGACACTGACCTCCCTGTTTTGGGATCCATTTGGCAGGGTCTCTCATAGTGTTCCCAGTGTGTCCGGCAAGCACTCCAGCAATTCCACACCCAGGGAAGTACTCCATGGAGGCAGGGCCTCAGCCCATAGAGCTGGGGGACAGTCCCGGGCCCTGGCATTTTTGCCCTTGTGGTCCCCTGCCTCCATGGAACCATGAAAACCCAGATTTTACAACTGCATTGGTATAAAGATGGATACGACCCAGGCTGGATTCCTTGCTATATTGTTGGGGGTTTTTTTGTTTTGTTTTTTTGTTTTGTTGTTGTTGTTGTTTGTTTGTTTTTTGAGATGGAGTTTCACTCTTGTCGCCCAGGCTGGAGAGCAGTAGCACGATCTCGGCTCATTGCAACCTCCGCCTCCCAGGTTCAAGCAATTCTCCTGCCTCAGCCTCCCGAGTAGCTGGGACTACAGGCGCCCGCCACCATGCCCGGCTAATTTTTTTTCTATTTTTAGTAGAGACGGGGTTTCACTCTGTTGGGCAGCCTGGTCTCGAACACCTGACCTCAAGTGATCCACCCACCTCGGCCTCCCAAAGTGCTGGGATTACAGGCATGAGCCACCATGCCCGGCCTGGATTCTTTTTTATTTTTGAGATGGAGTCTCGCTCTGTCGCCCAGGCTGGAGTGCAGTGGCACGATCTTGACTCACTGCAACCTCTGCCTCCTGGGCTCGAGCGATCCTCCTGCCTCAGCCTCCCCAGTAGCTGGGAACACAGGCATGCACCACTATACCCAGCTAATTTTTTTGTATTTTTAGTAGAGACAGGGGTTTCACCATGTTACCCAGGCTACACTCAAACTCCTGAGCTCAAGTGATCTGCCCGCCTCGGCCTCCCAAAGTGCTGGGATTATAGGCATGAACCACCGCACCCGGCCAGTGTTACGTATTTACTTTTGTCTTCCGATTTTAACACAAGTTAGAATGAAAAATTTAAAGGTGACCATTGTCTTTAGGAATTTTTTTTAATGTAGAATGAAAATTTTTTTCTGGAACCCTAAAAGTGTCGTGGGTCCTGGAGGCTGTGCCTCCTGTGCCTTCTGGGAGTCAGTTTGCTCACTCCAGTGTTCAGAGAGGTGCATTTGGGATCACTCGCCGCAGCATGGTTTGGGAGCGCCAGAACTGGGAAAAGCCCAGCAGTGCAGGGATAATTAGGGCATCCGTGATGGAGTTCTTTGAGGTGTTACAGAGCCAACTAGTTGTGCTTGTATTAGGGTGGAGAGGTGTTGAAAGATAAATCCATAGGGTAAAATAAACCCCAACCCTGAGCTCACTTTATCGTTATTCGATCCGAGGGGTCGATCTGGAGCATCCCGGGCAGAAGATTCCTGAAGATTTCTGCATCCGGGATCTGCTTCTCCTCCATTGTCTTCAGGACGGTCTTCAGGCTGCCCGGGCTCTGGCGGAGGGACTTCCGCAGATACATGGCTTCTGTGCTCTGCACGGAGAGAGGACAGCTCTGTGCATTACCTTAAGTAAATGGAAACTAGGCCCCAGCATGGGCAGAGGGCAACCAGGGACCAAGAAATCCAGGAGGAGACCAGGGAGAGCCAGGTGTGGCCACGGCCTACAAGAATGCCCAGAGACCCCAGGGGCCCTGAGCTCTTCCATAAGAAGAAATGGAGTTTCGGAGAAGCCAACGGGTTGTCTCCCAGGGTAGAGTCCTGCCAAGAAAGCCCCTGATCTAGACCCAGCCAGTAAGACAGCATGCCCATTTCACAGAGTGTGAGCGTGTCCAGGGTCACGCTGCCTGGGCTGGGGCTGGAGCTCAGGCTATTTCCAGGATGTCACACAGCCTCTATAGTGGGAAGGCTCTCATTTCCCTGGGAGTCTTCCAAAGGAAGGGAGTGGCAAGGTGCTTCTCAGAGGTGAGTCTGGGGGTCTGGGAGAGCATGAGGAACCTGGGCCCAGCCAGTTGTCTGTCCTTTCTGGGGCCCTTGGTGCCTGCAGGTGGCGCTGCGGAGAAGGGGAGCTTCCTTGTTTGGGGCATGGCAGGCCTTCCCCACTTTCTCTTCTGCATATAGAGGATAGGAAGCAACAGGCTGGACTTTCCTGCCTCCCTGCAGCCAGAGCGACCTCGGAGTGCTCACGGGGCCAGTGGGGCCCTCTGCCTCCCCTCCTTCCTGCCCACAGGCTGTGGCCATGGTGCAGGGGCCCCAGCAGGGATGAGAGAAAGAGGTACGTGCTAAGGATGTGCAGGAGGAGAGAAGGCACCTCCACACCAGCCTGGGGCTTGTGCATGAGGCAGCCGGGTGTGTTCAGGCCCACGCTGGGTTTCCATTGCTTGCAACTCCGTGCAGCCTTCATGCTCACAAGGGCACCTGAACTTGGCTTTTTTCCATTAAGAGTCAGTGACACCACCTGGAGGGCTGCTGCAAGGGTCGCGTGGGATGGTCTGAATATTACCACTGCTGTCATCCTGCTAGAGCCCAGCAGGTGCTGCATGCTGGGGGGTTCTGAGGAGGGTAGGCCCCCCACAGGTGGAGGAGGGGGCTCCATGTGGCCTGCAGAGAGCCAGGGGAAGGGATGCAGAGGGGAGGCAGGGTGAGGCCAAGCCTTCTCCCCAGGCCTCGGTGCATGGGGAACAGCATGTGGGGTGTGGGGGAGGGAGGGCAGCTCACATCCATGAAGGAGCAGCTGGTCATGTCCAGAATGATGCAGCCCAGGGACCAGATGTCTGATTTCTGGCTGAAGGAGAAGTTGAGGGCTTCAGGGGCCATCCAGGACTTATGAAAGGGGTCTGTTGGTAAGAGCAAGGTGGGATCCCTGAGTCCTTCGCTCCCTGGGAGCAGGGGCTTGACAGAGTCATCCTGCCTAGCATTGTATCCCCTGTGGTGGCCCCTCACAGGCAGCTTGAAACACAACATGAGCCCTGCAGCTCCTCTTCTCAGAAGAGGTGGAGAATATTAACTGTGGGGAGGAAGAGGCCCCAGTCAGCAGGAGCTTTGCGTTGATCTGGAGCCACTGAAGCTGTCCATCTTGGCGGGTGCCCACCAGGTTGGCCCATATGGGTGGTGTGTCTGTGTGCCCAAGATGGCTGTAGAAGGAGATGGAAGAGGCACGTGCCAAGAAACTGTGCACCCCTCTAAACTTCTTGCCCCTTCTAAATGTCAGGACCTTGGGGGCAAAGTTACAGTTGCTCTGCCCTACCTTCTAAACTGGAACCCCAGACAGGGAGGCAAAAGAGCAGACTCCTCCGAGTCCATCAGTCCCTGGCTGGCCTTAGGCAGCCCCTCCTTCTCTGGACCTCCATTCCCCAGCCTAACAGTAAAGAGCTGGACTCCAAGGACGCGTGCCATCTACACCTCCAATAGAAACAACCATCTGCCTGTCTGTTCACCCACCCATCCACACACACCCCATCCATCCATCCATCCATCCATCCATCCATCCATCCACCCACCCACCCACCCACTCATTCACTCACTCGTCCACCCATCCATCCATCCACACACCCACCCATCTACCCACACACCCACCCATCCATCCATTCATCCATCCACCCACCCACCCACACATCCATCCACACACGCATCCATCCATCCATCCATCCATCCATCCATCCATCCATCCATCCACCCATCCACTCACCCACCTACCCACTCATTCACTCACTCACCCACCCATCCATCCATCCACACACCAACCCATCTACCCACACACCCACCCATCCATCCATACACCCACCCACCCACCCATCCATCCATCCATCCATCCACCCATCCACTCACCCACCTACCCACTCATTCACTCACTCACCCACCCATCCATCCATCCACACACCAACCCATCTACCCACACACCCACCCATCCATCCATTCATCCATACACCCACCCACCCACACATCCATCCACACATGCAGCCACCCACACATCCATCCGTCTACCCACCCAACCATCTGTCCACAACTCATGCACTCACCCATCCGCCCACACACCCACCCCTCCAACCACACACCCATCCACCCATCTATCCATCCATCCGTCCACTGACCCACCCACCCATCCATCCACTCACCCACCCACCTGCCCACCCACCCATCTACTTACCCACCCTCCCATCCATCCATCCATCCATCCATCCATCCACTCATCCATCCACTCACCCACCCACCCACTCATTCACTCACTCTCATCCACCCACCCATCCATCCACACACCCACCCATCTACCCACACACCCACCAATCCATCCATATACCCACCCACCCACCCACACATCCACCCACCCACCCATCCATCTACTCACCTACCCAACCGTCCACAACCCATGCACTCACCCATCTGCCCATACACCCACCCATGCAACCACACACCCATCTACCCATCCATCCATCTACTCACATACCCACCCATCCTCTCACCCACCCATCTATCCATCCATCCATCCACTCACCCACCCACCTACCCTCGTATCCATCCATCCATCCATCCATCCATCCACCCACTTATCCATCCATCCATCCACCCACTTATCCATCCATCCATCCACTCACCCAGCCCACCCATCCACCCACCCATCCATCCACTCACCCACCCACCTACCCTCGTATCCATCCATCCATCCATCCATTCACCCACCCACTCACCTATTCATCCATCCATCCACCCACTTATCCATCCATCCATCCACTCACCCAGCCCACCCATCCACCCACCCATCCATCCACTCACCCACCCACCTATCCATCCATCCATCCATCCATCCATCCACTCACCCACCCACGCATCCATCCATCCATCTATCCACTCACCCACCATCCATCCAGTCACCCACCCACCTAACCACATACCCACCCATCTATGCACCCATCTACTCATTCATCTTCTGTCTACCAAGGACAGAGTGCAACCAGCCACTGCCACCCTGGGACTCTGGACTCCGGACTCCTCCTCTGTGGTTACTCTCTCCAGCCTCCTTTCTCCGGCCATCTTTTTGGAGGAACGAAAACTCGTCTCCCCTTGCCACCCACCCTGTCATCTCCTGGGTTGTTTTAGGACTCAGTGATCTACACGCAGTCAGTGCGTGGCACCCACAGACCCTCCGTCCTGGGCATTTTCATATCCTTCCTTCCGAAGCTTTCTTTTCCCTCCCTGAGAAGCAACATTTTCTGGGGTACCACAAACAACCACGACTTTGTTTCTCTCAAATGTTGGGTATCTTTGGGGCCCTGCCTCTGCCCCTGGTGGTGGCACGCCTGCTCAGTTACAACCCAAAGGGCGTCTCTTTGGGGTCCACACAAGGCTAGGGCTTTGTGGGGACCTTCTGAGCAAACAGCTGTTTGATGTTGCCTCACTCCACACCCAGAGTGGCCACCACCGTCTGGATTCTAGGCGCCAACCCCCTCTCCCACGACTTAGGGGAGCCCCTGCCACCTTCCTCCGCACGGATATTCCATTTGGCTTTGTTCGTCATTAGCACGTTGGAGCTCAAGTCCTGCAGTTTGCAGTGGTCACTGCTGACGAGGATTATGTTGGAGGGTTTGAGATTCCTGAAAAAAGAGGGGGGTTCGCCTCTGGGTGCCAAGGGGCCACCTGGGCAGCCACCACCCCCGACCCCAGGTGGGACCAATGTGCGTGCTGAGCCTGATTCTCTGCTCCCTGCCCCACCTGGTTCTGAGGCAGCAGCCCACACCCTCCTCCCCTCCACAAAATGCCCCATCTCAGTCTACTTTTTAAGCAGTTGTTTCCTATGTGCAGAAATGTACTCAATTATTTTAAACCGAGGGAAGAATCTCCAACCACAAGTAGGAACACACCCAACACCCGGAAAAGGTCCCTTGGTTGACATGTTCACCTCCTTAGATAGCCCAGCTATGCATTTGACCGGGAATTGATTTTTGGCCATTGTGCGATGTCTAGTGACATGACACTGAATGTGGAATGTGAAGCATTCCCTTTGTACATATGGTCTGCATGGTGTGTGTGTGTGTATGTGTGTGTGTGTATCTGTGTGTTTTAAGTCAGGGCTGCCCAGGCTGAAGTGCAGTGGCACGATCATAGCTCACTGAAGCCTCAAGCTCCTGGCTTCAAGCAATCCTCCCACCTCAGCCTCCATGTTGCTGGGACCACGGGCATGTGCCACCACGCCCAGCCACATGGTTTCCCTCTTCCTCTTTAAATAAGATATTGGTGTTCAGAATTGGAGCCATCTCCCAGCCCCTTCAGACCATGGATTCTCCAGCCTGATGCTGTGCCGCTGGGTGGTCAAAGGCTCAGCAGGGCCCACTCAGCCCACACTGGCCCCACGGCAGGCAGCCCGGTCTCTCTTCCTGGCAGGGCTGTTGCCTCCTTCCTTTCCATGGACTCTAGAGCAGCCCGCCTGAGTAGCGCACACCCCATGCAGCTGTGCGTGTGCACACGGCTTGAGACCACTTGGAAGAGCCTCTTTTGAGCCCGGGAGGAGGTCTGGAAGGTCCCCATCCTATCCTGGCTGCACTGGCCCAGTGCGCCTTTCTCCCCAGATCCTGCCCACGGGCACTGGCACCCGAGTGGCCTCAGTGCCTTTTCTCCCGAAGCAGCCCACCAGTCCAGGGAGGTCAGGGGCCCCACTCACCTGTGGATGATGTCCAAATGATGCAGGTATTCCAGCGCGTCCAGCACCTGGCCCAGCACATTCTGCATCCACTGGGGGAGAAGCAGGGGGTGCCAGGATGAGAGGGGCGCCCTGTGCTGCTTTCAGGGGGGTGACACTCAGAGCAGCCAGCAGGATGGTGGTGTATTCTCTCCCTGCATCTTGAGACAGGCCTGAAGCCAGCCAAGCGCTCAGGGTGGAGGAGGCTTCAGTGTGGTGGCTCTCCATATGGTAAAGCCGCAGCGGCAGCCAGAAGGACCAGAGTTTCCAGACTCCACACTGCTGTCTCCATACCAGAGGCCCCGGGTGCTGCAGGGCCCCATCCCTGCACCCCACCCTGTGGCCCGCACTGCCCCACACTTGCCAGGAGCTGGAGGCAGATTGGCCTTGCGGGTATGGGAGGGGTGGAAGCCTTCAGTGCCTACACGAGCTCGCTCCTCTAAGTCATTCTAATGAAAAGAACCCTGAGAGAGAATGTTGGGAGTGTTCGGCGTCAGAGACAAGCTCCATCAAGTACCCAGGGCGGTGGTTCTGAAGCTGGGCTCCTAGGGTCCCTGGATTCAGGGCCACCCTGGGGTGTCAAAGAGGGGCTGAGGGGGCAGGACGTGGGCATCCTCTCACTCTCCCCAGTTAGAGTAGGTCTGCTGCACTTACTGGGTTTCTGGGAACATTTCGTGTTTTAAGGGCTTCACTCACAAAGTCTGAAACCCACTTCGGGCCTGCCTCTGAGGCCCACGGTAAGAGAAGAGCTGTGTACCCCGAAGAGCCCCTCAGGGGCACATGGTCCCACCAAACACAGTTCTCAGGGCAAAAGCAGGCAGCATTCTTCTGGGGGAGATGAAAGATCTAAATGCGAAGGCAAAAACGACCAAGCTTCCAGAACGGAGGAGAGTATCTTCATGACCTTGGAGCACAAAAGGCTTCCTAAACTCCGAAGGCACTAACCATAAGAGACAGCATTGGGAAAGCGAACTTCATTACAGTTAGGACTTTCTGTTTTCAAAAGACATCAAGAAAGTGAACTGGTCGGACGCAGTGGCTCACGCGTGTAATCCCAGCACTTTGGGAGGCTGAGGTGGGCAGATCACTTGAGGTAAGGAGTTCGAGACCAGCCTGGGCAACATAGCAAAACCTTGTCTCTACTAATAATATAAAAATTAGCTGGGTGTGATGGTAGGCACCTTTAGTCCCAAGTACTTGGGAGGCTGAGGCAGGAGAATCGCTTGAACCGGGAGGTGAAGGTTGCAGTGAGCCAAGATCGTGCATTGTACTCCAGCCTGGGCGACAGAGTGAGACTCCATCTCAACAACGACAACAAGACTGACACAGTGAAGCACTGGCCGCCACATGGACCAGGAATGCTCACAACTTGTGAGAGTAAACATAGGGCCAACCAAATCATGTTGGAAATCTGTTTGGAGCATCTACTAAAGTTACACACACACCTACTCTACGACCCAATAATTCCACTCCTAGGTATTCATCCCAGAAAAGTGAGTGCCGGCCGGGCGCGGTGGCTCAAGCCTGTAATCCCAGCACTTTGGGAGGCCGAGACGGGCGGATCACGAGGTCAGAAGATTGAGACCATCCTGGCTGACACGGTGAAACCCCGTCTCTACTAAAAAATACAAAAAACTAGCCGGGCGAGGTGGCGGGCGCCTGTAGTCCCAGCTACTTGGGAGGCTGAGGCAGGAGAATGGCGTAAACCCAGGAGGCGGAGCTTGCAGTGAGCTGAGATTGTGCCACTGCACTCCAGCCTGGGCGACAGAGCGAGACTCCCATCTCAAAAAAAAAAAAAAAAAAGTGAGTGCCTTCCAGCAATGCTCATAGCAGCCTTATTCACAATAGCCCCAAACTGGAAGCAGTCCAAATGCTTATCCACATAAGACTAGGTATACAGCCCGCCGGGCAGCCAGGCAGCAGAGTGGCAGCAAGCAATGAGCACAGATGCTTTGCTGGTGCATGCAGCAGCTGAAGGAAGGAGACCAGACAGGAGCAGCGGCATGCCGGAGGAGTCCATTTACGTGAACTTCAGGGACCAACCGGCAGAACAATGTGGAATCACGGTCACCGACTGGGAAACTTCTGTGGTTAGGAATGCCTTCTGCCTTGATCTGGGTGGAAGTTGTATGAGTGCATCAAACTGTGCACTTAAGATCTACACACGTCCTAGGGTGCAATGCCTCGAGACATACATTTAAGAAAAAAACAAGGCTGGACTCCATGGTGCCTGCCTTCCTGCTGTCACTTTGCCCTGTGCTGCAGGGCCTGTGTCACAGGTCTAGGTGGGCCCCAGGCCTGATGCCAGAGGATCTTACCTCAGAGTCAATGATTTCCTTGGCCTTCCTCTTATCCTCAATGACCTCGTGGAAGCTGAGCTTGTTGAACTCCATCACCAGGCAGAGGTACAGAGAAGAGATCTGCTGGGACAGGAGGCCCTTATCCAGGGGATGCCCAGGCCCCCATGCTTCTACAGGCTCGCCTGCTCCAGGTCCTCCCTGCACTCAGCTGCCATCCGCAGTGGTCGTGGGAGCACTGCCCAATGGAGGGGGCTACAAGCCCCTCCCGCCCCACCTTCAGTTTCCTCTCTCTCCTCTCCCCATTCCCAGGCCCCACCCCCACTCCACACTCCATCCCCACCAAGCTACTTGGACTTCCCCGAAAGCTGCACTTGTCCCCTGGCCACTGCACACCTGGACCCCTCTGCCTGGACCACTACCTACCCCCTTCACAGGGATAACTACTCACCCTTTAGGGCTCAGCTCAGATCCATTTCCTCTGAGGAGCCTGCCTTGGCCAGAGCCCCAGCAGACCAGGTCAGGGCCCCCAGTTCTGTGCTCCCTCCCATAGGGAGATGTCCTCTTGGCTTCTCTGCACCCTCCTTGAGAGCATTAGTGGGTGCTCAGAAAAGTCTTTGGGAGTGCATGCTGTGAGGTCCCCTCCCCAAGACCCAGCTGGAGCAGAAGGAGCATGTGAGGGGTCTTTCCTGCTCAGACCCGGGATTGTTGGCCCCAGGTGGGAACGCCAGTGTGGACATCTCATGCAGGCTGGCGCCCGGCAGAAGGCTTCTCGGCCTCTCTTTACCTCCAGCACCCCTTGTGCCTTCTCAGCCTCCCGCTGTCTGCCTCAGACACATTGGAAGTGACTGGAAAGCTCCCGGCTCCTTGTAAAGACAAGAAGTCATCCAGCCTACAGGACCCGCCTGCCGGACCTGAGTCTCCATCCCCAATCAGCTGTTTACTAGCTTTGTGGCCTTGGAGAGCTCCTGAACCAGAGCCCTAGGCCCCATCAGGAGCCCAGGGACCGTGCTTCCTGCCCTGCAGCCCTCCTGGCACGTGATGACGGATGTGGTGCTGGTCAGTAAGCTGCACAGGGGCTGCAGGAGGAAGGGGCGCACAGGCCCAGGACAGCACTTGCATCGGGTGGCTGTGGAGATGGGGGTCAACTAGCTCCTTCCATGAAAGTAGAAACTCTGTCATCAGAGGCACAGGCTCACCAGGACAAGCTCTGTGGCTGTGTGCAGAGCCCGGGAATCAGGCCCACCTCGCCTGGCCCTCTGACTTGGTCACATACTAGCTGGGTAAACTGGAGCAACTTGTTTCTGTTAGCCTCTGTCTCTTCTTCTGTCAAATGGGTTAAGAACCCCTCCTGGGGCCAGGCGCGGTGGCTCAAGCCTGTAATCCCAGCACTTTGGGAGGCCGAGACGGGCGGATCACGAGGTCAGGAGATCGAGACCATCCTGGCTAATATGGTGAAACCCCGTCTCTACTAAAAAGAAAATACAAAAAAAACTAGCCGGGCGAGGTGGCGGGCGCCTGTAGTCCCAGCTACTCGGGAGGCTGAGGCAGGAGAATGGTGTAAACCCGGGAGGCGGAGCTTGCAGTGAGCTGAGATCCGGCCACTGTGCTCTAGCCTGGGCGACAGAGCGAGACTCCGTCTCAAAAAAAAAAAAAACAAAAGAACCCCTCCTGGCCAGGCGTGGTGGCTCAAGCCTATAATCCCAGCACTTTGGGAGGCTGAGGCGGGTGGATCACTTAAGGTCAGGAGTTCGACACTAGCCTGGCCAATATGGTGAAACCCCGTCTCTACTAAAAATACCAAAATTAGCTGGGCGTCATGGCACGCACCTGTAATCCCAGCTACTTGGGAGGCTGAGGCAAGAGAATCGCTTGAACCCGGGAGGCAGAGGTTGCAGTGAGCCAAGATCACGCCATTGCACTCCAGCCTGGGGGACAAGAGCGAGACTTTGTCTCAAAAAAAAAAAACAAAAAAACAAAAAAACAAAAAACAAACAAACAAAACCCTCCTAATGAGGTTGTTGGGGCTCCTATGAGACTACACACGGAAAGCCCCCAGCATGGTACCTGGCGCCAGTGAGTGTTAAGTCAGGTATGGCCACGTTTAGAGGCAGTGCCATTGCCACACGAGCTATTCTGATGGTGGGGGGTGGGCGTGCTCTGGGCTCACTCGGCTTGGTCCCACAGCCCACCATGCGGCGGCTGAGCCCGTAGATGTCAGCTCTGACCCACCTCCCCATTCCACGTGATGAACAGCTCCCGGTACACAGAGATGTGGGCGTGCCGCAGCTTCAGCAGTGGCATCAGCTGCCAGGATGAGAGCAGAGGAAACGGAGAAGTCAGCGCCTCTTCTCAGCGCCTCTTCACGCCTTTCTCAGCTCCGGCTTCTCTGTCACACATCCCAACAAACATGCAAGCCTCGGGCTCCGAGCCGGGCCGGGGAGCGGGCTCAGGGAGGCTGCACGGTAGTTAGGAGCCAGGCAGTCCAATGTGAGTCCTGTCTCCAGCATGTGCTGGCTGTGCTGGGTGACTGGGCCTCATATTGTCATCTGAAAATGGGGGTCCCAGTGGAATCTGCCTCACAGGGATGCCACGGGGACTGAGTGAGCTGTGGCAGGCAGTGCCAGGAAGGTGGGGATCAGCCACAGCCAGGGCTGGCTGGAGGAGGTGGTACAGCCACCGGGAGGTGGGCCCACAGAGAGGTCCCAGTGCCCCCTGCCCTGGTGGAAAGTGCTTTGAAACATGCCCAAACAGGAGCAGACAGGGCTGCCTTAGAGACATGGAGCCAGACAACTGCTTGTGGTGGAAGGTTGGGTGTGAAAGCAGCTGGCCTAGTGGGCCGTGGAATTGAATCGGCAACGTGAAAAGCCATGGTGGCGTGGGGCTCTGGGTGGGCCCCCATGCTCTTTCTTCCCATTTGTTACCGAGTAGCCTGGGCCCACCACTGTGCTTCAGTCACACTATACACCGAATAATGTTTGCTGGCCAAGCTGCAGAGCCAGCAATTCCAGAAGACAAACAAGTGACCATGAGATCCAAAGGGACACCTTCAAGCTCATGGGAAATTCAAGAAACACAAAGAAAGGCTACTCAGAGGCGTTGCCAATCAAACCAAAGTGGAGCTGTTATTGCTATTATTGTAAATGACTATGTTACTGCTGGGCAGCTCTGAATGGTAGAATGAAGGATAATTTACATTTGCTTTGTTAAACAATTCTGGTATGGGCGTGGTGGTACATGCCTGTACCCCAGCACTTTGGAGGCCGAGGTGGGAGGATTGCTTGAGCCCAGAAGTTCAAAACTAGCCTGGACAAAATGGTGAGACTCCATTGCTATGAAGGAAAAAAAAAAAAAAAAAAAAGGGTAAAAGCAAAAGAAAACCCAATTCTGTATTTAAAAAATTTTCTTCTGAAATTAATAATTTTATATTGAAGAAAAAATATTTAAAAAATAGTTACTGGTAGATTAACCTAGGGACCTGGCCAATATTTATTTATTTTTGAGACGAAGTTTTGCTGTGTTGCCCAGGGTGAAATATAAATGATGTGATCTCGGCTCATTGCAACCTCTGCCTCCCAGGTTCAACCGATTCTCCTGCCTCAACCTCCTGAAGCAGCTGGGATTACAGGCACCCACCACTATGCCCAGCTAATTTTTTTGTATTTTTAGTTGAGACGGGGTTTCCCCATGTTGGCTAGGCTGGTCTTGAACTCCTGACCTCAGGTGATCCACCCGCCTCGGCCTCCCAAAGTGCTGGGATTACAAGCGTGAGCCACTGTGCGCAGCCCAATATTTAAACTTTATGTTCTCTGGGAATATATGTTCTAAGTTGTTGGCACCTGCATTTAGCAGTGAGTGTTTGGGGCACGGCCTCCCTTCACGACCTGGGGCTGCTGGCTTCACAGCTGAGGCAAAACTGGTGCTGATGCTCTATCCCTCCCTCTAGACTTTCCTTCACCCAGGCACTCAACAAGAAGGTACAGAACACAGTCCGTGTGTGCTCCATTGAGCTCTTCCAGAGGGGAAACCACCCTGAGAGTTACCTCCTCCAGGGCCTGACTGGCGTGATGGTCATCCATGCATTCCACCTGCAAGGGCACAAGAGCATGAGCTTCATAAACATGTAGCAAAGCATCCCCATTATCACCACCATCACCACCACCACCATGACCGTTACCATCATCACCACAACCACCACCTCCACCGCAACCATCACCATCATTACCACAACCACAACCATCACCACCATCACTGTCACCATCACCACCATCATCACCATCATTACCATCATCACCATCACCGCCATCACACCACCACCACTACCATTACCACCATCACTCCATCACCACCACCATCACTGTCATCACTATCATTAACATCATCATTACCACCATCATCACCACCATTACCATCACTGCCATCATCACCATCATTACCATCATCACCACCATCACCACCATCATCACCATCACACCACCACCATTACCACCATCATTACCACCATCACTCCATCACCACCACCATCATCATAATTAACGTCATCATTATCACCATCATCACCACCATCACCATCACTGCCATCACCATCATTACCATCATCATCACCATCACCACCATCATCACCATCACCACCATCATCATCATCACACCACCACCATTACCACCATCACTCCATCACCATCACCATTACCACTATCATCACCTTCATAACCATCACTACCAAAATCACCATCACCACCATCATCAGCATCATCACACAATCATCACCATCATCAAAATCATTACCATCATCACCACCTTCACCATCATCACACCATCACCACCACCACCACTATCATTACCACCATTATACCATCAACACCACCGTCATCATCACCACTATTATCCCCATCATCATCGCCATCACCAATATCATCATCATCATTACCATCACTATCACACCACCACCACCATCACCATTACACCATCACCATCATCACACCATCAACACCACTGTCACCATCACCACTATCATCACCATCATTACCATCATCACCACCATCATCACCATCATTACCACTATCACCATCATACCACCACCACCACCATCACACCATCACACCATCACCACCACCATCACCATCATCACATCACCACGACCATCACCAGCACCACTATCACCATCACACCATCACCATGACCACAATGACCATCATCACAACCACCATCACCACCATCATCACCATCTAGCTGCTACCACCATCACCACCACTACCACCATCATTGCCACTGCCATCATCACCACCATCATCATTATTTAGCAGGAGTGACAGGCTCCCACCATTCCTGCCCCCACCATATGGCACAAACGGAAGATATTCCTAAGGCAGAGATCTAAAAATACTTAGAGCAATGAGAACATCTCTGCTCCTGTTGCAAGGATAAGTTTAGGACAGCATAATATAAATTCCAAGAAATCAGTTAAAGGATCCATTTTCAGACCATCTTTAAACAGGAACATCTTGTTCTGGTTGGGAAAGCATCAATTGCACCACTTCATTCCTTACCCACATGGGGAAGGTTGTCTCCATGCATGGAATGTGCGGTGCTCTTCTCTCTTTCCTGTGCCTTCTCCGGGTGGAGGTGGGCGGGGGGGGGGGCATGGAAAGGGAAGGGTACCCAGTGGCAAGGGAAGCACAGAGCTTTGAGTCTGCAGCATGCTTGGTGGCACAGGCCCTAGGTGTATACTACCACTGGCTCTAATACCAGATCTTCACCCAGAATGTTCCTCAAAAGACTTATGAATGAAGTACTCTTATAATGGGGTGATTGCAGACCATCATGTAAAGTTAGTGAATTGTTTCCAGATCTATAGAGAGACCTGAGATGCCAGTGGCACTGTCCCATGGAATCCAGGGCAAAGACACTGCGTGAGCCTTCCTGTCTTCCTTTCCTCCTGTCCCAGGGGGCATATGAGGAGGTGAAGTTGGCCAAAACATATAGAAAGGCTTAAAAATGTTACATCATGGCTGGGCACAGTGGCTCATGCCTGTAATCCCAGCACTTTGGGAGGCCAAGGCGGGCGGATCACCTGAGGTCGGGAGTTCGAGACCAGACTGACCAACATGGAGAAACCTTGTCTCTACTAAAAGTACAAAATTGGCCGGGCACGGTGGCTCAAGCCTGTAATCCCAGCACTTTGGGAGGCCGAGACGGGCGGATCACAAGGTCAGGAGATCGAGACCATCCTGGCTAACACGGTGAAACCCCGTCTCTACTAAAAAAATAAAAAAAAACTAGCCGGGCGAGGTGGCGGGCGCCTGTAGTCCCAGCTACTAGGGAGGCTGAGGCAGGAGAATGGCGTAAACCCAGGAGGCAGAGCTTGCAGTGAGCTGAGATCCGGCCACTGCACTCCAGCCTGGGCGACAGAGCGAGACTCCGTCTCAAAAAAAAAAAAAAAAAAAAAGTACAAAATTAGCCAGGTGTGGTGGCACATGCCTGTAATCCCAGCTACTCAGGAGGCTGAGGCAGGAGAATCACTTGAACCTGGGAGAAGGAGGTTGCAGTGCGCCAAGATCATGCCATTGCACTCCAGCCTGGGCAACAAAAGCGAGACTCCGTCTCAAAAAAAAAAAAAAAAAAGGCTGGCTGTGGTGGCTCATGCCTGTAATCCCAGCACTTTGGGAGGCCAAGGCGGGCGGATCATCTGAGGTCGGGAGTTCGAGACCAGCCTGACCATCCTCTCCATGTTAGTGGAGAAATCCTGTCTACTAAAAATACAAAATTAGCCAGACGTGGTGGCACAGGCTTGTAATCCCAGCCACTCAGGAAGGCTGAGGCAGGAGCATCGCTTGAATCTGGGAGGCAGAGGTTACAGTGAGCCGAGATTACACCACTGCACTCCAGCCTAGGCAACAAGAGCAAAAGTTCATCTCAAAAAAAAAAAAAAAAAAAAAAAGTTACATTGTATGACCCAGAAATCTCACTCCTAGGAATTTTTCCTAAGGAAATCATGGATGCCAAAAAAAAAAAAAAAAAAAAAACCCATAATGCTATAAGCATCTTTATCAGAGCTGTTTACACAAAGAGAAAAATTGAGAACAAGCTCAATGCTCAGCCCGTGTGATAGGGATGACTTGGGTCAGCTACAGCACATCAAGCAAGACGGGAGGCCACACAGCTGCCAGAGCCAGGAGAGGAGGAGGCTGTGGGAATGCTTGCAATATAAAAAGCATGCTATCAACTTTAACAATACCATTCTCCTAAATCCAAAAAAATTTACAAACTCTCAGGAAAAAAAGACTGGAAGAATCCATAAACTCCTACCTACACTCTCCTTCCCCAATTTTTATTTAGAAATAATTGACTGATATTTTTATTTTTAATTTAATTAATTAATTTAGACAGAGTCTGGCTCTGTCACCCAGGCTGGAGTGCAGTGGCGCAATCTCAACTCACTGCAACCTCCGCCTCCCGGGTTCAAGTGATTCTTCAGCGTCAGCCTCCCAAGTAGCTGGGGTTACAGGCACTCATCACCATGCTCGGCTAATTTTTGTATTTTTAGTAGAGATGGGGTTTCACCATGTTGGCCAGGCTGCTCTCGAACTTCTGACCTCAAGGAATCCACCTGCCTCAGCCTCCCAAAGTGCTGGGATTACAGGGATGAGCCACCGTGCCTAGTCACGGCTGCCATTTTTAAAAGCTCCTCAGGCTGTGTGCGGTGGCTCACGCCTGTAATTCCAGCACTTTAGGAGGCCGAGGCGGGCGGATTGCCTGAGCTCAGGAGTTTGAGACCAGCCTGGGCAACACAGTGAAACCCCGTCTCTGCTAAAATATAAACAATTAGCCAGGCGTGGCAGCGTGTGCCTGTGGTCCCAGCTGCTTGGGAGGCCGAGGCGGGAGAATTGCTTGAACCCGGGAGGCAGAGGTTGCAGTGAGCTGAGATCGCACCACTGCACTGCAGCCTGGGCGACAGAGCAAGACTCTATCTCCGAAAAAAAAACACACACACACACAGAAAAAAGCTCCTTAATTGCTCAGAGAGCAGTCAGCCACCCTGCCTCAGTGGCTTGTGAGATAAGGGGGCCAACCCCACAGACATCCAGCAAGGGAGCAGGGCAGGGGCAAGGACTCCACGCCCAACCATTCAGGGTGAGGCTGCGGAGCTGCACAGACTGAGGCCTGGCCCGGTAGCGGCTTCTGACAAGGCTCCTCCTGCGCAGCCAGCCCTAAATCTGCTGGGTCCCTGCCACCACCACAGAGAGGAGGGTGTGCCAGGGACTCTTGCAGCAGCTCTCTCACCCTAGTCCCTCTGTTGATCTGGACCTCCCTGTCTCAGACACACAAAGGGCTGTCCTCCTGCAGGCCTACACCTCCCTATGCCCTGCTAGCCCTGGTGAGGAGTGCGGTGGAAGGGCTCAGGGCCTGGTGTGTGACCTTAGCCCTGTGTGACCTTGAGCCAGTCCCCATCCTCTCTGGGCCTGGCTCCCTTTTGGTAAAACTGGTGACCCAGCACTGGGTAGCATGGTGTCCCCCAGTGAGGTGGCCTGAATTCAAATCCTCTGGGAAATTGTGTGACCTTGGCTAGTCTGGTGCTGCCTTGAGCCTCACTGTCTTTGGCTACAAACACGGTCGTTGTTTCTGCTTTACAGGGTTGACGGGAGATGAAGTGAGTCGGTGCCTGGCATACAGCACGTGATGTGTAAATGGTAGGAGGTGGTGGTGTTGGAGTAAAAATTAGCATTGCTTCCCCATCAAGGTGACAGAGCTACACGCACCCCCACGTCTACCCCAACCAGATTTGTCTCTGTGAGTGCTGGCAGCGAGGAATCCAGCTGCCGCACCAGGAAGCTTCTCCAACATGGGAAGAGCTTGTATTGGGGAAAATCACAGCCACAGAGCCACCTGGCATGGGATGCACAGGCTTGGCCTCTTACCTGCTTTATCACACGCTTGACTTTGGTTTCCATTTCCTCCACCACCAGGTTCACCCCCAAGGCCCCAGGAATCAGCTGGTACAAAACCTACCAGCAAGGAAGAGAGAAGCTTTCAGGAAATGCACACAAATCATCCCTTTCCAGAAGCCCAGCTCCAACTCCTTTTCCAGCCCCGGTAACTCCCGTCAGGCTGGCAGAGCAAGTGGCTCCACCCCATCTTGCAATAGAGGAAATGGCCCAAGGAGGGCAAGAAGCCTTCCAGTGGCAGGACTCTGATCTCACCTATTTGGGGCTGATTCTGGAGCTCTTTCTTCTACAACCCTGTATCCCTCCCCCCAAACTGCAATGAGGACCAGCTGGGCACTCAAAAGCAAGAACCTCCCAGAGGAAAAGGGCTTATTCACTCTCTGTAGACCCCTGTGACCTCAGCTTCCAGCATCCACCTCCAAACTGGCTTCAAACAAGAAAGTAACCAGTCTTGTGGCTGGTACAATCAGGAAGCCATTGTGTGCCTGGCATGGTGCCAAGCACTTCACAGCCACCCTATGCAGTTGACACCATTGCTACCTCTGTGTTTACATTGGGGAAAACTGAGGCACAAGGAGCTAGGTCCTTGCCTGAGGCTATGTCACTAGAAAGCAGGACACTGCCTGGGGTAACTCTGGGGGTCTGACCTTAGAGCCTGTGATTTGAGACAAATTTGCAGAGAGATGGCCACCAAGTCAGAACTCTGTGCAGAGACCAAGTGCTATGGGGCAGGGGGCTGGGCCGGAGATTGCTGGAGGCTAACATGCATCTGAGGATTGGGGGAGGGAGGGCAGGATCCAGAGGAGGAAGCCTGAGCCTAGGGACTCTCGGAGCCTATAAAAGATTCAGGAGTCTGTAATCCAGCCTTGTGAGCAGCCTGCTGGATATTCTAAGCTGGGGTCCCCAACCTAGTCTGTAACCTGTTTAGGAAACCAGGCTGCACAGCAGGAGGTGAGCAGCAGGCAATGGAGCAAAGCTTCATCTGTATTTACAGCCGCTCCCCATGGCTCGCATTACCACGCAAGCTCCACCTCCTGTCAGCTCAGTAGCAGCGTTAGATTCTCATAGGAGTGTGAACCCTATTGTGAACAGTGCACGTGAGGGATCCAGGTTGCACACTCCTTATGAGAATCAAATGCCTGATGATCTGTCACTGTCTCCTATCATCGCCAGAGAGGATTGTCTAGTTGCAAGAAAACAAGCTCAGGGCTCCCACTGATTCTACATTATGGTGAGTTGTGTAATTATTTCATTATGTATTACAATATAATAATAGAAATGAACTGCACACTAAGTGTAATGTGCTTGAATCATCCCGAAACCATCCTCCCGCCTCCGTCTGTGGAAAAATTGTCTTCTACAAAACTGGTCCCTCGTGCCAAAAAGGTTGGGGACTGCTGGATTGTTTTGTTTTGTTGTATTTTGTTTCTGAGACAGAGTTTTGTTCTTGTTGCCCAGGCTGGAGTGCAATGGCGCTATCTCGGCTCACCACAACCTCTGCCTCCTGGGTTCAAGCAATTCTCCTGCCTCAGTCACCCGAGTAGCTGGGATTACAGGCATGTGCCACCACGCCCGGCTAATTTTGTATTTTCAGTAGAGACGGGGTTTCTCCATGTTGGTCAGGCTGGTCTCGAACTCCCAACCTCAGGTGATCCGCCCGCCATGGCCTCCCAAAGTGCTGGGATTACAGGTGTGACCCACCAAGCCTGGCCGGGGACTGCTGTTCTAAGCCACAAGAGGCTGAGGGCAGAGCTGGTGTGAGAGCGTTCAGGCTCAGGCAGCAAATTAAACAGTAAAATGGACCCGTATCTTGGATCAAGTCTATTTTTTTTTCCAAAAGCAGGTATATTCCTGAAAGATCTATTTTTTTTTCTCCAAAAACTAACTTTATTTTAAAAATTATCTGGCCACCAGAAGCTCATCTGTGTCACCGCTGGCAACGCCCTACAGTCCTCTCACACAAAGACAATTCTTCCCAAGTGACAAAAATCTAATCCGCAAACTGTTTCCAAGCAAATACGTTTTTCACAAATGCTGAATCTAACATTTAATAAAGTTTACATATCATGTATAGAAGCATTTAATTAAACATTCACTTTTATTTTGCAGCTTTCCTTTTGTGTTTTGTAAATTTTTCAGGTCTCAAATACTTTCAAAGACCCACGCTGCAGGGGTGTTTTTAGGGGACTGGGGGCTCCCAATTACGTACTCGGGATGTTTTCGGGGGTCCTGCCTCGGTGGACCCAAGCGCCCAGACCCCGGGCACAAAGGATAGAGGAGCTGCCCCACGCCCTCAAATACTCAGCCAGGGCTGGAGAATCCTTAGTCAATTCACAAAGGGGGAAACTGAGTGGCAAAGGGCACCCAGGAGGTCACCGTTGGAGGCCCCTCAGGTTCAACCTAGGAGCTGGAGGCCAACACTGACTAGGGGGCGGGTCCCTCGCCGCCCTCGGTCGGAACCGCCGGCCGCAGCACCAGGGTTGGCGACCGTTACCCCATGGAGCCCCCGCCTCCCCGCAGGGAACACTCGGCACCTGGTACTTGTCCATGGGCTCTCCGGGGTACCCTGGGCCTCGCTCCCCCTGCGTGGGGCGCCTGCCATCGGACTCTGGTCCAAGCATGTTCAGTAGCTACCGCGTACGGGCGAGCGTCCACCCCTGGCCCCACCCCGTGTGGGTCATTGGGACCCGCGAGACCCTCCCCGCCCGAACGGCGTCCTCGAGGCATCCAAACGTCCCTCCCGCGCGCTGGCCCCAGACCCCCAGGCCTGCCCCCTCAAAGGTGACGCGTTCCGCCGGGCTGGGAGGTGCCGCAGGGCCTGCGCGTGGTGGGCGGGGCCTCCAGCGTGAGAGGCGTGGCGTCGAGCGCGGCGGGGGTGGCTTCGAGCGGACCCGTCGGGAGGCTGGGGACGGTGCATGGCCCCTTTAAGACGCGCCGGGGCGGACCCGGGAGGCGCGCGGCCCCTTTAAGGCTTGGCCTACGTGGCAGCCGCTGGAGTCGCAGCCGACGCGGAGCGAGGCCGGCCGCCGGGCACTTCCTGTGGAGGCCGCAGCGGGCGCGGGCGCCGACGGGCGAGGGCCAGCGAGCGAGCGAGCCGAGCCGAGCCCAGCCTCCCGCCGTCGCCATGGGCCAGAACGACCTGATGGGCACGGCTGAGGACTTCGCCGACCAGGTGCGGCCTGCGGGCCCCTCCCCCGGCCCCGACCCAGGCCGCGCGGGCCGCTCCGGAGTCGGCCTCCCCGCAAAGGGCGCCAGGCCCGGGCCGCCCCCCGACTCCTTGTTCCCGCAGAGGGACCCACCGCCCGGGCCCTCCGACCCGGCCTGGACACCCCCAAACCCGGCCTGCTGGCCCGGTCTCCCCTGCCCGCCGGGCCGCTCCCGGGGCCCGGGCCAGCCGCCCCCACCCTCCACCTGGGACGCGGGGCTGTGGGGGTTTCCTCGCGGGCCGGCGGCGCGAGTTCTAGGGTTGGGTCGGGTCTGAGGCTCGCGGGGAGCGCCTCGGCGTTTGGAGCTGCTGGGTGTTCCCCGCACGTTTTTCCTCTCAGTGGGTCTCCTGGAGGCGGGCTGGGAGCTCGGGGACGAACGGGGGCCGGGGGTCCTCCCAGAGGAAAGGGGGCGCGCTGGCGTGCGCCCCAGCTACAGGATGCCACAGCACTTTTTCTCTTTCCCAGATGTGCTGGACTCTTGGGGTCCCTTTGACCCTGTCTGCATCTCTCCCTCGCCGTTTGGACTCTGCCCTGAGCTGGATTGAGTGGGGACCTGTACACAGCCTGGGAGGAGGGGAAGGTTATCTCCCTGATGGTTTCCTTCCAGAAGTGTCCAGGTGGCATTCTGAGCAACAGGGAAGCCCTTGAAACAGGCAGTTGGGTAACTGTTGAGAGCATTCGGAAACGGGGTGGACAGGATCCGATCCTACAAAGTGAAGGGACACGCAACTCCCTTCCCTCTTTCTTAATTAAGCTTGGCAAAAAAAAAAAAAAAAAAAAAAAAAGGTGGTGCTGGTTACGCAGATTTATGCCTTTTACTTCTAAAAGAATCCCGTTATGTCGACAAATTAACAGGGAGAGCCTTCTGTGGCCCACTTGCCGTTCTTTCCTCGGTTTACTTAATGTGTGTGTGTGGCTTTGCTAGAGTTTTAAGTAGTGATGGTTAAATTTTTAAATTTTTCTGGAGGTGGTAGTGAGTCATCAAACTCTGAGGCCTAGACTTATTGGAAGGCTTGTGTATGTGTGGTTTAAAAAAAAAAAAAAAAAAAAAGAGTAAGTGACCGTTTTCTAATCAGCTATCGAGCTTTTCCGTTCCTCCTGAGGGGTGATCTCTTTCTAGTGTGACCTCACCATCGGTTCTCATTGCAACACTGTCCTGTGAGCCAATATTTTAAATTTTGGGGGAAAAAGTGTATCAACTTGACGAAGCAGTTTTTTCTAAGGTCCTGATTTTGTGCTTAAATGTACAATTTTATTTAAAAAAAATTTTTTTTTGTTGTTGTTCTTTGAGACAGTGTTTCCACCTTGTTGCCCAGGCTGGAGTGCAATGGTGCGATCTCAGCTCACCACAACCTCCGACTCCCGGGTTCAAGCGATTCTCCTGCCTCAGCCTCCCGAGTAGCTGGGATTACAGGCGTGCACCATCATGCCCAGCTAATTTTTTTTTTTTAGTAGAAACAGGGTTTCTCCATGTTGGTCAGGCTGGTCTCGAACTCCTGACCTCAGGTGGTTCGCCCGCCTCAGCCTCCCAAAGTGCTGGGATTACAGGCATGAGCCACGGCGCCCAGCCTTTAAAGACACAGTTTTAAAACTGTGTCCCTTACAAAAACGATTCCTATCAAAAGCCCTCAAGAACCAGGTAGACCTTTTAGGTTTGTCAGTTTTCATTGACATCATTTATAGTGACCCATTTATATTTCTCCAAGTCACAACTCTCTAAGAAGAAGACTCCTCATAGCTGAGGGAAGGATGACAGTTACATCCACTCACTCTTTGTCCTGGAAAACCTGGGATTTGCAAGTGAATTTCATAATCAAATCTAGATCAAATGTCTCCAGTCAAGCTGGTGCCCACTAGCAAATGACAGACTCTCCTCCTGACAAAAAAAAGTTCCCAGTCTCTTCATATACTCCTTTCTTGATGATTTTTTTTCTTTTTTTTTTTTGTTTTTTTTTGAGACAGAGTTTCACTCAGGCTGGAGTGCAATGGCTCAATCTTGGCTCACTGCAACCCCCACTTCCCGGATTCAAGCAATTCTCCTGCCTCAGCCTCCCGAAAGCTGGGATTACAGGTGCCCGCCACCATGCCCAGCTAATTTTTTTTGTATTTTTAGTGGAGATGGGGTTTCCCCATGTTGGCCAGGTTGGTCTTGAACTCCTGACCTCATGTGATGCTCCTGCCTTGGCCTCCCAAAGTGCTGGGATTACAGGCGTGAGCCACCCCGCCCAGCCTTTTCTTCTTGTTTTGTTATTAATGGTTTTTTTTGGAGACAGAGTCTCACTTTGTCACCCAGGCTGGAGTGCAGTGGCACTCAGCTCACTGCAACCTCCACCTCCCGGGTTCAAGCTGTTCTCCTGCCTCAGCCTCCTGAGTAGTTGAGATTACAGGTGTGCGCCACCACGCCCAGCTAATTTTTGTGTTTTTAGTAGAGACAGCGTTTTGCCATGTCATGTTGTCTAGGCTGGTCTTGAACACCTGACCTCAGGTGATCCGCCTTAGCTTCCTAAAATGCTGGAATTACAGGTGTGAGCCACTGCGTCCAGTCTTCTTCATGTGTTCTGTTATGTTTTAAATGAAAGAAGCAGTAGCTTGGAACTGGAAAGGCTCTTCAGGGGGCACAGAGTCAACCTCTCCTAGGTTACTGAGAGGAGGCCAAACCCACTCAGGCTCCTAGACTTGCCTGTGGCCACTGAAGAAAAGCCGGGTCTTGGTCCCCAGCGCCCCTTGCCCCTGGTGTTGCTCTTCTGGCACAAGTCAAGGGAAGAGCACTCGCGGGTGAAAGGGCTGCTCATATACAACACCCAAGTGGGTTAGGACCATGTCTGTAAGGCAGCGCAAGCTGCCGCTGTCAGATGATCTCATTAGAGTCCGCCTGGGTGGTGGCAGAGCATGGCTGCAGGAGCTTCCGTGCCCTTTTGCCGGCAGCTTGGGAGCGCAGCGACTTGTATTCACCCAAACCCCAATCAGATAGACACAGGCAGGTTAATAGGGTTTGAAGTCAAAATATGGCTTCTTATGGAGAATCTGACCAAGCCCAGGTGGGGCTTTGTTTCTATTTATCCACATAGTATTTAAAGCTGCCAGACCAGGCTTTTACATCAAAATGACCTAATTTGAAGCCAATAGGGGATTACCATGGAAGTCACTGATCAGATAAAGTGACATATCCACTTTTTCTCATTTTCAGAAAACAAGAGCAAAGCCGAAGTGACAAGATTTGACCAGAAAGTGTGGGCTGCTGAAAGCAAGACCTAAATAAGCTTAGTTTCCCAGGCCCAGTGTCTTCCGATAGTATGACAATGACATTAAGTCTTTCACTGGGCCAGGTGCATGATAGACATTCCTTGTGTGACCTTCCTGACTGCAGGAGGTGGACCAGAGCGTCTCCATCTTCGGATGGGCAGAGGGAGGTTGGCTGGCTGCACTGGCTCGTGGTGGGCTGGAGACTGAGTCCACATCTTTTTACCCCAAAGGCTGGGTTCCTCACTGCTTGGTGGACTGTGACCTTTCCTTCTGGTCTGCAGAGGCTGGTCCACGGGGACGAGCAGTCCGGTTAGTTTCTGCTGGCAGGCTCCCCGCAGCTGCATCTCTTGTCTCTCTGCCTCTGGCATCAAGCTCCTTGCTCTGGCAGCCAGGGACAGTGTCCTCTTGCTCCCAGGAGCCATGTTCTGTAGAAACTGCTGAGACATGCTGTATGCAGGAGCTGGGCATTTGGAAGCCATGGGAAGGGGCCAGAAACTCTAATGAACTCAGCAATCCAAACTAATGTCCATGCCTGCAGCTGCTCCTCATTGCCTATTAGACCCTCTGCAAAATGTAGCTTCTAAGCAATTTATACCCATAAACAGCAATATTAGCACTTAATGGGTTCTGCCTGGTGGCTCATCACCAAGGTGACAGAAAAGCTGCATGGGGCCTTCCTCTCCAGTGTGGCCTTTGGTGTTTTTAACCTGTCCTCAAGAGTGGCAGAGCTAGTCCTGGGCCTTGGGAGCTGGCCTTGGCCCTAGCTGAAGTGCTGGGGAAGCGAGGATGGGCCCGAGGACACCTGAACCCACAGGTGGCACAGGCACTGCGAGGCTCCCAATGAACACTGTGCTGGTGGCTGTCTGGCGTGGCAAGGTCCTGTGACAGTGGCAGGCTCTGTCATATCCTGCCCTATACCATGAAGGAGTGGGGAGAGAAGGCAAAGAGGAGCTGACTCACTTTTCTTTGTGCGGTGATCTTAACGGGAGGTTAAAACACAGCCACCTTGCTCTTTAGGGGAGTGCGGGGGAGAAGCAGGGGAGGTTGTGGTTAGCGAGGCTCCTCCCAGAACATGGGGCCCAGTCGTTCTCAGTTACGTCTTTCCTACAATTGGGATTTTGATCACACAGTTTTTTAGTAAAGCCAGGCCATCATCTCCCACATTGGGCTGCCGACACCCTTTCTGGCCCTGCAGGGTGCGGTGTGAACCTATAGAGCAGCACGGGAGGGAGGCTTGGGGAAGTTCTGGAGCTGCAGTGAGCCAGTGAGCTGGAGCCGGCTCTGACAGGCTGATGTGAGGGAAGCCGCTGGGCCGCAGGTGCTCGTGTCTAGGATGTGTGGGACCTGAGTTGGGCTTTGAACGAGGCAGCCCCAGTCCTTGGTGATCAAGTGCCTTTTTCCTCGATGTTCTCATTCACCACTAATTTGCAAGCCGCTTTCTGTCCTGAGTGTGAAGAGAAAGTGGAGTTTTGTATGTGGCGTGGGAGCTGCAGGTGGCTGTGATAGTGATCACTAGATGCCCACGAAGTCATCTCTCAGGGTGGATATCATTAATTACGTTTCTAAAATCCCCTTCAGTCGTCTAAAATAACCACCCCTTTGAGAGAAATCTCAGTCTTCCTGTTAAGCCCCTCAGATGCTGTCACTGCTTATGAACCATATCCTGCTTGATGGCGTGGTTCTCGGAGAGACTTAATGAGAAGCTTGGCCACAGAGGTGAGCTAACTGTGTCATCTCCTTCCTGCAGCCTGCCAGGTCAACAGCCACCTCTGGCTCTGCTGTCACAGTTCTCTGGCAGGGGGGGAGGGGGACTGTCACAGGTTTTATGTGCTTGCCATGTTTACACAGGTCACCTGTGTGCTGGCTACCAGCAATGGCCTGAGTGCCTGCAGTGTGGCTGCTCTTGTCTGTCCTGGGGTGCTGTGTGTCCTTCCTGTGTTGGGGGCTCTTCTCTGCTGTGCTGAGGGGACACTGGCTTTGGGACATGTTCTAGAGTGGCATGACATGGTTCCAGTGTCCAATTTGAAGTAGTTGTGACCAACATGCGTGTAGGAAATAAGGTTAATGTTGGGCCCTGGTCTTTAAACATGGCTTTTTCAGTGTTCAGTCCAAACAGATGCTCATTAGATAGTGGTTGGTTTTTTTTTGTTTTTTTGTTTTGTTTTGTTTTTTTGAGACGGAGTTTCGCTCTGTCGCCCAGGCTGGAGTGCAGTGGCCGGATCTCAGCTCACTGCAAGCCCCGCCTCCCGGGTTTACGCCATTCTCCTGCCTCAGCCTCCTGAGTAGCTGGGACTACAGGTGCCCGCCACCTCGCCCGGCTAGTTTTTTGTATTTTTTAGTAGAGACGGGGTTTCACCGTGTTAGCCAGGATGGTCTCGATCTCCGACCTCGTGATCTGCCCGTCTCGGCCTCCCAAAGTGCTGGGATTACAGGCTTGAGCCACCGTGCCCGGCCGATAGTGGCTGGTTTAAAGGAAACTGCATCAGCCTGACTTACAGCTAGTCAGCCTTCAGTCTAGACCAGGCTTGCCTTTGAAAACCAGAACAGCCAAGCAGTAGATGTGCTCAGTTCAGAATGCAGTACCTACATTTTTGCATATTTTTCCCCACAGCCAAGAGCTGTGTCTCTCTCCTCACCATGCTCGCGCAGGGAAGGAGGTGTGAATTGCCTGTCCCACCTTCTCTCCCTTTTTTGCTTTTTAATCCTCTTGACCCAGACACTCCAATTAAGAGTCGCAGACTCATCAAAGAGACTTTTAAACACTGCCTCAAATCTTGTGGGCTGTGCACGTAGCAGATGAGCATGTTAAATGTGGGTCCTGCAACTGGGGGAAGTTTAGACCGCAGCCCATGGCTGGGCTGGTTTGCTCATCTCGGGCCAGTGAGTGCCTCACAGCTGTCATTTTAGAAGCAAGTCAGGACACCTCTGGTATCTGTCTTAGGTGTGGATTGCAGTCTACCTCTCTGCTGCTGTTGGGGTCCCCGCCCCACACCCACACCCCACCCTGGGAGTCCCGCCACGGCTCCGTCTCATCTCAGAGGTCTGCACAGCCTCTTGTTGAGCTCTTCCTTCCCAGTGGTTGCTTTTCCCTTGGTTCAGATGAGGTAAAGGCCTGTGTCCTTGCTGGGGCTTCCCAGCTGGGCCACGACGTGAGGCCATTACTTGAGAGCAGTGGCACATTGCGTGCCGTGGTGGTATGCTTTATTCTTCCACGGAATATGGGTGATTACACTGTTGCTGGGCATTTAGAGAGCAACGGGGCCATGAGGCAGAACCTGGGGAGGGTGTGTGGCGTCACCTTTCCCACCGCCCAGTGCGATGCGGGTTGCTTACCCTGTGCACACGGGCATCTTGTGCTGGTTCTCTGCATTGGCCCTAAAATTCACAGGGGAGTATTTGGGGCCTTTTAAAAAATGAAAAGTGAAACAAGGTTTTCCTCCTAGTAAAGCTGGAAAGAATCTTACCAACCATTAGTTCAGCTGGCCTCACTTTACTGTAGGATAGTAGAGACGCTCTCAGAAAGGGCGTGGCCAGGTCACACAGTGTGCTGGCTGGACGGTACCAGGGCAGGGTGAGATCACAGGGCCTCAGAGCCTCCGCCTGCGCTTCATCTCCCGAACCCGCTTGGTGATTCTCTGGGTATCTGTCGGTCACTGTGATTTCTCCCATCACTTCTGTGGAGTCAAAGGCTGAGTAAATGAGTGTAGAACTGACAATGCAGGGCACAGTGGATTTGGGGAGAATGGCCACCTGGCTTTGTAATCTCTGCCTTTGCTGTCTGCCACATGGGAGCCAATCCACAGTGCTGACCTAGCCAGGGCCCCACCTGACAGGCTGGAGGGTGATCTGAACACCCAGGGGCGTGGTAACAGATGGGCAGCTTCAGCAGTGTCTAGGACTTTGAAGCAACTTTAAAAAATGCTGAAAAGTAAGAAACACGCACATCTTCCTTTGTTCCAACAGTAGGTTTAGTCAGCCCTAGGAGGCCTGTGCAGCTGACTTTCGCTCACCTCCCGTGGGGGTCAGCCTCTTGGGTGCTCTTTAGACTCTGGCTTCCCAACATGCATTCGTGGGTGGGTCCCCTGATCTTTCTCCAAAGGACTTGCTGTGTTACAGGATTTCTTTCACTTTGTATCTCAGTTTTGCATGGGTGATAAGAGAGAAGTGCATGGGGTAAAGCTGCGTGACATTTGTACCTGGCATCGGTAGTGCATGTTGGCTACCTAACCCAGCCGTCATAAATGACCTGACTCATAGCACAGCAGGAAGTCATAAATGTTTTCTTTCCCTTTGACATTTGACAGTGATTTCACGCACTTGCATTTCATTGCTGTTGAAACAGCTGTCCATCCTATTTGTTAGTGTGTTTTAATTTGCTCGAGATTATGCAGGCTTTGACAAAATCCCAGTGCTTTCTAGCCATTAGCAGTACCAGCTTCATACTGTGCTGACAGTTGCTGCACACACAGTCCCCAAGTCAGATCCTGAGCTTGCAGGGGAGAGCTCCGTCAGGGGCGGGGAAGCACTAGCCCTGGTTTGTAACAGTACACATGCGCTGTCCAGAGCCTGGGGCTTCCTCCTGCGCTCTGGAGATTCTCGGATAACTGGAAACACGTGATGTTACTATTCAGTCAGCCATGTGGCCATCTAGGCCTGGCACCCTGGCTGTCACCTAAGCCAACCCTTGTTCTGTCAGGGTACTCTGGGCGTCACTGGGCAGGCTGGGAGGTCCAGGCCCTTGGCACCTCAGCCATGTGTGACCTGCAGGCTGGGGTCAAGTCTTGGCATTGCACCATCAGGTCTGCGAAGCCGGGGGAACCCCTTCCTGCTGGGTTTCATATGCCCATTTGTAAGGTGAGGGGTTGGACCAGAGCAGCAGAGATGCCTGGCAAAGTGTAGTGGTGCCTCAGTAGGGAGGCTGCTGCCGGCATGTCGTGGGCAGAGGCCAGGCTTGCTGCGTCATAGCCTGCAGCACCCAGGATGACGCACGGCAGAGTGGCCTGGCCTCAGATGCCGGTAGTGCTGAGGTGCAGAAGCCCTGGATAGATGACCTCTAAGTGCCTTTTCAGATGTCATTCTGTGATCCCAACTTGTAAGTGCCTTTGACCGAAAAGAGCAGCTCTGTGTCTTGCTGCGGTGCCACCTTCGATGACTGTAGTTGCCTGCCGAGGCACCGGGGGAAATCACAGTGGCAGAGTGTTAGGGCTGCCGCCCTCTGGGGTCTGCCCCAGAGGGTCTAATGTCAAGTCATGCATCTCCGGGACTGATCCTTGGATTGTTGCATGCGTCCATACTCACAGGGTAGTGCTCAGGAGCAAGCACTGAGAGCCCCCTAGTCTGCCCTGGGAAGGCACCGAGGCTGACAAGAGCTCTTGCCTTCCGCAGCGTCTGTTCCTCACGCACACCCCGTCCAAGGACATGCCCGGCAGCGGCCTGGTGCTCCCCGCCGCAGCCACCTCACCCTTGGGTTTCTGTGGCCCTGCAGTTCCTCCGTGTCACAAAGCAGTACCTGCCCCACGTGGCGCGCCTCTGTCTGATCAGCACCTTCCTGGAGGACGGCATCCGCATGTGGTTCCAGTGGAGCGAGCAGCGCGACTACATCGACAGCACCTGGAACTGCGGCTACCTGCTGGCCTCATCCTTCGTCTTCCTCAATTTGCTGGGACAGCTGAGTGAGTGGCTCTGAGGGTGGTCAGGATTCACTGGGCGTCTTGTTCTGTGATCGTTAGCAGTTGGGAGGCTGTGTGTGAGCTCGGGGGTCTCCTGAGACTGCTGTCCCCCGTCCATTCCCCTCTTCTCCAGCTCAGCTGTGCCAGGCCAGGAGTCTGGTTCTGCAAGCCTTGGCAGGGACGCTCAGTCTCTAGCCCTGGGCTCACTGCTTTAGGGCTTGCTAAGGAAATAGGACATGGTGTCTGTCAGGGACCCAAAGCAGGAGATGCTGGAGTCTGACTGGTCTGGGTGGATCAGAGAGGAACTAAGGCTGTCAAAGACAAAGGTGTCTACAAAGGATAAGTAGATTGAGGTAAATGGAGAGGGGAGAGCATTCATGAGCCCAGAATGAAGCTCGTGTTGGCTCAGGTCTGTCTTATGGCCTTGGTGGACCAGCTTCTGGTGGCAGTCCTCCCTCCTTTGTACATTACAGGCCAAGGGATTTGCGCTTCCCCCCTGTTCAGAAGCGCTCCACAGTAGAGCAGTTAATTGCCTGCCTCAGGTAGGCGGCTGATTTGGGAGCTGACTGTGGGAAATGGCCCGTTCTTTATTACGGCAAGGGCTCCACTTTCTGGTGTTTGTGATAAGTCTAGTCAGACTTACCATGTGTGGTCCTTGCCTATCATTAATTCTCCCAGAAGTTGCCTTTTGCTTGGATAGGTGGTTTGGCTGCCTCTGGATGAAAGGGCCAGGTGAGATGGCAGTGTACCGAGACAGTGCTCCCCCCGGCCCCGGCACCCACCCTCAGGCCCCCTAACCCTTGTCCTTCCCTCCAGCTGGCTGCGTCCTGGTGTTGAGCAGGAACTTCGTGCAGTACGCCTGCTTCGGGCTCTTTGGAATCATAGCTCTGCAGGTACACGGGCTGCGTGGTCGGGGCTCCCTTCTCTTTGCTCTCGTGGAGCAGAGCTTCTGAAAAGACATCCTTGAGGGTTCATTGTCACTCCCCCTTCAGCCCCTTGCATGTCTCTGACTGCCTGGAGCTCCTTTCTCTTCTGGGGAAGTCGTGAGCCCAAGCAGGGCTGTAGAGGCAGGTCATTCGGTACTGGACCATCTTTTGTCCCATTCCTATGATTACCGTGACAAGGGAAGTCCCGAGCTTGGTTGCAGCGAGGATGCTGTCTTGTCATCACGTTGCTTCATAAAGAAGAATACCTGGTTATTCAGAATGAAATGCTGGGAACAGAGTATCTGAATCCATATCAGTGGTCTCAGAATAACTTTGTTCTCTGGAACATCATAGCACATTTCTTGAGAAATACAGAACCACATTTTTGAGCTTAGATTTGTCCTTGGTCTCCTGTGATGGTTTTGTGTGTTTTAGACTCCAGCTGACATTGGAGAGACTGTCTAATGTATTATGAAGTCTGTGGAAATGCCTTTGGAAAGGCCGAGACTCAAGTGTCTCTCTCTTCTTTCCCCTCAGACGATTGCCTACAGCATTTTATGGGACTTGAAGTTTTTGATGAGGTATGTGCATTCTGGTTGGTTTTAGTTGGTTTTAGTATACGCTGCTCATACAGGTTGAGCATGGCAAATCCAAAGTCTGAAATGCTCCAAAATGGCAAAAATCTTGGGCACCAACATGACACTCAAAGGAAGTGCTCATTGGAGCATTTCAGGTTTTGGATTTTCAGATTTGGGATGCTCAGCTGATAAGTATATAATGCAAATATACCAAAATCTGAAACACTTTGGGTCCCAAGCATTTCAGGTTAGGGATACTCAGGGATACTCACTCTGTAATTCTAAACTCAGTTAACTATTGGTTGGAGTAGACTTCTTTGGGTCCAAACCAAGCTTGTCCAGCCTGTGGTCCACGGGTTGAATGCGGCCCAACACAAACTCATAAACTTCCTTAAAACATTGACAGCTTTTTTGCAATTTTTAAGTTTTATTTTTTAGCTCATCAGCTATCATTAGCATTAGCGTGTTTTATGTGTGGCCAAGACAGTTCTTCCAGTGTAGCCTAGGGAGGCCAAAAGATTGGACCCCCTGGTCTAAATTCCGCCTCTTAGAAACAAGTTCTAAAGAGGATGTTGCAGAGCCCCTATAATAGTAGAGACTGAAACCGTCTCTTCTGACCCCTTATTTCACGGGCATGGGGACTCAGGGTCTGAGTGGAGGACAGGCCTGCCCACGGGGACCCAGCTGGTCAACACTGAAGCTGTGACTAGGACTCGGTTGTGTGTGTGTTCAGGTAGCCCATTGCTGTCGAGTTGTAAAGCCATCTCTGTCTCTTCAGCTATGTAAGGAACTATGTAAGATTTTACATGGGTGTAACTTGAGTCTGAGGTCCTGTGCGCATGCCTGCCTGGTCCTGCTTGGCAGATCACTGGGTCTGGAGAAAGGGAAGTAAGGGCCTTCCAACACTGGCAGCAAGTTCTCCCTGCACCTGGTCTCACAGACAGGCCAGATCCTGGTGAGGCTTAGCTTCCAGCCCACATATCTGTTCCTCAGGAACCTGGCCCTGGGAGGAGGCCTGTTGCTGCTCCTAGCAGAATCCCGTTCTGAAGGGAAGAGCATGTTTGCGGGCGTCCCCACCATGCGTGAGAGCTCCCCCAAACAGTACATGCAGCTCGGAGGCAGGGTCTTGCTGGTTCTGATGTTCATGACCCTCCTTCACTTTGACGCCAGCTTCTTTTCTGTAAGTATTCCTACTTGCCTGAATGGGTCTGGTTTCTTGTCCTTCAGAGAGAATGCTGTCCGTCCCCCACCCCTTCCCTGCTCACCTCTCCCTGGTTGGGTACTAACCACAACCTGGGGGAGCTGCTCAAATGGAACAAACTTTTTGATCCCATTAAAACAGACCAAAACATCATCAATCTCGTGTGTCAAGCCTTCCTTCCAGCAAGTGAAGGCCAGAACCTCTGACCTTGGTGGAGTGTGCTTGGCCGTTGGTAGGGCCAAGGCTCTCCACCCAGGCTCCCCTTACTCTTCTTTCTCTCTTCCCTGTTCATATCTTAAGTAATTCCTGTGTGTCAGGTGTCAGAGGCAGGCCTACAGGAGCTTCCAGAGCACATCTCTGGAGCTGACTGAGAGCCCTGGCTAGACGGTGTCCAGGAAGAGCTCCTGGTGCCATGGGGAGAAGAGAGAAGATGTTTCTGGCCTGGATGGCTGGGTGGGCCAAGAAGCACTTGGGAATTTAGTTATGGATTAGAGATTCATCTTGGTAAATCACAGCCTTTTACTAGTTGGGAACTTCAATCTTCCCCAAACGTTCCACATTTCAAAGCTGGTGCTTTATTGCCTCCTGCCTCCTCCTAGCTTTTATCTCCCCTCTTGCACCAGCAGCCGTCTCAGCAGTAACTACATCAGCCTGATGGATAGAGACTTCATGATATGCAGCAGCTGGAACTTTTGTTTATAAAGCATCTCTTTTCCTCACGTTTATTTTGAATTTCTTACGTTTCAACCTATGCAGATTGTCCAGAACATCGTGGGCACAGCTCTGATGATTTTAGTGGCCATTGGGTTTAAAACCAAGCTGGCTGCTTTGACTCTTGTTGTCTGGCTCTTTGCCATCAACGTATATTTCAACGCCTTCTGGACCATTCCAGTCTACAAGCCCATGCATGACTTCCTGAAATACGACTTCTTCCAGACCATGTCGGTGATCGGGGGCTTGCTCCTGGTGGTGGCGCTGGGCCCTGGGGGTGTCTCCATGGATGAGAAGAAGAAGGAGTGGTAACAGTCACAGATCCCTACCTGCCTGGCTAAGACCCGTGGCCGTCGAGGACTGGTTTGGGGTGGAGTCAACAAAACTGCCAGCTTTTATGTATCCTCTTCCTTTCCCCTCCCTTGGTAAAGGCACAGATGTTTTGAGAACTTTATTTGCAGAGACACCTGAGAATTCATGGCTGGTCTGCTCTGGAGCCACAGTCTGGCGTTTGACCCTTCAGTGCTGGCCAGCCTGGCAGTTGGAGGCCTCCCCCATGCCAAGGCTTTGGAGTGAACAGCCCGCTTGGCTATGGCATCTCAGTCCTATTTTTGAGTTTGTTTTGTGGAGGTGCAGGAGGGCCTTCAGGCTGTGCTGTGAGCAGACACATTGGTATCACCATTCAGAGCAACAACCTCCCTCTTATTTTTAAGTTTGTTTTTAGTGAAAACTACTAAATGATTTTGGGTGGTTCAGCCAAACTTCAGAACGGTTAAATCTCCCTGGTTTAAAATCACACCAGTGGCTTCAATGTTGTTCCTGCCCCTGTATTGTAGTATTTTATAGGAACAGTGAAAACATTTAGGGACACCCAAAGAATGATGCAGTATTAAAGTGGTGGAAGCTGCTGTTTATGATAAAAGTCATCGGTCAGAAAATCAGCTTGGATTGGTGCCAAGTGTTTTATTGGGTAACACCCTGGGAGTTTTAGTAGCTTGAGGCAAGGCCGAGGGGCAAAGGAGTACTTGGGAAGCTGCTGGTCTGGGTGCTGCTGGTCTCAGAGCTGGCAGTGGGGAGGGCTAGTGAGACCACACACGGGGTGGCCCCAGCAGCAGCACCCCGCAAGCCAACCTGGCCAGCTGCTCCTCGGACCAGCTTGGGGAGCTGCAGCCGCTGTGGGCAGGGGGTGTGGCGGGAGCTCCCAGCACTGGAGACCCACGGACTCAATCCAGTTACCTCACATGGGGCCTTTTCTGAGCAAGGTCTCAAAAGCGCAGGTCACCCTGGCTGAGCAGCATCCTCCTTTCCCAGCTGCACTCGCCCTGTGGGCAGCCCGACACGCCACTTTCCCGAGGCTGTTGCTCACTCAGATTGTCCGTTTGCTATGCCGAATGCAGCCAAAATTCCTTTTTACAATTTGTGATGCCTTACCGATTTGATCTTAATCCTGTATTTAAAGTTTTCTAACACTGCCTTATACTGTGTTTCTCTTTTTGGGGGGTTTAACTGCTTGTTGCTCCCTGTCGTCTGCACCATAGTAAATGCCACAAGGGTGGTCGAACACCTCTCTGGCCCCTAGACCTATCTGGGGACAGGCTGGCTCAGCCTGTCTCCAGGGCTGCTGCGTCCCAGCCCCAAGCCTGCCTCCAGCTTGGCCTCTTGTCCGTTGGCTCTGCAGGGCAGCGGTGAGGGAGGTTTCTGCTCATAAGTGCTTTTGGAAGTCACCTACCCTGAGGAGGGGACACCTTTTTAACACAGCCGAGCTAGTCCCAACACGTTTGCAAATCTTCCCCTGGTGGAAGATTTTACCCCCTAATATTGGTAAGATCAAGCAACGGCTTCAGGACATGGGTTCTTTCCTCCTGTGACCATTCAAGTGCTCACTGCACGAAGACTGGCTTCTCACTGTTTCAACCTCACCAGGGCTGTCTCTTGGTCCACACCCTACTCCCCATCAGTGCCGTATGACAGCCCCATCAAATGACCTTGGCCAAGTCGGGGTTTCTCTGTGGTCAAGGTTGGTTGGCTGGTTGGTGGAAAGTAGGGTGGACCAAAGGAGGCCACGTGAGCAGTCAGCACCGGTTCTGCACCAGCAGCGCCTCCGTCCTAGTGGGTGTTCCTGTTTCTCCTGGCCCTGGGTGGGCTAGGGCCTGATTGGGGAAGATGCCTTTGCAGGGAGGAGAGGGTAAGTGGGATCTACCAATTGGTTCTGGCAAAACAGTTTCTAAGATTTTTTGCTTTATGTGGGAAACAGATCAAAATCTCATTTTATGCTGTATTTTATATCTTAGTTGTGTTTGAAAACATTTTTGATTTTTGGAAACACATCAAAATAAATAATGGCATTTGTTGTATGTAGTGTGATCCTACAGTGTTGCCCAACCTGACTGGGGCTCCCCTCAGGATGCCAGTGGGCGAGGCTGCTGCTTTGAAGACCACTCAGAAGCCATGTCCAGAGAGAATTAGTTCCTCAGAGTCCCTGCTGCTTCCTGGGTGTGGGGGACAGACCCCCTCAGCTCTGCCTTAGAGGGCAACAGATGTCATGAGACAAGGATAAGTAGGAAGAGAAGACATGGGGACAGCCAATCATTCAGAGGACACGCGACTTGATGAGGAGTGGGGGAAATATCTGAAGGCTTTCTCGAAACTTCACGGCATGTGCTTTTATTAACCTGGCTGTTTACAGGAGCTGAAGCTCTTGGGTTTGCAGTGATGACTCTTGAACTTCTTTTTCAACGAGCCCAACTGCTTCTGTGGGATAAACAGAATTCTGATTACTGAGCCTTTCTGATCCCATGGAGAAGGGGGCCCCGGAGTGCAGGGCTTTCCCCACCCGTACAGCCTCGGAGGTGTTGGTGTCAAATACCCACAGAGGCTTTCTCCACCCCCGTTTCCTTAACAGCTGCAGGATTAGACTGCGCTCAGCAGGGCCTTAGAGGAGCATGGTGCAATGCCACACGCTAATTAGGACCTTGACCTCTTATAGCCTTGGTCCTGCTTATCTACCAAAGGCGGGGAAGTCTCTACTCCTGCCCTGATGGCGAAGGCAAAGGTGGTGGCTAGTCATCAGGTCCCTGTGCCCAGAGGTAAGGACAAACAAGCCACAGCTCATAGTCTGAGGTGGGAGGGTGTCCTCACAAACCACTGGTCTTGACCATGGTCCATGGAGCCTGGCTTCCACAAGGGGCTGGCTGGGAAGCAACGGTAGCCACTCACAGCCTTCCGCCAGCCAGCGGCCTCGGCTTCTATGGTCCTTGTGTGTTGTTGGCATGGGATTTCACTTGTGAAAAAGGTTTTCTTTTTTTAAACAAATGGAAAACCATCACTAGAGGAAGCCACTGCCACATTAACAGAGTAGAGGTGACAGCTCACCTTCCCACGCTTCTGGACCAGTCCTCGGTACACGGCTGTCTCTCTCCTGCCCTCATCAGTGACCTTCTCTCTTGGGGGCTTTGCCTTCTCATCCTCTTCATCTGTCAAAAAGTCATCAGTGCCATCCGCGTCCTCTGTGCTTCCAAGGTCCTTTCTGGTGAATAGCTCAGCTGGGAGGAACACGGATTGGCTGACGGTTATTTTAGGCTGAGTTCACCACCACCTTTGCAGGGGACGCCGCACCACAGTCTGCTCCCTGCTGACAGGAGAGGGTCAGGGAGAGGCAGGGGTCGTTCGCTTACGTGGGTACAGGTCTGTCATGCTGTCGTCACTTGGAGCTCCCCCTTCATCACTGGATGTGGGCTCCCAGAAGGCTTCCCGCGGGCTAGGCCCGTCACCGTCCATCTGGTCCTCCCTCCTCCTCCTCCGGTGCAGCAGGCAGGCAGGGACGTACTCCACCCCTTGCTTCTGACATTCTTCATCTGGGAGATAAGCCAGCACACGCTGGGCACCTCCACACCCCCCACGGTCCTCTGGGCCACAGCTAACCAATGGGGCCTGCACTCGGCCAGGGCCCCACAGCCCCACTGCCCTGGACAAAAACCAAAGCAGCTGCTGGGCGCCTCAGCTCTGTTCCAACCAGGCATGCAGGGAGGGCGGTGGGGCAGGGCTGCAACCAGGAGGCAAGAAGATGGTACAGGTCTACTGGGCCTTGACCACTTATCCCGGATCCAGCCAGGCCTAGGAAGCCATGACTAGGAGGGCACTGAGGAGGCCCAAGGCCAACTATGCCCCAGTTAGGTTGGCATGGCCTCTCAAAGGCAGCGTGGGCTGGCAGTGATGCCACCCTCTCCCCAGCAGCCTGAAGCCCTCCCTCAGCACATGGGAGGGGTCAGTGGAGGTTGGCTGCCTAGCCTTTGCTGCCCCTTAGTGGGTGAGAGGCTTCCATGGAAGGACCTCACTGGAATCACCACCGTTGTCCCCTCGTATATTAGAGGGTCTGCTGGGGCTTGCCCTCCAGTCCAGTGCAGCTCCCATCATCATCCCTCATGGGCTGCACAAGCCCTGCTGGGCCCTAGCCTAGCCTAGCCTAGATGGCGGCCCATCTCCAGGGCTCTTTCCCTCCTTGTCTCTGGCACCCACCCCCATGGCCATGCAGCAGCTTTGTCACCACCAGAACTTGAAGGCAGAGCCCCCTCACAGCCACGTTCGGACTTCTCTGGACCACTGCCTTGTAGGGACCTCAGCGCCCCAGTCCCGTCTCAGCTCCATGGTCCATCATAACCACTCTTCATGGGAACCCCGTGGCCCCCTGTAGTTAGAACCTTCCTGCCCACCCCTCGATAGCTAACATACTAGCTGGAAAAACTCCAAGCCCCAGGCTGGGAGCCTTCATGCCTGTAAGGCCTCTGCAAGGTACCCACCTTCTACTTGAGAAACCCTAGTCCTGCCTTCTCAATCCACGCTCATGCTTGGGAGGGCTAGACCGCCTCTCCGAAGACTCATCAAAAACCTGTGGATGCATCTTCCCATCCACAAGCCAACCTGAATCTGTCTGCTCCAGCCTCTGTCCATTTCCCTCCTTAGCTAGACTCCAGAAAGGCCTTCTGGTGACCCAGGACATGCCTAAGGCCAGACACTGCCCTCACGGGCTGCAGCCTACGCTCCACTCTAGCCAGGTGTCCCTGCCAAACTTCGGGTGCCTCACCAAGGTTGCTAGGGGCCTCCACGTTATCAAATACATCATTTGTCCTCATCTTCCCTTCAGTAACACGGGAGGAATTCCATCCTCTTCCTGAGGCTCAGGACCAGTCCTCTCTCCCTTCTCTAAACTCTCGCTGGGTGCTCTCAGCATGAGTGTTCCTGTTTCAAAAGCTCGATACTTCCCTAATACACACCTTTCCTAATACAGCTCAAGCTTAAAACCTTCAAAGGGACTCTGAATTCTTCCCCCAAAACCCACCGTCTTTTCCTGGATGGCCACAGTCAAGGGGCCCTCCCTTCTCAACCATGCACACTGTCCATGCAGCCACTGCAGCGCTCCTGGCCTGGCCTCCGGGCCATCCCTGCTGTGCACACTAGCCCAGCCTGTCCTTTGGAGCCTACCTCAGCTAACACATTTTTGCCTCAGACATCCATGGACCCTGGCTTCTCCCTGGGGTGCTGTTCCCCCTGATCCCACTGCTACCACATCCCTCCAGCCTCAGCCTCAAGCGAATCCCTCAGCAAGCCTCCCCAGCCCTCCTGTCTCCGCAAGCCCACCCCACATCCCTCGCCAGGTTTCTTCCACACTTTGCATCGCCACGTGCACTCACTCCCTCCCAAGCCTGCTTCTGGCTCTGCGCCTGCCTGCACTAGAAGCTGTGGGGTCAGGGGCCATCATCCCTCTCTTCATTGTGCCAAAACCAGGAATGGTGCATCAACACGGATTGCTGAAGGATGACCTGCCTTCAAGCACTCTCCATTTGGGGCAGGGCGGGCATGCACTCAGATGGCGATGCAATGATGAGGGTTCACTGGGACTTACATTTACACAGAGCTCGCTGGTACCGCCGGCCCTGGGTGTGCCTCAGCACGTGTTCTGGGCACTTGTTGATGTGCCGCAGGGTGAGTTTGCAGAACAACTGGTGCCTACAGAGCAGAGAGACCAAGTTTGTAGGGACAGTTCACAGCAAGGATTCAGACTGGTGGCTGTGTCTTGGACTCATCCCTGGACGGTCTACCGGGGACAGTGTACCATGCGGCTTGGGCATAGGGCTTTTAAAGGCTTCCAGAGCAATTCCACTCTGAAGCTGGGCGGGGAACCGCTGACCCAGGCCGACTGCTGCCTCTTAATGTTTACCGGAAAAGTAGGCATGGCAGCCTTGCTGACTGCTCCAAGATGAGTTCATGCAAGAGGACGACTCCACCTGGCCAAGTGCTCAAGGAATGGAAAGATCTCATCTCTCTTTTGACGGTTATTACCAACCCTAGTTCCCAGGTAAATCAAAGATCCCTTCTGGGGTCAAGAGGAGAACCCAACGCTGTTCACAACCTCAGGTGACAAAGCACAAGCCTCTACTCCTCTGTGAAGCAGCCACACCCCACAGGACAAACCTCAGGTTTACCGAAAAGCAAACGAGCTCACCGAGAGGCCTCGCCAGGATCGCAGGTGACTCCAGCACCCGGGCGCCCACCTGGATCCCAGGGCTCCCAACTCTGAAAGAGTGGGGGCTGCAGCACTGGCGGAGTCCTCAGGAGGAGGGAACTTTGGGGTTTACCACCCAGGACCTGTTCTCAGCCGAGCCCTCCCGGGAAGCTCCCTTAGAGGGGGCTCAGGCACCGGGGGGCACCAGCGGAGGGGCTGTCCTAATTGCCCTGGGCCTCCCCAAGCCGCCGCGGACCACCTACGGGTTCTTGGTGCTGGGCACGATGTGCGGCTCGAACTCTGCAAAGTCGAAGGCCGGAGAGGCGCGGACCAGCCGCTGGTACTTTTTGCCGCGGGTGTACACCTGGAGCTCCGGCAGGCGGCAGGGCAGCTCGTGACCAGTCAAGATGCACCTCACCTGCGGACGCATGGGCAGGCGGTCAGGAGGGCCGGGGCTCCTGCCACGCCCGCTCCCCGGTGCCCCCTCCGGCCGCGCCCCCTTCCCTCCCCTCCCCCCACCTCGCCGCGCCCTTTCTCCTGCCCTCCCCTCTCCCCTGCCCTCCCCTCTCCCCTGCCCTCCCCTCAGCCCCTCATCCCAACTGCGCCCTTCTCCGTCACTCCATTCCCCTCCCGCGCCGCGAACCTTGCGGGCGTCCGGCTGGAGCCGCAGGCTCGGGTGCTCGCGCAGGAAGGCCTGCACGTCGGCCGGCAACTCGCTCATGGCCGAGGCGCCCGCAGACCAGGCCGGCGAAAGCAGCTCCCAGAACGTGGGGCCGGGAGCGGGGCTCTGGGCGGGACTCGGCGGCGACCCGGAAGCAGATGCCTCCTGCGTCCCGGAAGAGCCCGCGGGGCCGGGTGCGATGGCGGCGGTGGCTGCACGGCAGCTGGGGCTGCGGGCGGCGGGGCTGGGACGGGTGAGCGCGAGGCGTCGGGGACAAGAGGGCGGTACAGGGCGAGGGGAGGGGTCCCGGAGCTCAGCCCGCCCGTCCGTGTCCGCAGGCCCCTGCCAGCGCCGCCTGGAGGAGCGTCCTCGGGGTCTCCCCGCGCCCAGGTGAGGGCCGCAGGCCGGGCGGTGATCTAGGCGCCTGGGCAGAGCCACCTGCTGTCTGCCCTGCGCTTTGAAGGAGTGTCGTGGGGATTGAAATGAGCCAAGTGCCGGCTGAGCGGAGGTTCCCTGGGAGTGACAAGTTCCATATTAAAATGCTGTCAGTGGAACTGTGGTCGTGTGCCGGGCATGTAGCGAGCGCTTTGTCTTCACAACAACGCGAGGGGTAGCTCCTTGGTCGTTCCTGTGTTACAGAGAAGGCTCGAGAATTACTTCCTAACGTCCCATCCAGCTAATGGGTGGCCAGCCCAGGCTGAAAGCCCAGGGCTCTGAAAGTAAAGCGCATCTAAACACTGCGGCTTACGTGTTCCTCTCAGTGTGCAGCACAGGTTATTTTGCCGTTTGTAGAGTGCTGTGCAAGCCTGCCGCAGACCTGCATTTTTTTTTTTTTTTTTTTTTTGAGACGGAGTCTCGCCCTGTTGCCCAGGCTAGAGTGCAGTGGAGCGATCTCGGCTCACTGCAAGCTCCGCCTCCCAGGTTCACGCCGTTCTCCTGCCTCAGCCTCCCGAGTCGCTGGGACTACAGGCGCCCGCCACCACGCCCGGCTAATTTTTTTTTGTATTTTTAGTAGAGACGGGGTTTCACCGTGTTAGTCAGGATGGTCTCGATTTCCTGACCTCGTGATCCGCCCGCCTCAGCCTTCCAAAGTGCTGGGATTACAGGCGTGAGCCACCGCGCCAGGCCTTTTTTTTTTTTTTCAATTAATAGTATCCGCAAGGCCCCTGGTGCTTTTCAGCGGATGGGACTCACCCTGTGAGAGCTTAAAGGCACCTTCTGTGTACGTTCTTCCATCTTTACATTTACGATGAGTTGTAAAAATGGAAAGCTGTTGAGAGAGCTCTGTGAGCCCTTACTCTGAGTTGCTATGTTTCTCTACATAACACAATAACCACTAGTGCCTGGCTAAGCTACTTAGTAACTGTAGCTGCTTATTTATTTATTTTTTTTATTTTTTGAAACAGTTTTGCTCTCGTTGCCCAGGCTGGAGTGCAGTGGAACAATCTGCTCACGGCAACCACCTCCTCCCGGGTTCAAGCGATTCTCCTGCCTCAGCCTCCCGAGTAGTTGGGATTACAGGCATGTGCCCCCATGCCAGGCTGATTTTTGTATTTTTAGTAGAGACGGGGTTTCTCCATATTGGTCAGGCTGGTCTCAAACTCCTGACCTTGTGATCCACCCACCTTGGACTCCCAAAGTGCTGGGATTACGGGCGTGAGCCACCACGCCCGGCCAACTGTAGCTGTTTATTAAATGCATTTTGAATGGATGAATGGTGCATCTTAGTGCAGTGGAATACATCTATATTCTTGAGTAAAAAGGCATGAGTTACCCAGGGTCGTGGTTGGTGGCCAAGCCAGCACTGAGCCCTAGATCTCACTCAGTTGGCAAACATACTCAGTGTGTGCCATGTCCCAGGCACCGGGTTAGGAGCTGGGCTGGATACAGGTGCTGCTAGTTGGCTCTAGGAAGCAGGTTTTGATTGGTAGTACTGGAGTCTATCTTGGAACTGGCTGCTCCAGGTATCTGTTCAAGGGCTCCTGGCCCCATGTCAGTGTTGTGAAACTTTCTCCAGGGGTGGCCTGGAGGCCAAGCAGATGTGGCAGTTCTGCAGCAGAAGCATCTGCCACAAAAGCGGAAGATGACTCCTTTCTTCAGTGGGTCCTGCTCCTCATCCCTGTGACTGCCTTTGGCTTGGGGACATGGCAGGTAAAGACTGGCATCTGGTGTGCATAACTCTGGGCCCTTGACCCTGCTGCCATCTGCTTGGGTTTATGCTCTGTCACTGTAGGTCCAACGTCGGAAGTGGAAGCTGAACCTGATTGCAGAGTTGGAGTCTAGAGTTCTGGCTGAGCCTGTCCCTCTGCCAGCAGAGTGAGTGTGTGGCTGCCCCCCAGGGCCAGTCTCACTTGAGTTCAACAGTGGAGCCCTGGCTTCTGATGGCCAGCCTGCCCCTTTTGGCGGGACTTTTAGTCACTGCCTTGACCTCAGGTGGGAGCTCTCATTATCAGTCATCCTGTTGGGTTTGCTCTGGACACGTGACTGCCCTTGTGCAGCTACCTGAGGCCACGTCCTGACATATGGAGGAAAGTCTTATTTTGCATCCTGGGTGTCACCCTTTTTTCAGGTGTAGTGAACTTATCCTCCACAGGGCCCAAGGCTCTGTGGCTGAGGACAGGGAATGTAGGTCTCACTGAGGGTGGTCTTTTGTCTGCTCTCTCCCTAGAATATGCCCTACAGAGACAGGTACATTCAACCACATTTGCCATTCAGGGTAGCAAACAGTATGCCAGATTTGGGTTGCAGGTGGGATTTTGGCCCACCTGTTTTTTAAAATTTCACTTATTCATTGAGGAGTCCAGATTTTTAGCTTCTCTTGTAAAGCTGGACTCTGGCAGTGCAGATCCCCATTCCCACATGGCACGAGGGCGACTTCCCCTTTAGAGAACATGCCCTTTGCCTTTCTCCTTTACTTGTCTGGCCCTGGTGGGCTGTGTCGTCTGCCACCCTCATTAGGGGATTCGTTTTCCAGCCAAACCTTGCTCGGCCACTGTTCTTATCTCCATGCAGCCCAATGGAACTGAAAAATATGGAGTATAGACCAGTGAAGGTCAAGGGGTGCTTTGACCACTCCAAGGAGCTGTATATGATGCCCCGGACCATGGTGGACCCTGCCCGGGAGGCCTGGGAGGCCGGCCGCATCTCCTCATCAACTCAGAGTGGGGCCTATGTGGTCACTCCCTTCCATTGCACTGACCTGGGGTGAGTAGGGTATGTGGGAGCTGGCTGTCCTGGCAGAGGCGGTCGGGGTATACTAATTTACATCACTATTTCCTTCACAATCCCTAACCTTGGTAAGACCCTGAGGAACCCAAGGTACCCAGAAGATTCAATTCCTTGCATCGTTTAAGTCCCTAATTGTGACATTGACTTAACCTTCTCAGCTGGCTCATTTATGACTGGGTAATTTCTATATGTTGACCTCTGAAGGGAAAGGAGGGATTTGTGAAACAGGGGCCCCTCCTCTGGAGAACTGTCCAGTTGCCCACACATTAGATGATGGCGGATATGAAGAGAGGCCAGTTGAAAGGAATTCAAGAGAAAGGACCTCAGCTCTACCTTGAGGGAGTGGAGGCAGGGATGGTTCCCTAGGGGGCGTTAAGAGATGGGAAGAACATTCCAGGCAAAGCAAATGATAGGTACAGGAGCACCTGTGTGATTAACTGGGGAACTGGAGGATTCACGTACAAATGAAAATACCTGGGGCTCTTGTTAACCCATGGATTCCTGTTTTAGGCCTGGGATAGGGCCCAAATGCTCATCTCCAGCAGGCTGGGGTGACAGGGTTGCTCCTCACGGCTGCCCTGGTTATGAGGGATTGGAGACAGCCATTACCACAGTTCAGGGGAGAGGTGTGGGGTCTACTCGGATGGCAGTGTTGCTCACCAGTTGCACACTGTAGTGGGTAGACCACAAGATGCAGAGAGGGGGAAAGCCGCATTTTTCAGGGAGGCTTTTACTGACCATGAAGGGGCCTCAAGAGAGGAAGACTGCCTGTGTGGCACTGCCAGGGCTCCACTAAGCCAGTCCTGTTTTAAAAGCCTTCCTTGGTGCTCTAGTTGTTCCTATGGGTGCCTGAGTGACCGTGTTTATTCAAAAACCCTCCCCACCTGACGTAGCACTTTCATTACCCTAGAACCACCATCCTGGTAAATAGAGGGTTCGTTCCCAGGAAGAAAGTGAATCCTGAAACCCGGCAGAAAGGCCAGGTAAGGGACATGGACTCTTCCTACTTTAGAGAAGGCTCTGGGAGTCCGCCAGGCTCTGTGCAGTCTCACACCTTCCTTTATAGATTGAGGGAGAAGTGGACCTCGTTGGGATGGTGAGGCTGACAGAAACCAGGCAACCTTTTGTCCCCGAGAACAATCCAGAAAGGAACCACTGGTATTACCGGGACTTGGAAGCTATGGCCAGAATCACAGGCGCAGAGCCCATCTTCATTGATGCCAACTTCCGTACGTTGTGACCAGCCCACCCCGGGACAAGTAGCTTTTGTGAATAACTGTCCTTCCTCCTAACTCTCATTGCCCAGTCACTGCCATGGCTTATGTTGTCGCATGTGTGTATGGGGGGTGGGGGGTGGGGGGTGGGGGGTAGCAACTCAGCAAAGAGGAACCTAGTCAAGCACTTAGCAGACAAGGCCGGGGGTGGACACCCAAGGTAAAGGCCATACAGGACTTCCAACTGGCCACGCAAAAATGACAGCCACTAGGAAGTAGTGCAGAGGCTGGCAGGCAGCAGAGGGTAGACTTCAAGTCTGTTGTCTCCACAGAGAGCACAGTCCCTGGAGGACCCATTGGAGGGCAAACCAGAGTTACTCTGAGGAACGAGCATCTGCAGTACATCGTGACCTGGTGAGTCCCCAGCGACCCTCTGGCTCCCTCCCCTTCAGCCCAGCAGCCTGCTAATGCCGGCTTTCTTTCAACGCCAAGGTATGGACTCTCTGCAGCTACATCATACCTGTGGTTTAAGAAATTCCTACGTGGGACACCTGGCGTGTGACAGATCAGCTGCTAAAGCCCTGTCCCTGAATAATGAAGTAAAAAGACTGCCTTTATACTGGATCATGTGGTATAAAGTTCTGGCCTTGTACCTTAAATGAGCTCATGACTGGTTGATCATAAAATCCTGGCTTGGTTTCAGTCCAAAGAACTTTCCCAAAACTTGACACACAAGTTACATCTCTAGGAAACAAAACGCCTGGTGTAAGAATGTGTAAGGGCGGGAAGGACTGGGTGCGGTGGCTCACTTGAAGTCAAGAGCTGAGACCAGCCTGGCTAATATGAATCAGCCAGCCACTTGGGATGCTGAGGCACCAGAATATCCTGAACCTGGGAGGTGAAGGTTGCTGTGAGATCACACCACTGCAACTCCAGCCTGGGTGACAATGAGGCTATCTCAAAAAAAAAGCATACTTCTTAGCCCAAATAAGATTCAATCAAAGATACTCAACAGATGCTGGCTGAAGGAAAATTTGTATTTTAATTATTTTTATGTACAGAAAACTCAACAGTGTACATTTAACCCAGCTTAGTGGCAAGTTCTTTAGCCTTTGCCTTTTCAAGCTTGGCGATACGAGCCACAGACTTGGGACCCAGGACGTTGCCGCCCCAGTGACGGCGGATCTGAAAAGACAGAAAGAGGCGGTCAGCTTGACTTGTTTTCTGATATTTTCAAGGTTATTAGTTGCGTTATTCTGTTGGACTGTTAGAAGCTGATCGTCAGAACTTCTCATAAGTTAAGCCAGCCAGTTATTTGGTAAAATGATTTGTGTATGACAATATTTTGTGTAAAGCTCTTACCTCATCGTATCTGTCGTTGTAATTGGTCCTGATAGCTTCCACCAGCTTAGCCAAAGCGCCTTTGTCTTCCCTAAAAGGCAGGAGGAAAAACAAAAGTGGGGCTTTTTTTCATCTTAGTTTCCCTTTTAGAATGCAGAAATACCTTCAGTTTTAGCTCAAGACAATTTTTTTTTTTTTTTTTTTTTTGAGACGGAGTCTCGCTCTGTCGCCCAGGCTGGAATGCAGTGGCCAGATCTCAGCTCACTGCAAGCTCCGCCTTTTGGGTTCACGCCATTCTCCTGCCTCAGCCTCCCGAGTAGCTGGGACTACAGGCGCCCGCCACCTCGCCCGGCTAGTTTTTTGTAGTTTTTAGTAGAGACGGGGTTTCACCGGGTTAGCCAGGATGGTCTCAGCCTCCCAAAGTGCTGGGATTACAGGCTTGAGCCACCGCGCCCGGCCAGCTCAAGACAATCTTTTGCCTCAGATGCAATGTTGACCACACGGTTTATTCAGGTGAAGAAATTCTTAACCATCATTGGCAAAAGTTCAGATAAAGGTTTTCATTTTTTTTTTGAGAGACAGTCTCGCTCTGTCGCCCAGGCTGGAGTGCAGTGGTTTAATCTCGGCTCACTGCAAGCTCTGCCTCCAGGGTTCATGCCATTCTCCTGCCTCAGCCTCCAAGTAGCTGGGACTACAGGTGCCTGCCACCACGCCTGGCTAATTTTTTTTTGTATTTTTTAGTAGAGATGGGGTTTCACCGTGTTAGCCAGGATGGTCTCGATCTCCTGACCTCGTGATCCACCCACCTCGGCCTCCCAAAGTGCTGGGACTACAGGCGTGAGCCACTGCATCCGGCAAACGTCATTTCTTAAACTAAAAGATTGGCCTTTAAGGCAAAAGGAAACAACTGTGAGGCATGGATTAAACGAGCCGGGGGAGGTTTGGGGCTAGGCTGTGTACTTACGAGTTCACCTGTGTGAAGGCGACAGTGGTGCAGGTCTTCCTGTGGACTAGACGACCCAGTCTGGCCTTCCCCTTGATAATGCAGTAAGGGACCCCCATTTTACGACACAGGGCAGGCAAGAAGACAACCAGCTGGAAGAAAGCATTAGCTGAAGAATATATTTTGACCAAAAGCAGTAAATTTCAGAGTTCGCTTGGTAGCAATTGCTCAGGGTTAAAAAGCTCATGGATTTGCACTTCAAGGTTGAATTCAGTGAGAGATTCACATCATTGCAAGAGCTACACATGTGCTGGATCTGTGTCAGTACCGTCCTCACCCACTTCAATCCCACCACTGACTTGGCATTAGGCCTACTCTCTCTTCCTAATACTGACACAGAAGCCCTTGGGTTAGCCATCAACAGGCAAACGCACCTCGATGGGATCCACGTCGTGTGCAATCACCACCAGCTGAGCTTTCTTGTTCTCCACCAAGGTGGTGACGGTGTTAACTCCTAGAACACACAACCACTTCGTGAGCAACCATAGGGCCTGCTCCCATCACAAGCTGCTGAGCTCAGCTGTTGGCTCAGTGTTAAAAAGCTCGGTTTTACTCTTCACAGTAATTTCAGGTGAAGAAATTCTACATCACTGCAACAGCCTGCCCCCAGTGTTCACCCTAAGGTGGGGCCTACTCACCTGCTCGAAGGACAGGTGGTCTCTTAGTGGGGACATCCCCTTTGCCAGCAGCTTTCTTCTCGGCCCGGGCCAACAGCCTCTGCTTCTTCTCTTGCTTTGTCTCTGGTCTGTACTTGTGGGCCAGCTTAAGCAGCTGAGTAGCTGGAAAAACACTCTTCAGTTTAGGCTTGCAGTCAAGGTTCTAATCCTTGTCACTTAATACAAATGCTAGACCACTGTCCTGCTATATGATGACTATAATTTAATGACAGATGCAGTTCAAGAAACCTAAGGCCATCCACCTTCATGTTCTGGATGAAGTAAGGAATCCTTGCCTGAGAACCTCTTTCCACGCCACAGAACCTCACCTGTTTGGCGGTCCAGGGCCTGGGTGAACTGGTTAATAGCAGGAGGCACTTTCAGCCGCTTATAGAGGATGGCTCTCTGCCGCTGCAACCTGATATAGCGAGGCCATTTCACAAAGCGGGTGAGGTCTCTTTTGGGCTGGATGTCCTGTCCTGAGAAGTAAAAGGTGACATCGAGTGAGGTTCAAATCCCACGTCAAGTTCACGTCTGGGGCCACCAAGAAGGGTGTTGGTGCATCAGCGATCTTGGTGGTTTAAAACGTCATCACCATCTTTCAGATAGCAAATATTCTTTTACATCATCTGCACACAAACACCTGAGAACACGACAGCACGATGCTTTCCCTCATCTAACAAGCCAAGGTGCCACCAAGTACAGCAGAATTGTTCTAGTGTCTCGCCGTGACAATGCTACTGTACTTGTTTCCGGATGGCTAAGCTGAATCCAAGGTCACTGCCCTATTGAGCTGAATGCTCACTCAGCAACTCTCAATGAAAGCAAGGAGCATGTATCATCATTGCCCCGTCTCTAAGGGACACGGGTTAAGGACTGCGACCACTTTACACCCACTAAAACCTACAAAATACGACACAACCCAATTACCATTTTCCCTTGGGAGAAACAAACCGTTTTCATTCTGCCGTTACTCACCAATGCCAAAATTCTTAGGTCTTTTCTCAAACAGGGGATTCACCACTTTCTTGGCCTCCTGCTTTTTCACGACAGCAGGGGCCGGAGCCACCTTCTTTCCCTTGGCCTTCTTTCCTTTCGGCTGGGCAAAGAGAAAACGTCAGTTAAACCGCTGCCTCCACTCGCTTCGTCCGGGGTAAGTCTCAGGCTGGCTCCTCCAAAACAAGGGGCGCCGACAACCCCCGCCTGAACTAGGCCGGCGAGCAGCGTTCTGCAGCCCCCCAGCACCACCCTTCGACAGGAGCGTCTCACATCAGCCGCACGAGCACGCAGCCCCAGGAACCCCGAGCGGTCGGAGCCCGGCTAAGCCCGAGGCCACGCTCTCTTCGCGTCGCCAACCCAGGAGACGCCCCGAACTCATGACCCCTCCGGGTCGCGGCCTCGCATGTTCTAGAAGCAACAGGGCGGGCTCAAAATTCGTCGCTCAAGACCTCTGGAGCGGCCCCCAGGAAGCCCGGGAGACGCTAAGGCTCCGGGCGCCTCGGCCCTGTCCACTCCCAGCCGCGCATTGCGGCGCTCCAGGCCCTCCTCCCCCAGCCCAGCAACACCGAGATCAACGCATCCCGCTCGCGGCCGCCCGGGGCACTAGTCCATCTCAATGTCTCCGCGCCACACCGGGTAGGGCTCTCCTAGCGCCAGGCAGAGCAGGAGGCCCTCCGCGGCCGCGCCTGGAGAAGGATGGCAGCGGATACACTGGAGACCCGGCTACAGTGCCACAAAACTACCACTCACTCACCATCTTGGGCGGCGGGAGGAGAAAGAAAGAAAAGGGAATTGTGGGTAATATGTATGCGGCCTTGGAGATCGCGAGAGTTGATACCGGCACGGGATTTCAGATTTAAAGCAACAGCACTCTTATAAATGTAAAAATCAAGGCGGGGCCGAGAGGCTGCGGCGGCGGACTAGGTTTTCCGACTGCGGCTCGGCGGGGAAGAGAGACTGCGGCTGGCGGGCCCGGCCGGGGGAGAGACGGGGGAAAGTGCGGGTCCCAGAGGCACTTGTCCACCCCGCCCCAGGCCGACCCAGCGGACGCGGCGTCTGGTGCGCGGGCGCTGGGGTGGGTATGAGGGTGTGGTGGGGAGTGGGGATGGAGGTGGGGTGGGTGTGTGGGTGGGTGCGTAGGCGCAGAGATCGGAGATCCACTTTCCTACGTGTGACTTAATTCCCCCACCCCATCAAAAATGGGCACAAACAACGCGAGTGCTTCTAGGAGTGTGCTCGGCCGTGCGCCAGGCCGCGAACCTAGGGGGCCCCGGACCCTCCCTGAGCACCGCGCGCAGAGGCCCGGCCCGAAGGCCAGGCAGGTCCAGCGCCGAGGCTGTCCAGTGCGGCTTACGGCAGAGGCCGAGAGGCGCGCGGGGCTTGAGCCCCTTGTCCCAGTGGAGGAGCCATGAGGGATGTTAAGCGAGGGAGTGGAATGACCCCCCCGCCTTGTTTTTGTGAGACGGAGTCTCCCCCTGTCGCCCAGGCTGGAGTGCAGTGGCGCGGTCTCGGCTCACTGCAACCTGTGCTTCCCGGGTTCAAGCGATTCTCTTGCCTCAGCCTCCGGAGTAGCTGGGACTACAGGCGCCCACCACCACTCCCCGCTAATTTTTGGATTTTCAGTAGAGATGCGGTTTCACTATGTTGGTCAGGCTAGTCTCAAACTGCTGACCTCAGGTGATCCCTGCCTTGGCCTCCTGTGCTGGGATTACAGGCGTGAGCCACCGCGCCCGGCCGGAATGACCACTTTTTAGGACCTCTTCTCTGCCGCGCAGAGACTGGAGGGAGCGGGGCAGCCGAAGTGGGAATGGAAGGAAAGCGTGGATGTAGGCGGTGCAGAAGGACTCCTCGGATGGGAGGGCGTGGTGAGGGTGGCGGCGGGCTAAGAAGTTATGCCAGGGGCTGGTGTTGAGCTTGCAGGCCTCTCTGGGACACTGTGGGCCTGGATATGAAGTCTGGACTGCAGCCCTGGACAGGGCTTGGAGGGCTGGCCAGGAGTTCCAGGATGAGCTTGCTCTGGCAAAGGCGAGGCCAGAGGAGAGTCCTGGAACTGGAACCCCCTGCAGTGCCTGCTGATGGACTGAGTTCATCTGTGTTTCAGTGATTGACTTTATTTGGCAGAAAGGGAATCCCCAGAAATCTGCATGTTCTGCTAAGGTTGGGGCATAGAGGGTGCCTGGGTTGACTCTGCCTGCACTCAGAGGTCTGTGCTGCACTCTAAGGTCCCAGGTCTTCCCGCTGCGCTGCCTGAGGCTCGGCCATGGCCCAGCAGAGAGCCCTGCCCCAGAGCAAGGAGACGCTGCTGCAGTCCTACAACAAGCGGCTGAAGGATGACATTAAGTCCATCATGGACAACTTCACCGAGATCATCAAGACCGCCAAGGTGGGGATGGGGGGGACCACCAAGGGGAGCAGGGTTTGGGAAGAGATGGAGACAGGAGAGGCCAGGGGCTGAGCAGTGTGAGTGAATAGTGTTCCAGGCAGGAAGCATCCAGTGCACAGGGAGCTGGTCAGTAGATACACCAAATAATGGCACGTCCTGGCAAAGCAGCGCAGGGGACTCTGGCTGGACCGCCGCAGCCCCACGTCCAGCCCTTACTAACAGTATGGGTTTGGGTGGAGATTTCACTTTTTAGTGCCTCAGTTTCTCCTGCATTGTGGGGTCCTTATGATGACCCCACAATGACCTTATGGCTGGTGAGTTTACCTGTGTAAAACAGTTACTTTGGGCACAAAGCCAGTGAGCAGGAGAAAAGCAGACTGAGGGGAGAAGGGGGGGGCCCTCCAGGCAGGTGGAGCAGTCAGCATTGGGGCCTGCAAGCCTGCTGACTGCTGCAGCTGCACTAGATTGGGCTGGATCCCTCCTGGCTGCTGCAGACCTGGCAGGCTCCATAAGCGATGATGATAAGTATGGACGCTAGCATGTACTAAGTGCTTGCCATGTGTCAAACCACGTTGTGAGGCTGTCTGTGCCTGTTCTGCTGAATCTTCATGAGGACTCTGTGAGGTGGGCACTGTTGTCCTCTTCATTTCAGGAGGAAACCCAGACCCAGGAGACTTAGTGATTTGCCCAAGGTGACTCAGCTCATAACTGGCTGAGCCCGGATTTGAACCCACAAATCTGGGTCTTAACCACTGAGGGTACCTGACACCCACCCCGAGCTGAGCCCTTGCAAGACCTGCTGGGAAGCCCTGTCCAGGTTAGCTGAATGCACTGGCTGGGCTCCTGGCCCCTCTGTTCACCATCTGAGACTCCTTGACCACACCAGTCTGTCCCAGCCTCACTTGGCCACCTATAAACCAGGGGTGCCAGGCCAGGCTTCTGTGAAAATGTCATGGGCTAATGGTGGTCAAGTGCGTGACACAGCCTGGCACCTGGGAAGTGATCAGGAAATGGTCGCTGAAAAAAAAAATACATCATCCCTTCACTCATCCAGCAGTTTACCAAATGCCAAGCAAGTGACGAGGGTTCCTACCAGACAGGGCTCCCACAGCCCAAAAAGACTGGTCCGAGATAAGCCCCCATCCCTGCATCTAGCACAGCAAGCACCGTGAGTTGCCTCCATTTGTTGCAAGGTGCCTGTTGTCTCCCATGGCCAGAACAAGAGAGGGTGGAATTGAACCTTGCCAGAGGTCTGGCTGACAGCACTCAGGTCTGTAGACAGCACCACAGACAGGTTATGGATAGTGTGGGCATCTTGGGCAGATGACAGTTACCGTAAGCTGGGCTGGGCTGGGCCGGGCCAGGGGTGCGGATGCCTTGACTGGTTTGATTCTAGGTTTTCTTGTTTGCCCCCAGATTGAGGACGAGACGCAGGTGTCACGGGCCACTCAGGGTGAACAGGACAATTACGAGATGCACGTGCGAGCCGCCAACATTGTGAGTGGCCAGGGTGGAGGGCACGGCCTGGGCTCCAGGAGCATCAGTCCCGGCTGGGGTTTCCTGGGTGGAGTGTAGGGGATTCTGGGGCTGGTCTGCTCTTCTTCCCCTGAGAAGGAGCAGAAGGAGGCAAATGTAGAGATGCTTTGGTTTCACCACTCAGCAGCTTTAAAGAATGAGGTGGGGGCAAATCATTTCTCAGGAGACTGTCCTCACGTAGGGCACTTGGAGGAGGGCTGGGCAGAGAGCCGCCCATACCCATCCTGTAGCTGTGCAGTGGCCAGGAAGAGGGCAGCCCTTCCTGCTAACTCACGAGTTCCTAAGGTCAGTTGTGAGTGAAAAGACAAATAGCCGAATGGAACTGTAGGCGCCATTGGATTCCTTCGGATCACAGGAGAAACACAGTAAGCAGATATTCCCACAGGTGCACGTCCAGGGCTCAAAATGCACGGCAAAAGGTCTCACAGGAGCTCTGCTCAGCTGGCAGCCATGTTACCCCTACCCCGGGGCAGGAGGCAAAATGGGATCATAGTTTTATCTGTGGGGTTTGAGTTTTTCATGAGCAGGATGTGCACCTGCATAATTGGACTGGAGGTCAGTCCTGCAGGAGTGGAAGCCAGAGGCTGAGGGAGGGGAGGGCCTGCCCTGCAGAACTGACATCCTAGTTTTCTCACTTAATTCTCACAAATGAACCTGTGGAGGTCAGGGGTAGAGTCTCACTTTGCAGATGAGGAGCTGAGGTTCCCAGAGAGGCCATCCCTTGCCCCACATCAGCCACCTGCAGGCAGGGCCGCTGTTACCCCTCACCCTGTGCCCGTCCTGGTTCTGATGGCCACAGGTCCGAGCCGGCGAGTCCCTGATGAAGCTGGTGTCCGACCTCAAGCAGTTCCTGATCCTCAACGACTTCCCCTCAGTGAATGATGCCATCGACCAGCGCAATCAGCAGCTGCGTGCGCTGCAGGAGGAGTGCGACCGGAAGCTCATCACGCTGCGAGACGAGATCTCCATTGACCTCTATGAGCTGGAGGAGGAGTATTACTCGTCCAGGTATAAATAGCGCTGGACTCCCCATGCAGAGCGGGAGCCCGCCTACCTGGGCCTAGCCAGCAGGCAAGGCTGCCTTCTGCTTTTTCAAATTCTTGCTGGTCTTGGCAGTGGAGCCGTGCCTGGGTTTCAGAGCAGAGCTTCTGACCAGAGCATTTGATCGACAGACAATTCACAACCATCTGCCAGGGCCCTGGGCCTTTCCCACAGTGCAGTGTGATGAAAACCACAGGACTCAATGCCAGTCGCATAGGCCAGGTCTGGAGAAGGGAGGCGCCTGGCTGTATCCCCCGCAGGGCCTCTTCCGAGAGCCTTCCTCCTCAGGCAGTGCCTTCTGGGGCTGTGCTGCTCCTGTTAGCTTCTGAATCCATATGTAGAGATTTCAGCCAAGGCTGGGCCAGCCCCTCTTGGGCAGTCAGGTCCACACCTATGTCCAGGGCACCAGGGTTACAATTCCATGTGGATGTCACCAAACCCCAGTGTGGAGGCAGGGACAGTCATAGGAGTGTGGGGGGGTGAAGCCCAGGCAGGGAATGAGGGAATGGCCTTGAAAGCCGTTGGAGCTCCAGTTTCTGACCCTCTCAGCCTCATCCACCGAGCTGGAGCCAACCTGCATGCCAGGCCTCGTGCTGGGCCCCGGGGATGCAGAAGGGTCAAAACCCATATCCTGACCCCCGTGGGGCCATGTAAGAAGCTGAAACCTTCGGCCGTTTGAGCTGGAGGGGGCTTGAGAAATCAGAGTCCACGTATCATTTACCTGGGGTAAACTTAGGCTGGAGACAGGGAGGCCCTCCACTCTGCCCCATTAGCTTAGAAAATCAAGATTCAGTACAGCAGGCGCAGTGTCTGTGTCCATCTTGTGCCTTCTCCTGGACAAACCTTCCTGGTGGTGGATTTAAAATGCCCTTTTCTGCCCAGTGGCCATGCTGGGAGCCACAGCTGTCCAGAGCCAGCATGACCTGGGACTTGGTTTCCCTGTCCTGGGCTCAGTGGCACTGCTCAGCTGCAGCAGTTCTAGAGTTTTCCAGGGCGTTCTGGGGAAATTTTGGTCCTCAGTACTCATTAACTCAGCAGATACGAGGCAGCATTTCCTCCACACTAGTGGCTGAGATGGGTCCTGGGGTGTTTCACACCCTTCTGGGTGTCTCCTTCCACAGCTGTTCGGTTTGTCTGTCTCTTTGAGGCAGCCACTGTCACTGAGGACCCCTGGACAGAGCAGCTGTGGGCCTGTAATTCAGCCTGCCTGCCTTGCCTTGGGGCAGGGAGAGAGGGAACCTGCCCACGGCCCTGCAGCAAAGCAGGGGGCAAACCCAGGACATGTGTGCCAGGCTTCCCATGCCCTCCCCCAACAGTCCCTTGGCTTCACCCAGAGGGGCTTCCAGGCCAGCCTGTGTCTCCTCCCACAGGCATGCTGTCCACACCAGCGCCCCGGGGGGGCCCTCACATAGCTCCTGTGGCAGAAGCAGTTGCTCCCTCCTCTGTACATCTCCTTTAAGCGACAAGGGCTGGGCTGAGTTTCCTCTGTCCCTTCCTGTTGGTGCCCCAAAGGGCGCTCCACTCCCCACCCCATCCCGCATGAGCTGTGCCTCCGTGCTCGCCTGCCCCCTCTCCGCTGTTCAGTTGCTCTTTCTGGCTCTGCCTATCCTCCGCTTTCCTCAGGATGCCACTCTGTGCCCAGGACGGTTCTGAGACTGAACACTGAGGGCAGGAGCAAGAGAGGAAGCCAGGGGCGAGGCAGGCCGCGGGAAAGCCAGGGCCCCTGCCTGCAGGTTAGCGCGAGGCGAGCATGGACTGTCACAGCTGCGGGCATGGGAGGGGCTAGCTGTGCTCTTCACCTGCATCCTGGCTGCCGCGAGGATTCCCTGCGTTAGAGGTGGGGGCGCCTGCTGGAGGCCACCTGGCTGATGTAGCACTACCCGGAAGTGCCAGGGCCTGTGTTCCCAGCTGTCACCCCCTTCAGGCTAAGTTTCAGGCAGCGACCGACCCAGAAAGAAGACACAGTCTCTGCCCTCCAAGAGCTCTTTGCAGTGCAGTGACATTGGGGTTTCTGCAGTCAGGGAGAAGGGAGGGCTGCCAGCCTGACAGCTTCTTGCAAGAGGAGGGGGACCAGCACCAGCTGGGAAGCATAGGCTAGGACAGGCCCACGTGGAGGCTGGGCAGGAAGGGCTTGCTAAGGTCACACAGCTGTTGGTGGTTGGGCCAGGGCAGCTTCCTCCTTTAAGAATGCTAGGGGGCCTCTCAACGCTGGCCCCCTCTCTCTGCCAGGCCTGCCGACTCAGGGGTCAGATGGAGCAGGAGTGGAGAAAGGGAAAGGCAGGTCTCGGGTGTGGTCATGTTTTCTTAACTCTGCTTCTGTCTCGCTCTCCCCTCCCTTGGCTTTCCTCTCTGCCTGCTCCTGTCTCTCCCTGGGGTTTCTGGTGGTGGAAAAGCTCAAGCCTTTGCGAAGCTAATGACCTGCCTCTGTGCGAAGCTTACGGGAGGCTGGACCTCGACACAGACTCTGCTGATGGCCTCTCGGCCCCTCTGCTGGCGTCCCCGGAGCCCAGTGCTGGCCCCCTACAGGTGGCAGCCCCTGCCCACTCTCATGCTGGTGGCCCTGGCCCCACTGAGCATGCCTGAGCCTCCGGGGCCACCCTTCGTTCTCAGGAACAAAACCTGAGGCTGCCCTCTGGATGGGATGCCGCCATAGCCTTGCTTCTCTCAGCCTAGGTTCCCATTTGGGGACTTCCTTGGGAAGCTTGTTAGCCCAGGTTGGGTCCAGCCAGGACAGTAGGGAAACAGTTGTTTCCCTAGCCATTTCCGAACAGCACATCATTCCCTGAGTCGTCATCTCTGTTTCCTGCCTTCCTGGCCGACCAGGTGAAAGGAGGTTTCCAAGCTAGGTCTGGCATGTTGGGGATCTCAGCAGTGGGGCAGGAGGGCACGTGATTTCAGGGGAGTTCTGACCTGAGCCTGTTGTCAGAGTTGAGAGAGGCTCTGAGCAGTGTTGGGCAGGCTGGGTTTCCCATTCCGAGGCCAGGGTTCCTGTGCAGAGCCCCACCCACTGGTTTTTGCCCTGAGCCACGTCTGTGCCATGGGCTGAATGCCACGACAGGTGCGTGTGACAGCGGCTGCCCACACATGTGGAAGCTAGGTGGGACTCATTCCTAATTCTGCCTTTGTAATGAGACTTGATTAAAACACCACCACCCTTTTGCGTTGCTCCTCTTTCTTCCTCATTCCTCGTCAGTTCAGGACCACCCTTGGTCTCCCAGCAGCTATCCGAGCAGCAGCTCCTCAGCTCTGCCTGGACAGCCTGGCCTGAAGTCACCCTCTCCCCATTGGCACCTGGTAGGTCCCCAGTATTCAGTGAATGGACCTGCTGCCATCATTGTACATCCAGGCACCTGTGCCTCTGCCGGCATCTCATCACTGCCACCGGAGCCGGTGCTCCTAGTGCCGATATTTCAGAGAGGAGAGAAGGGGTGAGGTGTACCCACAGCCACAGAGCTAGGAAGTGAAGTGGCAGAAATCAGAACTTGAACCTGATGGAAGTCTAGACCCAGTGTCTTTTGGTGCCAGGCTCACCTTAGAAATGTAGAAGTCACAGCACTGGGCAGGAAGTGTGAGGGGAGCACACCTGTCCCCTAACTCCCCCACCCCCAATTCCTCCACCACCATCCATGTGCTTCGTCTTCTCATGGGGAGGCCATCGTCTTCCCCGATCTGTGAATGAGGTGACAGCCCAGGATCCAGCCTTAGGGACAGGTAAGAACACAGCTGACCCGTCACCACGTGAACCAGAGAACCTCAGAGCCAAGCAGAAGGCACTAGACAGACAGGAGCCTGAGGCCTAGCCCTGACTCTGGGTCTGGCTTTTGGTGTGGCCTAGGGAAGTTGCTTCCCCTTTGAGGGATTATTTCCCCACTGATATGTGTGGTGATCTCCTGCACTATTTTAGCTGTGGAAATGCCTTGTACTTAACCACTAAGGAAGAAAAATATTACAACCAGATGGAAGCATATATGAAGGGAAAGCCCGGAAGGAACTGGCCAGACTTTGTGGTGGGATCCCACTTGTCCTGCTCCTAAAAACCTGAGCAGTAAGACCTTCTGCCGTCAGTTTTGTTTTCTGCTCGACCAGGACCATCATTCACATCAAGTCGTTTCTCCTTAGAGCCAAGCCGCTCTGCTGACCCCGTTTCCTCTCCAGCTCCTGGCCCTTGGCAGCAGAGCTCCATGGGGAAGCAGCTGATACCCGTTTGCGGTTCTCTCTTGGGCCTGCGTCGGACAGGTTTTGTCTCCATGACTCTAGCAAAACTATGCGTATTAAGGTCACCAGTGGCCTCCATGTTCCTAAGCCCTGGCCCATCCTCAGTCTATGTCACTCTTTTATCCCAAGCTTTTTATTTTGAGGGCAGTTGAGCTCATGGAAGTACTTGTCAGTTTGCCTCTCTGAGCACATTCTCCTTCTCCCATCACCACAACCAAAATGGATGATGATTCCATATCCTCTAGTATCTAGTCACATTCAGATTTCTTCAATTGTTCCCCAAATAGTTTTTTTAATGCCTTTTTTTTTTCCTATTCCAGAGGTCTTTTGTCTTTTTTTTTTTTTTAACACCTATGATGCCATGAATTCATAGGGAAGAGGTTCCAGCAGCTCAGGCTCCTTCCCAGTGGTTCTCACAAAGGGCGCTTCTGTGGGTGGAGCAGGCTGGCGCTTCAGTTGAATCCGGGTACCTTTCTCTTTGGCTTCCTTCTTTTTCTGATCGTTTTCCTTCACGCGTTTCAAGAAGCCATCTCGGCTCTTAGAGTCCTTCATGTGCTCATTACACATATTAATTCTCTTGGCAAGAATCTTGCCCTTGTTTGTTTACAATGCCAGCAGCATGCTGGGGAGCACTGTAGACTCAGTTGAGCCATGGTAACACTCGTGGGCCATTCCTTTTTGAACAGTCCCCATTCCCTTAACGTCTACAATATTACCCTTCTCATCGATTCACATATACGTGGCCAAAGGAACACCTGCATGTTTTCCAAAAGGCTTAGAGAACATGGATCAGGTACCTCTCCTCTTTCCCTTTGTGTTCGTCATTTTGGCCAGTTACTGGAAGATGGCGGTTCCAGCTGAAAAGCTTTTATGCCTGTTTTTATTGTGTGTTGCACTTGGTTGTTATTTTGGAGTCTTAAAATGTAAAACAGGACCAGGTCAGGCATGGTGGCTCATGCCTGTAATCCCAAAACTTTGGGAAGCCAAAGTGGGCGGATCACTTAAGGTCAGGAGTTTTGAGACCCGTCTGGGCAACATGCCAAAACCCCGTCTCTACTAAAAAAAAATATATAGAAATTAGCTGGGCGCCGTGGCTCACACCTGTAATCCCAGCACTTTGGGAGGTCGGGGCGGGCAGATCACCTGAGGTCGGGATTTCAAGACCAGCCTGACCAACATGGAGAAACCCCGTCTCTACTAAAAATACAAAAAATTAGCCGGCCGTGGTGGCGCATGCCTGTAATCTCAGCTACTCGGGAGGCAGAGGCAGGAGAATCGCTTGAACCCAGGAGGTAGAGGTTGCAGTGAGCCGCGATCGGGCCACTGCACTCCAGCCTGGGCAACAAGAGCAAAACTACCTCCAAAAAAAAAAAAAAGAAGAAGAAGAAAGAAAAAGAAATTAGCCAGGCATGGTGGCACGTGCTTGTAGTCCCAGCTACTTAGGAGACTGAGGCAGAAGAATCACTTTAACCCAGGAGGTGGAGATTGCAGTGAGCCAAGATCATACCATTGCACTCCAGCCTGGGAGAAAGAGTGAGACTCCCTGTTTCAAAAAAATAAACAGGACCAGAGTGGTGGTGAGATGGGAGTGAGTCCAGTCGGATTCTGGAGGTGCTCTGAAGGCACAGTTGACAGGATTTGCTGAAGCATTGGATGTGGGGAATAAGAAAGGAGTCAGTGGTTTCAAGGTCTGGCCCAAGCACCTGGAAGGATGGAGCCACCTTAACTGAAAAAAGGGTTGGCAGTTAGAGGAAGAGGTGGGGCTTGGGGGGTCAGATGCCCATTCTGAACTCAGTAGGTGATGGTGTTAAGATACCCAGCAGTTCAGGGGAGTCATCAGCAGCATCACACTCATCCTCCATGCAACATCACCTCTAGCCTGGTCTGAATGGCAGTGGGATGTCAGAACTAATTAACCTTAGTATCATTGTAGTTGGCATTTAACCCCCATACTGCTAAATTTGACTGCCTTTTTTAAAAATGAAAAAAGTATGTTTCTTGAGACAGCCTGGCACTTCAGGCTAGAATGCAGTGGTGTGATCTTGGCTCACTGCAACCTCTGCCTCTCGGGTTCAAGTGATCCTCTCTTCTCAGTTTTCTGAGTAGTTGGGACTACAGGGGCTGGCCGCCATGCTCGGCTAATTTAATTTTTTGTGTGTGTGGAGACAGGGTTTCACTATGTTGCCCAGGCTGGTTTCCAACTCTAGGACTCAAGTGTTCCTCCCGCCTTGGCCTCCCAAAGTGCTGGGATTACAGGCGTGAGCCACTGTGCCCGGCCAAAAAAAATTTTTTTAATCACCTCATGGCAGAAGTTAGGAGAAGAAAGTTTAGTTCTGTTTCAAATACAACAGTTCTTACTGTTTCTAATATATATACATTAGCAGCCACCTTTTCAAATTGTAATTTAAGACTCTTAAGTTCTCCCTTCTCGACCAACAGGGTGGCCCTGGAAGGCGCTCTGGGTCCTTAACGAGCCTGTAATTTTCCAGTGCAGGAACTGGGGTGTGGTGGTCCCAAGCCTCAGACCATGACCTCTCCTTTCTCCTGCCCCTAGTGAGTTATTATAAAGGCCACATCTTGTGTTAAAAATCGTAGTGTGGGCCAGGCACAGTGGCTCATGCCTGCAATCCCAGCACTATGGGAGGCGGAGGTGGGTGAATCACCTGAGGTCAGGAGTTCGAGACCAGCCTGGCCAACATGGTGAAACCCTGTCTCTACTAAAAATACAAAAATTAGGCCGGGTGCGGTGGCTCACGCCTGTAATCCCAGCACCCTGGGACACCGAGGCGGGCGGATCACGAGGTCAGGAGATCGAGACCATCCTAACATGGTGAAACCCCGTGTCTACTAAAAATTACAAAAAATTAGCCGGGCGTGGTGGTGGGCGCCTGTAGTCCCAGTTACTCGGGAGGCTGAGGAGAATGGCATGAACCGGGAAGGCACAGCTTGCAGTGAGCCGAGATCGCGCCACTGCACTCCAACCTGGGCGCCGGAGCGAGACTCCATCTAAAAAAAAAAAAAAAAAAAAAAAAAAAAAAAAAAAACCTAGGCGCGGTGGTACACGCCCGTAATCCCAGCTACTCGGGAGGCTGAGGCCAGAGAATTGCTTGAACCCGGGAGGCGGAGGTTGCAGTGAGCCTAGATCTCGTCACTTCACTCCAGCCTGGGCGATAGAGCGAGACTCCTTTACCGGGGCGGAAGGAAGATCGTAGTGTGTAAGTCTATTTTTCAGAGCAAAAGTCACTGCGCAGGGGCTCTTCCTTGAATACGCCGGCTCCCTCCCGCCCAACACTTCTCCCTTTTCCCCCTGGGGCTTTCTTTGGCGCTGCCCTCAGCTGACAGTCACACGCTTGCCAGGTTTATCAGTCACCTCTACGGCAGACACTATCCAAGAACACATCTGTGTGTGTGACCCACTGTTTGTGTCCCCTAGGACTGAACCTAGGGCCTGCCACGTGCCAGGCGCTCAGTCTGCGTCCGCCTGAGACCGGAAGCCCCCCACTCCAAAGGACTGAATGAATGTACTGCTGACCATTCACTCATTTCGTCCCTACTCAGGAGCGCCTGCCGTGCCGGGTGCCGGGGTGAGGGGAGCGCAGGGACACGTGCGGGACGTGTGATGGAGGTGATGGAGGCGCTGAGGCCCGGCCTCGGGGTCCCCTGCTGCACCGCCTCCGGGCGGAGATTGGCTGCCCTCGGCCCACAATGCTGTGCGCCCCGCCCCGCGCGCCGCTTCCGGCGGAGTCAGGTCTGACTAATCCAGCGCGCGGGCTGGCGGCTCGGCGCTCGTCTGGCGGCGCCTGCCCGTGTGGTGGTTTCCGGCGGACGTGGTGAGAGTCGCACGCGCAGCGGGGAAGGTGTGAGTTGTGAACGGCCCGGGTCTCCGCCATGGCCTCTCTACTCGCCAAGGACGCCTATCTGCAGAGCCTGGCCAAGAAGATCTGCTCCCATTCGGGCCCGGAGCAGCAGGCGCGGACGCGGGGTAACGCACATGGCCGGGCTGGGACTGAGGGGCCTGCGAAACGGGGACGCGGCCGGAGCCGGTGTAGACGAGTCTGTAAAGTACTAGAAAAAAAAAATCCAAGTGACTTGTGAAATTACCGCCGTTTCCCTTGCTTTTTTTTTTTTTTTTTTTTTTTTTTTTTTGAGACGGAGTCTCGCCCTGTCGCCCAGGCTGGAGTGCAGTGGCCGGATCTCAGCTCACTGCAAGCTCCGCCTCCCGGGTTCAAGAGATTCTCCTGTCTCAGCCTCCAGAGTAGCTGGGATTACAGGCGCGCGTCACCACGCCCAGCTAATTTTTGTATTTTTAGTAGAGAGAGGGTTTAGTAGAGACAGGAGTAACGGTCAGTCCGTGGTCAAAGACCCTTTCAGTCCCTTCACTACGGACATGGTGCGGTGTGGGGAAGAGGAGGATGGCAGAGGGCTCCTGCGCTTAGGGTTCTCATGGCCTGGTGACCAGGCTGCACAAGGGAAGTAGATAATCGGGCGGGGAAGCCGACAGCGGGGACTTGTCAGTGCTGTCTGGGCCCAGGAGGAGAGGAGAGCAGCAGGGTCTCTGGACCCACCAGAGGTTAAACGGGGTTTCCTTTTTATTCAAGGACGGTATATTGGTGATAGCAAATCCAAAATCTTGTGAATTTTCTCATTACTCAGTATGTCTTCCGTCTGTCTTTCTCATCCTTTTTCAAGTTTTTTTTTTCATTTATTAAAACGATTCAGCTCCTACTTTACATACTGATTTCTCCCATTTAAAAAGTAAACATTGTCGGGGTATGGGGCCTCACGCCTGTAATCCCAGAACTTTGGGAGGCCAAGGCAGGCGGATCACAAGGTCAGGAGATCGAGACCATCCTGGCCAACATGGTGAAACCCCGTCTCTACTAAAAATGCAAAAATTAGCCGGGCACAGTGCTGGGCGCCTGTAATCCCAGCTACTCGGGAGGTTGAGGCAAGAGAATTGCTTGAACCCGGGAGGTGGAGTTTGCAGTGAGGAGAGATCGTGCCATTGCACTCCAGCCTGGGCAACAGAGCGAGACTCTGTCTCAAAAAAAAAAAGTAAACATTACCCCCAGCAGCTAAAATGAAAGCCCTTGTCATTGTGTTTGATGGCAACGTGGTAGCTTATTGTGAAGCAGGGTCAGAAATTGTTAGTAGAGGTGGATATTCAGGTTTTTCTAATTTTTCACTCAATATGATGAACGTCCTTGAAGCCTGGTCTTTGTGCATGATGGATTCTCACAAGCAGAACTACTCGGTCAAGGTTGTGGTTCGGAGCTCTAGGATCAGTGTGTCTCTGGCTCCCAATCCTGATCCTCTTTCTGCATCCTCCTAGGATCAAAGCCTTGGTGAGCCTTTCCTGCCTATTGAATGGGCCATGAGATTGGGATGGCAACTTTTTTTTTTTGAGATGGAATCTTCTTCTGTTGCCCAGGCTGGAGTGCAGTGGAGTGATCTCAGTTCACTGCAACCTCCGCATCCCAGGTTCAAGCTATTCTCCTGCCTCAGCCTCCCAAGAGGCTGAGATTACAAGCGCCTGCCACTACGCCTGGGTAATTTTTTGTATTTTTAGTAGAGACGGGGTTTCACCATGTTAGCCAGGCTCCTCTCGAACTCCTGACCTTGTGATTCGCCTGCCTCGGCCTCCCAAAGTGCTGGGATTACAGGCGTGAGCCACCGCGCCCGGCTGGGACAGCAACTCTTTCTTATTTTGCATTTCAGCTGGCAAAACTCGAGGCTCAGAAGCTGCAGGGCCCCCAAAAAAGAAAAGGAAGAAAACACAAAAGAAATTCCGGGAGCGGGAAGAGAAGGCTGCTGAGCACAAGGCCAAGTCCTTGGGAGAGAAGTCTCTAGCAGCCTCTGGGGCCAGGAGGCCTGAGGCAGCCAAAGAGGAAGCAGCTTGGGCTTCCAGTTCAGCAGGGAACCCTGCAGGTGAGAGGCGTCAGGACATGTTGGTTCTGTGCAGGGCAGGGCTGGGGCTGGGCTTGGGCTTGGTCCCCTCTGCTGTTAAAAAAAAAAAAAGCATTGTCAGGCACACAGGGATAGCACAAGACTTCCCCAGGAGCAAAGATCGCAGGAGCGCTAGGGTGGATGGGACCGAAGGAACTGTATGGCGTTCCAGGCCACATGGCTAGCAGGATGTCAGGGGGCAAGCCCATGTCTCTCTGAGGACCTGGAGCAGCTTGACTTGAGCTTCACTGCCCTCAGGTCTCTGCAGGGGCGTCGTGAGAGCCAGCTTGTTCTGGGGCGCAGGCTACAGAATGTGGAGGAGGTGGTCTGGCTTGCACCATAGGAAGTGTTATCTCATACCACAGTGACCTACCTTGCAAGGCACTCAGTTACCTGTCGTGGAGGATGTTGTAGGAACCAGTCTAGGTTGAAGTGGTGGAGTAGAATTTACTGAAATTGCCCTGCAGATCCATGAGTGGCCACAGTGGGACAGGGATTTGTGGCCCTAGGGAGAGAGGGAAGGGGAGAGGGAGAGAGCGCCCCCTGCAGTCCTGTCTCCTTCCCTGCAGATGGCCTGGCCACTGAGCCTGAGTCTGTCTTTGCACTGGATGTTCTGCGACAGCGACTGCATGAGAAGATCCAGGAGGCCCGGGGCCAGGTAGGCAGGCAGGTTTGCTGGAGTGCTGTCACTGCTCTGCCTGTGTTCTCCCTGGGGTCGGCTCTCAGCAAGGGGCTGTAACCCCTGTTCTCCCCTCTGCAGTGAGTCTGCCAGGGCCCCAGCAGCTGTGCCCTGGGAGAGCAGTTATTTTCTTGGAGAACCTCAGTCACCAAAGTTATCGGCCTCTTTCCTTCTGGGAAGCTGCCTTTGCTGAACTGACACTGGGATAGGCACCTCCTGTGTCAGTTTCTCCGAATGTCGTGGTAGTCCTGCGAGTTGAGCAGGGACCTGAGCTGAGTGGCTAGGCACAGGAATCGCCAGTGCAGCTCTTTGTGCTGAATAGTGCTGTCTCCTCTGTGTTGGCCCCTACCCACCCTTTCCCTGGGGCCCTTCCTTAAGGCCTCATGCTGTGTGGGGGACAGTCCCCAGCTACTCTCCTCCGCCATCCCAAGGTACAGTGTATGGTTCCTAAGAGGCGATCAAGGCTCCGGGCCCTTGTTCCTGAAGCACAGGCCTCATTTGGGCTGGTGTAGGACTCTTGTTGGCCTGGGGATGGGAAAGGCCACTGGGGAGAGCTTAGTTTGGGTACCTCGTAAACAGAATAGGCAGCGGTCAGGACAGGTGTTCAGACCCCAACTCCAAGTTCTAGGCAGTGGTGTTGACCCTCCTCATCTATGAAACAATGTATTACATGTGGAACCATGTTTGTAACGTATCCTGGCACGGGGTAAGCACCTGGGAATTGGAAGCCGTGATTCTTATTTGGGGGTTCCTTCTCCCTTTTGGGGTCATTTGCATTTTTGAGGAACATCCTCTGTTGTGGAACATTGAACTCCGTGGGCCCCTTGTTCTGCGTGAGGATTTCCTCACCTGCCTTCCAGCCCTGATTCTTCTCAACCGTGGGCCAGGCTGGGGGACCCTGGGGTCGAGAGAACTTTAATGAGTGGGCGCCTCTCCCCCAGGGCAGTGCCAAGGAGCTGTCCCCTGCCGCCCTGGAGAAAAAGCGGAGAAGAAAGCAGGAACGGGACCGGAAGAAGAGGAAGCGAAAGGAGCTGCGGGCGAAAGAGAAGGCCAGGAAGGCTGAGGAGGCCGCGGAGGCCCAGGAGGCGGTGGAGCCAACGCCAGAGGGGGCCTGCACGGAGCCGCGGGAGCCACCGGGGCTGATCTTCAATAAGGTGAGTGGGAGCTGGGTCCTCGGGCGGGCTGGGTCGGCTTCAGGCCTCAGCATTGCCCCTTGTTAGCTTCATGACCTCCCTCCGGACCCCATCGCGTCTGTAAGGTGGTGACAGGGACAGCGCAGGTCCCTTAGGGTGCCGGCCAAGACGGGCCTAGTGTGGGGCTGGCATGAGCTCATGTCATACCTTCTTCCCAGGTGGAGGTGAGCGAAGACGAGCCGGCCAGCAAGGCTCAGCGCAGAAAGGAGAAGAGGCAGAGGGTGAAAGGGAACCTCACGCCGCTGACCGGGAGGAACTACCGGCAGCTGCTGGAGCGCCTGCAGGCACGGCAGAGCCGGCTGGACGAGCTGCGCGACCAGGATGAGGGGAAGGCGCAAGAGCTGGAGACCAAGATGAAGTGGACCAACCTCCTATACAAGGCGGAGGGCGTGAAGATCCGCGATGACGAACGCCTGCTGCAGGAGGCCCTGAAGCGGAAGGAGAAGCGCAGGGCGCAGCGGCAGCGCGGGTGGGAGAAGCGCACAGCCGGCGTGGTGGAGAAGATGCAGCAGCGCCAGGACCGGCGTCGGCAGAACCTGCGCAGGAAGAAGGCGGCCCGCGCCGAGCGCCGCCTGCTCAGGGCCCGCAAGAAGGGCCGCATCCTGCCGCAGGACCTGGAGCGCGCAGGCCTGGTCTGAGCCTTTCCCACCGGGGGTGCCGTCTCTGTCCTGGGAGGCTCCAGGGGACCCTCTGAGTCCTTGATGCAGGCTCTGTCCCAGGATCTCCACAGACCGCGGCCTCTGCGTGTGAGGGGGACACTGTCGTGCTCTGCTGAGTTGTGAGGGCTCAGATCACGTGTGTGAAAGAGAATGTTTCTGCGTCATCCTTGAAAACAGGGTCTGGGGCCTTCAGACCCAGGGAAAGGGCGAGCCACACTGGGGCCCAGCCTGCTTTCCTGGGCCCGAAAGCTTCCCCGAGGTTTGCAGGGTCAGGGAGGAGGAACGGTGGGGGTGGGCAGTCACTGCCCCTTCCCCCCTGCCTGTGTTCTCAGGGGCCACAGGACAGAAGAGGGTGGCCTCTGCTGCCGAGCCACGTTAGTCCGCAGCTGACTAGAACAGAGGACAGCCCTGAGGTGTGGCGTGTGGGCACCTTTCACTCGGGAGTGGTGGGAGCACGTCCAGGCGTGATGCGTCCTGGGGCAGAACGCCACGTCTCCTCCCCCTTCTCTTGGCTTCTGCCTGTTGGGGTCTCATTCCTTTCTGTTCCTCAGTGCCTCTGGGCGGCATTTCACCTCCGAATTCAGAGGGAGGGAGGGAGCAGTACCTTCCCAGAGTCCACGCGTGTGAGTTGGGTCAAGTGCATTGGCCCAAGGGAAAGACAGAGTAAAAGCTGGAGAGAGTGAAGTGAATGGAAGATACAAAATGTAATGGAAGAATTAAATCCAAAGCTCCAGGCAATCAAAATGAATGCAGGTTGAATAAACTCAGGTGAATTTTAGTGGCACGTGGATGATAACGCTGTAAATAAAATTCTTTTGATGAAACTCTCCAGTTAACTAGACGAAAATTGTAATCTAAAGGGAGCTGGTGTGACTTTTAATAGTGTCTACTGATGAAAAAGCCCTGTGAAAGATCAGATGTGAGATGGGTATGAGCTTGAGCCTAGGAGACAGACACAACAGTATCTGGAAAGAATACATAGTCCTTCCAAGCGTATATGGAACATGGATGGGAATTGACCACCTACTTTGTCTAGAAAAGAAGTCGTAAGATATTTCAAGGAATCAGTGTCGTTACCTGACCATATCCCAATGTCGTTAAAAAATTTTTGAGCTAATTCTTTTTTTTTTTAGACGGAGTCTCTGTTGCCCAGGCTGGAGTGCAGTGGCAGGATCTCGGCTCACTGCAACCTCCGTCTACCAGGTTCAAGCGTTTCTCCTGCCTCAGCTTCCCAAGTAGCTAGGACTACAGGCACCCGCCACCATACCCTGCTAATTTTTTGTATTTTTAGTAGAGACAGGGTTTCACCGTGCTAGCCAGGATGGTCTCAATCTCCTGACCTCAGGTGATCCACCCGCCTCGGCCTCCCAAAGTGCTGGGATTACAGGCGTGAGCCACTGCCTCCAGCCTAAACTAATTCTTAAAATTTCATATTTGGAACTTCTAAAACATAGTTACAAATTACCTATGAGTTAATTCCTAATGGATGTTAGAAATATTTGGGACTAAAAGATAATGAAAATGCTGTGTATTGAAGTTTGTGGAGCAGGGCCTGGCACGGCGGCTCATGCTGTTAATCCCAGCACTTCGGGAGGCGGGTGGATCACTTTAGGTCAGGAGTTTGAGACCAGCCTGACCAACATGATAAAACCCCATCTCTACTAAAAATACAAAAATTAACAGGCATGGTGGGACATGCCTGTAGTCCTAGCTGCTTGTTAGGCTGAGGCAGGAGAATCGCTTCAACCCGGGAGGTGGAGGCTGCAGTGAGCCAAGATCGAGCCACTGCACGCCAGCCTGGGTGACAGAGCGAGACTGTCTCAGAAAAAATTTATGGAACAGGATTAAAGCAGCATAAGCCGGGCGTGGTGGCTCAAGCCTGTAATCCCAGCACTTTCGGAGGCTGAGACGGGCGGATCACGAGGTCAGGAGATCGAGACCATTCTGGCTAACACGGTGAAACCCCGTCTCTACTAAAAATACAAAAAAACTAGCTGGGCGAGGTGGCGGGCGCCTGTAGTCCCAGCTACTCCGGAGGCTGAGGCAGGAGAATGGCGTAAACCTGGGAGGCGGAGCTTGCAGTGAGCTGAGATCGGGCCACTGCACTCCAGCCCGGGCGACAGAGCAAGACTCCGTCTCAACAAAAAATAAATAAATAAATAAAACTTAAAAAAAAAAAAAGCAGCATAAAAAACATTTCATAGCCCCTAAATGTATGTGCATCTACAGATAGATAAATAGTGCCATTCGTACACGTATATGCTGTATGTCTGTGTTTTTAAGGGCCAGAGATAAACATGCAGCTTAAGTTGGAACAACTCAAAGTAAATGGAAGAAAGGTCTCCAAAACTGACCAATGGAAAGCCTGAGTTGTAATCACTGATGAAATGGAATCAGTAGTTAAGAATGTTCCCCTAGACAGTTACAGAGAAGTTCCATGAAATAGAGAACAGGTAATTCCAGACTTAGACAAATTCTAACAGAATCAAATGAGAGAACACTTCATGAATTTAACTTTGTTACCAAAACTAAACAAGAAAACTAGGTAAGAGGAAGGGAAGTTACCAAATACCAATGTCAAAATTTTAATGATAATAAACCAAGTTTAACAAAGTGCCACGCTGGATTTAACTCAGAATTGCAAAGCGGTTTCCACGCCAGCGAATCGCGTGTAATTCACATCAACAGATTAAAGGAGCAAAACCCACATGACCATTGCAATGATTGCAGAGCAGGCACCCAGTAAATGACCCAACTGCCATTTATAACAAGAGTTCTTGGCAAACTAAGAGTTCAGGGGATTTCCTTACTCTGACAAGGGGATTTGGAGCCAGGCGTGGGACTCATGTTGAAACCACATTCTGGGTCAGGCAAATGTAGATGTATGCGAGGGAAAGACGTCCCCATGGGTTCCCGACAGGTGAGGTCATCTTCATAGTGAACTAAGGGGCCTGTGAGGGTCTGGAAAAGGCCACGACCATCACCTGGCCATGGAGACCAAAGGGGCAAGGGGGTCTCGTCCTGAGCGGAGACAGGACAGCTGGATGGGTCAGTGAGGGCTGCAGATGGAGGGAGCTGAGAGTACAGCAATGTTTTACTGTCACTGGATGTCTGTGCAAGGCACCTATGCCAGCCAGGGAGGTTGAGAGCGAGGCTCGGTGGGGACTGGCATACTGAGTGGATGCAGTCATTCGGCAATGCATGTCATGCATGGCGTGGGCCATCGCCGTGCTGGATGAAAGTTTCAGGAGCGAATGAGACCCAGCCCTAGCTCTCAAGGAACTCACAGTCTCATTGATAGTGGTCCTGCAAAGTGGGCAGGGGAAGGATCAGGGTGTAGGGCCCTGAGGTCACATGGAAAGTTGTGAACGTTGCCGGTACCAAAATGGAGTCACTAATGTCAAACTCTAAAACAGTCGGAGGTGATGAAGCAGCCCTCATGCACACATTCCTGTAATAGGACTTACCACAAGACATTTCTACAAACAGACCAATAACAGGACTCACTGCAAGATCATCCTCAACCGTTGTGGTATTCCAGATAAGCTGCTATTCCCAAATCCATTTATTTTAGAGAGTCTATCTCTGGATGTCTTCATTGGTTGACAGTGTCATGTAGGATTCAGTACAATGAACAAAGATTGGGGAAAGGCAGCCCCCAGGCAGAAGACCAGAGGCAAAGGGGACAGGCAGGCATTTGTAAGGTCTAAAAAGTTGAGTCTGCTTTCGTGATACCAGACGAAGTTTAATATGTTGTGTTTTCATTCAGTTCAAAATACCTGCTAATTTCCCTTTGATTTATTCTTTGACTTACGAGTTATTTAGAGGTGTGTTATTTAGTTTCCAAATATTGAGGAATTTGCCAGAGATCTTTCTGTTAGTGATTTCTAGTTGAATTTCCCTGTGGTCAGAGAACATACTTTGTATAACTTGAGTTCTTGGCTGGGGCATGGTGGCTCACACGTGTAAATCCCGATACTAGGAGGCTGAGGGAGGAGGATCACTTGAGCCTGGGAGATTGAGACCAGCCTGGGCAATGTAGTAAGACCCTGTCTCTACAAAAAATTTTAAAAATTACCCTGGGGTGGTTGCCCACGCCTATGCCTATAGTCCCAGCTACTCAGAAAGCTGAGGTGGAAGGATCACTTGAGCCCAGAAGGTTGAAGATGCAGTGAGCCATGTTCCTGCCACTGCAGTCCAGCCTGGGCAACAGAATGAGACCCTGTATCAAAAAAACAAAACAAAAACCACTTGAATCCTTTCGAAGTTAACAGGGTTTGTTTCATAACCCAGACTGTGGTCTCTCTTGGTAAATGTGTGTGTGCTTGAGAAGAATGTTTTCTTTTTTTTTTTTTTTTTTTGAGACAGAGTCTCGCTCTGTCACCCAGGCTGGAGTGCTGTGGCCGGATCTCAGCTCACTGCAAGCTCCACCTCTTGGGTTTACACCATTCTCCTGCCTCAGCCTCCCGGGTAGCTGGGACTACACGTCGTCCGGCTAGTTTTTTTTGTATTTTTTAGTAGAGACGGGGTTTCACCGTGTTAGCCAGGATGGTCTCGATCTCCTGACCTTGTGATCCGCCCGTCTCAGCCTCCCAAAGTGCTGGGATTACAGGCTTGAGCCACCGCGCCCAGCCGAGAAGAGTGTTTTCTGCTCTTGTTGAGTCAAGTGTTTTAATGTCAGGTCCAGTGGAGTTCAAGTTCTATGTCCTTGCCAATTTTCTTTCTTTCTTTCTTTTTCCATTTTGAGACGGAGTTTTGCTCTTGTTGTCCAGGCTGGAGTGCAGTGGCGTAATCTTGGCTCACTGCAACCTCCGTCTCCCAGGTTCAAGCCATTCTCCTGTCTCAGCCCCCTGAGTAGCTGGGATTACAGGCCTGCGCCACCACGCCCGGCTAATTTTGTATTTTTAGTAGAGACGGGGTTTCTCCATGTTGGTCAGGCTGGTCTCGAACTCCCGAACTCAGGTGATCTGCTCGCCTCGGCCTCCCAAAGTGCTGTGATTACAGGCGTGAGCCACTGTGCCTGGTGCCAGTTTTCTGCCTACTCATTCTGTCAATTATTGTACTTCATCAGAAATTAAAAATTAGGAACACAGATGAAAAGGTTCACAATGGGAGATGATATTTGTAAAACATACAGTATAATAAAGGACTTATGGCCGGGCGCGGTGGCTCACACCTGTAATCCCAGCACTTTGGGAGGCCGAGACAGGTGGATCATGAGGTCAGGAGTTCAAGACCAGCCTGGCCAACATGGTGAAACCCCATCTCTACTAAAAATATAAAAATTAGCCAGGCGTGGTGGCACGCCTGTAATCCCATCTACTTGGGAGGCTGAGACAGGAGAATCATTTGGAGATGAAATGATTGTTTTCACGGGAAAACAGGAGGTTGCAGTGAGAAATGGAGGTTGCAGTGAGCCGAGCTGTCGCCACTGCACTCCAGCCTGGATGACAGAGCAAGACTCCATCTCAAAAAATAATAAATAAATAAATAAAATGGCGTAACTATTTTGAAGGTTCATTTGTTTTTGCATAAAGATGTCCAGTGTTCCGGCCGGGCGCGGTGGCTCAAGCCTGTAATCCCAGCACTTTGGGAGGCCGAGACGGGTGGATCGCGAGGTCAGGAGATCGAGACCATCCTGGCTAACACGGCGAAACCCCGTCTCTACTAAAAAATACAAAAAACTAGCCGGGCGAGTTGGCGGGTGCCTGTAGTCCCAGCTACTTGGGAGGCTGAGGCAGGAGAATGGCGTAAACCCGGGAGGCGGAGCTTGCAGTGAGCTGAGATCCGGCCACTGCACTCCAGCCTGGGCGACAGAGCGAGACTCCGTCTCAAAAAAAAAAAAAAAAAAAAAAAAGATGTCCAGTGTTCCAGCACCCGTTGCTGAAAAGACTGTCTTTGCAGAATTGCCCTTGCATCTCCATCTGAAATCAATTGGCCATAAATCTGTGTAGGTTGGCCAGGCGCAGTGGCTCACGCCTGTAATCCCAGCACTTTGGGAGGCCAAGACGGGCGGATCACAAGGTCAGGAGATCGAGACCACGGTGAAACCCCATCTCTACTAAAAATACAAAAAAATTAGCCGGGCGCGGTGGCGGGCGCCTGTAGTCCCAGCTACTCGGGAGGCTGAGGCAAGAGAATGGCGTGAACCCAGGAGGCGGAGCTTGCAGTGAGCCGAGATCGCGCCACTGCACTCCAGCCTGGTGGACAGAGTGAGACTCCGTCTCAAAAAAAAAAAAAAAAAAAAAAAAATCTGTGTAGGTCTATTTCTAAACTGTGTGTTCTGTTCCC